>NC_090418.1:6625879-7225879 GCF_036365525.1 Heterodontus francisci | reverse complement strand
GCAGTGGGAGATAGGGGTGGGGGCACAGTCACTTTTATCATAGATTGAAAAGGTTGCAGCACAGGTTGAGGGCCATTCAGCCGGTAGTTTAGTGCTTGGCGTCATTTAGATTGTATTTGAGGTGTGTGGTTTGAAACGCTGACTGCTTATGAGAGCAGGAGTGTGGTGAAATGTAAAGGAGACTCAGAGCTGTGGTTTGCCTGCAATACGACGATAAAAGTTTCAAACAAAGTGTTCACCCAACATGGAACTTAAGCCCGCAACCCTGAGATGAAGGGGCTCATGCTGTATAGACTGAGCTGGAAGGAGAAATATTCCAGCAACAATGCTGGCTTGTGCCCCAGGAATATATTCCTCAATGGCTTGGCTGAAGGGAGAGCGAAGTTCGTATCCAAGTTTGCTGACAGCACTAAGCTGGTGTGAGAGGAAAGTGTAACGCAGTAGAAAAACAAGAGAAGATTGCAAGGAAGTAAATAAAGAGGAAGTGTTTGCGATGGCTGATATCTGTGCGTGATTGAGCTGCAGATGACGTGTCCTGGTAGTTCATTTACTCCCAGCAGAAAAGGTGATAGCTCAGGAATAATTTCTCCTGTGTAAACTTGTGGAACAAGTGTACAACAATGTAGACCTCGTGGCGCAACGGCAGCGCGTCTGACTCCAGATCAGAAGGTTGCGTGTTCAAATCACGTCGGGGTCACAGTAGATTCCTTTTTTTTTAAAAGTGCTCGACATTTGCTCAATTCAGCTTTCCAGCTTCACAATATCGAAACCAACGGAAATAGGAATCACAATCGCCGGCTTTGTGATGTCATCCGGGGTGCAGCTTCCCTGCAAATATTTCAGCACAGTCGGTGTGTGAAATGAGATTTGGGTGACAGTTCAACGTGTGCAAAGCAGAAATAAATGATTTATGGAGTCACGGTCATTTACGGCACAGAAGGAGCCCATTCAGCCCGTCCAAGTAAGGATGCTCCCTCAGTAAAGAATTATTCAGTTCTGCCCAAGGAGATACTCTCTTCTCTCTCTTTGGCCTCCTTGTCTCGAGAGACAATGGGTAAGCGCCTAGAGGTGGTCAGTGGTTTGTGAAGTAGCGCCTGGAGTGGCTATAAAGGCCAATTCTAGAGTGACAGACTCTTCCACAGGCGCTGCAGATAAAATTGGTTGTCGGGGCTGTTACACAGTTGGCTCTCCCCTTGCGCTTCTGTCTTTTTTCCTGCCAACTGCTAAGTCTCTTCGACTCGCCACGCTTTAGCCCCGCCTTTATGGCAGCCCGCCAGCTCTGGCGATCGCTGGCAACTGACTCCCACAACTTGTGATCAATGTCACAGGACTTCATGTCGCATTTGCAGACGTCTTTAAAGCGGAGACATGGAGGGCCGGTGGGTCTGATACCAATGATGAGCTCACTATACAATGTGTCCTTGGGGATCCTGCCATCTTCCATGCGGCTCACGTGGCCAAGCCATCTCAAGCGCCACTGGCTCAGTAGGGTGTATATGCTGGGGATGTTGGCCACCTCGAGGACTTCTGTGTTGGCAATACGGTCCTGCCACCTGCCAAGGATTCTCTGGAGGCAGCGAAGATGGAATGAATTGAGACGTCGCTCTTGCCTGACATATGTTGTCCAGGCCTTGCTGGCTACATGGAAGTAATAATTGAATAAAATCAGTTGGATGCAATGAGAATGTGTTGCAAAAGGGACTTCCTTAACAAGGAATCAAGCCCCAGGGCAGCCAGAGCACCAAATCCTAATGACTCGACCACCAGGGAACCTGTGAAAACAGGCCTGCTTTATCTCAAATTTGTGGGTTTAAACCAGATGTTGGGCAAATGCTTTTTTAAAAAATTATATTTCACAGCCAAACCATGGCTCTCAAATTTTCTTACTTTTAACCAACTTTTCACCACATTCCTGTTCTCAGAAACAATCCACATGCAAAACCACTTTCCTCACATCTGAAAGCAAATTCTTACTGAAGGACACTGGATCATTGGATGATATATTTTGAACTGGCCATGTGATGAACTCTTACTCAGATCTTATTTTACGCATTATATTTTAGGAGTCTGGATGAACACATTGCTTGGTCCTGACACTGAAAATCTGGTCTAACTTTTAACCGGTTACTTCAGGGAGAGAAAAAAATGTCCCATAAAGTTTCCATACAGGATCACACGGGAACCTTTCACTTGTCAAATGAACATGATAACCAACACACTTTGGAAACTGTTGGGAATCAGCCAAAGGGTATAATTCGAAATTTTGAGCGTCATTGAGCTGCAGATGATATGTCCTGGTAGTTTATTTATTCCCAGCAGAAAAGGTGATGGTGCAGAAGTAATTTTTCCTATGTAAACTTGTAGAACAGCACCCTACATGTGTGGATCTTGTGGTGCAATGGTAGTGTGTCTGACTCCAAATCAGAAGGGTCACATGATTGTTTTTTAGTCCTCAACATTTGCACAATTCATCTTTCTACCTTTACAATATCGAAAGGACCAGGAAAAGGAATCACAGTCACCAGCTTTGAGAACCTTTGTCGTCTGCTGTCATCCAGGCTGCAGCCTGGTTGCAGGGGCCTCCTGTCGCTGTTTCTCCCGTTGGCAGGGAATGCTACAGCAAGAAGGGAAAAATCTCGCTACAGCCATCAAACAGTGCGTGTGAATCTTTCAGGGCAGTCACTGTGTGAACTGTGGGGAACAGATCAACACGTGCAAAGCAGAACAGAAATGATTCAAGTACGGTCTCTCCCTCAGTTGGAAAGTGCTCCTCGCACACAACAGGATAGGAAGCTAGCCACTGGGCTCCAGACCTCATTACAGCCTTGATCGAAAGACCACTAAAAGAGCTAAATTTCGGAGGTGAGGTGAGGATGACCGCTGTTGATGTTCACACGTGAGAAATACAATGAAGGAGTGCAGCAAATGTAATGTCACACACTGAGCCCCAGAATCACCAGTCAGAACATGCATTGTAAAAGTCGGAAAGTTCTGCAAACACACAACAGGTGAGAACACGGTCAGTAATTTCAATAGTTTACTGGTTGTCACACCTGCCTCACACACAAACGGTCCCCACTTCAATCCTGCGCAGAAACATAATATTACAGTATTTCTTTTCCCCTTGAACTATTTAGTGTCTTGCATGTGTTCTCCCTATCTGATTTTACAGATTGTACTGCAGGAACGCGGCTAAAACTGTTGATTTGATTGTGAGAGCAGGAATATGCTGCAAACATCAGTTAAATGTGAGGGACATTCTGAGTTAGGGTCTGGCGATGAAAATAAGTTAAAAGTTTAAAAGAAAGTAGTTGCCAAACATGGGGCTCAATCCGCGAACTGAAATTAAAAGTATTAACTTCTAATAAATTTCCTGGTGGGCTAGTGGTTAGCATTTGGCATTTTCGTGGTCACAGGCTGGGGTTGATTTCCAGTCAGGGAAGTCACTTTTGCAACACATTCTCATTACATTCAAGTAAAGTTGTTCAGTTATTACTTACTTGTATCCAGTCCAGGAACCAAAGAATTTTTTTTTTACTGTGGGAGAGTCTATACTTGATTCATTTCTTTACCGCTTTGCATGTGGTGAACTGAAGATGGCAGAGCAAAAAGGCAGATGAGAGGAGCAGTTGTCATAACTGTAGTGAATATGACCTCAACACACTTCTCAATGAGTGGAGGCCAATTGTCACCGGAGGGCACCTGGAAACGTACCTGTCCAGACGTGGGAGTTCCTGGGTCTCCGTGTCCAGTCGTGGGAGTCCCTTGGTCTCCGTGTCCAGTCGTGGGAGTCCCTGGGTCTCCGTGTCCAGCCATGCACGTCCCTGAGAAGCCCGGTCCAGCTGGTCAGCGCTAAAGCATGTTGAATTAGCCTGTCATTGGCCCATTGTGCTGTTGAAAACATGCGAGTATGACCAGGATGCAAAACCCACGGTCCAAATTGAACTCCCCGCTCACTGAATTAGAAAGACATTTCCTGGAGGTGGAGGGTGGCCGATTTCCATGGAAGTGGATTGGAACGAGAGTGATCTGATTCAGGGAAGGTGATTGGGAAGCGGCTTGAGGAGTTTAATGATTTTGTAAGGGATATTATTTGCGTGTGAGTTTTAGTGGTTTGGAACAGTGAAATGTTTTTACAAAAGTCAGTGCAGATGGTTCAGCACCTTTCTCTGTGTGAATTGTGTAGTTTTGGCTCAGATCAGATCAGTTCATTTGACTCAGGACACCAGAGTAAATGTTGTTGAATGTTAAAGCAGGGAAAGTAGCCATTACTGTCTCAAAGAGTTGGTCCTTCATTCTCCTCGGCTTGCGTTTCCCAAAGCATACGTAAAGATTTCAAAAGCCGGCGAGTGTGATTGTCTTTTCTGTTGGTTTTAATATTGTGAAACTGTACAGGTGAACCGTGCAAACGTTTTGGCATTAAAAGCAAACGTGAGCTGGACATGATTGGAAGATATAAGCTTGTGATGTGGAAGGGTGTGATAGGAGTTTTGATGTTACGATGATGATAAGTTGAAAGTGTTGAGTGGTGCTGCAGTTGAGGAGTTTGCATTTGAGAAATAGAATGATGGAGTGTAGCAAATGCCAAGTCTCGCACTGAGCCCTGGAATAGACAGTTAGAATGCACAGTGTAAAGGCTAGAAAGTGCTGCAAACACACAAGAGAACAGAAAACTACTAGCTGTTTCCATAGTGTAGTGGTTATCACGTTCGCCTCACACGCGAAAGGTCCCCAGTTCGATCCTGGGTGGAAACATTGAGTAATAGTATTTTTTTCATCTGGCTGAACAATTTAGTGTTTAGTGTTTTGTACGTGGTGAAGTCTTGACCCAATGTGCTTTTGCAGGTTGTGTTTTGTAAGTGTGGTTTTGCATGTTGTTTGGTTGTGAGAGCAAGAATGTGGTGCAAGCTGAGTTGAATGTAAGAGAGATCACTGCATGTACAAAAAAAAGAAAAGATTCACCCAACATCGGGCTTGAACCCACAACCCTGAGATTAAGAGTCGCATGCTCTACTGACTGAGCTAGCCAGGCCTAAAAACAAAACCTCTTCCTATGACTTATTGCAGTGAGATCATGTGCTGTACTCCAACAATGTGTCTGTATGTGGCTTGGTTGAAGGAATAGCAAGGAATTCCTGGTGCTGAAAACAACAACTCTTTTTTCCAGACTAGGTACATGCAAGTACACATTGTGTTTTCGGAGCATGCATTAACATGTCGATTGCTTCTGGCAGCAGGAATATTCTGCAACTTTACTTAAATGTAAGTGAAATGGAGATAAACTTTTGAAAGAAAGTGGCTTACCAACACAGGGCTGCATTTCCGGACTGTGAGATTTACAGCTTTAAACTCAATATGTTGCCTGGTGATCTGGTGGTTAGAATTTGTGCCGATCAAGACCATAGCCGTGTTTGATTCCTGGTCAGAAAAGGTAGATTTACAAGGCATTTAAGTAATTTATTCAATTATTATTTACATGTAATCCATCCAGAAAAAAGGCGATCTGATCAGCACAGTGATTAATCCATAATCTACCAGTGTGGAACCAAACATTTTTTACTGAGGGCGAGTCCATACTTGAATCATTTCTTTTCTGCTTTGCATGTGGTGAACTCTTCCTGTATCTCACTTCACACACTGATTGCCTGGACAAATTCGTACTCAACAGTTCCATGGCTGCAGCGGGATTTTAACATCTTACTGCAGCATTCCCCACCTATGGGAGGAACAGCGAGACCCTGCAGTGAATCCACACCCTGGATGACTTCATGAACCAAAGACACACCCATTAACGTCTTTCTTTAGCTGTAAGTCAGGGGAGTCTTTTATAGTGATTTAAATACTTTTACAAACTTTTAGAAACTTTTAAACACTTTTTAAAACTTTTAAACACTTTTAAAAACTTTTAAAAACTTTTAAATGCTCCTAGAAACTTTTAAAATCTTTTGTAAAAAATTGGACAATATTTAATAAACTTATAAAAAGTTTAAAATAAATAGAAAAGTGCATTGGACAGAGAGAAACAGAGTTTTTTCTAAAGCACTTATTTACTTGCCTCCAGAACTGAAGATGGCACAGCATAAGGCAGATGAGAGGAGCAGGTGTCATAACTATAGTGAATAAGACCTCAACACACTTTTCAATGAGGTTGAGGCAAAATGTCACTGGAGCGCACGCCTGGAAAAGTACCTGTCCAACTGTGGGAGTTCCTGGGTATCCGAGTCCAGTTGTGGGAGCTCCTGGGTATCTGTGTGCAGCTCTAGGAGCTCCTGGGTATCCGTGCCCAGCTGTGCTCGTCCCTGAGAATCCTGCTGGTCAGTGCTGAAGCATGTTGAATTAGCCCGCCATTGGCCCATTGTGGAAAAGTGATGTTGAGAAAATGCGATTGTGTGACGACTCAATGCTTCAGGAGTTTAATGATTTTGTAAGGGATATTATTCGCGTGAGTTGTGTGGTATGAAACGGTGGAATGTTTTTACAAAAGTCAGTGCAGGTGATTCAGCACCTTTCTCTGTGTGAATTGTGTAATTTTGGCTCAGATCAGCTCATTGGCCCCAGGCCATCAGAGTAAATGATAGTGTAACAACAGCAATGTCATGCATTGAGCTCCAGAACATACAACAGTGGATAAAGCTACTAGCTGTTTTCATAGCGTAGTGGTGATCATATTTACCTTACATATAGAAGGTTCCCAGTTTAATCCTTAGTGGAAATATTACATAATAGTATTTTTTCACCTGGCTGAATGATGAAGTGTTTTGCCTGTGGAATCTTGCCTCTATGTGCTTTTGCAGATTGTGTTTTGGCAGTGTGGTTTTGCATGTTGTTTGGTTGTGAGAGCAGGAATGTGGTGCAAGTTGAGTGAAATGTCAGGGAGATGGCTAAGTGCAGGTGGCTGTTGAAAAGAAGATGTAAGTTGAAAAGAAAAGACATACCCAACAGGGCTTGGAAACCACAACCCTGAAATTAAGAGTTTCATGCTCTACCAACTGAGCTAGCCAGGCCTGTTGTTATGCATGAGATCTTCTGCTGTGCTCCAGCAATATGTTTGTACATGGCTTAGATGAAGGAATAGCAAAGAATTCCTGGTGCTGAAAAGAACAGCCCTTTTTTCCACACTAGAGCATGGCTACCGGACCCGAACCCAACGGGACCTGACGACATGTGTCGGGTTCGGGATGCTCCTCCAGTCCGGCCTTCGGGCTCGGGACGGCCACAGTCTATCACCACTTCTCCTGTCCGTGGCTCCAATTTTAATGTACTTTTTAAACAACCTTTCAAGCCCAGTTACAGTTTTTGTTGCTTATCTGCACAAGCTCAAAAAGTGAAAGACGGAAGCTTAGGTTAACTGAACATTCCGGTGGTCGGGTCAAATTGGGCGGGGGATAAAAAATGAAAGGACTCGGGCCGGATGTGGTTCTATCGGGCTCGGGTCGGGTTTCGTGTGCAGATCCGAGCCAGCCTTTACGCTAGATGCATGCAAGTATGCATTGTATTTTAGGGGCGTGATGAACATGTGGATTGCTTCTGACAGCAGGAATAATCTGCAACTTGACTTAAATATAGAGTTGTTGTTTGGCTACAGGTGAAAAGAAAATAAACATTTGAAAGAAAGAAGCTTACCAACATAGGGCATCATTTCAAGACTGTGAGATTTACAGCTTTAGACTTTATAAATTCCTTGGTGATGTAGCGGTTAGGATTTGGTATTATCACCAATATGGCCTGCATTTGACTCCTGGTCAGGAAAGTCAGTTTTGCAAGTCATTTAACTAATCTTATTCAATTATTACTTACATATATCTCATCCAGAAAAAAGGCGATTCTGTTCAGCACCATTAATTAATGCATAATCTACTTGGGTGGAACCAAACAATTTTTTTTTACTGAGGGCGAGTCCATACTTGAATCATTTTTCTGCTTTGTATGCAGTGAAATGTTCCCATATCTCACTTCACACACTGACCGCCCGGGAAAATTCGCACTCACAGTTCGATGGCTGCAGCGGGATTTTAACACCTTGCTGCAGCATTGCACGGCGACGGGAAGAACAGCGAAACCCTGCAATGAATCCACAGCCCGGATAACATCATAAGCCAAAGACACGCTCATTAATGTCTCTCTTCAGCTGTAAGGAAGGGGAGTGTTTTATAGGCATTTTAAAAACTTTTACAAACTTTTAAATATTTTGAAAAACTTTTAAAAACTTTTAAAATTTTGAAAAACTTTTAAAAACTTTGAGACCATTTTAAAATCATCAAAAAAAAAACCTTTGGCAACGTTAAATAAACTGTCAGAAACTTCAAAATAAATGCTGGTCAGCGCTGAAGCATGTTGAATTCGCCGGTGTTCTTGTATCTTAAAGCAGGGAAAGTAGCCATTATTGTCTCAAAGAGTTGGTCCTTCATTCTCCTCGGCTTGCGTTGTCCAAAGCGTACCTAAAGATCCCCAAAGCTGGCGAGTGTGATTTGTCTTTTCTGTTGGTTTTAATATTGTGAAACTGTAAAGATGAACCGTGCAAATGTTTCGGCAAGCATGAGCCGAATATGATTGTAAGACATAAGCTTGTGATGTGGAAGGGTGTGATAGGAGTTTTGTTGCTAACTGGAAAGTGTTGAGTGCTGCTGTAGTTGAGGAGTTTGCATTTGAGAAATAGAATGAGGGAGTGCAGTAAATGCAAACTCACGCACTGAGCCCCAGAATCATCAGAGAGAATGCAGTGTAAAAATCGCAAAGTATTACAAATACTCAACAGTGCAGAATTTTATCAGTAGTTTCCGTAGTGTAGTGGTTATCACGTTCGCCTCACACGCGAAAGGTCCCCAGTTCGATCCTGGGTGGAAACATTATGTGTCCTTTATCTTTCTGAGCTACTTAGTGTTTTGCATGTGGTGAAATGCACCCCCTGTCTGATTTTACAGATTTCCCTTCAGAAGTGTGTTTAAAAATATTGACTGGTTGTGAGAGCTGAAATGTGGTGGATGTTTAGTTCAATGTCAGGGACATTGAGAGCTGGGGCTGGCTGTTGAAAAGATGAAAATTGGAAAATTTGCCCATGGTGGGGCTCACATTCATGACTCTTGTCTCATGCACGACTGACTGAGCTGACAAAAAACCATCTGGTTCACTAGTCCCCTTTGGAGAAGGAAATATGCCATAGAAACATAGAAAAATAGGAGCAGGAGTCACCCATTCGGCCCTTTGGACCTGCTCCGCCATTCAAAAAAGATCGTCTAATTCAGTACCCTGTTCCCGCTTTCTCCCCATATCCCTTTGGCATTAAGAAATATATCCATCTCCTTCTTGAATATATTTAATGACTTGGCCTCCACTGCCTTCTGCAGTAGCGAATTACACAGGTTCACCGCCCTCTGAGTGAAGAAATTTCTCCTCATCTCGGTTCTACCCTGTATCCTGAGACTGTGACCCCTGGTTCTGAACTCCCCGGCCATCAGGAACATCCTCCCTGCATCTAGCCTGTCTAGTCCTTTTAGAATTTTATAGGTTTCTATGAGATCCCCTCTCATTCTTCTAAACTCTAGTGAATATCGGCCTAGTCAACCCAATCTCTCCTCATACGTCAATCCTGCCATCCCAGGAATCAGCCTAGTAAATCTTCTTTGCACTCCCTCCATGGCAAGAACATCCTTCCTCAGATAAGGAGACCAAAACTGCACACAATACTCCAGATGTGGTCTCACCAAGGCCCTGTATAACTGCAGTAAGACATTCTTGCTCCTGTACTCAAATCCTCTTGTAATGAAGGCCAACATACCATTCTCCTTCCTAACTGCTTGCTGCACCTGAATGCTTGCTTTCAGCGACTGGTGTACAAGGACACCCAGGTCTCGTTGCACCTCCCCCTTTCCCAATCTATCACCATTCAGATAATAATCTGCCTTTCTGTTTTTACAACCAAAGTGGATAACCTCACATTTATCCACGTTATACTGCATCTGCCATGCATTTGCCCACTCACCCAACTTGTCCAAATCACATTGGAGCCTCTTTGCATCCTCCTCACAGCTCACATTCCCCCCCCCAGCTTTGTGTCGTCTGCAAACCTGGAAATGTTACATTTAGTTCCCTCACCCAAGTCATTAATATATATTGTGAATAGCTGGGGCCCGAGCACTGATCCCTGTGGTACCCCACTAGTCACTGCCTGCCACCTGGAAAAAAACCTGTTTATTCCTACTCTCTGTTTCCTGTCTGACAACCAATTCTCAATCCATGCCAGTATATTACCCCCAATCCCACGTGCTTTAATTTTGTACACTAATCTCTTATGTGGGACCTTCTGAAAATCCAAATACACCACATCCACTAGTTCTCCCTTATCTATTCTACTAGTTACATCCTCAAAAAACTCCAGTAGATTTGTTAAGCATGATTTCCCCTTTGTAAACCCATGCTGACTTTGCCCAATCCCGCTTATGCTTTCCAGGTGTTCTGCTATCACATCCTTTATGATAGACTCTAGCATTTTCTCCACTACTGATGTAAGGCTAACTAGCCTGTAATTCCCTGTTTTTTTCTCCCTCCTTTTTTAAATAGTGGGGTTACATTTGCCACCCTCCAATCTGTAGGAACTGCTCCAGAGTCTATAGAATTTTGGAAGATGACCACCAATGCATCCACTATTTCCAGGGCCACTTCCTTTAGTACTCTGGGATGTAGATTATCAGGCCCTGGGGATTTGTCAGCCTTTAACCCCATTCATTTCTCGAGCACTATTTCTTTTACTAATACTGATTTAATACTAATTTCCTCATGTTCTGGCCTACTTGTGAATCTGAATTAGTCCAGCAAGTTCCTTAGTTGTACCGAAACCATGAGAGAAAGCCTAAAAGTAATAAATAAAAGCAAAATACTGCGGATGCTGGAAATCTGAAATAAAAACAAGAAATGCTGGAAATACTCAGCAGGTCTGGCAGCATCTGTGGAGAGAGAAGCAGAGTTAATGTTTCGGGTCAGTGACCCTTCTTCGGAACTGGCAATTATTAGAAATGTCAAAGGTTATAAGCAAGTAAAGCTGGGGTGGGGCAAAAGATAACAAAGGAGAAGGTGTAGATTGGACAAGGCCACAGAATACCTGACCAGAAGGTCACGGAGCAAAGGCAAACAATATGTTAATGGTGTGTTGAAAGACAAAGCATTAGTACAGATAGGGTGTTAATGGACTGAGGATTGAACAGCAGCAAGCACACACATGAGAAAAAACAGTGGGTAAGCAAACTGAACAAACTAAGATGAAATGAAATAAACATACAAAAAAAATGTAATAAAGAAAAAATAACTAAAAATAAGAGTAAAATGGGGGCCTGTCATGCTCTGAAATTATTGAACTCAGTGTTCATTCCGGCAGGCTGTAGTGTAAATGAGATGCTGTTCCTCGAGCTTGCGTTGATGTTCACTGGAACACTGCAGCAAGCCCAGGACAGAGATGTGAGCATGAGAGCAGGGGGGAGTGTTGAAATGGCAAGCAACCGGAAGCTCGGGGTCATGCTTGCGGACTGAGCGGAGGTGTTCCGCAAGGCGGTCACCCAGTCTGCGTTTGGTCTCCCCAATGTAGAGGAGACCACATTGTGAGCAGCGAATACAGTATACTACATTGAAAGAAGTACAAGTAAATCGTTGCTTCACCTGAAAGGAGTGTTTGGGGCCTGGGATAGTGAGGAGAGAGGAGGTAAATGGGCAGGTATTACACCTCCTGCTAAAAGCAATGAAACTGGACGGACCATCCAGCATCAACCCAGGCACCAGAAATGACAACAGCACACCCAGTCCTCATGACCCTGCAAAATCCTCCTTGCTAACATCTGGGGAGTTGTGCCAAAATTGGGAGAGCTGCCCACAGACGAGTCAGCCTGACATAGTCATACTCCTGGAATCATACCTTACAGACAAGGTCCTGCTCCAGGTGGTGAGGGAACCAACGAGAGAAAAAACTTACTTGACCTCCTCACCAATTTATCTGTCGCATATGCATCTGTCCATGACATTATTGGTAGGAGTGACCACTGCACAGTCCTTGTGGAAACAAAGTCTGGTCTTCACATTGAGGGTACCCTCCATCGTGTTGTGTGGCTCTACCCCTGTGCTAAATGGGGTAGATTTCGAACCAATCGGTGGGCCATCAGCAGCAACAGAATTGTACTCAACCACAATCTGTAACCTCGTGGCCCGGCATATCCCCCACTCTACCATGACCATCAAGCCGGGGACGGGACCTGGTTCAATGAGGAGTGTAGGAGGACATGCCAGGAACAGCACCAGGCATACCTCAAAATGAGGTATCAACCTGGTGAAGCTACAGCCCAGGATCACATGAATGCCAAACAGCATAAGCAGCATGCGATAGACAGAGCTAAGCGATCCCAAAACCAACGGATCAGATCTAAGCTCTGGGTCCTGCCACACCCAGTCATGAATGGTGGTGGAAAATTAAACAACTAACAGGAGGAGGAAGCTTCACAACTATCCCCATCCTCAATGATGGGGGAGCGCAGCACATCGGTGCAAAAGCTAAGGCTGAAGTATTTGCATCCACCTTCAGCCAGAAGTGTGGAGTGGATGATCCATCTCAGCCTCGCCCTGAGGTCCCCAGCATCACAGATACCAGTCCTCAGTCAATCCGATTCACTCCACGTGATGTTATGAAATGGCTGAAGGCACTGGATACTGCAAAAACTATGGGCCCAGACAACAATCTGGAAATAGTACTGAAGACCTGTACTCCAGAATTGGCTGCGCCCCTAGCCAAGCTGTTCCAGTACAGCAACAACTCAGCAGTGTGGAAAATTGCCCAGATATGTCCTGTACCCAACCAATTACCGCCCCATCAGTCTACTCTCGATCATCAGAAAAGTGATGGAAGGGATCGTCGACAATGCTATCAAGCAGCACTTACTCAGCAATAACCTGCTCACTGGCGCTCAGTTTGGTTCTGCCTGGGCCACTCAGCTCCTGACTTCATTACAGCCTTGGTCCAAACATTGACAAAAGAGCTGAACTCAAGAGGTGAGGTGAGAGTCACTGCCCTTGACATCAAGGCAGCATTTGACCGAATATGGCATTAAGGAGCTCTAACAAAACTGGAGTCAATGGGAATCAGGGGGAAAACTCTCCATTGGTTGGAGTCATACCTAGCACAAAGGAAGATGGTTGTCGTTGTTGGAGATCAATCATCTCAGTCTCAGGCTATCTCTGCAGGGGTTCCTCAGGGTAGTGTCCTCGGCCCAACCATCTTCAGCTGCTTCATCAATGACCTTCCTTCAATCATAAGGTCAAAAGTGGGGATGCACAATGTTCAGCACCATTCCTGACCTCTTCAGATACTGAAGCAGCCCGTGTCCAGACGCAGCAAGACCTGGACAATATCCAGGCTTGGGCTGTTAATGGCAAATAGCATTTGCATCACACTAGTGCCAGGCAATAACCATCTCCTCTTGATGTTCAATGGCATTATCATTGCTGAATCCCCCATTATCAACATCCTGGCGGTTACCATTGACCAGAAACTGAACTGGACCAGCCATATAAGTACTGTGGCTACAAGAGCAGGTCACAGGCTGGGAATTTTGCAGGGAGTAACTCACCTCCTGACTTCCCAAAGCCTATCCACCATCTACAAGACACAAGTCCGGAGTGTGATGGAATATTCTCCACTTGCCTGGATGAGTGCAGCTCTCACGCTCAAGAAACTCGACACCATCCAGGACAAAACAGCCCGCTTGATTGGCACCCCATCTACCACCTTACCGTTCACTCCATCCAACACCGACGCACAGTGGCAGCAGTGTGTACCATTTACAAGATGCACTGCAGCAACTCACCAAGGCTCCTTCGGCAGCACCTTCCAAACACCTAGAAGGATAAGGGCAGCAGACACATGTGATCACCACCACCTGCAAGTTCCCCTCCAAGCAACACACCATTCTGACTTGGAGCTATATCGCCACCCTGAGGAACTGTCGCTGGGTCAAAATCCTGAAACTCAATCTCTGACAGCACTGTGGGTGTACCTACCACATGGACTGCAGTGGCTCAAGAAGACAGCTTACCACCACCTTCCCAAGGACAATAAGGGATGGGCACTAAATGTTGGCCTAGCCAGCAATGCCCACATCCCATGAAAAAATGAACAAAACTCTTTATCTGCCTATCTATCTATCTATCTATCTCTCTATCCATCCACGTATCTATGAACTATCTCTATCTATCTATCTGTCTGTCTGTCTGTCTGTCTGTCTGTCTGTCTGTCTGTCTATCTATCTAGCTATAGAAACCATAGAAAAATTATGGCACAGAAGGAGGCCATTCAGCCCGTCGTGTCTGTGCTGGTTGAAAAAACTAGCCGCCTAATCTAATCCCACCTTCCAGCACCCTGGTCGTAGCCTTGCAGGTTACAGCACTTCAGGTGCTGGTCCAGGTACCTTTGAAAAGAATTGAGGGTTTCTGCCTCCACCACCGACCCTGGCAGTGAATTCCAGACACCCACCACCCTCTGGGTGAAAATGCTTCCCCTCATGTCCCCTCTAATCCTTCTACCAATCACCTTAAATCTGTGTCCCCTGGTAATTGACCTCCCCGCTAGGGGGAAACAGGTCCTTCCTGTCTACTCTATCTAGGCCCCTTATAGTTTTGTACGCCTCTAAGAAGTCACCCCTCAGCCTCTTCTGTTCTAAGGAAAACAACCCCAGCCTATCCAATCTTTCTTCATTGCTGCAACTTTCGAGCCCTGGCAACATTCTTGTAAATCTCCTCTGTACTCTCTCCACAGCAATTATGTCCTTCCTGTAATGTGGTGACCAGAACTGTACGCAATACTCCAGCTGTGGCCTAACCAGCGTTTTATACAGTTCCAGCATCACATCCCTGCTTTTATATTCTATACCTCGGCCAATAAAGGAAAGCATTCCCTATGCCTTCTTCCCAACTCTATCTACCTGTCCTACCACCTTCCGGGATCTGTTTACATGCATTTCAAGGTCTCTCACTTCTTCTACCCCTTTCAATATCCTCCCATTTATTGTGTATTCCCTCGCTTTATTTGCCCTCCCAAATGCATTACCTCACACTTCTCTGGATTGAATTCCATTTGCCACTTTTCCACCCGCTCAACCAAACCATTGATATAATTCTGTAGTCTTCGGCTATCCTCTTCACTATCAACTACACGGACAATTTTTGTGTCATCTGCAAATTTCCCAATCGTGCCTCCCACATTTAAGTCCAAATCATTAATATATACCACAAACAGCAGGGGACCCAACACTGAGCCCTGTGAAACACTACTGGAAACAGCTTTCCATTCTCAAAAACATCCGTCGACTGCTACCCTTTCATTCCTGGCCCTGAGCCAATTCTGGATCCAACCTGCCACATTCCCCTGTATCCCATGGGCTTTCATTTTACTGACCAGTCTGCCATGTGGGACCTTGCCAAATGCCTTACTAAAATCCATGTAGACCACATCCACTGCACTACCCTCATTAATCCTTCTTGTTACTTCCTCAAAAAACTCAATTAAGTTAATAAGACATGACCTTCCCCTAACACATCCATGCTGACTATCCATGATTAATTTGTGCCTTTCTAAGTGGCTGTTTATCCTGTCTCTCAAATAGATTCTAACAATTTACCCACCACCGAGGTCCGACTGACCGGCCTATAATTATTTGGCCTATCCCTCGCACCCTTTTTGAATAAATCAGTCTGTCCATCTATCTACCTTAATCTTCCTATCCCTTTATATCAGTTTATCTCTGTTTCATTTTATTTCACTTTATTTGTATTTGTGTCTTGATCACACTTTGTTTCTCCGTCTCCCTCGCTGTTCACATATTCCCCAGTTTATTAGAGATCCCGATCTTAATGCTGCATTAAGGTACAAGCCGGGATCCTGGGTTGGGGGCAGTGTGGGTGTAAATTCACAAAATTCTGACCAAGCAGAAAGACCTTTGATCTTTAACTAAGAAGTTACTGAGTCCCCTGATTTTTGGATGGAGAGTAAATATTGAGTTACAGGGGAAAGTACATTTCATGCGACTCGGTCTTTAATAAGTTAATCCTTTACCTTGGGACAACTTTCGATGAAGGAAACATGTGGTAAGTTATAAAGAAATTCCCACTGTAATGGAGTGCGATGTGAATTTCACCGAGGTGCAGTGTTTTATTCCAAACAAACTTTTGATTTAAAGTAAGCAGACATGTAGTTCTCATCTCAAGGCCGTCAGTTAACTAGCTGCGTTGGCTTGTTTTTATTGATAAAATAATCCTTTCCACAGAGGTTTCTTGTGTACATCTTCGAATATTCCCCTGTCTTGAAAATAGCTTTATTTGGGCACAAAAAATTAGCTGAACCAATTATTCATCGCCTGGTCAAGATTTGTTTGCATTTTTTATATATAATTGGTTTGTTTCAAGGAACAGACGTGAGTTGTATCTCTTTTGATTTGTTTCGTGGCATGTGGGCAGAGCTGGCCAGGCCAGCATTTATTGCCCATCCCTAATTGCCCTTGAGAAGGTGGTGGTGAGCTGCCTTCTTGAACCGCTGCAGTCCATGTGAGGTAGGTACACCCACAGTGCTGTTAGGAAGGGAGTTCCAGGATTTTGACCCAGCGACAGTGAAGGAACGGCGATATAGTTCCAAGTCAGGATGGTGTGTGACTTTGAGGGGAACTTGCAGGTGGTGATGTTCCCATGTATTTGCTGCCCTTGTCCTTCTAGTTGGTAGAGGTCACGGGTTTGGAAGGTGCTGTCGAAGGAGCCTTGGTGCATTGCTGCAGTGCATCTTGTAAATGGTACACACTGCTGCCACTGTGCGTCAGTGGTGGAGGGAATGAATGTTTGTCGATGGGGTGCCAATCAAGAGGGCTGCTTTGTCCTGGATGGTGTCGAGCTTCTTGAGTGTTGTTGGAGCTGCACCCATCCAGCCAAGTGGATAGTATGCCATCACACTCCTGACTTGTGCCTTGTAGATGGTGGACAGGCTTTAGGGAGTCAGGAGGTGAGTTACACGCCGCAGGATTCCTAAGCTCTGATCTGCTTTTGTAGTCACAGTATTTATATGGCTACTCCAGTTCAGTTTCTAGTCAATGGTAACTCCCAGGGTGTTGTTAGTGGGGTATTCAGTGATGGTAATGCTGTTGAATGTCAAGGGGAGATGGTTAGATTCTCTCTTGTTGGAGATGGTCATTGCCTGGCACTTGTGCGGCGCGAATGTTACTTGCCACTTATCAGCCCAAGCCTGGATATTGTCCAGGTCTTGCTGCATTTCTATACTGACTGCTTCAGTATGTGAGGAGTCGCGAATGGTGCTGAACATTGTGCAATCATCAGTGAACATCCGCACTTCTGACCTAATGATTGAAGGATGCAATTGATGAAGCAGCTGAAGATGGTTGGGCCTGGGACACTACCCTGAGGAATTCCTGCAGTGATGTCCTGGAGCTCAGATGATTGACCGCCAACAACCACAACCATCTTCCTTTGTGCTAGGAATGATTCCAACCAGTGGAGAGTTTTCCACCTGATTCCCATTGACTCCAGTTTTGCTAGGGCTCTTTGATGCCATACTCGGTCAAATGCTGCCTTGATGTCAAGGGCAGTCACTCTCACCTCACCTCTTGAGTTCAGCTCTTTTGTCCACGTTTGGACCAAGGCTGTAATGAGGTCAGGAGCTGAGTGGCTCTGCCGGAACCCAAACTGCACAGGTTATTGCTAAGCAAGTGCTGCTTGATAGCACTGTCAATGACATCTTCCATCACTTTACTGCTGATTGAGAGTAGACTGATGGGACAGTAATTGGCCAGCTTGGACTTGTCCTACATTTTGTGCACAGGACATACCTGGGCAATTTTCCACATTGCCTGCTAGATGCCAGTGTTGTTACAGTATCAGAACAGCTTGGCTCGGGGCGTGGCAAGTTCTGGAGCATAGGTCGTCAGTACTATTGCCAGGGCCCATAGCCTTTAGTCATTTCTTGATATCAGGCAGAGTGAATCAGATGGGGTGAGACTGGCATCTGTGATGCTGGGGACTTCAGGAGGAGGCCGTGATGGGTCATCAACTCGGCACTTCTGGCTGAAGATTGTTGCAAATGCTTCAGCCTTATCGTTTGCACGGATGTGCTGGGTTCCCCCATCGTTGAGGATGGGGATTATTTGTGGAGCCATCGCCTCCTGTTAGTTGTTTAATTGTCCACCACCATTCTTGACTGGGTGTGGCAGGACTGCAGAGCTTAGGTCTGATGGTTGTGCTTAGCAATATCTATCACGTGCTGCTTATACTGTTTGGCACACAAGCAGTCCTGGGTTATCGCTCCACACCCCATTTTGAGGTATGCCTGGTCCTGCACTCTTCATTGAGCCACGGTTGTTCCCCCCAGCTTGATGGTAGAGTGGGGGATATGCCAGACCCTGAGGTTACAGATTGTGGTTGAGTACAATTCTGCTGCTCATGGCTGCCCAGTTTTGCATTGCTAGATCTGTTCTAAATCTATCCCATTTAGCCCAGTGGTAGTGCCACACAACACGATGGAGGGTATCCTCAATGTGCTGATGGGACTTTGTCTCTGCAAGGATTGTGCAGTTGCCACTCCTACCAATGCTGTCATGGACAGATGTATCTGCAGCAGGCAGATTAGTGAGGATGAGATCAAGTATGTTTTGCCCCTCACCCACTGCTGCAGACCCAGTCTAGCAGCCACATCCTTTCAGCTGTGGGGGCTACCAAGCCACTCTTGGTGATGGACGTTGAAGCTCCCCACCCAGAGTGGAGAAGCACCAGCTCAGGTTATTTCCTTGCCCATCTTTGGCCTGATACCCTGAGACTTCATGGGGGTTTGGAGTCAATATTGAGGACTCCCAGGGCAACATCCTCCTGACTGTAGATCACTTTTGCTGGACCATACCCAGGGATGCTTTTTAACTACAACAGCGTGGCCACTTCAGAAGGCAGTTAAGAGTCAATTACATCTCTGTAGGTCTGGCATCACCTGTTGGTCAGACCAGGGGCATTAGTAAGTAAGGTGGGTTTTTGAAACAATTGTTTCATAGTCAATATTAGGTGAGTTTTTTAAACTCCATTCTTTTTATTAATGGAATTTGAATTTTGCTCTGGTGGGATTTGAACCCACATCCCTACAAGGATATTAGGTCTAGTGACAATACCACTACTCCACCACCTCCCCTTTAACTTGCTGTGTCAGGAAATAAATGGTAGTATAATGGTGACGTTACTGGGCTAAGTCATAAGTTATAACTAAAGTAATGATTCAGAGGCATAAGTTCAAATCCTGCCATGGTACTTGGGGAATTCAAGTTCAGTTTGTTAAATTAATGTGGAATTGAAAGCTAGTCTCAGTAATGGTGACTGTCATTGATTGTTGTAAAATCCCATCTGGTTCACTGCTGATTTTTAGGGAAGGAAATCTGCTGTCCTTACCCAGCCTGGCCTCTGTGTGTGATTCCAGACCCTAAGCAATGTGGTTGACTCCTAAATGCCCTCTGATAATGGTTCAGCAAGCCACGCAGTTGAGGGCAATAAATGCTGGCCTTGCCAGCGATGCCCACATTCTGTGAATGAATAAAAACAAATGAAGGAGATCAGACAGACCTGCATAAGTTCACAGGGATGTTACAGCTGCTATATCAATGCTGGTTGTTGATCAGTGGGTAGCACACTTGCAAGTTTCTGTGTCTGAAGGTTGTGAGTTCATAATCCCACTCCGAAGACTTGAGCACGATAATCAACACTGACACTCCAGTGCAGTACTGAGGGAGTGCTGCACTGTCTTTCGGAGGATGTGCTAAACTGAGGTCTGTTTGCCTTCTCAGCTGAGTGTAAAACACTCCATCGCGTAATTTCGAAGAATAGCCAGGGGAGTTCTCACTGGTGTCTAGTGTCCCTCAGTCTACATCACAAAAAACTGATCATCGGATCATTACCACATTGCTGTTTGTGGGAGCTTCCTGTGTGCAAATTGGCTGTCACATTCCCTACATTAAAACAGTGACTACACTTCAAAAGCAGAGGACTTTGCCTCAGTGCCCTGGGCCAATATTTGGCCCTCAACCAACATCAAGACAACAGATTATCTGGTCTGTATCATATTGCTGTTTGTTGGGATCTTGCTGTGCTGCAATTGCATTTCCTACATTACACCAGGGACCGCACTGCAAAAGTACTTCATTGGCTGTAAAGCGCTTTGGGATGTCCTGAGGTCGTGGAAGGCGCTATAGAAATGCAAGTCTTTCTTTTCACACGAGAGAGACTGACACGAACGCAGACCCACACGAATACACAGTGAGGGGTAAAGCAGCTATATTAATGCAGTTGGTGTAATTATTGTTGTGTCTATGCTTTCACGCGTCGATTGGCAATGATTTCTATACATGTTTCTGGCGAATTGTTTTGATCAGTCCCAATGAGCAATTTGTCATTGATTTGCCACAGGTCGCCTGTATTTTTGTTACTCGTGATTCCTGCATCCTGTACCGTTCACCTGCAGCACCCTTCCGGCGAATTCTCTTCTCCCAACCACCCTCTGCAATACCCAGCTGACAGCAATGAGGTCTGGGATATCTCAGCACCACAAGGTTACATTATCAAAGTTTATATACCCTACATCGACATCGAAAAGTCAGAAGGATGTCAAGCAAGTCATATAAAGGTATCGGGGCTGTAGAGGTGCTGGAGTAGGTGCAAAAAATATTGAGAAGGTTGATACTAGAACTGTGAGGTTATACATATCAGGAAGGATTGAATAGACTGGTCCTTTTCTCTGTAGAAATGAAAAAGGGGTTTGATAGCATAAACATAGAGATGGTTCCACATGTGGGGCAGACCAGAGCGAATGGTCATCTATATAAGATAGTCACTAATATGGGATTCAAGAAGGACTTCTTTACCTAGAGGGATATTAGAATGTGGAACTTGATACCACATAGAGTAGTTGAGGTGAATAGCATAGGTTCATTAAAAGGGTAACTGGATATACACACAAGGGAGAAAGTAATAGAAGGGTATAGAGTATTAGAGTCTTTACGACACTGAAGGAGGGCATTTGGCTCATCGAGTCCATGCTGGCTCTCTGTCAGTCCCATTCCCACTCATTACCACTCACTGTGTAAAAATGTCCCTCCTCACATCCCCCTCCCCCCCACCTATCTCCTGCCCATAACCTTCAATCGGTCTCCCCCCTAGTCCTTGTCGCATCAGCTAATAGGAACAGCTTTTCTTTGTCTACCTTATCTAAACCAGTCGTAATATTGTACACCCTCGATCAAATCGCCCCTCAATCTCCTTTCCTCCCAGAAGAACAATATCGGCAAATGTTGCTATTTATGCCGTAACAGACAGGTGAAAAGTGTTCAACATCTGTGCAATTTAAGTAGACCCCTAATGAGAGCCGACATGGCAGGAGAGAGTAATAGAGAGTGGGGGAGGAGGAGTAACGGAGAGATCGGGAAGAGATAGAAACAGAGACTAAAATGAGATAGCCAGGGATGGAGATAGATATGCTGATAGGGTCAGGTGAAGTAGGGAGGGAGGAGGTGCGTGTGGTGCATGAATGTCAGTATAGGCCTGCTGGGCTGAATGGCCTGTTTCTGTGCTATGAATACTATGTAATCGTATGTACTTTTGTGATCTTTGTTATTCATCCGAAAGATGCCGCACGGGATTCATCACGCTTCCAGAAGCTGTTCCTTGATGGGGGAATAACTTGAAGCTCAGGAAGTCGATGATGGACAAACTGCGGACCAGTGGCATAGGCTAGGTTTCTGTGGATTTCTTATCTCTCTCGCTCTGCAGAAGACAGTGTCTCCTGCCTGTATCCTACACCTGAGCTTTGGAACCCCACCAAACTTCAAGGCTGACTCTGGACATGATATTGAGTCCCGATGACTCTGGAGGTGGTTTTGTTGCTCGGGCGAATGATCCCGGGACATGAGTTAAATTCCCACAGGGTTAATTGGCGAGTTTAAATTCATTTCATCGAATAAGTCTGGAATAAAAAGCTGATATCAGCGATGGTGACCATAAAACTATTGGATTGTGTTAAAATTCATCTGGTGTGCTGACGCCCTTTATTGATGGAAATTTGCCATTTTGTTTTATTCATTCATGGGATGTGGGCATCACTGGCTAGGTCAGCATTTATTGCCCATCCCTAAATACCCTTGAACTGAGCATCTTGCTCGGCCATTTCAGAGGGCATTCAAGAGTCAACCACGTTGTTGTGGATCTGGAGTCACATGTAGGCCAGACCAGGTAAGGACGGCAGATTTCCTTCCCGAAAGGCATTAGTGAACCAGATGGGTTTTTACAACAATCAACAATGGTATCATGGTCACCATCAAACTAGCTTTTCAAATCTGGATTTATTAATTGAATTCAAATTTCACCATCTGCCGTGGTGGGATTCGAACCCCTGTCCCCAAATCCTTACCCAGTCTGGCTGATATATGACTGCAAAACCACAGCAGTTTGGTCAATGCTTAACTAACCTCTGAAATGGCCCAGCAAGTCACTCACTGGACAATAAGGTAACTCACCACCAATTTCTCAAGGGAAATTAGAGATGGGCAATAAATGCCATCCTTGCCAGTGATGCCCATAGGTGTTGTTTACAACCAGGTGAGAAAGAGGTCTAGGGTTCCCTTTCAGCCTTCGCCTGGTCTTACTGTAACAGGGTTTTATTTTTAAACACATTGTTTTTAGCTCCCCCTTGGTGGATCCTTGTTGACTGCTTTCCAATTGTAAGGCAAAGAAACAAGCACAAACAGGCTTTCTTAGGTTTAAAGAAGAAAGGTGAAATGTTATTAAATTTAAACTTAAACTCTGATTCGGTTAACTCCTGCAGATACACGACACACCTACGCTAGCATGCATACATGATACACACATGCAGATAGGGACAGAAAGAGCAGAAGAAAAAAGTAAAGTGGAAAGTTTTGAGGCAATATCTGAAGAGTTGTTGCTATGGTTCTTCGAACTCACTGCAGAGTCCTTGATTGTAGGTGGATCTTGCTTTTCGTTGGGGCCCAGTATTCTTCTTAAACCTTGTTCGCTGTAGCAGACCTTTCTCTCTTAGGGTTCATGTGTCTTTGGTGGGTTTTGGAGGTCCATGAGAAAGAGATGGGAGCAGCCAGGAGAGGTCTTTTCGATCCAGGAGCAAAGAGCTTTTCCGCCAGTTCAAAGACCGTCTCTACAATTTAAAACTCCCCAAGTTGGCCAACATGACCGACTGGTATAACCACTTCTGGCTTTGTGTGTTGTGCGTGCCAGGGAGTGGTCCTGCGTCTACAAACGCGATCTATTAATATGCAAAAATGTCTTTCCAGTCGGGGACCTGGCAACCACCTTGTAACAGGCCTTCTCTTCTTCCCAGCAACAATTTGACATTTAATGTCCATGTGGCGAAATTAATGTGCCTCATTCTTGGCAGGAGGGGGGGGCACTTTGAACACTTTGAAACGGAGATTGATATGTTTTTGTTGGTAAGGGTTTTAAGGGTCATGAAACTCAGTCAGGCTGATGGAGTTAAAATGCAGATCCGCTATGATCTCATTGAATGGTGGAACACGCATGAGGGGCTGAATGGCCTCCCCCTGTTCCTATGTTCTTATGTGTGTAGAATACCTTTGGCTATATGCTGAACATCTCATGGATGCTTTGGAACCTATGGGTCTGAGCGGAGAAGGAATTCAATGTCCCTTCACAGCACAACGGTCTCACTATTAACCCGAAAATAACAGCAAAATACCGCAGATGCCGGAAATCTGAAATCTTGCGGATGGTACTGCTGCCACTGTGCGTCAGTGGTGCAGGGAGTGAATGTTTAAGGTGGTGGATGAGATGCCAGTCAAGTGGGCTGCTTTGTCCTGGTGGGTGTCGAGCTTCTTGAGTGTTGTTGGAGCTGCACCCATCCAGGCAAGTGGAGAGTATTCCATCACACTCCCGACTTGTGCCTTGTAGATGGTGGTCAGGCTTTGGGGAGTCAGGAGGTGAGTTACTCGCCGCAGGATTCCCAGCCTCTGACCTGCTCTTTGTGATAATTAGTCTTAATACTCTTACAACAGATCCTTTCAGAGGAGAACCAACTGGCTAAGCTGTGTGGCAAGTTGGATGATGATGGCAGTGATCCAGGACTGCATGAATACTATTCCACCAATAACACACTGAGAGTTTCCTTCACATCGAATGGTTCCAAAAGACGATTCACCGGATTTCTGGCACTCTATTCTCGCGTTGGTAAGCCACGGATTTAAGTGTTAAAAGTTGATTTTGTTGGATTACTAAATCAAGATTAGGCCCTATTTCTTGGGTGTCTTCCCCACAAATGTAAGCTTGCATTTTGATTAAATATGGTGCTATTTCATAGCTGAAGTGATTTGGTGCCTGGAAAGTGTTAACATTTGTTTATTTTCACACCTTTGAACCAGCCTGAATTAAAAATAAATTATTTATGGGATGTGGGTGTTGCTGGCAAGGCCAGCATTTATTGCCCCTCTCCAGTTGCCCTTGAGAAAGTCAAGGTGAATTGCCTTCTTGAACCACTGCAGTCCGTGTTGTGCGGTTGCCGTTCGGCAGGGCACCCCAGGATTTTGACCCAGAAACGAAGATGTACTTCCAAGCCAGGATGGCGTGTGACCATCAGCACTCCCTTCAAATACCCGTCCAAGTCACGCACCATCCTGACTTGGAAATCTATCGGCCGTTCCTTCACTGTCGCTGGGTCAAAATCGTCTACCGAACAGCACTGTGGGTGTACCTACACCACCCGGACTGCGGTGGTTCAAGAAGGCGGCTCACCACCACCTTCTCAAGGGATGGTCAACGAACGTCGGCCTTGCCAGTGACGGCAACTCCCAGATAACAATTTAAAAATTGTACAATTGTGGAGATGGCTTAGTTTTCTAAACATACAAGGGAGAAAGGAATAGAAGGATATGCTGATAGGGTGAGATGAAGAGGGTGTCGGAGGACGCTCATGTGGAGCATAAACACCAGCATAGAGCAGTTGGGCCGAATGGCCTGTTTCTGTGCTGAAAATTCGGTGTAATTCTCCCTCACTGGGAACTCTAATTGTTTGACCTTTTCCCTTTCTCTGTCTGACACTAACGAGCGGGCCTTTTCTTCCCAGATATCAACGAGTGTGAGCTTGATTTGCATGGATGCAGTCATTCCTGTGGGAATACCATCGGTGGATATTACTGCTACTGTCCGCTTGGATTTGTGATTGAGAGTGACAAGCGGAATTGCAAAAGTAAGTTTGGGCGCAGTTTTTGGATGGAACACCAAACCCGCAATGCTATTGCACTTCAAATTCATGGTAATGTCAATCAGAAAACCATTTGCATTAACTTACAACACCCTGCGATAGGATCTCAATTATATGGAGTCAGTGTTTGCTGTCTCCTCCAACTGTCTTGTTTCTCACTGCCGCACTCTCCCTTTTAATGATACTAGATGATCCTGGGATACAGTTTGATAGGCATCACCATTCATCCCCTGCTAGATATGGGATTTATCAGAAGGAGCCAAGACAAGCCATGTTACAACGGATTGCAAAGCATTTCCAGCACAGGGCAGGCCTTTCGGCCCAACACGTCCATTTGTGCTCCACACGAGCCTCCTCCCACCCCCAACTCCATCTCACCCTATCAGCATATCCGTCTATTCCTTTCTCCCTCATGTGTTTATCCAGCATCCCCTTAAATGTATCGACACTATTCCCTGTGGTAGTGAGTTCCACATCCTCCCCACTCTCTGGGGAAAGAGGTGTCTTCTGAATTCCCTATTGGATTTACTGGTGAGGTTACTGGATAATGGTGCATAGGGAAGTGGTAATAATCATTTTCGATCCTGAAGCATCGTAGCCAGTTCTCACCCTACTGTCATCCCTGAAATTAGCTCAGTTTTCCACTGACTTTTGACCTTACAAAATGATCCAGGGGCAGTAATTTCTTCAATTCCTTCCTTCCCTTGATCCTTCCTTTCTCGTCGAGACCTACTTCGCCATCTGAGAGCAATTGTCTTACTAGTTCTCCTTCTGTACCCATAGGCAATCACGTTGTAGAGTCATAATGGCACAGAGGGAGGCCATTCGCCCCATCCAGCCCATGCTGGTCCTCTGTAGAGCAATCGAGTCAGTCCCATTCCCACCCCCCCTGTAGCCCTGCAAGTTTATTTCCTTCACGTGTCTACATCCAATTTCCTCTTGACCTGTCCTTGAAACATTGACTTGTGTGTTTCCATTGCTCTAAATGTTGCTGAAATTTTATTCTTGTGACAAAAACTCCCGGTAAAAGACCATTCGTTTGAGCTGAGCATTGAAACTCTATTTAATTGCTTTTTCCCCGTTAACCGGTCATGGTCTCTGCACCAACATTTTGAGATGAACAGAGTGAATTGCTTTAGCTGTTGCTTATGCTGTGTTTTGCCGACAGAAGAGCAAATAATCTGCCCCAATCGAGTTTTACCGAACAGCATCCTGGAGCCCTCGTGGCTGAGATTCAACTTTAAAGACACAGTGAAGGTGACTTGTGGGCGAGGATATGAAATAGTTGAGGTGAACATGTGACGCTGCTCTTTTCTCATGTAGCCTGGCTTCCTAATTGGTTCAGTTATATCTGAGTGGCGTTTCTCATAGATCTGATGGGCGTCAGTGCTTGGGTTGAAATTCAAATCCTTCCAATTAAACTGAGACCGGTGCATGGCTGGTGCCCAATTCAGGAAGGGTTCTGAAGGCTTTAGAGAGGGTGCGGAAAAGATTGACGAGAGTGGCTCCAGGGATGAGGGACTTCAATTACCAGGATAGACTGGAGAAGCTGGGGCTGTTCTACTCCGAGGAGAGAAGGTTGAGAGGAGATTTGATGGAGGTTGTTCAAAACCATGAGGGGTCTGGACAGAGTAAATAGGGAGAAACTGGTCCCGTTGGCAGAAGAATCGAGAACCAAAGGACACCGATTTCAGGCGATTGGACGAAGAGCCAGAGGTGACACGAGGGAAAACTTTTTTTAAACTCAGCGAGTGGTTAGGACCTGGAATGCACTGCCTGAGAGTGTGGTGGGGGCAGATTCAGTCATGGCTTTCACAAGGGAATTGGATGATTATCTGAATGGAAGAGATTTACAGGGCGACGGGGAAATGGCGGAGGAGTGGGACTAGGAGTTGCTCTTGTAGAGAGCCTGCATGGACACGATGGGCTGAATGGCCTCCTTCTGTGCTGTAACTGTTCTATGAGTACTATAAGTCAGATATAGTACAGGTTAGATACATGAGTAGTTCCCTATACAGTATGCTTAGAGCTATCAAACGCTGCTGGGCAGGTACCTTATGGGTTACAGGCACAAAGCCAAACTCATTCTATACCGTCCATCTCATCATACCCTCCCTCATTTTCCTGTAAAGTTCCTTCCTTTCTACTGCTTTATCATCCCTCCTCAATCTCTTTCTCCATCCATTTCTCCTTTTCCAGGTGGGTGGACACTTCGTTTCACTTTGCCAGATGGCATCCCCGATACCATCCCCTCCCTTTACTCTGGTGCCATTTTCCTGCAGATGGGATTGGGGGGGGGGTGGGGGGGCAACAAGGCTACCCAATTTAGGCTGTTAAAAGGCCAATTAAGTCCTATTGTCAGAGGGCGACTGGAATTTTCCAGTTGGCTTCCAGGCACCCGGAGGTTGTGGGGAACAGCGTCTGGAGGTGCCCTCCCAGTTGCAGGCTTTAAGGCCTTCCACTGGATTTCCCCTCCTCAATGGTGGCCAGGCTGCTGATTTATTAATTAAGAAAAAGTTGGTGAGTGGGCACCTCCATCTTGGAGGGTGGGGAGGGCGCCCTCTCTCTTTTACTTACCTGAGCAGGCAGCCTGCTGCTTTGTCCAAGCTGGAGGGCGTCTGATTGGCCCTGCAGCTTCGAGAGCCCGCCTGCCATTCTTCATTGGCCGCTAGTTGCTCATTTTGGGGACAATCACAGGCAGGTGACTATTCCCCACACGGTGCGGGGTTCTGACTCCCATTTGACCCTGACGTCGGGGTCCTGAAGCCCATGGGGGAAATCCTGCCCCAAGGGAGCATCAAATACTCTCGTCTGTTGAACATCTCAATGCTGCACGCAGGGTTAGTTTGGTTCTGAGTGGAAGTATACAGTAGTGAGCCACATAACAAGATATTAGGAGATGCTGGTTCAAAGAGGTAAGTTTTAAGGAGTGTCTTAAAGGAGGAGAGCGAGGCAGAGAGGTTTAGGGAGGGAATTCCAGAGCTTAGGGCCCAGGCAAGCGGCCAAAATTGGAGGAGTGCAGAGATTGCGGAGGGTTGTGGGACTGGCGGAGATTACAGAGATGGGGAGGGCAACGTCATGGAGGGATTTGAAAACATGGATGAGAATTCGAGTTAACTTGGGTCGTACAGTGACGAATATGCGGCAAATAGTTCTGGTGTAAAAACTAACACTTTGTTGTAACATCTCTCTTAGGGCTTTAAGACAATCCCGTATTTCTTTGCAGAATGTCAGCAGGATGGGACTTGGAGGACCCCCGGGTATGTTTGTCAGCGTAAGTAGCATTACTGGAATATTTTCTTTGTTGACGTAGTGAGTTTCAGTCGTATGCAGAGGTACTCGAGCTAGCCCGTGAAATATTATCACAGCTTCATCTCAGCAATCATAGGCAACAGGAACATAATGGGACTTCAGCACCCAGGCTGAGGTTGGCTATTCGACACAACAACAACTCGTATTTATAGAGCGCCTTCAATATATTAAAACGTCCCAAGGTGCTTCACAGGAGCGTCATCAAGCAAAATCTGACACAGAAGGAGATAATTGGGCAGGTGATCAACAGATGGGTCAAAAAAGTAGGTTTTAAAGGAGGAGAGAGAGGGTGGAGAGGTTTAGGGAGGGAATTCTAGAGTTTGTGGCTCAGGCAGCTGAAGGCACGGGCGCCAATGGTGGATAATAAAAATCGGGGATGCACAAGAGGACAGAATTGAAGGAGCGCAGAGATCTCGGAGGGTTGGAGGAGATTACAGAGGTGGGGAGGGTTCCGGGAGGGATTTGAAAACAGGGATGAGAATTTTAAAATCGCAGTGTTGCTGGACTGGGTGCCAATGTCGGTCAGCAAGCACAGTGGGTGATGGGTGATGGGTCTGTATTGAGACACTAACACCAGCACGTCCAGGGTAGACAAATGCGATTAGAAGGCGCCAAGTGTGTCTACTGTCTGGCTGTGTTTCTCTTCAGTTGTAGATTGCTCGATGCCATCTTCGATTGAGAATGGACGGTTTCAATTTATTACTAAGGCAGATGCCACCACCTATAGATCCTTGATTCAGTACCAGTGCAATGAGCCTTACTATCAACTGGAATCGGACAGCAACCGTGAGTACATTGTTCTAAAGAAAAAAAAATTTCTTGAAAGAAAATATTGTGAATGCCAGTGGGCCAGTGACATAATATTCTCTTGTGCTTAGTTTTACACTAGAGTAAACATTGTTACTGCTCATCGTAGAATCGTACAATGGGTACAGCACAGGAAGAGGCCATTCAGCCCACCTCCATCAAATCTCCTCGCAACCTTCTCTCCTCGAAGGACAACAGCCCCAGCTTCTCCAAACTGTCCACGTAACTGAAGTATTGCAAACTTTTGACAAGGATTGGGCTCTGATGTTATCGGCCCAAGCGCGCACATTGATTTTCCACATCCGTCAATGATGTGCGACCACTTTGGCCCATGAGAAAAGTGAAAAAAACAAGGACTTGCCTTTCTGTAGCACCTTTCACGACCACCAGACGTCTCAAAGCGCTTTACAGCCAATGAAGTACTTTTTGAAGCGTAGTCACTGCTGTGAAGCAGGGAACACCGCAGCTCATACCACAGCTAATTTGTGCACAGCGTCGGATAGATATTGGCCAAGGACATCCCATAAACCATGGGATCTTTTATGTCAGGACTATCCTCTGAGTCACAGCTAACGCAAGCTCTGGAAATAAAGCCGTGTGCCACCAAATTCTGAGGGGAGGGGTGGAGTGACGATGAAAAATAAGGTGTCACTTAAGGTCGTGTAAGTGTAGTGGTCGGGCCAGAATTTGTACAATTGTGTTGCATTATTGCAGTGAAGGATATAAATTATCGGCAGCTGTCGGTAACCGGTTGAAAGTTTCTCAAGGATACCTCTAGCCCTGATGCTCTAGTTCTTCTGCACTTCAAATATGGTATTGTAGTTTGGTCCACTGGTTGTTACAGAAGACCAAAATTACCTAAGATTACCGAGATGTGTAATAAGGAATAACTTGAGGTGGGAACAAATTGCAGGTCCATGGGGCAAAGGCGGGGAACTGGGACTAATTGGGTAGGTCTGTTAAAGAGCAATAATATGCACAATAATAACAGGAAATTCTTTGCAAAGGAGGCCATTGTGGGTGGAGCAGCCGCAAGATGGGGGGGATTTAAACAAGGTCACTGGCTTCTTTCGGTGCTGCATCATTCGATGATTCCATGATTCATAAGCTACCAAGGCTCCTTCGAAAGCACCTTCCACACCCGTGACCTCCACCAACTAGAAGGACAAGGGCAGCAGACGCATGGGAACACCACCACCTGCAAGTTCCCCTCCAAGTCACACACCATCCTGACTTGAAACTGTATCGCCGTTCCTCCACTGTCGCTGGGTCAAAATCCTGGAACTCCCTCTGTAACAGCACTGTGGATGTACCTGCACCACAGGGACTGCAGCGATTCGAGAAGGCAGCTCACCAGCACCTTCTCAAGGTGCAATTGGGGATGGGCAATAAATGCTGGCCTTGCCAGCGATGCCCACATAACATGAACAAATTTAAAAAAAAGAGACATCCCCTATGAGGTCTCATAAATCCAAAAACAGCAGGAAAAGGGGACTCCAACACAGCGTTGGCAAGGGGACAGGAAATTCTTTGCAAAGGAGGCCATTGCGGGTGGAGCAGCCGCAAGATGGGGGTGATTTAAACAAGGTCACTGGACTAGTACAAGGGAAAAAAATCGATGATAAATCCAAATGCCTGTCGGGTTATAATTCTGAAGATGGAGGGCCTCACTGCATCTGTTAAACTGAATATATTTTGTGTTTTAGTGAGCTCCTCTGTTTACAAATTGCCTGTTCTTTCTTGACAGGAGACTTTTCTTGCTGTGCCGATGGAACGTGGAAGAATAATGGAACAGGACAAGTCCTCCCTAAGTGCGCTCCAGGTACAAGTAGTAACTGCTAGTGACTACATACGTGTATGTGTACACAATACTCTAGATGTGGTCTCACCAATGCCCTGCACAACTGCAGCAAAACATCTCTACTATTATATTCCATTCCCCATGCAATAAACAGCAACATTGCATTTGCCTTCTTAATCACTTGCTGTACCTGCATACTAACTTTTTGTGTTTCCTGTACTAGGGCACCCAGATCTCTCTGCATCACAGAGTTCTGCAATCTCTCTCCATTTATGTAATATGTTGCTTTCCTATTTTTCCAGCCAAAGTGGACAAATTCACCTTTTCCCACATTCTGCTCCATCTGCCAATTCTTTGCCCACTCACTTAATGTATCCATATCCCTTTGCTGATTCCTTACGTCCTCTTTACAACTTACCCTCCTACCTATTTTTGTATCATCAGCAAATTTAGCGACCATATATTCTAAATACAATAATTAAGCGTAAGTTTGCACATGGTCTTCCATGATAAAAGTGGACATAGACATCTATAATGGAAATAGTTGATTAAAAATAGGGTGAAACAGTTTTAACTTAACTCACCAGCCAGGATTGACGTGACCCTGTGTTTTAAGCCGTGCCTGATTTGACGCGTCACTTTAGTCTCCAAAGTTTTACTTTTAAGAAAGCAAAAATCGGACAGGGTGAAAGACAGGTGACCGATGCCCCACTCCCCCGTCACCCCCATTTCTCACCCGGCTGTGAAAGTGAAAGTTCACCCCGATTTTTAGCAGCCTTTATCATTGTTTAGTAAACGCTTGTAACAAAGAGCCACTGTACTTCACTGGGGCCTGTGGGTCAAGCTCCCTCTTCACAATGGGATCCCGGAGCCAGGGAGAGGCAGAAGCTCGTCTCACAAGGTCGGACAGCGAAGCTGCTCATGACTTTCCTGCCAGCGATTAGAAGGATGGAATTGGTTTGTGGCCAATTTTTGCCAGAACCAAACTTATGCAGGCTGGCTTTTAAGAGATTCTCCTCACTGTGTCTTTGCTCAGAGGGGGAGGTAGAAAGTGGAGGCATTATTCGGATCTGATGGCTCTTGGTGTAACTCCAGACACCACCTTGATAGTGGTAAGAGGCCCTGCGAACACTGGGGATGGGCCTACCAGCCATTTACACAATTTTTATTGCCTCCAAAGGAGTGCTTGCTTGCCAGCAAGGACACAACGGGCCGATTGCCTTCCTTCTGTGCTACAACTCAAGTTGAGGGATAGAAGTCATGCTTCAACTATACAAAGCCCTGGTTAGACCACACCTGGAGTTACTGTGAGCAGTCCTGGGCACCACACCTTAGGAAGGATATACTGTCCTTGGAGAGAGTGCAGTGTAGATTTACCAAAATAGAGCCTTAATGCCAAGGGTTAAATTATGAGGAGAGATTGCACAAACTAAGGTTGAATTCCCTGGAATTTAGAGGGTTAAGGAGTGATTTGATCAAAGCTTTCAAGATGTTCAGAGGAACAGATAGGGTAAATAGAGAGAAACTATTTCCGCTGGTTGAGGCGTCTTGGACTAGGGGGTACAGTCTGAAAATTAGACCCAGACCTTTCAGGAGTGAAATTAGGAAACACTTCTACACACAAAGAGTTGTAGAAGTTTGGAACTCTCTTCCACAAATGGGAACTGATGCTGGATCAATTGAAATTGATAGATTGTTGTTCATCAAAGGTATTCAGGGATATGGGGCAAAGGAGTTAGGTCGCAGATGGGCCATGATCTCATTGAATGATGGATCAGACATGAGGGGCTGAATGGCCTCCTCCTGTCCTTCTGTTCCTAGAACAGCTGCATCTATCGCCATTTGCAGGTAAGGGAATGAAGAGATTGTTGAGGATCTAACGAGCAGAATCAACTCCCCAGTGAACAGAGCTCCTGGTTTGGGGAAAAGTTAATAGAGGAGATAATTGTCGACTGTAGTGTTTGATTGATCTGGGTTTGATTGTATTAGTCTGTCCACTTAGCTGTGTTCACTGTGTTTAATTGCTTAAGCCTATAGGTGGAGCTTAAGAGTTAAAACTAAAACTAAAAGGTTGTGCTGCAAAAGAAAACACACTGCTATGAGGAGATATTGTACTGAAATTGTGTAAGAACTGATATAATTTAATGTGCTGTAAATAAACCAGTTAGTGATTTAATACAAGTGTGATATCTGCATTGCTCTGAGATAAATCAGATACTATATCTTGCAACCCACGTAAACATAACACCGACATGTCTAAGCTTTGCCTTCGGGTGTGTTACAGTGTGCGGCAAGCCAAGCAACCCCGTTATCTTCCGCGAACGTATTCTGAAGGGCTCCGAAGCGAAGAGGGGCAACTTCCCCTGGCAGGTCTTGTTCGAGCAGCCGAGGGGTGCAGGGGCACTTGTATCAGACCAGTGGATCCTCACCGCTGCCCATGTTGTTCACAAGGCATCCAGGTTTTCCATGGTGGCGGGCATCACCAACTTGAAGCATAAAAACCGCGGGACACACCTGCTGCATGACCAGGTGTTCATCCACCCTGGTTACAAGCAACCCAATGACGAGGAGGGTGGCTATAATTATGACAATGACATTGCTCTGGTCAGGCTCAGATCCAAGGTCCAATTGGGCCCCAATCTCTCTCCTGTGTGCCTCCCCGAGAGGGACTCGCAACACGTGTTACCTGTGAATAAAATCGGGCTGGTTTCTGGTTGGGGAGTCACTGAGAATGACACGTTACCCACTGCCCTGATGTTCGTGCGGCTGCCAGTGAGGGACATGGACGAATGCCGAAATCGAACGTTGGGCCACCAAGTCACCATTACGGACAACATGATCTGCGCCGGCGACGAGACAGGTTCGGACAGTTGCCAAGGCGATAGCGGGGGCGCGTTCGTGTTCGCCCGTCCCAAACCCAGAAAAAATGAGTTCTTTGTTGGTGGCATTGTATCCTGGGGGATCAGATGTGGCACGGTGGGTTTTTACACAAAAGTGATTAACTATCGGGACTGGATTGAGGAAATCATGAGAAATAATTAACCTTTCAGAAAGTACCAAGTACCAGAGAGCTTGAATATCTGAATTTGTACACGCATTTCTCATTAAATAAAAGTGAAACCTTACTCCCAGGAAATGTATTTTCCCTTGCCAATAATATCTTATGTTGTTTCGACTGATTTGCTCTGGATGCATGTCAATAAGATCATGCAAAATATTCACGGTTAATTCAGAGAATTTATTGTCCTGAATGGTTACAAGTTTGAATCGCAGGAAAACAATCACAGCAGATACTTTTAACTCAAGCTGTTCAAACCCAAATCCCTTCACAGCACCATTCCCACTGCTCACTGACTGCTTCTCACTGAACGAAAGAACTATTTGCATTTCTATAGCGCCTTTCTCGACCTCAGCGCTTTCCAGCCAATGTAGTATGTTTTGCAGTGCGGTCACTGTTGTAATGTAGGAAACGTGGCAGCCAATTTGTGCACAGCAAGATCCCACACACAGCAATGATCCAAAACTGTTAAAGGTGTAAATTTCCTCTGGTTGATATTTGTGACAGAATGCATTCATCTGACCGTCTCCCACCATTTCACAGCACGAAATTCCCAACCTCAAACCTTGTCACCGATGAGAAGTTTAGCGTCAACTTTGAAAAGCTGCAGTGGCGAATTTCAGCTCCTGCCCAGAAAATCTGAATTTCCCTACTCTCACTGTGAGATAGCGATTACACAGGGAGTGTTTCAGCTGCACTTACATTGTGGGACAGTTAAAAATCCCAGGAATTCCCGGCCATGTGCTGGAGGGACAAATGTTTCAGGGAGCACGGAGCAGGGTCACCACTGCAGCAGAGGCAGATTTTTGCCCAAACATCCTTCGACTGCACAAGGACTTCAGTGATGGAGAGAGACTAGAGAAGCTGGGATTGTTCTCCTTAGAGGAAGGAATGTTCAGGAGAGATTTAATCGAGATGTTCTCAATTGCGAGTGGTTTAGAGTAGGTAGGGAGAAACAATTTCCACCAGTAGGAGGGTCGATAAGCAGAGGACACAGATTTAAGATCATCTGCAAAACGCCTGCGAGGAGATGAGGTTTTTTTTTACGCAGCGAGTTTTTGTGATCTGGAACGCGCTGCCTGAAAGGGTGGTGGAAGCAGATTCAATAGTAACTTTCAAAAGGGGAATTGGATAAATATTTGAATAGCAATTTTTTGTCGGGCTGTATGGAAAGAGCCAGGGTAAAGGGACTAATTTGTAGCTCTTTCAGAGAGCTGGCACAGACATGGCTGGCCGAATGGCCTTTGATTTCATGATAGTTCGCTGTTGCCTCGGTAACTTCTCAGGTGAGGCTGAAGAGTGAGTCCGGGTGTGGCAATTCGGCTTTGGGCTACCTCACTCCTTAGACAGCGCCTTCCAAACACGCGACCTCTACCAACTAGAAGGACAAGGGCAGAAAATGCATGGAAACACCACCACCTGCAAGTTCCCCTCCAAATCGCACACCATCCTGGCTTGGAACTATATCGCCGTTCCTTCACTGTCGCTGGGTCAAAATCCTGCAACTCCCTTCCTAACAGCACTGTGGGTGTACCCACCTCACATGGACTGCAGCAGTTCAAGAAGGCAGCTCACCACCACCTTCTCAAGGGCAATTAGGGATGGGAATCCTTAGCTGGGAGGAGAGAATATGTTATGTTTGTACCTGAAACTTGGTATCTCCTCCCACCCACCCCTAAATATCAATAGCTAAGTGTGTGCTAGGTATGGTGCTGAGATCCAGGGGGAAATTTTAACATAATCCAACGGGAAAATGATGGGCTATGGGCAAGGGCCTGTTTGACAGCTTGCCCAGATTTCCACTTGGTTGGCATCAAGGAAGTGTGAAATGGGGCAGAGTGTCAAAACAGCTTGCAACCTGACCCCATTAGTTTTCCGTTGGGCGTGTTAGCTCCAGAATTACCCAGGCAGATCACAAATGCCAACTGTGTTGTGCACGTAGTTAACTGGCTTCAATCCCAGGACATGCTTGACTTCAGGGTCTCGGGGCCAGGAAGGATAGCTCAGTCTGCAGTCATACTGTTGATAGCTGCTCAGTGACTATGCTGGAAAGCGTAGAGCACTGTGTACAGTTTTGGTCTTTTTTAAGGAAGGATATACTTGCCTTGGAATCAATTAAGAGAAGGTTCACGAGGTTGATTCCTGGGATGAAGGGGTTGTCATATGAGGAAGGTTTGAGCAAGTTGGGCCTATACTCATTGGAGATTGGAAGAATGAGAGGTGATTTTATTGAAACATCTAAGATTCTGAGGGGGCTTGACAGGGTAGATGCTGAGAGAATGTTTCCCCTCGTGGGGGATTCTAGAACTAGGGTCACAGTTTCAGAATAAGGGCTCGCCCATTTAAGATGGAGATGAGGAGGAATTTCTTCTCTCAGAGGGTCGTGAATCTCTGGAATTCTCTACCCAGAGAGCAGTGGAGGCTGGGTCATTGAATATATTCAAGGCTGAGATAGACAGATTTTTGATCTATAAGGGAGTCAAGGATTATGGGGAACAGGGAGGAAAATGGAGTTGATGTCAACATCACATCAGTCATGATCTTATTGAATGGGGGAAGCAGGCTTGAGGGGCTGAATGGCCTACTCCTGCTCCTATTTCCTATGTTCTTATTCATTGGAGAACTCATGGTGGATATTACCAAGTTGGGGAGAACATGATTGGGTCTAGTAGTCATTTGTTGAAAGGTTTGAGGGCTGCACCAATGCTTGCTCATCACATCACCAGCTAGCCCCTTCAGGGAGCAGGGAACAGAAAGAGATGCAGCCCAGTCAATCCAAGGCAGATTTGGCTTAGAATCTAATTACAATCTTCACCCAAATGAAGAGTTTGGGTTTAGAAGACTGAAGAGTGATTTAACTCAGGATGATGGAACAGGCTCGAGGGGCTGAATGGACTCCTCCTGTTCCTATTAGCTTGTTGATCTCATAATCATGCACTAAACATTGCCATTAAACTTGCTGTCCATCAACTTCAAATAAATCTCCAACATTCAATGCCAGATTCTTCATAAATTTTAGAATATCTGCATAAGCTCACACAACTAGCTCAACACTTATATAGCGCCTTTAACAGAATAAAATGTCCCACGGTGCTAAGGTTGAAATAACCTTGCACACATTGACTTGGAATAAAAACTGGGCCCTATACGTGTCAGAGGTTCAAAACCAGTAGAAGTCCTCGCCTGCCTCAGTCTCGATGTCCTCCAGCAATGTACAAGCGTCCCAGATTCCCTGCACTGTATGTGACCGTATAGTGGCATTCAATCCATAAGAACATAAAAGACATAGGAGGAGGAGGAGGCCATTCGGCCCCTCGATCCTGCTCTGCCATTCAATAAGATCAGGGCTGATCATCTACCTCAACTCCACCTTCCTGCATTGTCCCATTATCCCTATATTCCTTAATTCCCTTTAGTGCCCCAAAATGTATCGATCTCAGTCTTGAATATACTCAAGGACTGAGCATCCACTGCTCTCTGGGGTAGAGAATTCCAAAGATTCACAACCCTCTGAACGAAGAAATTTCTCCTCATCTCAGTCCTAAATGGCCTGCCCCTTATTCTGAGATTGTGACCTCCCACCCACTCCCCCCCAAGTTCTAGATTCCCCAGCCAGGAGAAAGAGCCTATCAGCATCGACCCTGTCAAGTCTTCTGACAAATGGTATATGTTTCAATGAGATCGTGTCTCATTCCTTTAAACTCCAGGGAATATAGGCCGAGTCAACTCAAACTCTCGTCATAGGACAATCCCCTCAAAACAGGATATTCAAGGTATCACCTCACTTTCTCAAGGTTGTTAAAAAAGCTAATTAAATTGTACGTTTTAATACAAGGGGTATAGAACGTTAAAGGCAAGAGGCATTAAAATGTGCTGCTGATTTTAACAGCTGGAATCCTGACTGTGAGCTGCGTTGGGCTCCATGCGAAAGATCAGATGTTAAGGTTTTGACAAGGTTACAACGCAGACTGACTGAGATGTCGCCCGGCCTGAAGATGTACAAATCTGAAGCAAAGTTTGAAAAATAATATCTTTTCATGGAACAATGCGGGTTCTGCGGTAATATTATAAAATTGTTTAAAGTTATGAATGGGGGAGACAGGGTCGAGCCAACTAAACAATTGGCAGTGGCCGAGGAGTGAAAAACAGTGAGGCATACATAGAGGATTAAACGTAAGTGATTTAGAACTGATTTCGATACACAGAGAGTTTGTGATGTTGGGAGAGCTGGGCACAGGTGTCCCACCTAATCCCATGGGTTTCCCACCAATCGAGACAAATTAACCTCCTGCTTTCATTTCCTAATCACGACCTAATGCTCCCTATTTACAAGTATATCGGATAAGATAGAAAAACAATTTTCACAGTAGATATAACTGATATCTCTGGTACCATTTCGAAACACAAAGTTGTGGACTCCACAGGAGCTAACGTTAACAAACAACTTTGACTGGTTTGTCAATTCTACGCATGATGCACTCAACCAGTTTTTTTTCTGCCTTATTTGTTGACTTTTCCAGGAGCCCTTTGAATAAATATGCGCAATCCAGAAGAATTTTGTTTACTGATCCTGGTAGAACATTAAACCCAAGGGAGCTTCACGCCGCCTTCCACTAACCAGAGTGAGCTGCGGTCTTTGTACCCGCTAAAAATCGAATATTAAGACAGGCTGTTGCTCGTCACTGAAATGAATGTGAGATTGCTGCCCATGTGGTAAGTCTGATACTGACGCTAACAGTGGCATGATTGTTCTGGTGAGTTTTGGGTCTTCACTGCTGATGTCCATAAGGTCCCTTGCTCGGAAAAATGGTTTGTGGAACTTGCTTGACACATACAGACCAGAAAGGTCCAGCCCATACTCTGTTGTGAGTTAGCTGTCAAGCTATGTCGAGGGTGTAATAATTAACTTGGGCATTCCTGTGGCACCAGAGAAAAATCATCCAAAGTTATTGTTAGACTTCATGGGTCCTTCCTCATTGTTACACAGTAATTCTTGCCGAATACTGCCCCATATGATACCTAAGGAGAGCAGGATCCCGGCTCAGCAGTGATCTCCACTACGCTCTTGTTCAATAGCTGCAGCCACCCACAATAAGGCTATATTATGCATGCCCGCATGCAGCAAGGCCTAGACAACATTCAGGCTTGTGCTGCTAAGTGGTGAGTAACATTTGTGCCACACAAGTGCCAGGCAATGACCATCTCTAGCAAGAGAGAGTCTAACCACCTGCCCTTGATGTTCAATGGCATTACCATCACTGAATTCCCCCTTCATCAACATCCTGGGGGTTACCATTGACCAGAAATTGAACTGGAGCAGCCATATAAATACAGTGGCTACAAGAGCAGGTCAGAGGCTGGGAATTCTGTGGCGAGTAACTCACCTCCTGATTCCCCAAAGCCTGTCCACCATCTACAAGGCACAAGTCAGGAGTGTGATGGAACACTCTCCACTTGCCTGGATGGGTGCAGCTCCAACAACACTCAAGAAGCTCGACACCATCCAGGACAAAGCAGCCCGCTTGATTGGCACCCCATCTACAAACATTCACTTCCTCCACCACCGACGCACAGTGGCAGCGGTGTGTACCATCTACAAGATGCACTGCAGCAACTCACCAAGGCTCCTTCAACAGCACCTTCCAAAATCTAAACTGAAGGAGGGGAGATCTCGACCAGGTTAAACCTTTTAGGGAATAAATTGGGCGGGAAGCCAATAGATGGGAATAGCGATGTGGAAGCCTGAAGTTATTTCTTAACAGTCTTCGACACAGGGAAATTCAGACTTCGTCAATGTAGTTCAGTTAAGAGGAGGAGCTTTAGAAACCAGTAAGTCCATTGATAACACCGAGATTAGTTCATTACCATATTGACTTTAATAGTAAGGAAACTGAGCACAGTGCCATGATACTTTCCATGTCATGCGACCACAAATATTACAGTGATTCCCCATCATGTTGTCAACAGTCCACAAGTCGGAAAATCAGCAGTGGGGTGCGGGGGGGGGGGGGGGGTGCGGAAGGGGGAATGACAGACAGTCAATCCGATAATGGCCTTTTGGCTGTAACTCCAGGAATGTTCTCAAGCTCTGGGGTCTCCCTCTGCTGAAAAGCCAGTGGCGGCACAGTGGCGCAGTGGTTAGCACCGCAGCCTCACAGCTCCAGAGACCCGGGTTCAATTCTGGGTACTGCCTGTGTGGAGTTTGCAAGTTCTCCCTGTGTCTGCGTGGGTTTTCTCCGGGTGCTCCGGTTTCCTCCCACAAGCCAAAAGACTTGCAGGTTGATAGGTAAATTGGCCATTATAAATTGCCCCTAGTATAGGTAGGTGGTAGGGAAATATAGGGACAGGTGGGGATGTGGTAGGAATATGGAATTAGTGTAGGATTAGTATAAATGGGTGGTTGATGGTCGGCACAGACTTGGTGGGCCGAAGGGCCTGTTTCAGTGCTGTATCTCAAAAAATAATCTCTGCCTGAAATTATTGTAACATGGTGCATTATTCTAATTCCAACCTCTTTCCCTCCCTGTCTCTGGCCAGGGCTCTGCTTGTATCATGGGATTTACGTGCAGGCGCAGTGACTGAATCAAACCATTCTGGCATGTTTGGTGAGATTTACTTGACAAATTATCAGCACAAGAAAATCAGAACCTGGGAGATTACAATTCCCCAGGGATTCGCTCTGAAGCTCCATTTGCGACATTTTGATTATTTGGCATCTTCGTCATGCAAGCACAACTATATGGAGGTATCTTTATCTTTTATTGTATTGATGTTCAATGCACCCCCCCCCCCCCACCCCACCCCAATCTGGGTCCTAAAACAGGTGCACAGATCCCAAGAGGCAAATTTACATAGCCACTGTCCTGCCTTAGGATGAAATGCTGTCAGCCCATTAAAGGCCAGGCGGAAGACTGGATCAGGGTAGTCAGTACTCGTCCGAGTGAGGGACCAGATTCTCCTCTGTCAGTCAGACAAAACAAGGGTAACCAACAGTCAGGTCTCCTTGTTATATAAAAAGCAAACTTCTTTCTCTGTTTTCCACATTCTTTACATCCACCCCAAAATGAGAGTGATAACTTTCGATCAGCCGAGTCTAGTCTTCATTCAAATGGGCTGAAATTTGATTGTTGCCAGAAATCCAATCAATTTCATCCCTCAAGATTAAAAGTTACTGAAAAATCGCTAGACTAATGACACACTGTGTCGCATTCCTTCATTTGACTGAGTGTTCGATTCTGGGCACCACACTTTAGGAAGGATGTGAAGGCTTCAGAGAGGGTGCAGAAAAGATTCACGAGAATGGTTCCAGGGATGAGGAACTTCAGTTACGTGGACAGACTGGAGAAGATGGGGCTGTTCTACTCCGAGGAGAGGAGGTTGAGAGGAGATTTGATGGAGGTGCTCAAAATCATGAGGGGTCTGGACAGAGAGCAACTTGTCCCATTGGCGGAAGGGATCCAGAACCAGAGGACACCGATTGAAGGTGATCGGCAAAAGGACCAAAGGCGACATGAGGAAAAACTCTTTTAAGCAGCGAGTGGTTAGGATCTGGAATGCGCTGCCTGAGAGTGTGGTGGAGGCAGATTCAATCGTGGCTTTCAAAAGGGGATTGGATAATTGAAGAGAAAAAAATTGACATTGCTACAGGGAAAGGGCTGGGGTGTGGGTCTAGGTGAGTTGCTCTCGCAGAGAGCCAACACAGACAGGATGGGCCGAATGGCCTCTTTCTGTGCTGTAACCATTCTACAATTCTATGATTCTTCCAGATCCCATTCTGCGCTGACAAGAGTCAGGAGAATTCCCCCGCTATCCGACTCCCGGTGACAAATTTCAAATTAGCTCTCGGGATTTTGATCTTCGCCACTTGGTTGTTTAGTGAATGCTCCTCCTGTTACAAAAAAAACTGCTGATTTTAATTTCCATGAATTCAAAATCCTGGAACTCCCTCCCTCACAGCCTCGTGGGTGTACCTACCCCACACATGACTGCAAGTGGGCTAAGAAGGCAGCTCGCCACCAGCTTCCCGAGGGCAGTTAGGGATGGGCAGTAGATGCTGGCCTTGCCAGTGACACCCGCATCGTATGAATGAACAAAATGAAGCGCACATCTAACAGTCATCCTAAGCGCGCAGGTTCAGGTCCAGGGGGGGCATGTTGAACATTTACCCCAGTCTGTACAATGTAATGCTTCTTTCAGCTTTGTTCCTTTATACATATATTACATCAGGCTTTTGCTGACCGACAGCGACTGGGCAAATTCTGCGGCAACAGCTCCTCGATCCAACTGCACCAACCGAGCTCAAAATTAATGGTGTCTGATGGTCACATCGTTAAACTTCGTGTGCATTGCAATTCCTTGGACCGGGAAAGCCGACGAGGATTTTTCCTGTTTTATGAAGCTGTTGGTAAGATTTTGTATTGAAGATAATCTTTTTTACTGCACGTGTACTGTGCCAACATGCCAAGTTCAACAATCCACAATGATTCAACCTCAAAAATTTAACTTCTGTAATACTGTGTGTGGAACACATACAACCACTGTCCGAACCTGAGACTAATTCTTCCTTTTCACTGAGTTTACGATGCTCAGAGCTCTTCAACAAAGATTCTCCGTTAGAGAACTGAGAGGGACAATTAAAGTAGACAGACCTGAACAAATTGTTCAAAACTGTGAGGTGGATTTGATAAAATCAATGGGGAGTTAAAATGAGTTACACTGGCCTGTGAATTGGTCATCAAAAGAATCATCCGGTCATAACAGCACAGAAGGAGGTTATTCGGCCCATCGAGCCTATGCTAGCTCTCTGTAGAGCCAACCAGTCCTTCACTCGATCCCCGTAGCCATACAAGTTTATTTCCTTCAAGTGCCCATCCAATTTCCTTTTGAAATCATTGATAGTCTCCGCTTCCACCTCTCTCATAGACAGTGAGTTCCAGGTCATTACCACTCGCTGTGTAAAAAAAGTTCTTCCTCACATCCCCCCCTTGCATCTCTTGCCTAAAACCTGAAATCTGTGTCCTCCTTGTACCATCAGCTAATGGGAACAGCTTTTCTTTGTCTACCTTATCTCCTACACCTCAATCAAATCTCCCCTCAATCTCTTTTGCTCCAAGGAGAACAACCTCAGCTTCTCCAACCTAACCTTGTAGCTAAAATCCCTGATCCCTGGAACCATTCTGGTAAATCTCCTCTGCATCCTCTCGAGGGCCCTCACATCCTTCCTAAAGTGTTGTGATAAGAACTGGATGTAAGCCTCTAGTTGAGGCCGAACCAGAGCTTTATCGAGGTTCAGCAAAACCTCCCTGCTTTTGTACTCAATACCTCTATTGATGAAACCCACGATCACATATGCTTTCCACACGATTCTCTCCATATGTCGTGCCACCTTCAAAGATCTACGTACATGAACTCCCAGGTCGAACATACGAATTAGGAGCAGGAGTAGGCCAATCGGTCCTTCAAGCCTCCTCTGCCATTCAATTAGTTCATGGCTGAACTGTTTACTCCACACTTCCACCTACCCCTGACAACCTTCCACCCCTTTGCTTATCAAGAATCTATCTACCTCTGCCTTAAAAGTATTCAAAGACGCTACTTCCACCACCTTTTGAGGAAAAGAATTCCAAAGACTCATGAACCTCTGAGAGAAAAAACTTCGCCTCATCTCTGTCTTAAATGGGCGACCCCTTATTTTTAAACAGTGACCCCTCATTCTAGATTCTCCCACAAGGGAAAACATCCTTTCCACATCCACCCGGTCAAGACCCCTCAGGATCTTATATGTTTCAATCAAGTCACCTCTTACTCTTCTAAATTCCAGCGGATACAAGCCTAGCCTGTCCAATCTTTCCTTGTAAGACAATCCGCCCATTCCATGTATTAGTCTAGTAAACATCTGTAGGATAGAAATTCTCCTTGGGTTATAGAACCAATGATGTATGCAGAAATGGACCTTCGATGGAGAAATGTGTCTGTCTTTTCCACTTTCCAGATATTGACGAATGCAGTTTTCGCTGGGTAACGGAGGCAGTTTGTCACCATTTCTGTCACAATTATATCGGCGGATACCAGTGCCACTGTCGCCAAGGATACAGTCTCCAAACTGACAGGAAAACGTGCAAAGGTAATGTGGGTGAAGAGGAGAACCATCCTCGGTTGGTATGAATTAGCAGCAGATGTTTTGGAAAGTAGCAGACTAAAGTTGGACGAGACGTAGCAAAGAGAGAGAACCTTTCTGTTATTAATAATGTTCTCACTAGCACAACAAACCGATACATTACAGGCTTCAAAATTCCCTAGCAAGGCTTCCTTTATTGGCCAAAGCCTAGAATATAAGATCAGGCAGGTTTTATTTGATTCATTCATGGGATGTGGACATAACTGGCATTTATGACCCATCCCTAATTGCCCTTGGCAACTGAGTGGCCTATTAGACCAGTTAAGAGTCAACCACATTGCTGTGGGTCTGGAGTCACATGTAGGCCAGACCAGGGAAGGATGGCAGATTTCCTTCCCTGAAGGACTTTAATGAACCAGATGAGTTTTTACCACAATTGCTGACACTTTCTTGGCACCATTACTGAGAATAACTTTCAGTTTCAGAGTTATTTATTTATTAATTAATGAAATTAATTAATTAATTAAATTTATTAATTAATTAAATTTATTAATTTAATTGAATTTAAATTCCATCTGCTGCCGTGGTGAGATTAGAACCTATAGCCCCAGGGCATTGGCCTGGGCCTTTGGATTACTAGTTTAGTGACATTACCACCACACAACCATTTCCCCTTATGCAAGAACTGTATAAAACACGAGTTAGACCGCAGCTAGGATACTGCATACAGTTCTGGTCACCACATTACAGGAAGCATATGATCGCACGAGAGAGGTTACAGAGGAGATTTGCGAGGATGTTGCCAGGACTGGTGAATTTTAATGATGAGGAAAGATCGGATAGTCTGGGATTGTTTTCTTTGGAGCAGAGGAGGCTGAGGGCAAATTTAAGTTGAGGTGTATAAAATTATGAGGTACCTAGATAGAAGGGATAGGAAGAACGTATTTCCATTAGCAGAGTGGTCAATAACCAGGGGGCATAGATTTAAAGTAATTGACTGAAGGATTAGAGGGGGGGCGGTTAAAGACAAACTTTTTCACCCAGAGGGTGGTGGGGGTCTGAAACTCACTTCCTGAAAGGGTGGTAGAGGCAAAAACCCTCATCGCTTTTCAACAATACTTGGATATGCAGTTGAGGTGTCAGAACCTACAGGGCTACAGAGCAAGAGCTGGAAAGTGGGATTAGGCTGAATGACTCGGCCGGCACAGACACGATGGGCCGAATGGCCTCCTGCTGTTCTGTAAATCTTTCTATGTGTATATTTCAACAATATCCTGAGCTGGCTTAAAATTAATTCATCAAGGACCAATTGCAGCCTACTTAGAGTCAATGGCAGTGCAATATGGTACCTGTGAAGACTCGGGAGTTGATATTGCTGAATAGTTACATGAAAGAGGCTGATGGGCTTGGGTGAAACTATTGTTTGTGAATTTCATTTCCAGTCGTTGAGTGTGGCATTCCTGAAGATCTTGAAAATGGCAGTTATGAATACATCACTGGCCACAATGTGACGCTGCTCAACTCAGTCATCAGTTACAAGTGCAACCAACCTTATTATGTGATGGCAGGGGGTGGAAAAGGTGAGTCTCAAGAAAGCAAAGATGAAACATAATTTTGGCACCCACACACACAGCCACATACACACCTGCACGCTCACACTCTCACACATTCACACACACAGCCATACCCACACACACAGACACATACACACACACACACACACACCTGCACGCTCACACTCTCACACATTCACACACACAGCCATACCCACACACACAGACACACAGACACCTGCGCGCTCACACTCTCACACATGCAGCCACATGCACACTCACACACACTCACACACACAAACCGAGTAACACATTTCAGTTACTGTGGAGAGACTGGAGAAGCGGGGATTGTTCTCCTTCGAGCAGAGAAAGTTGCCGGGAGATTTAACAGAGGTGTTCAAAATCATGAAGGGGGTTTGATAGAGTAATTAAGGGGAAACTGTTTCCACCGGCAGGAGGGTCGGTAACCAGAGGCGACGTGAGGAAACATGCAGCAAGTTGTTGTGCTGTGGAACGCGCTGCCTGAAAGGGCGGTGGAAGCAGATTCAATAGTAACTTTCAAAAGAGAATTGGATAAATATTTGATGGACAAAAAAAATTACAAAGCTACGGGGAAAGAGCAGGGATAATTCAACCAACGAACCTGAGAACTTTGTAAACCATGTTTGACATCATATTGGATCGGCATTCCATATGGAGTCAGACCTAAATAGTCGCATTCACTGCCAGAGTCAATCCCATTGAGGTCTTTTCAAGCTTAGTGTTTGGGTGAAATGACAACCAATTGACTGGTGGTGAGGTGGCCGGGTGATATGGGGAGAGTATCTAAATTGTGTTAATGTACCAGAAAAGAAGATAATGTTTTCCACTTGCCTTCTTAAAGCCATCAAAGACTTGCATTCCTATAGTGCCTTAGGACACCCAAAGCACTTTACAGCCAGTGGAGTACTTCTGAAGTGTCGCCAATTTGCGCACAGCAAGCTCCCACAAACAGCAATGTGACGATGGCCAGATAATCTGTTCTGTTGATGTTGGTTGAGGGATAAATATCGGGCAGGATACTGGGGGGAGAAGGCCGTGGGATCTTTTATGGCCACCTGAGGGGGGCAGATGGGGCCTCAGTTTGCATCCGAAGGATGGCGCCTCTGACAGTGCAGCACTCCCTCAGTACTGGCACTGGGAGCTTCAGCCTGGATTTTTGTGCTGAAGTCCCAGATTGGGACTTGGACCCACAACTTTGTGACTCGGAGGTGAGAGCGCGAACCCAACATCGTTATCATCTTCATTATTTTCATCATCTTTTTCTTTCTTTAGGACAGAGCACCTGCCAAGCTAATGGGAAGTGGATGAATAGCAAGGTTGGGGAAATTCTCCCTACCTGTGAACCAGGTGAGTCAATGATATTCTTCCACGTTTCCTCTGAAGATTGAGACAACAAAGGCGATAAAATCAGTCTCGGGCAGTTGTATAAAGTTGCTAACTGCCCCCCTCCCGCTACTGGGAAAGACCAATTCCGCCTCCCCCTCTAGTTACCTCATCTGATTTCCCTCACGTGTGTTTCTCTGTGGTTTTGGCAGTGTGCGGAAATCCGCAGGAGCCTCCTTCGCTCACGCAGCGCATCCTCGGAGGGACTCCAGCGGAGGAAGGGAACTTTCCTTGGCAGGTATATTTCGAGACAACGGTGTGTGGCGGGGCACTGCTAACGGACCAGTGGGTGCTGACCAGCGCCTCGTGTGTGGAGCATGAGAAGACAATGCGCATGTTTGCAGGTGGGACAGTCAGAAAGGCATTGGGCCAATGGAGCTTGCTGGAGGCAGAGAAGATATTCACCCACCCTCTCTTCACCCGGTTGTCTGGCAACCAGCGACGCTCCGATTTCGACAACGATATCGCTCTGATTAAACTCAAGAGAAAAGTCAAGCTGGGGCCCACCATCTCTCCCATCTGTCTTCCTGGCAAGCACCCCAAATATAAGGTCGGGGTGGGGAAGCTGGGTTACATATCCGGCTTCGGCAAGACGGAGCGCTTTTCCCAGCCCGACAGGCTAATGTTCGCGTTAATCCCCGTGGTGGACATGTCACGGTGCAGGAACATCTCTCTCCCCAGCGGAACTGTCTCGTTGACCGAGAACATGCTGTGCGCTGGAAGTGCAGGGGTTGACGCTTGCACCGGGGATGGAGGTGGCGCCTTCGTGTTTGAAGATCCCCCGGGCTCCGGCACGTATTACACCGCGGGGATTGTGTCCTGGGGAGTCAAGTGCGGGATGTACGGGATCTACACCAATGTTATGAACTACCTTCAGTGGATTGAGAGCACCATGGTGGGGCATCGATAGCCGACACCGACTCCTGCCAAACTAAATGAAGTAGATTGTTAACTGGAATGAGCTGAATCTGTGATGCAAAGCAGATTCCCCACAACAAATTGATTAAATAGGTTTAATAAAAGTGATTGTTTTCCTTCTTGCTTCCTTGCCTTCTCACAACGAACGGGCAAGTGGAGCAGACGGAGACGCGATTTTGCGCTGGGGCGGTTGATTTGTAAATTGACCCCATCGTGTCCCAACAGCAATGCCTGAAGAATAATTTGCTACAGTCATATCCCAAAACTTTATATACTTTAGCATAGTGTTTACGATCTGGGGTGCAGTAGTATAGCTGGTTACGTTACTGGCACTAATGACCTGGAGACCTGAGTTCAAATCTCACCATGGCATCTGGGGAATTTAAATTCGATTAATTAAATAAATCTGAAATAAAAATCTAGTCTCAGTAATGGTGACCATGAACTACTGGATTTTGTAAAAGCCATCTGGTTCACTAATGTCCTTCAGGGAAGGAAATCTGCCATCCTTCCCTGGTCTGGCCTACATGTGACTCCAGACACACAGTAACGTGGTTAACTCTTAACCACCATTGGAAAGGCCCAGCAAGCCACTCAGGTTGTATTGAAGAGGCAGCTCACCACCACCTTCTCAAGGGCAATTAGGGATGGGCAATAAATGCTGGCCTGGTCAGCGTCGCCCACATCCCATGAATGAATTCAAAAAAAAAATCTTAAGATCATGTCGATTCAGCTGAAAACGCGGGGGTGTTACGACCAGGTGAGGAAGAGGTCTCAGGCTCCCGTCTTGCCCCTTTCCTGGTTTGGCTGTTACAGGGTTTATCTTTTAAAACACAGTGATATTAGCTTACCCCTTCAGTGATCCCTTTGCTCACTGCACTCTCATTGTAATTGCCAATGAACCAGTCAGACAGGTTTTCTTAGGTTTAAGCAAGAAAGATGCAAGTTTATTAGCCTTATCACTCTAACTCGGTTAAAATGACTAAAATACGCAATGCAACCATGCTAGCATGCATACGTGAGAAACACACACACAAATAGATATAGAGAGGAGGAAAGAATTGGGGGAGGGGCGGTGTTGAAGTAGAATCCATAATAAAGGGAATTCAGTTACTGGGTGGAAATATCCTTGATAAAAGTTGAAGTCTTGGAGTTCTCGTTGGGGCCCAGTGCATAATTTCCAACTTGCTTTTCTGGTACCAGAAGGCTGAAGAAGTGCTCTGTCTTGAGACTTAAGTAGCTGCCGTGGGTCCCAGGGACTTTGCTGGAGAGAGAGAGAGACAGGGAGAGAGAGCTTCATTCTCCTTGGTCTTTTCAAATCGTAGTCTGTTACTTTTCTGTGTGGCAAATGCAAACAGTTCCCAGTTGGCTAGCAGGTAAGTCATATTTGTTTGAAATAGCAACTTCAGGAAATGCAGCAGCCAATTTGTACACAGCAAGATCCCACAAACAGCGATGTGATACTAACCAGACAATCATGTTTTTGTGATGTTGATTGAGGGCTAAGTACTGGCCCAGGACTCTGGGAAGAACTCCTCTGTTCTTCTTCAAATAATGTGAGCCGATCTTTTGTGTCTATCTGAGAGGCCTCAGTTTAATGTTTCATTTGAAAGGTGGCACCATCGGCAGTGCAGCACTTCCTCAAAAATCCTCCGTCCCTGCTCTAGCAATCTATGATTCTATCCTACATGGGGATTGTGGTGGAAGGAGGAAACGGGAGGGTAAGGGGTGAGGAGAAGTGAGGATGAGAGGATGTTAGTGTTTGTGAAAGTGAAGTGGATGTATGGAATGGGGTGAATAGAATAGGATTGTCAAGACAGAGTGAGAGGCGATGTACTGCAGGATGCAAATAGACCTCTGCCGACCTTTCCTGACCCAGCCAGGTCATTGAATTGTTTGTGGCGCTGGATCCAAGCCTTCACGGTCAGGCTCCTGCTGCACACCCCTCCTGCCACCTCATCCAAGCCTTCTTTGTGGTGGAAGTGGGGTTTCCCTCCTACTGCTGTTGGGAAACAGCGACTCCCTCCGGGACCTTACTGCACCCAGCAGGACCTCCAGGGAAGCGTCTGTGAACCAGGGGGAGGGGGTGGACCCGGGGCTGCCTTAGCCTCTCCTTGCAGCCATGTTGCACTAGGCCAGGAAGGCCATCATGCAGGCGCAATTCCTATGATTTTATCAACAGGGAGACGGGGCCTCAGTTTGACACGGAGCAGGGAAGCAGGATACCAGGTGAAGAGTCTGAGACTAAACCAGACCATTCACAACCTTGGGGTCGTATTTATCCCTGAGATGAGCTTCTGATCCCACAACGACTCCATCACCAAGAGCACCTACATCTACCTCCATTAACATTTCCCTATTTCGCCCCTGCCTCAGCTTGTCTGTCACTGAAACCCTGATTTTTATTCCTGTAGTATAAGGGTTTGAAAGGGTTAATGTCTGGGACAGTGTGAGTAACACTTCCCACTATGATGATGTAAGAGATCACAGGAGAGAGAGACTTGAGGGAGAAGCAGCATGTGGAGTTAGACATACTTATGTAAAGTTGTATATAGTTCCTTAAAATGTAATAAACTAATTATCGTTAAAACTTATCGAAGACTCAGTAATCTCTCCCAGCTAGACTAACCAAACATACAACAATTACAATGCTTTCCTGTCCTTGCACACTCCATAAGCTTCAGCTCATCCAGAACTCTGCTGCCCCGTGTCCTAACTCATACCAATTCACCCATCACTCCCTGTGCTCACTGACCTACATTGGCTCCTGGTCCAGCAATGCCTCAATTGTAAAACATTCAAACTCGTTTTTAAATCCCTCTATGGTCTTTCCCCCTCCCTATCTCTGTAACCTCCTCCAGCCCTACTACTCTCAGAGATCTCTGCGCTCCTCCAATTCCGGCCTCTTGTGCATCCCTGATTTTCATCGCTCCACCATTGGTGGCCGTGCCTTCAGCTGCCTGGGGCCTCAAGCTTGGGAATTCCCTCCCTAAACCTCTCCGCCTCTCTCTCCTCCATTACGATGCTTCTTAAAACCGACCTCTTTGACCAAGCTTTTAGTCACCTGTTCCTAATATCTCTTTATGTAGCTGGGTGTCAAAGTGAATTTACCAAAGTGACCAGGGACCAATCCTGAAGGTCCATCAGCTGCTTCATGCATTAACCCACTGGCCCACTTGAGGGAGCTACAGAGCCCTCTTCCCAAATAAATAACCCAATTGAGCCGGTGCTCCATATAACCTGAGTCTGGTGTTCACGTCAGGAGAAAGAAAATCAATCCACACCTGATCCTTTAAGGGGTGGGAGTGGGAAGCGGAATTTATTTCGCCCTCTTAGCTTCAGCATGAAATAGCTCCTGGTATCAAAACAAGGAATGCTGGAAATATTCAGCAGGTCTTGCAGCATCTGTGGAGAGAGAAGCAGAGTTAACATTTCAGGTCAGTGACCCTTCTTCAGAACTGGCAAATGTTAGAAATGTAAAAGGTTATAAGCAAGTAAAGCGGGGCTGGGGCAAGAGATAACAAGGGAGAAGGTGTAAATAGGACAAGGTCACAGAATAGCTGACCAGAAGGTCGTGGGGCAAAGGCAAACAATATGTTAATGGTGTGTTGAAAGACAAAGCGTTAGTACAGATAGGGTGTTAACGGACTGAAAATTGAACAGCCGCAAGTACAAACATGAAAAAAAAAGTGGGTAAGCAAACTGAGCAAACTAAGATGAAATAAAATAAAATAAACACAGAAAAAAAAAATTTAAAAGGAAAAAGAAAAAAAAACTAAAAATAAAAGTAAAATGGGGCGCCCGTCATGCTCTGAAATTATTGAACTCAGTGTTCAGTCCGGCAGGCTGTAGTGGGCCTAATTGGTAAATGAGATGCTGTTCCTCGAGCTTGTGTTGATGTTCACTGGAACACTGCAGCAATCCCAGGACAGAGATGTGAGCATGAGAGCAGGGGGGAGTGTTAAAATGGCCAGCAACCGGAAGTTCGGGGTCCTGCTTGCGGACTGAGCAGAGGTGTTCCGCAAAGCGGTCACCCAGTCTGTGTTTGGTCTCCCCAATGTAGAGGAGACCACATTGTGAGCAGCGAATACAGTATACTACATTGAAAGAAGTACAAGTAAATCGCTGCTTCACCTGAAAGGAGTGTTTGGGGCCTGGGATAGTAAGGAGAGAGGAGGCAAATGGGCAGGTATTACACCTCCTGCGATTGCAGGGGAAGGTGCCATGGGAAGGGGATGAGGTGGTGGGGGTAATGGAGGAGTGGACCAGGGTGTCGCGGAGGGAACGATCCCTTCGGAATGCTGACAGGGGAAGGGAGGGGAAGATGCCTTTGGTAGTGGCATCAAGCTGGAGGTGGCGGAAATGGCGGAGGATGATCCTTTGGATGTGGAGGCTGGTGGGGTGGAAAGTGAGGACAAGGGGAACCCTGTCACGGTTCTGGGAAGGAGGGGAAGGGGTGAGGGTAGAGGTGCGGGAAATGGGTCGGACACGGTCGAGGGCCCTGTCAACCACAGTGGGGGAGAATCCTTGGTTGAGGAAAAAGGAAGACATATCAGAAGCACTGTTGTGGAAGGTTGCATCATCAGAGCAGATGCGTCGGAGACGGAGAAACTGGGAGAATGGAATGGAGTCCTTACAGGAGGCAGGGTGTGAAGAAGTGTAGTCGAGGTTGCTGTGGGAGTCAGTGGGCTTATAATGGATATTAGTAGACAACCTATCCCCAGAGATGGAGACAGAGAGGTCAAGGAAGGGAAGGGAACTGTTGGAGATGGACCATGTAAAGGAAAGAAAAGGGCGGAAATTAGAAGCAAAGTTGATAAAGTTTTCCAGTTCGGGGCAGGAGCAGGAAACAGCACCGATACAGTCATCAATGTACCAGAAAAAGAGTTGGGGGAGGGGGCCTGAGTAGGACTGGAACAAGGAATGTTCGACATCCCACAAAAAAACAGGCATAACTAGGACACATGCGGGTACCCATTGCAACACCTTTTACTTGAAGGAAGTGAGTGGAGTTGATGGAGAAGTTGTTCAATGTGAGAACAAGTTCAGCCAAGTGGAGGAGGGTGGTGATGGATGGGCACCGGTTGGGCCTCTGTTCAAGGAAGAAGTGGAGAGCCCTCAAACCGTCCTGGTGGGAGATGGAGGTGTAGAGAGATTGGACGTCCATAGTGAAGAGGAGGCGGTTGGGGCCAGGAAACTGGAAATTGTCAAAATGACATAGGGTGTCAGAAGAGTCACGGATGTGGGTGGGAAGAGACTGGACCAGCGGAGAAAAGATAGAGTCAAGATAGGAAGAAATAAGTTCATTGGGGCAGGAACAGGCTGACACAATGGGTCTGCTGGGACAGTCCTGTTTGTGGATTTTGGGAAGGAGGTAGAAGCGGGCTGTCCGGGATTGTGTGACTATGAGGTTGGAAGCTGTGGAGGGAAGATCTCCCGAGGATATGAGGTCAGTGACAGTCCTGTGGACAGTAGCTTGATGTTCGGTGGTGGGGTCATGGTCCAGAGGGAGGTAGGAAGAAGTGTCTGAGAGTTGGCGTTGAGCTTCTGCAAGCAAGAGGTTGGTGCACCATACAACAACAGGACTACCCTTGTCTGCAGGTTTGATGACCATGTCAGGGTTAGACCTGAGAGAATGGAGTGCCTCAAGTTCAGAGGGGGACAGGTTAGAGTGAGTGAAGGGGGCAGAGAAATTGAGATGACCAATTTCACGCCGACAGTTTTCAATGAAAAGATCAAGAGCGGGTAAGAGGCCAGGGGGAGATGTCCAGGTAGAGGGAGAATGCTGGAGGTGGGTGAATGGGTCTGCTGATCGGGGGAGGACTCCTGGTCAAAGAAGTGAACCCGAGGCGGAGACGACAGAAGAAGAGCTCAACATCATGCCGAGCGCGAAATTCATTGAGGTGGGGGTGTAAGGGGATAAAACTGAGACATTTGCTGAGTACAGAACGTTCAGCGTCAGAGAGGGGGAGGTCAGAGGGTATAGTGATAACACGGCAAGGGGTCAGATCAGAAGGGGTGGGGTCAGAGGGAAGTGAAGGGGAAGAAGGATCTGGAGGGGCATTAGTCCCCATCAGCTGCTGGAGCTTGCGTTCCTTGACACCTGAAAGGAAGAGAAAAAGTTTTTTGTTAATGCGTCGGATGAGATGAAGAGTGAAATGAAACTGCGGAGTAAAACAGCTTTGAGATTAGATGAGTTGGTGCTGCTGGAGAGAGAGGTTCAGTGTGTACATGTGGAGGCATCTCAGTGTGGGTCTCAGGATGTGGCGAGAGTAGCAGTCCGAGGAACGTTGTATTTCCCGGAGATACCTGTAATCCTGGGTGAATTCAAACCATGATGAGTGAAACTGCAGTTGGAATCCACATGGAATAAGTTGGAGCTGGAGGCAGTCACTGAGGAAGGAGATGTGGCTGTGAAAACGAGTTTTGGTAGACACTTTGTCAAATACCAGGAGGGAAATAGAAAGCAATGAAGGTGAACAAGGTAAAAGAGACAAACGAAAATCCCGTCGGAGAGAAAAGCAGAACTTCTTCAAGGTAGGCATTCCTGGAAGAGAAGTGGCAGTGAATTATGATGCAACCTTCCATGACAGCGCTTCTGATATGTCTTCCTTTTTCCTCAACTGAGGATTCACCCTCACTGTGGTTGACAGGGCCCTCAACTGTGTCCGGCCCATTTCCCGCACCTCTACCCTCACCCCTTCCCCTCCCTCCCAGAACCGCAACAGATTCCCCTTGGCCTCACTTTCCACCCCATCAGCCTCCATATCCAAAGGATCATCGGCTGCCATTTCCGCCACCTCTACCATTAATGAAGTAAAGCATAAACACACAGATTGAAATATTAAAGTTCCCTTTTTATCTTAGCCCCTCACACGCACACGGGTTAACCAGAAAGATAAAGGGATTTTTATTTTTAGAGCTCTATTACAGACAAAAAACCCCCACTTGGGCTGAATACTTGCTCATTCCTGAAGAAACAGCAGATAAGATATATGGTGTTCCAAAACTGGCATACGGTCTGGCCTACGAGTACACATAGACTGGTCACTGGGATCTTTTAGAACTGTTCTTTTCAGGTGGTGTTGAGAATTAATTTAGCAGGCTTTTCTTCAAAGACAGGAGGTGAGATGACTTGACACAGTGGACTGCTCAGGGTCTTTTATAGAGGTGCTGGAAAGCTGAGCTGGGTTGTGGTCTTCTTTCCTTCCTTGGAAATTCTCTTTTCTCCTTGGAAGTTTTCTTCCTTTTTATACAGTTCAACTCCAACTCAAAACAATTCAAAAGCGAAACCAACAACAGGAGGTCAACCTTTTAACCTCCATCAATCTTGACCTACCACCTCTTTGTAAACAACTTCTCCAGGTTTCCAAAGTTCTCTGTTGTTTATTAAACTGGAAGTCAGGTGGTTTCCCGGAAAGGCTTGTTGTTGTTGCTGGAAGTCAGGTGGTTTCCCGGAAAGGCTTGTTTTCCTCACAAGACCTCTCCGTGTCCCTTTCAAAAAACATTTCCAGGGACTGTTTTTCAACGTCAAGTGGCCTTTACATGACCTCCTCTGAAAACCCCAAAGTTTAACATTTCTTTGATCTTTCAAAAATTAATCCTCAAAAAATATAGTTAATGGCCGATACATGTCCATGCTGTGGGGTGGTGTGGGGGGGGGGGGGGGAACTTTGAGGTGCTGGTGATTTGGGTCACTGCCCAAGAGGATGTACAAGCTCTCCCCATGTGTCTCTTCACCCCTTGAGGCCAATTGTAGGATCCCACTCCTGGGAGGAAATGGTCCAGCTTTTGTGGTGGTAATGTCAGAGAAACTCCATTCACCATCATTACTCATCTGCAGCTGACAGCAACCTCTAGCTTACTGCTGCTAATTCGTATGTTCATGTATTTTTATGGCAGCGTTAGATAGATTCTTGATAAGCAAGGGGGTGAAAGGTTATCGGGAGTAGGTGGAAATGTGGAGTAATCAGTTCAGCCATGAACTTATTGAATGGCGGAGCAGGCTCGAGGGGCCGAGTGGTCTGCACCTGCTCCTAATTCATATGTTCATCTGCGTATGTGCTGAATTCCACAAACATCCACTAGTTGCTGTCAGTAATTCTGCCCTCCTTCAGGGGATGCGCTGTTGCGGCATCTCCCCCCAGACTACAATCATGGAAATCAGTGGAATTGATGAGAACCTCTAACTCATACACTGTTAGTCTCACTGTAAAAACCCTTGGAAAAGTTACACCTCGTTAAATAAGGTGTAACTGAGTTTTTATCCATAAGCTAACTTCATGATTACTGCTGAACAACCTCTCTGATTCTGAAAGGTTAATTTTATTTTTGTGGAATGTCAACTTCCACCATAATGAAAATAAATTCCAAACGGTTTTTTTTAAACAAGAAAAGTTTCTTCTTTTTAAAAAAAAGTTTGTCTTTGCTTTAGCCTCTACCTCAAACTAATAATGATTTATTTTGCTACCTGTAAACGGAAATTACCAGTGAAGGATTTGACATGGTTTTAACTTCCTGGTTTGAATAATTGTGTGAATAATTCTACCTGACCTGCTTGCTGACATCACTGCTGCTGCACGCCTGGAGATCCCTTGCTTTAGCCCCAGGTATAATCTGCCTCCGGAAAGGGGAAATTCACACCACAGTGATCACTAGATCTCTGACGGCAGCTTTCGATGAGGTCAGTGGCGAGTTCCCTTGCTTCACCGCTGACGGTAAAATCTGGGGCAATAAAGTTACCCCAGTAAAACACAGCAGATAAAAAATCATCAGATGTTGTACAGCCCCTCCAAGAGGACAGATGGACTCTGGGTTTAACATCTAATCCAAAAGATGGCTGAGTGTTGAGCACTTCCTCAGTACTGCACTGGGAGTGTCAACCTTGATTTTCTACTGAAAAGACAATTGCAACCTCCAACTGTCTGGCTCAGGTGTGTGAGTGCTGCCACTGAGGCCAGGCTTAAGCTATTAATGCACCATTGGACCACGCCCTTTTATCCCTGGGCTAACAGAGCTCTTTGTCTGCTCTTGAGAGCATTGGGGTATGTGTTACTGGGGTGGGGGTGGTTGGGTGACATTTCCCCTGAGAAATGAGGCTAGTGTTATCCTGCTCTGCTGGAGCTGGTTGGGGAGTGAGTTTGGAGGAGACACTTTACATTCTCTTCCTCAGTTTTAGGTTTGCAGTTGAGCAGTGCCTTCATTTTAAAATTCTCATCTTCATGGACAACTTCCTCCATGGCTTTGAACACTCCCTATCTCTGTACCCTCCTCCAGCCCCTACAGCCCTCTGAGATCTCTGCACTCCTCCAATTCTGGCCTCTTGAGCATCCCCCATTTTAATCGCTCCACCACTGGCAGCCGTGCCTTCAGCTATCGGGGTTCGAAGCTCTGGAATTCCTTCCCTAAACCTCTCCCCCGCTCTCTCTCTCTCCTCCTTAAATCCGACCTCTTTGACCAAGCTTTTGGGTCACCTGTCCTAACGTCTCCTTGAATGGCACTGTGTCAAATTTTGTTTTCTAAAGCTCCTTTGAGGTGTCTTGGAATGTTTTATTCCATTAAAGGCACTATATAAATGCAGCCTGTGGTTGTTGATAGTATTTCAACTGCTTGAGTGAAAATAGACAGATTTCACTACCTTTGTACATTTATGCAGGTAATAAATTAAAATATCAGGCCTCGATCCTGTAATAAGGAGAATTAAATCACAAAGGATGAAATCTTAACAAGCTGAAAGTCCCATTCAGATTGAAGCACATCTGAGCAATTAATTCTAGAGCGCTCTTGCAAAGGAACAATGAGTAAATTGGCCTCTTCCTATGCTGTGAACTCGTGAGCTTCAAACTCTTGCCAACACTCTACTCTCAGGTCTTATCTCCAGTTCTCACAATCGATGTTTGCTTGTTCAAAGGCTCAGACTCTTGGCAAGAACAGTTTATCAGATAAGCTGACCCGTTTCATTCAAGCAGCTCCTTGCTTGACCCATTTGCTTTTGACAGGTGCTCCTGTCAAATGAGTTACATTGGTACTTGGAGCAGGTTACTGGTCATATAAAAACACAGAGAGGCGCAGCTGAAAATTGTGAGAACTATCAGTGTAATTCTCAAATCAAACAGCGTATGGTCCTCCTTGCTGATTAAATGGCCTCTGGTATTGTCCCCAGATTGCATTCTGTTGTCTAATATTTAATTTGAAATATTTTTATGTTTTCTCCATCACCTACACCACTTGCTGTTAACCTATTCTGCTGGGAGTTACGTGTGTGAATGTCCAGCCGTTGGGGCTGTATATTCTAATAGTCAATGTGGGGCCTGGTACACAAGGATGAGGCCTACATGAACAGCAGAATCCTGAAACCAGGAAAATTCAGTTCCTGCAGGAAAAGGGAGGAAGGAACAGGAACGCTACACCAATGCTGTGCCATTTTAATGAGATACAGTATGTGGCTCTGGGATCGGAATTGACACTCCAAGGTCACAAGTTCGAACCCCTTGTAAGTCATGTGATTGAATTGTGAGATCAAGTCATTTGTGAGCTCAGTGCAGGAATCATGGAAACTGCCAGATGGTCACAGAAACCCAGCCGGTTTGGTCATGTCCTCCAGGGAAAGGGAATCCTTCAGGCCTACCTGTCCCAGACTGTCTCCAGCCCCACTCTGCCTGGCTGATTCTTATTACCCCCTGAAGTGGCTACAAGACAATCTCTCTTTGAGACCCCTGACTGTCCCAGCATATTCGCCTCTGTTGGAGGTTCTGGGTTCGAATCCTATTTACAGAAGCCTGAACATAATCCAGGCTGACACTCCAACACCATCACTGAGGGAGTGCAGCAGTGTCAGAGGTGGAGTCTCTCGGATGAGATGCTAAACCGAGGCTCCGTCTGACCTCTCATGTAAAAGATCCCACGGCACTGTTTCAAAGTGGGAACAGGAGAGTTCTCCCCGGTGTCCTGGCTAATATTTATCTCTCAATTAACATCACTATAAAGCAGATTACTTCCAGTCATTACCGGATTTCTGCTTCTGGGAGCTTGCTGTGCGCAAATTTCCTCCATTTCAACAGTGGCAGCACTTCATTGGCTGTAAAGCACTTTGGGTCATCCTGTGGTGGTGAAAGGCGCTATAGAAATGCAAATCTGTTCTTTTAGAGTTGGGGATCAAGTGCAGCCTTGGTGGCAATGCCCATATCCCAAGAAAAAGTGAAAAACTCAGGAAAGACAAATTCTTTCAGACAAACTCTCAGTTGCTGACACTGATTCAGGGAATTCTGGACTGCTTCTTTGAGTCATAGAGTTATACAGCACAGAAACAGGCCCTTCGGCCCATTGTATCCATGCAGGCCATCAAACCTATCTATTCTAATCCCATTTTCCAGCACTTGGCCCGTAGCAGCGTATGCTATGGCGTTTCAAGGGCTCATCTAAATACTTCTTAAATGTTGTGAGGGTTCCTGACTCTACCACCTCTTCAGGCAGTGTGTTCCAGATTCCAACCACCCTCTGGGTGAAAATCTTTTACCTCAAATCCCCTTTAAACCTCCTGCCCCTGACCTGAAATCTATACCCCCTGGTTATTGATCACTCTGCTAAGGGAAATGGTTTCTTCCTAGCTACCCTATCAATGCCCCACATAATTTTGTATACCTCAATCAGGTCCCCCCTCAGCCTTCTCTGCTCTAAGGAAAACAACCCTAGCCTATCCAGTCTCTCTTCATAGCTGAAATATTCCAGCCCAGGCAACATCCTGGTGAATCTCCTCTGCACCCTCTCCAGTGCAATCACATCCTTCCTATAGTGTGGCAACCAGAACTGTACACAGTACTCCAGCTGTGGCCGAACTAGCATTTTATACAGCTCCATCATAACCTCCCTGCTCTTATACTCTATGCCTCGGCTAATAAAGGCAAGTATCCCATATGCCTTCCTAACCACCTTATCTACCTGTGCTGCTGCCTTCAGTGATCTATGGACAAGTACACCAACGCCCCTTTGACCCTTCTGTACTTCCTAGGGTTCTACCATTCATTGTATATTCCCTTGTCTTGTTAGTCCTCCCAAAATGCATCACCTCACACTTATTTCAGGAGCCTCTTGTCCTCCTTTCACACAGGAATTACTGGATGTAAACTGACCAAGGTCCCTCTGGTTCACCTTCTACCATCCTGGGCGTTGTGTTGTACAGAGAGTTATTGACCAATCACAGCAATCCAAAACGGTGCGAGAAGAGAGCGGTGCAAGAACTTCAAAAGGGCGCGAGGGGTTGGAGCTGAGGCAGGGACAGGATAGGGGCGGGGGCGGAGGCGAGGGCGGCGGTGAAGGCAGGGGCGGGAATGGGATGGGGATGGGGATGGGGGCGGGAATGGAGCGGGATGGGAAGGGGGCTGGAGCTGGGTCTGCAGCAGGGAAGGTGGCGGGACTGGGGGCGGGGGAGGAGATGGGGCTGGAGCTGGGGCAGGAAGAGTGCTGGGGCACTGGAGGGGGCTGCGGGCAGGGGCAGTGAGCACGCGGGGGCTATGAGGGGGCGGAGGCGGAGCTGGGAGGCAGCTGGGTCGGGGCCGAGGCAGGGACAGGGCAGGAGTGGAGCTGGATCGGTGTGGAGATGGGCTTGGGGTTGGGGTAGGGTCGGGGTTGGGGTAGGGTCGGGGTTGTGGGTGGGGTCAGGGCTGTGGGTGGGGCTGTGGGCAGGGTCTGGGCTGGGGGGCTGTGGGCGTGCTCAGGGCTGGGGGAGGGGCTGTGGGCGGGGTCAGGGCTGGGGAGGGGCTGTGGGCGGGGTCATGGATGGGGAGGAGCTGTGGGCGGGGTCAGGGATGGGGAGGAGCTGTGGGCGTGGTCAGGTCTGGGGGCGGGGCTGTGGGTGGAGGCTCAGGCTGTGATGGAGGAAAATAAATAAGTCACAGGGAAACAGGTAAGTGATTGGTTGGTATTTTACTATTTTGCTGATTTGTCTTTCAAAGCTCAGGTAATTTATCGTAATTATAAGGTTTTATTAGCATTAGAAAGTTTACTGGTGGTAATATAGCTCATTGTGAGCAGTAGGGTTTATTAATTATAAGTTAATTAAGTTAAAATAAATGAATTATAGCATAAGAAAAATGGAAGGGCAGGTGACGTGTTTCGACTGCATGATCAGGATTTCCTGGATGCCAGTGTGATCCAGGGCAAACACGTCTGCAGTAAATGGCTGCGGCTGGAGGAACTTTGGCTCTAAGTTTATGAGCTGGAGTCTGAGCTGCGGTCACTGCGAGACATCAGGGACGGGGAACGTTACCTGGACACTTTGTACCAGGAGGCGGTCGCACCTCTTGGGATAGGGTCTTCTGATTTGGTGTATGGTCAGGGGCAGGAGGGTGTGACGGTGAGGGAGGCAGGTGTGGGGACCAAGAAGGTAGAAGTGGAGGAGCCTCAGCCTTTGCAATTGTCCAACAGGTTTGAAGTTCTTGCAACCTGAATGGATGAAAGCGGGGGGTTGCAAGGTGGATGAGCGAATTGACCATGGCACCATGGTACAGGAAGTCATTCCAGCGGGGTGTTCATAGAAATGTCATTGTAGTATAGTCAGGGGGATAGACACAGTTCTTTGCAGCCAAGCGTGAGAGTCCCGATGGCTGTGTTGCCTGCCTGATGCCAGGGTCGGGACATCGGCTCTGGGCTGGAGAGGAACCTGCAGTGGGAGGGGGAGGATCCAGTTGTCATGGTCCACATAGGTACCAAGGTACCAATGACATTGGTAGAGCCAGGAAAGAGGTTCTGCTGAGAGACTATGAGCATCTAGGGCCCAAATTAAAAAGCAGAACCTCAAATTTTATAATCTCTGTATTATTACCTGAGCCACGAGCAAATTGGCATGGGGTAAATAAGATTGGTGTGGGAGAAATGGGTTTCGATTCATGGGGCACTTGCACCGCTAGAGGAAAGTAAGATACAAAGACGACTTAAGGAGTCTGCAAAGGGATGTAGATAGGTTAAGTGAGTGGACACAAATTTGGCAAGTGGAGTATAATGTGGGGAAATGTGAACATATCCACTTTGGAAGGAAAAATAGCAAAGCAGAATATTAGTTAAATGAAGAGAGATTGCAGAACTCTGAGGTATAAAGGGATCTAGGTGTCCTGGTACGTGAATCACAAAAGGTTGGTAAGCAGGTACAGCAAGTGATCAGGAAGGCAAATGAATGTTGTCATTTATTGCAAGGGCAATGAAATATAAAAGTTGGGATATCTTGCTACGGTTGTATAGCGTAGTGGTGAGACCACATCTGGAGTACTGTGTACAGTTTTGTTCTCCTTATTTAAGAAAGGATATAAATGTATTGGAGGAGGTTCAAAGAAGGTTCACTGGACTGATACATGCAATGGGGGTGTTATGAAGAAAGGTTGGACAGGTTGGGTCTGTATCTATTGGAGTTTAGAAGAATGAGAGGTGATCTTATTGAAACATATAAGATCCTGAGGGGACTTGACAAGGTGGATGCTGAGAGGATGTTTCCCCTTGTGGGAGAGACTCGAACTAGAGGACACAGTTTAAAAATATGGGATATCCCATTTAAGACAGAGATGAGGAAATTTCTTTTTTCTCAGCGGATTGTGAGCTTTGGAACTCATTCCCCAAAGAGCGGTGGAGGCGGGGTCATTGAATATTTTTAAGGCAGACTAACAAGGGAGTCAAATGGTACATGGGGTAGAAAGGAAAGTGGAGTTGAGGCCACAATCAGATCAGCCATGATCCTATTAAATGGTGGAGCAGGCTCGAGGGGCCGAATGGCCTACTCCTGCTCCTAATTCGTATGTTCATATCTCTGAGTCTACAACAAATGCAGACATGAGAGGTGGAAAACCCCAAATGATGGGGAGCTTCGGGAACCAGAAGTCCAAAGTCATATTCGGGCTTTTGGATAGAGCTGTTCATCATTCTGTCATTAACACTCTCTCTGCACTAATGCTTTGTCTTTTATCACACCATTAGCACGCCCTTTGCCTTTGTCCCATTTCACCTTTCTCATTTAATCTCACCCGCCCTCTGCCCTATCACACACCTTCCCTTTTGTTCTCTTGCCCTCTCTCGCACCCCCACTTCAGTTGCTTAAAACCTATTACATTTCTAACCTTTGCCAGTTCTGATGAATGTTTACAGACCTGAACCGTTAACTCTGCTTCCCTCTCCACAGATGCTGCCAGACCTGCTGAGTATTTCCAGCACTTTCTGTTTTTATTTCAGTCCGAAATCACATGTTTCTCCTGAACCCACACAACATATTCCCCCCATTCCCACTGTGCCAGGTGGCACTCTCAGTGTGCCACATTACTGCATATAGCCTGGCAAGCAAGGAAACACATAAAGGACCTGATTGAATGCGATGTGGCTCGTTATCTAACCTTACTATCTGAGAGGTTATTCGAGGACGGTTTGTTCCTTTACGTATTGTTCTTAGACTTTTTGTATTTCGAATGTTGTAATGACTCACATGAACATTCAGTGGGTAAAGTGTGGAGAGGGGGAGGTGGAAGGGGGAGGTGTAGTAGGGAGTGGAGCAGGCATGCCAAGGAGTGATTTGGCACATGTGAGATAGGAAATCAAGCAGAACAACTTCCATTCTGGGCCTTGAAGCAAACACTGAGTAGTTTAACTATATAAAATTGAAAGGGGACAATGTCTTTAAAAGTACCAAATTCACTTCTGATGAGAGGGAGAAGTTTGTGGACAAGGTGACTGGTGCATTGAACCTGTCTCACCCAGAGATGCTGTGATGTCTACACATCATCCCCCTCCTCCATTTTCACCCGTCACGCATCAGACTCCCCATCTCTTGGGAGAAAGGGGACAAACAGAGAAGACTGCAATCTGATTGAGGGGAACACGTTGCAAAATTCTTCTGTAACCCCTGAAAGCAATCACGCAAACTCCGGGAGAACATATCTGAACAATAGGTTCAATGATTCTCCGTCTTTTGATGTACAGTGTTAAAAATGAGGTGGGAGGAGTGAACTGTCTTTCTAGAGTGCACTTCTTCACAGGTCACAATGTATATTTAAATGTTTACCTCGTTACCAATGTGGTCATTCATATACTCTACTTTTTATCCCAGAATAAAATACTCCAACCAGGTTTCTTTAATAAACAACAAAACTATCAGTTTATAGAAAACAAGACTTATCCAGTAATGAAGGAAAGCATTAACACACAGATTGAAATAAGAATGTTTCCTTTTAAAATGCCCCACACACAATCTCACACACACACTGAAAAAAAATAAAGGAATTCTCTCTGCAGAGCTCTGTTACAAAAAAAGGCCAAAAGGAATACTTTGGTCAAATACTAGCTAATTCTTGAAGAAAAAAGAGAAGATATGGAATGATGTCTGTTGTCCCTTTTGGTCTGGAGTCTGGGTAAATGGTGACAGGTCACTGGGATCTTTTCAGAAGCAGTTCGTTCGGGAGATGCCAAGAAATAGTCTGGTAGGCTTTCCAGGTGAAATGCGGCATCAGAGGTTCTGCTATCACACACTGGTTTTGCAGGCTTTTCTCAAAGACAGGGGGAAAAAGGAGCTGATGCACTGGACTTCTCAGGGTCTTTTAGAGATGTGCAGGAAAGATGAGCTGGGGGCTTATTACTTGGCAGGTTGATCTTTAATTGCTTTTCAAAACACAGTCCACCCCCCAACTGAACCAAAACAACATCTCAGAAGCCACTCCACAAACAGTGAGTCAGAATCTCCTGACTCTCCTAAATCTTGACATGTCACTTCTCTGTAAACATCTTCCCCAGGTCACTAAGGTTTCTGTTGTTTATTTATCATAAGGCATGTGACAACATTACAGGTTGTTTTCAAATGCAACATATCAGTGTCCTTTCAGTGAACTGTCAACAACAAAACAAAGTCCAGCATCTATGAAATCTTCAGCCTTCCAAAATTGAATCCATTTCCACCATTTAAATATGAGTCCTCAAAAAATTTAACAAAAAATGGAAGCACTTTCTTAACAGCAGTCATGTTGGACAATCTCAGATACTTGTAAGTGTTGATGTTCAAAGAGACTTGGGTGTGCTTGTGCATGGGATGCAGAAAGTTAACATGCAGGTACAGCCAGCAATTAGGAAGGCAAATAGCATGTTGGATTTTATTGAAAGGGGATTGGAGTACAGGAATAATGAAGTCTTGCTACAATTGTACAGGGTTTTGGTGCGATTACACCTGGACTATTGTGTGCAGTTTTATTCTCCACATTTAAGAAAGGATATACTTGCATTGGAGGCAGTATAGTGAAGGTTCACTAAATTGGTCCCTGGAATGAGGGTGTTGTCCAATAATGAAAGGCTGAGAAAATTGGGCCTGTATTCTCTGGAGCTTAGAAGAATGAGAGGCAAACTCATTGAAGCATTCAAGATTTGGAAGGGGCTGGATGGGGTAGACACTAAGAGATTGTTCCTGTTGGTCGAAGAATCTAAAACACGGAGGCACAGTCTTAGGATAAGGGGCCAATCATTTAGGACAGAGATGAGGAGGAATTTCTTTGCTCAAAGGGTGTGAATCTTTGGAATTCTCTACCCCAGAGGGTTGTGGATGCTCCATCATTGAATACATTTAAGGCTGGGATAGACAGATTTTTCGTCTCTCAGGGAATCAAGGGCTATGGAGAGTGGGCGGGAAAGTGGAGTTGAATCCTAAAATCAACCATAATCGTATTGAATGGCGCAGCAGACTGGATGGGCCATATGCTCTACTCCTGCTCCTACATCCTGTGGGACAGTGCGGAGGGAGTTTTACTTTGTATCTAACCATGTGCTGTACCTTCCCTGGGAGTGTTTGATGGGGATAGTGTAGAGGGAGCTTTGCTCTGCATCTAACCCATGCTTTCCCTTTGCCGGAGGTTTCGTCACCAGAATTTCCTGAACAGAAGCCGAGAGGAAAAGAGTTGGTGTACTGACGGGTGAATTCATTCCGGGATGAATGCTGAAGAAAGAGGAATGCAAGTTATAGCGAAGGAGAGGCTTCTGGGTAAAAAAGTGTCAATGAAAGAATACATTGTCTGGTGAGAGGAAGAGAAAGCAAATGAAAGATAAAGTTTTAAAGCAGGAAACCTCAGTCAGTGTAGAGATATCAACCTGAGAGAGAGACAGAACAACACCAGAGAGTGTGCAGATATCAAAAGGACTGAGACACCAGTCAGTGTATAGATATCACCCTGAGAGAGAGGGACTGAGAAACACCAGTCAGTGTACAGATATCACCCTGAGAGAGAGGGAGTGAGAGACATCAGTCAGTGTACCAATATCACCCTGAGCGAGAGGGACTGAGGGACACCAGTCAGTGTATCGATATCACCCTGAGAGAGAGGGACTGAGAGAGAGGGATTGAGAGACATCAGTCAATGTACAGATATCACATTGTGTGGGAGCAATTTTGCTGAGTTTTGCTTCTATACCTATTATTTTGTAAGTAGATTAATATAATCCTAGTGAGAACGTATACACATATTCTCTCTTAGATGAGTTGAAAGTATAGCCACATATTGATACAAAATGGAGTTTTAGCCCGAGGCACTGTGGGACAGATTTAGTGAGCTCACAGTTGGAGCTTGGTACAGCATAACACAGATAACGAGAGGGGGCCCCTCTTATCAGTGAATCTGCAGACTGCCCGGCACCTTCAGGAATGCAGGCCCATTTAAAGTGACAATTGGGAGACTTCAGGACAATGGATGGGACCTGAGCTCATCAATTGATGATCAGGGCCGGCATAAGCTGATCAGGTCGTCACATGATGCCTAATCAGTGATTTAATTGGTACTATGTGTAATGTATGTAATCAATAACCATTCTGATTGGATTGTGTCCAGCCGGGATGGGCTGAGTAACTGTATATCCGTTGTGGATTTCCTTTGTTCTAGAGAGTAACACTGGACCGCTTTTAGGTAAGGTGTGCTCTCCATGATATCATGAATAATGTCTGTTTATTCTCAAAGTCTGAGTCCGGAGAATTTGTTGAATCATTGGGTTTTAACTGGATTTTCTCCAACACATTGAGAGAGGGGTCTGAGAGACTACACCCAGTTTACAGATATCTCCCTGAGAAAGAGGGCTTGAGAGACACCAGTCAGTGTACAGGTATCTCCCTGTGAAAGAGGTCTGAGCGACACTAGTCAGTGTAAAGATATCTCCTGAGAGAGTACTGAGAGACCTGGCTCAGTGTATAGGTATCTGTGTCAGACTGTGTTTCTCCTAATGGAGAAACCCTGGGTGGATAAACTGCCCCCCACATGTAAACAAGCTTCTGTCAAATTTCTGCCCAGCTCCACGACTGCCAAGGCAGAGACCACGCCCCCCCCCCCCCCCCATCCTCCATCCTCCTCCAACCCCTCAGCCAAAGAAACTCACCCTCTGTTGCTTTCTGCCGAACACAGGGGGCCCTGTTTCAGTATGTCTGTCAGTTCTGGTTGGACAGGCCGGGGTTGGTGGCTGGTAAAATAAACTGAGGTTCCTGAGCACTCCAAATTAATGCTTTGTCTTTTGGCTGACATTTCATCGCCTGTTTACTGACCCTTTGTCATGCTTGACAGAAAGGCTGATTCATGCTTAAAGCGCCACCTGTAGTAAACGGTGCCAAAAGTTGCTCAGCAGGTCTGAGAGGTTTTTCATAAAATGTATATAAATCCAGAGTTCACAAAGCACCTCTCCTAGAGGCAGGCAACTCACAGCAACCATGAAATACCTGTGTCTCCTTCTATTCATCCTGGTTTCAGGGACCATGGCAGGTAAGGAACAAAGTGCTGTCCTATTCATTCACTGATGTTAGACAGTTTTTGAACTATGGCATACCTGTCCTTGCAGCCTCTGGACAGACCTCTGAGAGTCCAATGTAGATCATGGACAGGCTTGCAACCTCTGCACAGAGCTCTGAGTGTCCAGTGTAGATCATGGACAGAGCTTGCAACCTCTGGACAGATCTCTGAGAGTCCAATATAGATCATGGACAGAGCTTGCAACCTCTGGACAGAGCTCTGACTGTCCAATGTAGATCATGGACAGAGCTTGCAACCTCTGGACAGATCTCTGAGAGTCCAATGTAGATCATGGACAGAGCTTGCAACCTCTGGACAGAGCTCTGAGTGTCCAATGTAGATCATGGACAGAGCTTGCAACTTCTGGACAGATCTCTGAGTGTCCAGTGTAGATCATGGACAGAGCTTGCAACCTCTGGACAGAGCTCTGAGTGTCCAGTGTAGATCATGGACAGCGCTTGCAACCTCTGGACAGAGCTCTGAGTGTCCAATGTAGATGATGGACAGAGCTTGCAACCTCTGGACAGAGCTCTGAGTGTCCAGTGTAGATCATGGCCAGAGATTGCAACCTCTGGACAGAGCTCTGAGTGTCAAGTGTAGATCATGGACAGAGCTTGCAACCTCTGGACAGAGCTCTGAGTGTCCAGTGTAGATCATGGACAGAGATTGCAACCTCTGGACAGAGCTCTGAGTGTCAAGTGTAGATCATGGACAGAGCTTGCAACCTCTGGACAGATCTCTGAGAGTCCAATGTAGATCATGGACAGAGCTTGCAACCTCTGGACAGAGCTCTGAGTGTCCAATGTAGATCATGGACAGAGCTTGCAACCTCTGGACAGATCTCTGAGTGTCCAGTGTAGATCATGGACAGAGCTTGCAACCTCTGGACAGAGCTCTGAGTGTCCAGTGTAGATCATGGACAGCGCTTGCAACCTCTGGACAGAGCTCTGAGTGTCCAATGTAGATCATGGACAGAGCTTGCAACCTCTGGACAGATCTCTGAGTGTCCAGTGTAGATCATGGCCAGAGATTGCAACCTCTGGACAGAGCTCTGAGTGTCAAGTGTAGATCATGGACAGAGCTTGCAACCTCTGGACAGAGCTCTGAGTGTCCAGTGTAGATCATGGACAGAGATTGCAACCTCTGGACAGAGCTCTGAGTGTCAAGTGTAGATCATGGACAGAGCTTGCAACCTCTGGACAGAGCTCTGAGTGTCCAGTGTAGATCATGGACAGAGCTTGCAACCTCTGGACAGAGCTCTGAGTGTCCAATGTAGATCATGGACAGAGCTTGCAACCTCTGGACAGATCTCTGAGTGTCCAGTGTAGATCATGGACAGAGCTTGCAACCTCTGGACAGAGCTCTGAGTGTCCAGTGTAGATCATGGACAGAGCTTGCAACCTCTGGACAGAGCTCTGAGTGTCCAATGTAGATCATGGACAGAGCTTGCAACCTCTAGACAGAGCTCTGAGTGTCCAGTGTAGATCATGGACAGAGCTTGCAACCTCTGGACAGAGCTCTGAGTGTCCAGTGTAGATCATGGACAGAGCTTGCAACCTCTGGACAGATCTCTGAGTGTCCAATGTAGATCATGGACAGAGCTTGCAACCTCTGGACAGAGCTCTGAGTGTCCAGTGTAGATCATGGACAGAGCTTGCAACCTCTGGACAGATCTCTGAGTGTCCAGTGTAGATCATGGACAGAGCCTGCGGCCTCTGGGTGGAGCTCCAATTGTCCAGTAGAACCATAGGTAGAGCAGGAGGCCATTTAGCCCCTCGAGCCTGCTCTGCCATTCAATAAGATGATGGTTGATCTGTGACCTAACTCCATAGACCCAACTTTTCCTCATTTCCCTCAACACATTTGGTAAACAAAATATCTCTCAATTTCAGTTTTAAAATTTACAATTGATCCAGCATCAATAGAGAATTCCAAACTTCTACCACCTTTTGTGTGAAGAAGTGTTTCCTAATTTCACTCCTGCAGGATCCGGCTCTAACGTTGAAACAGTGCCCCCTCATCCTGGACTCCCCAACCAGCGGAGATAGTTTCTCTCTATCTACCCTGTCTGTTCCCCTTAATTTCTGAAAACTTTAATCAAATCACCCCTTAACCTTCTAAATTCCAGGGAATACAGCCCTAGTGTGTGTATTTGCTCCTTGTAATTTAACCCTTGAATGTAAGCATCATTCTGGTAAATTCTACACTGCACTCCCTCCGAATCCAATATATCCTTCCTAAGATGTGTGCCCAGAACTGCTCACAATAACTCCAGGTGTGGTCTAACCAGGGCTTTGCATATCTGAAGCAGGACTTCAATCTGCTTGTATTCTCGTTATCTGAATATTAAGGTCAGCATTCCATTAGCCATTTTGATTATTTTCTGTAGCTGTTGATAACATTTTAATGATCTGTGTATCTGGGCCCCCAAGTCCCTTTGGACCTCCACTGTTTCTAACTTTTCACCATTGAGAGAGTAGCCTGTTCTATGCTTTTAAGGTCTGAAGTTGTTACTCTCACATCTGCCTACATTGAAAGCAGTTTTATTTAAGAATTTAATGTCGCAATAGCTCTTTATAATTTTACGCTTCCATCTAAACTGCTTGCAATGCTGCCTATTCCTATGTGTTTGTCAAATATGGAAAAGCAACTTGCTATCTCATAATATAAGTCGTTACTGAATACAGTGAATAGTTAGGACCCAGCACAGATGTTTGACAAAATGAAAAGCAACAAGAGCTCATTCCCAATTCTGCTCACGATCTCCCAGTCTCTCATCAATCACCTCGTGATTCGATAGCAGAGGGAGGGCACTGGCTTGATGAGAGGACAGCAACACTGAAAAGTCCAAGGTAACACCCTCCCAAACCCAACTGTCCCCACCCACAAGTCTGAAGTCACTAAACCGATTGTGTTGAAAATGTGAATCTCCACTTAATGCTCTGCATACCAGGGTAACACAAATCTCCTTTTCTCCGCCACAAGAAGGTAAATGCTATATAATTCCGTGAAATTATTATCAAACTTTCGCACATTTAAATCTCCAAAAACAATAACGCAATCACTGTGCATGAAACTGTTCACAGTACCCAAACAAAAATCCCTTCACTGCATCATCCCGCTGCTCATTGGCTGCTTCTCATGTGTTCCAAAATTGCAAAAGGTGTAAATTTCCTCTGGTTGATATTAGTGACAGAATGCATTCATCTGAACGTCTCCCACCATTTCACAGCATGAAATTCCCCACCTCAAACCTTGTCACCGAGAAGTTTAGCGTCATCTTTCAAAAGCTGCAGTGGCGGATTTCAGTTCCTGCCCAGGAAATCTGAATTTCCCCACTCTCACTGTGAGATAATGATTATACTGGGAGTGTTTCAGCTACAATTGTATTGTGGGACAGTGGAAAAAGTCTTGGAATTCCCGGCCATGTGCTGATGAGACAAAATGTTGCAGAGAACACGGAGCAGGGTCAGCACTGCAGCAGAGGCGGATTTCTGTCCAAACATCCTTCGACAGCAACAGTCCTCAGCACAAGGACTTCAGTGATGGAGAGAGACTGGAGAAGCGGGGATTGTTCTCCTTAGAGGAAAGAATGTTCAGGGGAGATTTAATCCCGATGTTCAGAATTAAGACAATTTTTGATTGTCAAAAAAGGAGAAATTGTTTCCACTGGCAGGAGGACACAGATTTATGAAATTTTGCAAAAGTACCAGGGATGAACATGCATAGAAATTAGACACAGTCCGCAATGAAAACCACCACTGAGATTGTGTAGTAGCTCTCAAGAATAAATTGAATTGATTCTGTGACCTGGATCAAGAGGTCAAGATGCTTCAGCTTCCTGCAGGACAGGACACATTCAGGAATAGCGTGAACAAACAAACTGATTGGAGCAAGGACTTTCTGAGCAGCTCAGGTCTCTGTCCTGCCCTGAGATATGATCATTATTGGTCAGACCACAATGTAGATTTATGCAAGTTCATATTTGAACAATGTGCATGAAAATGTGCTGCATCTATGTCATACTGGAGTGAACCTTTACCCAGGTGAACTGTTCAACAGCTGCATTAAGTAGCAGAGAGAGAAATGTCCAACAGCTGATAAATTAACCGTCCACTCACGCTTTTCTCACAAAGACTAAAGCAGAACACTTCTCGGATGTTGAAATGAGACGGGTGCGAATAGAAAAGATAATTTAGTTTGTAAAGATTTAAAAAAATGATACTTTCTGTAAACAGATATCAATAATTATTTCACTCCCTGCTTTTGGTGCAAGAGGTTCGATTTTTATATGAGAAGGTGTAGAGATGAATAAATTTAAATGAAATGAGTATGAATGATAATGTCCATTTAATGTTTCAAAGATAAATACGAATCCCTAATCCATGCAATTCTGAATGTTTCAGTTACTGAACCGATTGTGTTGAAAATCTGAATCTCCACTAGATTCTCAGTAGGTAATGGTAACACAAATCTGTTTCTCCCCACAGATTAGCTTCCTATTATATCAATGACAAACATTTTTAATCAGGCTATTTATTGTCAATTTTTAGCGCAATTTAATATCCAGAAGTAATAATGCCGACAGTCTGAGAGATACTGTTCACATTACCCACACACCAACACCTTCACTGCACCATCCGGCTGCTCATTGGCTGCTTCTCATGTGAACCGAAACAGTTCAAGGTGTAAATTTCCTCTGGTTGATATTAGTGACAGAATGCATTCATCTGACCGTCTCCCACCATTTCACAGCATGAAATTCCCAACCTCAAACCTTGTCACCGACGAGAAGTTTAGCGTCCTCTTTCAAAAGCTGCAGTGGCGGTTTTCAGCTCCTGCCCAGGAAATTTGAATTTCCCCACTCTCACCCTGAGATAGTGATTGCACTGGGAATGTTTCGGTGACCCTTACCTTCTGGGGCAGGGAAAACTCCCTGGAATTACCGGCCATGTGTTTGAGGGACAAAATGTTCCGGGGAACACGGAGCAGGGTCACCACCACAGCAGAGACGGATTTCTACCCAAACATCCTTCGACAGCAACAGTCCTCAACACAAGGACTTCAGTGATGGAGAGAGACTGGAGAAGCTGGGATTGTTCTCCTTCGAGGAAAGAATGTTAAGGGGAGATTTAATCCTGACATTTAGAATTAAGACGGTTTCTGATTGTCAAAAAAGGAGAATTGTTTCAACTGGCTGCAAGATCGGTAACCAGAGGACACGGATTTAAGATAATTGGCAAAAAATGGCATGTGGGAACATGAGGAGAAGTTAGAAACAGTCTCCAAACAAAACCATTCCTGCATTATGCTGTAGCTCTGAAGTTTGCAACGAATACGATGACTTGATTCTGTGACCTGGGTCAAGAGGCTTCAGCTTCCTGCTGGACAGGACACATCCTGGAATAGCGTGAACAAACAAACCGACTGGAGAAAGGGCTTTCTGAGCAGCTCAGGTCTCTGTCCTGCCCTGAGATGTGCTCATTGGCCAGACCACAATGTAGATTTATCCAAAGTGATATTTGAAAAATATAGATTAAAAAACTGCTGCAGCCTTGTCGTACAAGTGTGAACTATTTTTCCCCAATAAACAGTTTCACAGCTGTATTAAAGTGTGACCTTCTCCCCAACCAGAGGTGATAGTTTGTCTCCATCGACTCCGTCAAGTTCTTTGATCATCACTCACTCAGAAAAGGAGTATCACTGGCTGTTCTGAGATGTGGAAGGACTTTGCCTGCGTCCCTTAAAGAATCATGGCAGGATTTGCGACACATAAGAATACTGGACCTGTGTATCTGTACCCTCAGATCTCTGGATCTGTCATTTGATCTCTATCCATTCCTGGGCTGATGTATCTCCATCCCAAGATCTCTTAGTCCCTCCACACTATTGTGAACTTTCAGTTTAGATTATAATTCTGTTTTGTTAATTTCCTACTTCACATTTTTCGACAACGAACTACATTTGTTTCTCAGTTGCGTAAGTTGATATCTAACAAGAAAATACATAAATAATTCTTTCCTGATTTTCAGGATACTGTCCCTCGCTTTAATCCCTTGCAGACGTAATTCTGTTTCTGCTCATAATTTGCTTCACGTGAAATCAGTAGCTGCTTAAAAAGGGACATTCCTTCACTGTTGGATCCGTCGCACCGAGGACAACAGATGCTCCAGTAACACCACAACTCACCACTGTGGCCCAGCCTGTTTGTTGGTGAAGGTCACAACAACCACAAATGATGCCAGCACTCATGAGAAAGGTCTTCTTCCTGGTTCTCTGACTGGAGATCCTTGGAGGGCAATTGTTATCCGTCAAGTAACATTCTTTATATGGAGATTTGTCCTTTATGATTAATGCATTAGTTAAAATACCTTTCGATAAAAATTGGGATGATCTCTTCCAACTGTAATTAGCTAAGACACCATCAGAGCTGCATTCACTCAAACACATCTTATAGAATTTGGAGTAATCCTGGAGTGACATTCTCTGACTCTTCAAGGGAAACATTTTGGAATCATTCCTGTAATTGCACCTTGCTAGCTGAATAAAATATTCCTGCATCATAAGTGACTTTTGGAATCTCTTGTGTGTGCACCAAATCTATATTCGGCTTTTACTCTCATCATTCCTGAATACTGTTTCAAGCCATACAGCAATATCAAATTGATCAGACATCGACAACGTGAAACTCAGGGACAAGAAAAAAACTTCAAAATGTCTTAGAGGCACCGAGTTCCTCAGTTTATTCGTTTAATGCGAAAATTGATCTGGTCAAACGGGAGTGCCATCTCACCCAGCTGTCACTTTGGACTGGATGTCTTTCCCAGTAAGCTTGGTTCAGGCCAGATCATTTCAGGGCATTCGCTGAATTGGTTAGATCATTCTGTTTTTCACGACCAGTGAACTGAACCACTGATTCACATCAAGTTTAAACCAGAGAGACAAGTTTTTTCAATCGATATTTCCATCTTGCTCACAAGAAGTGCCAGTCAGGTAAATCACATGCCTTCCACCAAAATAAATGGATCACAAGCCATGGGCTGTGCTCTGTGCCGGGGGGTAAACCTCCGGAGCCCAGACACACTGGGCACACATTGTGGAGGGCAGGGTGGTTCCTTATGTTGGCCACTGCGACGAGTGGCTGGCTGTGCATTATGGTCCCTCCACTGGGATGTTCGATGGATACTGGCACATCCCTGGTTTTGGTTGCCCGATAATTGGCAGCTGTGCCTTTAGCTGTCTCGCCCCTCCCTATCTCTGCACTCTCCTTCAGCCGCACAACCCTCCAAGATTTCTCTACTCCTCCAATTCTGGTCTCCTGTGCATCTCTAATTTTAATCACTCCACCATTGGTATTCGTGCCTTCAGCTGCCTGGGCTCTAAGCTCCAGAATTCATCCCCTAAGCTTCTCCCCGTCTCTACTCCTTCTTTAAGATGCTCCTTAAAACCTACCATTTTGACCAAGTTGTTGGTCACTTGTCTTCTTTACGTGGCTGGTCGTCCAATTGAATTTACCAGACTGACCAGGGACCAAGTCAGAAGGCCCATCAGCTGCTTAATGCATTAATCTGTTCCCAGATAAATATCCCGATTGAGCCATAGCTCCATGTAACCTGAGTCTGGTGATCACGTCTCAAGAAAGTAAATCGCTCCACACCTGATCCTTTACAGGGTGGGAGCGGGTAGTAGAATTTATTTCATCCTCCTGGCTTCAGCAACAAACATCTCCTGGTATCCCTCTGGTCGTTCCACAGTCTCTGAGCCTTTACTGCATGATGCAAGACTTCATCCCTGCACCTTTCTCAAATAAGAGAAGCCATTCACTTGTCTCCTGAGTACAATAGTCTTCCAACAGTATTTCGGAGGCTGAGGTCAATAGTTACTTGTACTCTGATAAAGGTGATAGCACAAATACAACACATTTCAGGAATGACTATCGCTCAATAAAGTGTTCATCTTCTGTTTTAAACATACAAGACAACCTGCCGCTCTCTATTTATTTGACAAATGAAACATTAAAAAAAACCCTAGTAACAAAAACACCTGCTGCGGGAGGTGAATGGTGGGAAACACCCGCACCCCCAACTACCTGCTCATCACAGACTAGATGCTCAAAGCCAGCATCTGAACCATCAGAAAAGTGAGAGATTTGAAAGTTGGAGGAAAAGTGACGTCTAAAATTGTGGAAAAGTTAACAAACAGGTTTTCTTGCATTTTAAAAAAAATCTACAGTGCGAGAAAGAGAAGACCTTTAATGCGAAGGAGTTAAATAAGTTAAATAAATTATATACTGAAGATTTACAAGGCTTACCTACTGAGGGAGGAGTCACTTTTAAACAAAGAACAAAAACATCCGAAATGATGAAGAGTCGAGCTACCTATTTTAAACCTGTCCCAGAAACAGATGAAGAAAGCCTGGAATTTGTGTCTGAAAAGGTAGTTCTAGCTAGAATCCAGTCGCAGATGAAACGGGAAGAAATATGGGTGCAGTTGAAAAGAGAGGAGAGGCAGTTTCAGAAGGAAAAGGAAGAGAGAGTTTCAGCTTCAAAAGGAAAGTGAAGAAAGGGAGTTTCAGTTGAAAAGAAGAGGAAGGAGAGGCGAATCAGTTTGAGTTCGAAAGGCTACGAATTTTGGACTCTCCTGCTACTTCGTGGGTCGGGCTCGTTAAGCATTTTCTCTGTTATCAGAAGAAAGTTCCTCTGACGATGAACAAACTAAAACAGCCATTCCAAATAGCACATGAGTAAATACCCGAAGCCTATCGACAGAAATTCAGACGTAATAGGAAAAGACTCGCCCGGGCTTTCAATGAATTTGAAAGAATTAAACATATGGCTTTTGCACGCTTGATACAATCTCTCAAGCTCGAACCCTCATATGAAAATTTGAGAGAAGTGCTGTTGCTGGAAGACTTTGAAAATAGAATTCCAGTTAATATAAGGAGGCATATTGAAGAACGCGCATGGCAAGGGTAAGAGAAGCAGCAGAAATGGCCAACGACAATGAGTTAATACACAGACCCCTAACTCAGAATACATTTGGGTCTAGTAACTCTTACATGTTAGGGAGAGATAGCAGGGATGTAGATGAAGGAGAAATTGGCTCAAGAGAATAGGAGAGTAGGAAAGGAAAAACAGATCAGACTCCAAAAAAGGAACCCAGATGATAAAGCAGTAGGGGTATACGCGATGTGTTTCCAGATTGGAAAATGTGGGCATGTCAAAGAAGATTGGTGGTCTTCCTAAAAATCAACAGGGAGCGCTGCAGCCAAGCCAGTGTCTGTAGCTATGAAGGTAGTGAGCATGTGCTTCAACATAACCCAAGAACGGAACACATACTAAAACATTTTATAAAAAGGAAAAATGATTCATTTTGTATCCTAGGCACCAGGCTAAAAGATAACCATCCACAGGGATACCAGTTGTTTTCAAACAATACTCACAGCAAAGTTTACAGAAATGCCACCCTAAGGCAGAACAAATACCACAGCATTGGTAAAAGGGCTTACTGGCAAATGCTTGATGGTTCTGTTAGTTAACGTTTACCTGCAGAATACGTTGGTAGTGATAGTTGGGCCATTTCGAGCTTACCAATGCAGGAGGTCGATCTATTGCTGGGCAATGACTTGGCAGGAAGCACAGTATTGTATCCCGAGGGCAAAGAGCAGTCCACGCTGGAGAAATTGAGAGGAACAAGTAAAACTGTGCACAGGTGCTGAGGACTGAGGACCTCCCAGAAATCTCATGGTGGATGGTGGTGATAGGGCCAGTAAATATTAAAGAGGTTAAAGTAAACCCAGTAGAATTTAAGAGGCCAAGATTGAACTAGAGCAATTTAAAGGAGCGGAGAATAAAGCAGGAGAAGTTGAAGGGAAAGCACTGAAGGTATGGTTAGAAACAAAGAAACATAGGAAATAGGAGCAGCAGTAGGCCATTCGGCCCTTCAAGCCTGCTCCGCATTCATTATGATCATGGCTGATCATCCAACTCAGTAACCTGTCCCCTATTTCGCCCCATATCCTTTGATCCCTTTAAACCCAAGAGCTATATCTAACTCCTGCTTGAAAACATACAATGTTTTGGCCTCAACTGCTTTCTGTGGTAATGAATTCCACAGGCTCACCACTCTCTGGGTGAAGAAATTTCTCCTCATCTCAGTCCTGAAAGGTTTACCCCGTATCCTTAGACTATGACCCCTGGTCTGGACTTCTCCACCATCGGGAACATCCTTCCTGCATCTACCCTGTCAAGGCCTGTTAGAATTTTATAGGTTTCTATGAGATCCCCCCTCACTCTTCTGAACTCCAGCGAATATAATCCTAACCGACTTGATCTCTCCTCATACGTCAGTCCCGCCATCCCAGGAATCAGTCTGGTAAACCTTCGCTGCACTCCCTCTATAGCAAGAACATCCTCCATCAGATAAGGAGACCAAAACTGCGCGCAATATTCCAGGTGTGGCCTCACCAAGGCCCTGTATAATTGCAGCAAGACATCCCTGCTTCTGTACTCGAATCCTCTCGCTATGAAGGCCAACATACCATTTGCCTTTTTTACCGCCTGTTGCACCTGCATACTTACCTTCAGCAGAAACGTTCTTAAAGGATTTAAATAGGGACAAAGAAAAGTTCCCAAACAGGCAAACCAAGACTGAGAGAGATGTTTCACCTAGCTGAAGTGCCACAGGGGTGTGCAGCAGAAGCTGGAGATCCAGTTGCAAGCAGTATCATCGGACAGGACATGGGGCAGATTGGGGGTGGGGGGGGGGGGGGGGTAAACATCCCCGAAGTAAAGGTAAAGGGGAAGGTAAAATGCCCTAAGACAAACAACGCTTGTGAAAACCACAAGAAACTAAAGGTGAGGGCAGTGTAGATGTGCCCACTGAAGAATCAAAGGGTCAGGTTCTAAATCCAAAGCAGTACCTCACGGTGAGAGTGGAGAAATTCATACCATCCACTATCACTTTAAGGTTAGATTTATCAATGTGCCAGAACCAAGTGTATTAAATCCATGTGTTGTGGAAGCAGCAGTTAAGGAACCTGCACAGGCAGTGAAATTTGCGAACAGCCAGTAACAATGCAATAATGAAAATTTGCACATACTTGACACAAAAAAGGTGTCTCTGCAACAGTATCCCAAAGTACTGCAAATAGATACTACTGAAATCCAACCCTGTTTCGACATGGATAGAAAAAAAAACTTTCTATTCAGAAACTTTCATGGGGCAAAACTTCAATGCCCAAAAAGGACATTCAATTATACTTGCGCCTCATCCAATGAACGGATGAGTTAAAATTCAAACTTGAACGTGAAATGGCTGTTACAGACAATCCCAGTTGTAGCAGATCTAAGATTGAGGTGTGGGTGACATATGTGCAGTGATGTGTTCCCTATACCCTCCTCCTTTCTTTCTGAAGCAAAAAATGGAACCAAGGAAGTTCATTTTCTCCCTTTTGGGGGAGATGTCACGCTCACGTGAAGTGCCGCGATTGAAATACAGAACCCAAACTGAGGAGTTATAAAAAATGATTTTTCCTTGAAGAAAAAAGTAGATATTCTGCTGCAAAATGGTCAATGAAGATCAAAAGTCCCGACCATGTATATTGAAACTGTCTTACTATGTTAACGACAAAAGAATACATTTCAAGCTAAGAGGTGTCAATTACACCCACCCAGAACCCATCAAGAGACATTTTTGAATTGAATGGCTTTCTCTGAAACACAGTATGTGTAAAGTAGCCACATCTTGGGCCATTGTTGTTCACCACATGAAGGGCTCTGCGTCTCTGAGCAGAGGGAACATGTGAGAAATGTTTGACCTTGAATTGTTGCTCTCTGGAGAGAGATGGAGAGATCGGAACAAAAATTACATAAACTCTGTCCAGCCGAGAGCTGCAAGAGATCCAGCAAAAAGCCAAAGAAGGAGCCCTTCTGTGAATTCTACATTTCAGCTGGATGCAGACTGAAAAGTTGCAACCACCAGAAAAATCTACAAACAACCCAGGCCTGCAACTTTAAAAGAGAAACGGACCTCCCAGAAGATTCAGCAAGTTTAGTGTGAATCTCAAACATATACCTCACTTCACGCCACTTACCCTTTTCCTCTCTATCTATTTATTCTTGCTTGTATGTGCATGTCTGCATGTGTGTGAGTGTGCGAGTGAGTGCAGTTGTGGCCATTTTGGGAATGAATATTGCTCAATAAATAGTTAATCTTCTGTTCTAAACCTACAAGAAAACCTATTGCCATCTCTTTATTTGATGCACAAGGGGTAAAAATCCTAGTAACAAAAAACATTTGATGTGGTCAGTTGGAAGGTGAGCAGTGGAAACCAGTCATGTGCCTTACGACCTGGCCGTAGCACTCGTGCTTGATTACTAGTATTATACATATATATATCAGGACATGGGCATCACTAGCAAGGCTGGGATACCTTGCTCATCCCAAGCTGCCCTTGAGAAGGTTGTGATGGGCTGCCTTTGTGCTGAACCACTGACGTCTGCATGGCCATGTGGCAAAGGTACTCGCACAATGTTATTGGTGGCATATTCCACGGTTCTGACCCAGCAGCGATGATGGAATGGCTGATACATGTCCATGTCAAGAGGGGAACATGTAGGTGCTGATGATTTGTGTCACTGGCCTAGAGGATGTCCAACTCTCCCCATATTTATCTGCACCCCTTCAGGCAAAATGTAGAACCCCATTTGCCACCCCTGTGGGAAATGGCCCCCAATTTGTGGTGGTAATGATGGAGAAAGTGTCACTGTTCTCCGTCATTACTCCTCTGAAACTGACAGCAACTTCTGGAGTCTGCATATGCGCAGAATAACACAAAAATGCACAAGTTTCTGTCAGTAATTCTATGCTCCTTCAGAGGATGTGTTGTTGAGGCATCTCCTCCCAGGCTGCAATCATGGAAATCAATGGAATTGATGAGAACTTCTAACTCAAACACTGTCTCACTGCAAAAACCCTTGGAAAAGTTACACCTTGTTAAATGAGTGTGCCTGGGTCTTTAACTGTGAATGAACTTCGTGATTACTGATGTCTGATTACTGATCTCTGACGCTAAAAAGCTAATTTTATTTTTGTAGAATTTCAACTTTCTCCATAATGATAAAAATAATTCCAAATTTTTTTTTACAAGAGAATTTTTTTCTCAATTTTTAACGTTGGTTTGTCTTTGCTTTAGCCTCGCCTGTCATGGCATGGGGCAGCTTTCTACAAGGTCACTGGCGATTTAGAGGCTTGAGTCTAATTCTCTGGAGATGCAATTTCAAATCCCACCACAAAAGCTGGTAGAATTTCAATTAATTAATTAAGGAAAGCTCGTTTCAATAATGGTAATATCAAATGGTCATTGATGTTGTAAACACTCATGTGGTTTATTAATGTCCTTTAGGGAAGGAGATCTGCCGTCCTTACTTGATCTGGCCTACATGAGATGCCAGATCCACAGCAATGTGGTTGACTCTTAACTGCCCTCTGATATGGCCTCGCAAAGCATTCAGTTGTCAAAGGCAATTATGGATGCGCAATAAATGCTGGACTTGCCACATCCCATGAAAGAATAATAATTAAAACATGATATGGGAACGTGTAAATAACCAGTGAAGGGTCTGAAATGCTTTTAACGTTGTGGTTTGTGAATAAGTCCACCTGACTGGCTGCTTATCCCACTTGTTGACATCACTGCTGCTGCACGCCTGGAGATCCCCTTGCTTTGGCAGGAGGTTTAGTCTGCATCCGGAAAGGGGAAACTCACGCCACAGTGATTGCTAGGTCTTTGTGGGCACCTTTCTACAAGGTCATAGGCGAACGCCTTTGCTTCATTGCTGACTGCAAAATACAGGTTACAGTGAAACACAGCACATTTGGCGGCACAGTGGCGCAGTGGTTAGCACCGCAGCCTCACAGCTCCAGCGACCCAGGTTCAATTCTGGGTACTGCCTTTGTGGAGTTTGCAAGTTCTCCCTGTGTCTGCGTGGGTTTCCTCCGGGTGCTCCGGTTTCCTCCCACATGCCAAAGACTTGCAGGTTGATAGGTAAATTGGCCATTATAAATTGCCCCTAGTATAGGTAGCTGGTATGGAAATATAGGGACAGGTGGGGATGTGGTAGGAATATGGAATCAGTGTAGGATTAGTATAAATGGGTGGTTGACGGTCGGCACAGACTCGGTGGGCCGAAGGCCCTGTTTCAGTGCTGTATCTCTAAATAAAAATAAATAAATAAACAAACAATCATCACCTGTTATATAGCCCCTCCAGGAGGACAGATGGAGTCTGGGTTTACCGTCTCAGTCAAATGACGGCCAAGAGCGTAGCATTTCCTCGGTCCTGCACTAGGAGCGTCTACTCAAAGGAGGACTGCAACCCACAACTGTCTGAGTCACTTTGGCAAGTGCTGCCACTGAGCCCTGGCTTAAGCTATTAATCCAGCCATTGTATCTAGCCTTTCGATCCCTGGTCCAACAGAGCACTTGTTCTGCTCTTGACAATGTCGGGGCATGTGTTACTGGGATGGGGGCTTGGGTAACATTTCCCCTGCGAAATGAAGCTTGTATTGTGCTGCACTATGAGAGTTGGTTGTGGAGTTAGATTGGAGGAGGCACTCTAAATTCTCTTCCTATGTTTTAGGTTTGCAGTTATGCAGAGCCTTGATTTTAAAATTCTCATGCTTATGTTCAACTCCCTCCAAGGCCTTGAACCCTCCCTATCTCTGTATCCTCCTCCAACCCCTAGAAAGCTCCCAGATCTCTCCATGCCTCCAATTCTGGCCTCTTGAGTATCCCCCAATTTTAGTTGCTCTACCATTGGTGGCCGTGCCTTCAGTTGCCTGGACTCTAAGCTCTGGAATTCCCTCCCCAAACCTCTTTGCCTCTCTCTCCTCCTTAAAACCTACCTCGTTGACCATGCTTTAGGTCACCTGTGCTAATATCGCCTTGCAAGGCTCGGTGTCAAATGTTGCTTTATGAAGCTCCTGTGAAGTGCCTAGGAAAGTTTTATTTCATTAAAGGCGCTATATAAATTCATGTTGTGGTTGTTGGACATATTTCAACCGCTATGAGCAAAAATTGACAGATTTCACTATGTGTTTGCACAGTGTGAGATAAATTGAAATATTCAGCATAGATCATGTATTAAGGAGAATTAAATCATTGCACGAAGGATGAATTATTAACAAGTTGAAAGTTCCATTCAACTTGAAACACATCTGAGCAATTAATTCTGGATCCCTCTTGCAAAGGCACAATGAGTAAATTGGCCTCCTCCTGTGCTGTAAACTCGTGAGCTTTAAACTTTGGCCAACACTCTACTCTCAGGTCTTATCTCCAGTTTGTTCAATCAAAGGCCCAGACTCTTGGAAGAACAGTTTATCAGATAAGCTGACCCGTTTCATTCAAGCAGATCCTTGCTTGGCCTATTTGCTTTTGACAGGTGCTCATGTCAAATGATCCACATTGGTACTTGGAACAGGTTACTGGTCATATAAAACACCGAAAGGTGCAGCTGAAATTGTGAGAACTATCAGTGTAATTCTCAAATCAAACAGGGTGTGGTCCTCCTTGCTGACTAAATGGCCTCTGGTATTGTCCCCAGATTGCATTCTGTTGTCTAATATTTAAATTAAAATATTTTAATGTTTTCTCTGTCACCTACACCACTTGCTGTTAACCTATTCTGCTGGGAGTTACGTGTGTGAATGCCCAGCAGTCGGGGCTGTATATTCTAACAGTCGATGTGAGGCTTGGTACACAAGGATGAGTCATACATGAACAGCAGGATCACGAAACCAGGAAGATTCAGTTCCTGGAGGGAAAAGGGAGGAAGGAACAGGAATGCTGCACCATCAGTGTATCACTTTAATGAGATACAGTCGTGCAGTGGCTCTGGTATCGGAATAGATGCTCCGAGGACACAAGTTCGACCCCCTTGCAAATCGTGTGATTGCATTTGTGAGCTCGGACCAGAAACCATAGAAACTGCCAGATGTCCTGAACCCTGGTACCGGTCAGGCAACACAGCCACCTGGACTCTCACTCTTGGCTGCAGAGAACTGTGTCAATCCCCCTGACTATGCTACCCCTACTACCACTATATTCCTATTAATTCCCCCCGCTTGAATGCTTCCTGTACCATGGTGCCATGGTCAGTTCGCTCATCCACCTTGCAGCCCCTGCTTTCATCCATTCAGGTTGCAAGAACTTCATACCTGTTGGACAATTGCAAAGGCTGAGGCTCCTCCACTTCTACCTTCTTGGTCCCCACACCTGCCTCCCTCACCGTCACACCCTCCTGCCCCTGACCATACACCAAATCAGAAGACCCTATCCTAAGAGGTGTGACCGCCTCCTGGTACAAAGTGTCCAGGTAACGTTCCCCCTCCCTGATGTCTCGCAGTGATCACAGCTCGGACTCCAGCTCATAAACTTAGAGCCAAAGTTCCTCCAGCCGCAGCCACTTACTGCAGACGTGTTTGCCCTGGATCACACTGGCATCCAGGAAATCCTGATCATGCAGTCGAAACACGTCACCTGCCCTGCTATTTTTATTATGTGATAATTAATTTATTTTTTACTTAATTAACTTATAATAAAACCTACTGCTACCAATAAGCTATATTACCACTAGTAAACTTTACTAATACTAATAAAACCTTATAATTACTGTGAAATTATCTGAGTTTTAAAAGATAAATCAGCAAAATACTCACCAACCAATCACTTACCTGTTTCCCTGTGACGTTACTTTTTCTTTTCCTCCATCACAGCCTGAGCCCCCGCCCCAGCCAGGACACCAGGGATAACTCTCCTGCTCCCCTTTGAAACAGTGCTGTGGGATCTTGAAGTGAGAGATCAAATGGAGCCTTGGTTTTGCACCTCATCCGAGAGACTCCACCTCTGACACTGCTGCACTCCCTCAGTGATGGTGCTGCAGTGTCAGCCTGGTTTCTGTTCAGGTTTCTGCAGATGGGATTTGAACCCACAACCTCCAACAGAGGCGAACATGCTACCAACTGAACAGCTGGGACAGTCAGGGGTCTCAAAGAGAGATTGTCTTGTAGCCACTTCAGGGGGTAATAAGAATCAGCCAGGCAGAGTGGAACTGGGGAGACATATAGGCCAGGACAGGTAGACCTGAAGGATTCCCTTTCCCTGGAGGACATGACCAAACCGGCTGAGTTTCTGTGACCATCTGGCAGTTTTGATGGTTTCTGGTCCTAGCTCACAAATGACCTGATATATCAAATTCAATCACACGACTAACAAGGGGGTCAAACTTGCGACCTCGGAGCATTTATTCTGATACCAGAGCCACTGCACGACTGTATCTCATTAAAGTGTGATTTAATTCTCCTTATTTTAGGATCAATGCCTAATAATTACATTTATTACCCGCATAAATGTACAAACTGATAGTGAAATCTGTCTATTTTCACTCAAGCAGTTGAAATACTATCAACAACCACAGGCTGCATTTATATAGCACCATTAGCGTAATTAAACATCCCAGGACCCTTCAAAGGAGCTTTATAAAACAAAATTTGACACCGAGCCATTCAAGGAAATATAGGGACCGGTACCACAAAAGCTTGGTCAAAGATGCAGAGCAGGTTAACTCAAGCCTCATTTCCCAGAGGAAATGTTACCCAACACGCCACCCCAGTAACATATACCCCAATGCACTCAAGAGCAGAAGAAGAGCTCTGTTAGCCCAGTGATAGAAAGGCATGATCCAATGGCTGGATTAATAGCTTAAGCCTGGCCTCAGTGGCAGCAATCACACACCTGAGCCAGACTGGAAAAAAATTATTGGAACTAAAAGCTGACAAGTCACCAGGTACTGATGAGATATTAGATACATTGGTTTAAATTTTCCAAAATTCCCTAGATTCTGCAAAAGGCCCCATCAGATTGGAAAATAGTGAATATACTCCTCTACTCAGGAAAGGAGAGAGACAGAAAGCAGGAAATTACAGGCCAGTGAGCTTAACATATGTCATAGCAAAATGCTGGAATCTATTTTTAAAGAGGCTAGAGCGGGCCACTTCGAAAACCTCAATATAATCAAGCAGAATCAACATGATTTTATGAAAGGCAAATCATGTTTGACTAATTTATTGGAGTTCTTTGAGGAAATAACAAACAATGTAGATAAAGGGGAACCTGTGGATGTGCTATACTTAGATTTCCAGAGGGCATTTGACAAGGTGCCACATCCAAGGTTGCTAAGCAAAAATAGAGTTCATGGCATTGGGTGTAACATATTAGCATGAGTAGAGGATTGGTTAGCTAACAGGAAGCAGAGAGCAGGCATAAATGGGTCATTTTCGGGTTGGCAAGCTATGATGAGTGAACTGCCACAGGGATCAGTCTGAGAGCTCAACTATTTACAATTTATATCAATAACTTGGATGAAATTTTGTTGTATGTTTATATTTATATTTCATATTGCAGCTGTACAGAACCTTAGTTAGGCCACACTTAGAATATTGCGTGCAATTCTGGTCGCCACACTACCAGAAGGACGTGGAGGCTTTGGAGAGGGTACAGAGGAGGTTTACCAGGATGTTGCCTGGTCTGGAGGGCATTAGCTATGAGGAGAGGTTGGAAAAACTCAGATTGTTTTCATTGGAACGACGGAGGTGGAGGGGCGACATGATAGAGGTTTACAAAGTTATGAGCGGCATGGACAGAGTGGATAGTCAGAAGCTTTTTCCCAGGGTGGAAGAGTCAGTTACTAGGGGACATAGGTTTAAGGTGCGAGGGGCAAGGTTTAGAGGGGATGTGCGAGGCAAGTTTTTTACACAGAGGGTGGTGAGTGCCTGGAACCTGCTGCCAGGGGAGGTGGTGGAAGCAGATACGATAGCGACGTTTAAGAGACATCTTGACAAATACATGAATAGGAAGGTAATAGAGGGATATGGGCCCCGGAAGTGCAGAAGGTGTTAGTTTAGGCAGGCATTAAGATCAGCGTAGGCTTGGAGGGCCGAATGGCCTGTTCCTGTGCTGTGCTGTTCTTTGTTCTTTGTTCTTTGAAAGGGCGGAAGGCGTGGTTTCTACGTTTGCTGATGACACAAAGTTAGGTAGGTAAGTGAGATACGAAGAGGACATGGCGAGTCTGCAAAGGGATATAGATAGGTTGAGTGAGTGGGCAGAAAAATGGCAAATGGAGTATAATGTGGGAAATGTGAACTTAGCCACTTTGGAAGGAAAATAATAAAGCAGCATATCATTTAAATGAAGAGAGATTGCAGTACTCTGAAGTGCAGAGGGATCTAGGTGTCCTGGTACCATGAATCACAAAATATTGGTATCCAGATACAGCAAGTGATCAGGAAGGCAAATGAAATGTTGTCATTTATTGCAGGAGTGTAATATAAAAGTAGGGATGTTTTGCTACAGTTGTATAGTGTATTGGTGAGACCACATCTGGAGTACTGTGTACAGTTTTGGTCTCCTCCTTTAAGAAAGGGTATACATGCATAGGAGACAGATCAAAGAAGGTTCACTCGACAGGATACCTGGGATGGGGGTGTTGTCTAATGAAGAAAGGTTGGACAGGTTGGGTCTGCATCTATTGGGAGTTTAGATGAATGAGAGATGATCTTATTGAGACATATAAGATCCTGAGGGGACTTGACAAGGTGGATGCTGAGAGGATGTTTCCCCTTGTGGGAGAGACAGGGAACACAGTTTAAAAATAAATGGTCGCCCATTTAAGATAGAGATGAGCAGAAATTTTTTTCTCACAGCGGATTGTGAGCTTTGGAACTTGCTTCCCCAGAGAGCGGTGGAGGCGGGGGTCATGGAATATTTTTAAGGCAGACTAACAAGGGAGACAAATGGTACATGGGGTAGGAAAGAAAGTGGAGTTCAGGCCACAATCCGATCAGCCATGATCTTATTAAATATTGGAGCAGCCTCGAAGGGGCCGAATGGCCTACTCCTGCTCCTAATTCGTATGTTTGTATGCTCGTATCTCTGTCAATGATGCGACAACAAATGCAGACGTGAGAGGTGGAAAACCCCAAATGATGGGGAGCTTCGGGAACCAGAAGTCCAAAGTCATATTTGTGCTTTTGCACAGAGCTGTTCATCATTATGTCATTAACGCTCTCTCTGCACTAATGCTTTGTCTTTTATCACACCATTAGCACGCCCTTTGCCTTTGTCCCATTTCATCTTTCTCATTTAATCTCTCCTGCCCTCTGCCCTATCACACACCTTCCCTTTTGTTCTCTTGCCCTCTCCTGCACCCCCACTTCAGTTGCTTAAAACCTCTTACATTTCTATAAAAGCCAAATACTGCGGATGCTGGAAATCTGAAACAAAAACAAGAAATGCTGGAATCACTCAGCAGAAGGGTCACTGACCCGAAACGTTAACTCTGCTTCTCTTTCCACAGATGCTGCCAGACCTGCTGAGTGATTCCAGCATTTCTTGTTTTTGTCTCTTACATTTCTAACCTTTTTGCCAGTTCTGATGAAAGTTTACAGACGTGAACCGAACTGTGCTTCTCTCTCCTCAGATGCTGCCAGACCTGCTGAGTATTTCCAGCACTTTCTGTTTTTATTTTAGTCCGAAGCCACTTGTTTCTCCTGAGCCAACACAACACATTTCCCCCTTTGCACTGTGCCAGGTGGCACTCTCAGTGTGCCACATTACTGCATATATCCTGGCAAGCAAGGAAACACATAAAGGACCTGATCGAATGCGATGTGGCTCGTTATCTAACCTTACTATCTGAGAGGTTATTAGAGGACGGTTTGTTCCTTTACATCTTGTTCTTAGACTTTTTATTTCGAATGTTGTAATGACTCACATGAACATTCAGTGAGTAAAGTGTGGACAGAGCTGGGGTGGGGGGAGGGGGTGGTGGAAGAGTGGAGTATGGTGGGGAGTGGAGCAGGCATGCCAAGGAGTGATTTGACATCTGTGAAATAGGAAATCAAGCAGAACAACTTCCATTCTGGGCCTTGAAGCAAACACTGAGTCGTTTCACTATATAAAATTGAAAGGGGACAATGTATTTAAAAGTATCAAATTCACTTCTGATGAGAGGAAAAAGTATGGGGACAAGGTGACTCTGTACATTGAACCTGTGTCACCCGGAGATGCTGTGACGTCTACACGTTATCCCCCTCCCCCATTTCCGCCTGGCATGCACAGACTCCCAATCTCCTGGGAGAAGGAGGACAAACAGAGAAGACTGCAATCCGATTGAGGGAAACACGTTGCAAAATTCTTCTCTAACCCCTGAAAGCAATCACGCAAACTCTGGGAGACCATATCTGAACAATAGGTTCAATGATCCTCCATCTTTCTATATACAGTGTTACGATCGAGGTGGGACGAGTACACTGTCATTTCTAATTCCACTTCTCCACAGGTCACAACATATATTTTAATGTTTACCGAGTTTCCAATGCGGTCAATGATATGCTCAACGCTTTATCCCAGAATAAAATACACCAACCAGATTTCTTTAATAAACAACAAAACTCTGTCTGTTATAAAACAAGACTTATCCTGTAACAAAGCAAAGCATTAACACACAGATTGAACTATGAATGTTCCCTTTTAAAATACCCCACACACAAACTCCCACATGCACTGAAAAAAATAAATTGTCTCTGCAGAACTCTGTTACAAAATAAAAGAAGAAAAAAGAATATTTTGGCCAAATACTTGCTAATGCTTGAAGGAAAAAGTGAAGATATGGAAGGATGTCTGTTGTCCCTTTTGGTCTGGCGTCCGGGTATACGGTGACGGGTCACTGGAATCTTTTTAGATGCAGTTGGTTCTGGAGATGTTGAGAAATAGTCTGGTAGGCTTTTCAGGAGAAATGCGGCATCAGGGGCTTCCACTATCACTTTCTGGTTTCACAGCATTTTCTCAAAACAGGAGGAAAGAGGACCTGACATAATGGAGCTCACAGTGTTTCTTAGAAAGCTGTAGGAAAAATGAGCTGGGGGTGGGGTGGGTGGGAGGGGGGGGGGGGGGTGCGGGGTGGTGGTGGGGGGGGGGGGGGGTTTATTCCTTGGCAGGTTGACCTTCAACTGCTTTCCAAAACACAGTCCACACCCCAACTGAACCAAAACAATATCTCAGAAGCAAACCACAAACGGCCACTCAGAACCTCCTGAATCTCATAAATCTTGACATGTCACTTCTCTGTAAACATCTTCCCCAGGTCACCAAGGTTTCTCTTGTTTATTTATCGTAAGGCATGTGACACCCAGTAATTTTCAAACACAACACCTCAGTGACCTTTCAGTGAATTGTCAACAACAAAATAAAGTCCAGCATCTATGAAATCTTCAACCTTCCAAAATCGAATCCATTTCCACCATTTAAATATGAGTCCTCAAAGAATTTAACAAAAAATGGAAGCACTTTCGTAACAACAGTCATGTTGTGCAATCTCAGGACACTGTCCATCTCCTTTACAAATGTACCAAATCTACACTCACCCCACTTGACGGTAACCTGCCCTCGAGATCAATGACCCTTGTGATATGGCTGAGATCAAAACTCATTCAATACCTAAATAACAGCTCCTTCCTAATTAATAGTTAAAAGTGTTTGATGTGACGGTGTAGAGGGAGCTTTACTCTGCATCTAACCCGTGCTGTATGTGCCCTGGGAATGTTTATATTAAGTGTTTGAGTGTCTGTATTAATAACATAGATGAAGAGACATATCTAAGTTTGCTGATGATACAAAGCTTGGTGGAAAGGTAAGCTGTAGGGAGGACACAGAGAGGCTGCAAAGAGATATAGACAGGTTAACTGAGTTGGCAACAAGATGGCAAATGGAGTATAATGTAGGGAAGTGTGAAGTTATTCACTTTGGTCGTAAGAATAGAAAAGCAGAATATTTTTTATATGTGTGAAACCTGTCAGTGCTGATGTTCAAAAAGACTTGAGTGTGCTTCTGCAGGGAATGCAGAAAGTTAGCATGCAGGTCCAGCAAGCAATTACGAAGGCAAATGGCATGTTGGCCTTTATTGCAAGGGGATTGGAGTATAGGAATAAAGAAGTCTTGCTGCAATTGTACTGGGTTTTGGTAAGACAACACCTTGAGTATTGTGTGCAGTTTTGGCCTCCACATTTAAGAAAGGATATACTTGCATTGGAGGCGGTACAGCAAAGGTTCACTACATTGGGCCCTTGCGTGAGTGTGTTGGTCTATGATGAAAGGCTGAGAAAATTGGCCAGATATTCTCTGGAGTTTAGAAGAATGAGAGGTGATCTCATTGAAGCATACAAGATTCTGAAGGAGCTGGATAGGGTAGACACTGAGAGATTGTTTCTGCTGGTCGAAGAATATAAAACACTGAGGCACAGACTCAGGATAAGGGGCCAATCATTTAGGACTGAGATGAGGAGAAATTACTTCACTCAAAGGGTTGTGAATCTTTGGAATTCCCTACCCCAGAGGGTTGTGGATGCCCATCGTTGAATGCATTCCGGGATGAATGCTGAAGAAAGAGGAATGCAAGTTATAGTGAAGGAGAGGCTTCCTGGTAGAAGAGTGTCAATGAAACAATACATTGTCTGGTGAGAGGAAGAGAAAGCGAATGAAAGATAAAGTTTAATGCAGGATTCCCAAGTCAGTGTACAGATCTCTCCCTGAGAGAGAGAGGGGGACTGAGAGACACCAGTCCGTGTACATTTATCTCCCTGAGAGAGAGGTGTGTGAGAGATACCAGTCAGTGTACAGATATCTCTCTCCGAGAGAGGAGCTGAGAAGCACCAGTCAGTGCACAGATATCACTCTGAGAAAGTGGGACTGAGAGATACCAGTCAATGTACAGATATCTCTGTTGGACTGTGTTTATCCTAATGGAGATACCCTTACAGCTAATTTGAATCTGTTGGTTATGTGTGCTGATCTTATCTGCTGCCCCATCGCACCTTGGATGGATAAACTGCCCTCAAATGCAAACAAGTTTCTTTCAAACTTCTGCCCATCTCTACGACAGGCCAAGGCAGAGACCCCGCATCCTCCATCCCTCTCCACCCCTCTACCAAAGATACTGCCCCACTATTGCTTTCTGCCTTACACAGGGGCCTTGTTTCAGTATGCCCTGTTAGTTCGAATGGGTTGGAGAGGCCAGGGTTGGTGGCTAGAAAAATAAACAGAGGTTCCTGAGCGCACAAATTAATGCTTTATCTTTTGGCTGACATTTCATCACCTGTTTATTGACCCTTTGTCATGCTTGACAGAAAGGCTGATTCATAGTTAAAACAGAACGTCACCTGTTCTAAACGGAGCCAAAAGTTGCTCAGCAGGTCTGAGAGGTTGGTCAGAAAGTGTATATAAACCCAGAATTTGCAATGCAAAAAACACATCACCTGGAGGCAGACAACACACTGCAACCATGAAATACCTGTGTCTCCTTCTCCTATTCGGACTGATAGCAGGGATCACGACAGGTAATGTGCAACGTACTGTCCTATTCATTTTCTGATGTTAGATATGGACAGAGCTTTCAGCCTCTGGACACAGCTCTGAGAGTCCAGTGTGGATCATGGACAGAGCTTTCAACCTCTGGACAGAGCTCTGAGAGTCCAGTGTGGATCATGGACAGAGCTTTCAACCTCTGGACAGAGCTCTGAGAGTCCAGTGTGGATCATGGACAGAGCTTTCAACCTCTGGACAGAGCTCTGAGAGTCCAGTGTGGATCATGGACAGAGCTTTCAACCTCTGGACAGAGCTCTGAGAGTCCAGTGTGGATCATGGACAGAGCTTTCAACCTCTGGACAGAGCTCTGAGAGTCCAGTGTGGATCATGGACAGAGCTTGCATCCTCTGGACAGAGCTCTGAGAGTCCAGTGTAGATCATGGATGGAACTTGCATCCTCTGGACAGAGCTCTGAGAGTCCAGTGTAGATCATGGACGGAGCCCGAGCCTCTGGACAGAGCTCTGAGAGTCCAGTGTAGATCATGGACAGAGCTCGCATCCTCTGGACAGAGCTCTGAGTGTCCAGTGTAGATCATGGACAGAGCCCGCAGCCTCTGGACAGAGCTCTGAGAGTCCAGTGTAGATCATGGACAGAGCTGTGGCCTCTGAGCAGAGCTCTGATTGCCCAGTAGGAATATAGGAACAGGATGAGGCCATTCAGCCCCTCGACCCAGTTCTGCCATTCAGTGAGATCAAGGCTGATCTGCGACCTTTGCCCCAAATCCCTCAACACCTTTTGTGAACAAAAATCAATCAATTACAGTTTTAAAATTATCAATTTATCCAGCATCAATTGCCATTTGTGGAAAAAAGTTCCAAACTTCTACTTCCGTTTGTGTGAAGAAGTGTTTCCTAATTTCTGTCTTGAAGGATCTGGCTCTAATGTTTAAACAGTGCCCTCTAGTCCTAGACTCTGCAGCCAGTGGAAATAATTCCTCTCTATTGACCCTACCTGTTCCCCTTAATTTCTGAAAACTGTGTTCGTTCACCTTTTGAGTTCCAGCTCTTGCCCGGCAAATCTGAATTTCACCAATCTCACCGTCATATAGAGATGACACTGTCACACTGGGAGTGTTTCAGTTACACTTATATTGTGGGATGGTGGAAAAATCCCTGTAATTGCCGGCCATGTGCTGGTGGGACAGAATTAAGATAGTTTTTGATTGGTTAAAGAAGGAGAAATTGTTTCCACTGGCAGGAGGCAGGGTCGGTAACCAGAGGACACAGATTTAAGATAACTCACAAAAATGTCAGCGGGAAGCATGAGAGAAACTACACACAGACCCCAAACAAAACCACCACTGAGATTGTGCAGTAGCTCTGAAATGTGCAATGAAAAAAATTACATGATCCGGTGACCATAGTCAAGAGGCTTCAGCTTTCTGCTGGACAGGACATATTCGTGAACAGCATGAATAAACATACCAATTGGAGCAATGTAGATTTCTCCAAGTTCTTAGTTGGACATTGCTTAAAAAGTGCTGCATCTGTATCATACAGGAGTGTACATTTTTCCAATTAACTGTCTAATAGCTGCATAAAGTAGCGGACAATGGAATGTCACACAGCTCATAACCGTCCAGGAATGCAATAATCAGAAAGATCAGGTAGAGAACTTATACATTGAAATGAAGCGGGTGTGAACAGAAAAGATGATTTAGTTTTGAAAGATTTCAACCAATCCATACTTTTTGAAACGGTTTCACTCCCTGTCTTGGTGCAAGAGTGATAGATAGTCATATGAGAGGGTGCAGAGATCAATAAGTATAATTGAATGATTCTGTTGAATGATAATGTCCATTTGATTTTTGAAAGATAACACGGGTCCCTAATCGGCGCAATACTGAATGTTTCAGTCGCTGAATTGGTTGTGCTGAAAAAGTGAATCTCCATTTGATTCTCTGCAGCCAATGTTAACACAAATCTGTTCCACCCACACAGAAAATGAACCTTCGAAAGACGAGGGTAAATATTTGTATTCAAAGAACAACAAAGAACAAAGATAATTACAGCACAGGAACAGGCCCTTCGGCCCTCCAAGCCTGCGCCGATCCAGATCCTCTCTCCAAACATGTCGCCTATTTTCTAAAGAACAGAGATAATTACAGCACAGTATTAATTGCCGAATGTTTGCGCGGTTTCATCTCCAGAAAAAACAAATAATGCAGACACCACTGAGTTAAATTGTTCACAATATCCAAACACAAATCTATTCATCGCACCGCCCCCTTCCCATTATAGATGTAAATTTGATAACAGTGACGGCATTCATTCATCTGACCATCTCCCACCAATACACAGCACGAAATTCCCAATCTCAAACTAATGACAGGTTTAGCGTCCTTTCTGAAAAGCTGCAGAGGCGGATTTCAGCTCCTGCCCAGCAAATCTGTGAGATAGTGCTTTCACTGGGAGTGTTTCGGCTCCACTTATGTTGTGGCACAGTGAAATAGTCCCTGAAATTCCCGGCCATGTGCTGTTGGGACAAAATTTCCAGGGAACAGGGAGCAGGGTCACCGCTGCAGCAGAGGCGGATTTATGCCCAAACATCCTTCGAAAGCAACAGTCCGCAACACAAGGACTTCAGTGATGGAGAGAGGCTAGAGAAGCTGGGACTGTTCTCCTTCGAGAAAAGAATGTTCAGGGGGAGATTTAACCGAGATGTTCAAAATTATGTGGGTTTTTAATAGGATAAAGAAGGAGTAATTGTTCCACTGGCAGGAGGGTCAGTAACCAGAGGCCCCAGATTTAAGATGAGTGACAAAAATGTCAATTGGGAACATGGGGAGAAACTAGAAGCAGTCCCCAAACAAAAACACCACTGAGGTTGTGGAGTAGCTCTCCAGATTGCAATGCATAAAATGACTTGATTCTGTGAGCTGGGTCAAGAGGCTTCAGCTTCCTGCTGGACAGGACACATTCAGGAATAGCATGAACAAACAAACCGACTGGAGCAAAGACTTTCTGGCAGCTCAGGACTCTGTCCTGAATTGGATTGAACTTATTCCAGTTAATAGTTTAACAGCTGCATTAAGTAGCGGACAAGGGAATGCAGCGCAACTCATAACAATCCAACCAAGCACTTATCACATTAACTCAAACAAAAAAACTATACATTGAAATGAAGTGTCTGCGAATGGTAAAGTATTCTGGAAAACATTAAACCAATTCATACTTTGTGAAAACAGAGATGAATAGTTCTTTTACTTCCTGCTTTTGGTGTGAGAGTTTTAATATTCATATGAGAGGTTGCAGAGATGAATAAGTTTAAAGGAAGTGTGTAAGAATGGGAATATCCACGTCATGTTTTGAGTGTCTTCATCAATTCTTAATCCGAGCAATACTGAATGTTTCAGTTACTGAACTGATTGCGTTGAAAATGAGAATCTTCACTTGATTCTCTGCAATATTAACACAAAACTGTTTCTCCCCACAGATCAAAAGACTTCTAAAGTCGACGGTAAATATTTTATTCAGAAAATTCAGTATATTTTTTTCTTTGCTTGTTTTAATCTCCAGAAGCAATAATGCAGACACTCTGACAGATACTGTTCACAATATCCAAAGCCAGCTGCCTTCACTGCACCATCCCGCTGCTCATTGGCTGCTTGTCATGTGTTCCAAAACTGCAAAAGGTGCAAATTTCCGCTGGTTGATATTTGTGACAGAATGCATTCATCTGACCGTCTCCCACCATTTCACAGCACGAAATTCCCAACCTCAAACCTTCTCACCGATGAAAAGTTCAGCGTCATCTTTCAAAAGCTGCAGTGGCGAATTTCAGCTCCTGCCCAGGAAATCTGAATTTCCCCAATCTGACCCTGAGATAGTGATTACACTGGGAGTGTTTCAGCTGCGTTTGTATTGTGGGAAAGTGGAAAAATCGCTGGAATTCTCGGCCATGTGTCGGGGGGACGCAATGTTGCAGGAAACACGGAACAGGGTCACAGCTGCAGCAGAGGCGGATTTCTCGCCAAACTTCCGCCAACAGCAACAGTCCTCAGCACAAGGACTTCAGTGATGGAGAGAGACTAGAGAAGCTGGGATTGTTCTCCTTAGAGTGAGGAATGTAAAGGGGAGATTTAATCGAGTTGATCAGAATTAAGTCAGTTTTTGATTGGTTCAAGAAGTAAACATTGTTTCAACTGGGAGGAGGGTCGGGAACCAGAGAACAAAGGTTTAAGATAATTGGCAAAAATATCAGGGGGGAAGTGAGGAGAAATTACATACAATTCCCGAACAAAACCACCACTGAGATTGTGCAGTAGCTGTGAAGTTTGCAATGAATACAGTGACTTGAAATTGTGATCTGAGTCAAAAAGCCTTCAGCTTCCTGCTGGACAGGACACATTCAGGATTAGCAAGAACAAACAAACCAATTGGAGCAAGGACTTGATGAGCAGCTCAGCTCTCTGTCCTGCCCTGAGATGCGATCCTTGGTCAGACACCAATGTAGATTTATCCAAATTGATAATTGAGAAATATGCATTAAAAAGTGCTGCTTCTGTATCATACAGGAGTGACCCTTTTTCTCTATTGACAGTTTAACAGCTGCATTAAGTAGCGGACAGGAGAATGCCACGACTCTCAGAACAGTCCACTCATGCATTTATCACAATGATTCAAACATAAAACTTATACGTTGAAATGAAGTGAATAAATGTTAAAATATTCTGTAAAAATTTAAACCAATCCACACTGTATGAAAACAGAGATGAATAGGTATTTTACTCGCTGATTTTGGTGTCAGAGTTTAGTTATTCATATGAGAAGGTGCAGAGATGAATAAGCTTTCAAGAAATGCGTAAGAGCGGGAATGTCCATTTAAGGTTTGAGAGTTCCACAACAATTCTTCATCCAACAATACTGAATGTTTCAGTGACTGAACTGATTGCGTTGAAAATGCGAATTTGCACTTGATTCTCAGCATTGTTGATACAAATCTGTTTCTCCCCACAGATAAGAAGCCTCCTGGTAAATATTGGTACTCAGGGATTTTCAGTGTCAATTTTTTTGTTGCTGCGTGTTTGAATGTTCAGAAGCAATAATGCAATAATCCGTTCACAATACCCAAACCCAACTGCCTTCAATGCACCATCCCCATCCCGCTGCTCATTGGCTGTTTCTCATGTTCCAAAACTGCTAAAGGTGTAAATTTCCTCCGGTTGATATTACTGGTAGAATGCATTCATCTGACCGTCTCCTACCATTTCACAGCACGAAATTCCCAACCTCAAACCTTGTCACCGGCTAGAGGTTTAGCGTCCTCTTTCAAAAGCTGCAGTGGAGGATTTCAGCTCCTGCCCAGGAAATCTGAATTTCCCACTCTCACTGTGAAGTCGTGAATACACAGTTTCGGCGAGACTTATATGGCGGGACAATGAAAAAATCACTGGAATTCCCGGCCATGTGTTTGATAGGCAAAATGTTCCATGGAAAATGGAGCAGGGTCACCACTGCACAGAGGCTGATTTCTGCCCAAACTTCCGCCACCAGCAACAGTCCTCAACACAAGGACTTCAGTGATGGAGAGAGACTGGAGAAGCTGGGATTGTTCTCCTTAAAGTGAGGAATGTAAAGGGGAGATTTAATCGAGTTGATCAGAATTAAGACAGTTTTTGATTGGGTCAAGAAGTAGAAATTATTTCCACTGGCAGGAGGGTCGGTAACCAGAGAACAGATGTTTAAGATAATTGGCAAAAATGTCAGGGGGGAAATGAGGAGAAATTACATACAATCCCCGAACAAAACCACCACTGAGATTGTGCAGTAGCTGTGAAGTTTGCAATGCACACAGTGACTTGAAATTGTGATCTGAGTCAAAAAGCCTTCAGCTTCCTGCTGGACAGGACACATTCAGGATTAGCAAGAACAAACAAACCAATTGGAGCAAGGACTTGATGAGCAGCTCAGCTCTCTGTCCTGCCCTGAGATGCGATCCTTGGCCAGACCACAATGCAGATTTATCCAAATTGATAATTGAGAAATATGCATTAAAAAGTGCTGCATCTCTATCATACAGGAGTGACCCTTTTTCTCTATTGACAGTTTAACAGCTGCATTAAGTAGCGGACAGGAGAATGCCACGACTCTCAGAACAGTCCACTCATGCATTTATCACAATGATTCAAACATAAAACTTATACGTTGAAATGAAGTGACTGAATGTTAAAATATTCTGTAAAAATTTAAACCAATCCACACTGTCTGAAAACAGAGATGAATAGGTATTTCACTCGCCCATTTTGGTGTCAGCGTTTAGTTATTCATATGAGAGGGTGCAGAGATGAACAAGCTTTCAAGAAATGCGTAAGAGCGGGAATGTCCATTTAAGGTTTGAAAGTTCCACAACAATTCTTCATCCAACAATACTGAATGTTTCAGTGACTGAACTGATTGCGTTGAAAATGCGAATTTGCACTTGATTCTCTGCAGTGTTGACACAAATCTGTTTCTCCCCACAGATAAGAAGCCTCCTGTAGACAATGGTAAATATTGGTATTCAGGGGTTTGCAGTGTCAATTTTTTGTTGTTGCGTGTTTGAATGTCCAGAAGGAATAATGCAGGCACTCTGAGATCCGTTCACAATACCCAATGCATTGAATTGGCCGTCTCCCATCATTTCACAGCACGAAATTCCCAACCTCAAACCTCGTCACCGACGTGACGTTTAGCGTCCTCTTTCAAAAGTTAGTTTTCAGTTTCAGCTCCTGCCCAGGAAATCTGAATTTCCCAACGCTCACCCTGAGATAGTGATTACACTGGAAGTGTTTCAGCTGCACTTATATTGTGGGATAATGGCAAAATCGCTGGAATTCCCGGCCATGTCTTTGGGGCGGTGGGGGGAGGGGGGACAAAATGTTCCAGGGAGCACGGAGCAGGGTCACAACTGCAGCAGAGGCGGATTTCTGCGCAAACTTCCGCCAACAGCAACAGTCCTCAACACAAGGACTTCAGTGATGGAGAGAGACTGGAGAAGCTGGGATTGTTCTCCTCAGAGTGAGGAATGTTAAGGGAAGATTTAATCGAGTTGATCTGAATTAAGACAAAATCACCACTGAGATTGTGCAGTAGCTGTGAAGTTTGCAATGAATACAATGACTTGAAATTGTGATCTGAGTCAAAAGCCTTCAGCTTCCTGCTGGACATGACATATTCAGGTTTAGAAAGAACAAACAAACCAATTGGAGCAAGGACTTGATGAGCAGCTCAGCTCTCTGTCCTGCCCTGAGATGCGATCCTTGGTCAGACAACAATGTAGATTTTTCCAAACTGATAATTGAAAAATATTCATTGAAAAGTGCTGCTTCTGTATCATACACGAGTGAACCTCCCTCCGCCCCCCCCCCCCCACCCCCCACCCCATTCACAGATTAGCAGCTGCATTAAATAGTGGACAGGAGAATGACAAGCCACTGCTAACTGTCCACTCATGCATTTATCACAATGATTCAAACAGAAAAACTCTCCGTTGATATGAAGTGACTGAATGTTAAAGTATTCTGTAAACATTTAAACCAATCCATCCTGTGTGAAAACAGAGATAAATAGCTATTTCACTCCCTGATTTGCTGTGAGAGTTTATATATTCATGTTCTCACATGAAGGGTGCAGAGAGGTAAATTCCTTCAAAAAATGCGTACGCGTGCGAATTTCCATTTAAGGGTTGAAAGTTCCACAACAATTCTTCATCCGAGCAATGCTGAATGTATCAGTTACTGAACTGATTGCCTTGAGTGTGCGAATTTGCACTTGATTCTCTGCAGTGTTAACTCAAATCTGTTTCTCCCCACAGATAAGAAGCCTTCTGTAGACGATGGTAAATATTTGTATTCAGGGATTCATTGTCATTTTTTTTGTTGCGTGTTTTAATGTCCAGATGCAGAAATCCAGGCACTCTGAGATACTGTTCACAATAGCCAAATCCAGCTCACTTCACTGCACCATCCCGCTGCTCATTGGCTGCTTCTCATTTTCCAAAACTGCAAAAGGTGTAAATTTCCTCTGGTTGATGTTAGTGACAGAATGTATTCATCTGACCGTCTCCCACCATTTCACACATTAAACCATGTCACCGACGAGAATTTTGGTGTCCTCTTTCAAAAGCTGCAGTGGCGGATTTCAGCTCCTGCCCAGGAAATCTGAATTTCCCCAATTTTGCCCTGAGATCGCGATTACACGGAGAGTGTTTTAGCTGCACTTGTATTGTGGGAAAGTGGAAAAATCACTGGAAATCCCGGCCATGTGTTGGGGGGACACAATGTTGCAGGGAACACGGAGCAGGGTCACCTCTGCAGCAGAGGCGGATTTCTGCCCAAACATCCTTCGACAGTAACAGTCCTCCGCACAAGGACTTCAGTGTTGGAAGAGACTAGAGAAGCTGGGATTGTTCTCCTTAGAGGAAAGAATGTTCAAGGGAAATTTAGTCGAGTTATTCAGAAAGTAGTTTTTGATTGGGTAGAGAGAAACAGCTTCAATTGACAGGAGGGTCGGTGACCAAAGGGCAGAGATATAAGATAATTGACAAAACTGTCAGATGAGAAGATGAGGAGAAACTAGAAACAGTCACCAATGAACATAACAACCGAGATTGTGCAGAAGCTTTCAAGATTGCAAGGAATAAAATCACTTGATTCTCTGACCTGGGTCAAGATGCTTCATCTTCCTGCTGGATAGGACACATTCAGGAATATCCTGAACAAAGAAAAATCACTGGATCAAGGGATTTCTGAGCAGGTCATAGGTTTCTGTGCTGCCCTGAGATCTGATCATTGGTCAGACCACAATGTCGATTTATCCAAGTTCATATTTGAACAATATGCATTAAAAATGCTTCTTCCTTTCATGCAGGAGTGATCATCCTGCAAAGAACCATTTAACAGCTACATTAAATGGTGGACCTGAGAATGTCACACAGCTCATAACTGAACTGTCCCCGAATGCATTTTGTCACAAAGATTAAGCCAGAAAACGTATAAAGCATTGAAACGACGCAGTTTTAAATGGTACAAATTCATTTAATTTGTAAAAATTTCAACCAAGCCATACTTTGTGAAGACAGAGATGAATAACTATTTCGCTCCCGGCTTTTGTTGCATGAGGTTAGATATTAATTTGACAGGTTGGAGATCACGAAGCTGAAATGAAATTACTGGTAATGGTAATGTTCATTTCACGTTGGAAAGATTGAGACGAATCCGGAATCCTTGCAATAGTGAATGTTTCAGTCACTGAAGGGAAAGAGTTCAAAATGTGAATCTGCACTCGATTCTCAGCTGGGAATGTTAACACAAATCTGTTTTTTCCACAGCTTACTACGACTATAAAGACTATGGTAAAAATATTTTAATAAGAGAAATTATTGCCAATTTTTTGCACGTTTTAATAGCCAGAAGCAATAATGCAGACACTCTGAGATACTGTTCCCAATACCCAAACTCAGATTCCTTCACTGCACTATCCCGCTGCTCATTGACTTTTCATCATGTGTTCCAAAACTGTTAAAGGTGTAAATTTCCTCTGGTTTCTATTAGTGATAGAATGCATTCATCTGCTCTTCCCTCAATATTTTACAGCATGAAATTCTCAACCTCAAACCTTGTCACCGATGAGAAGTTTAGCGTCCTCTTTCAGATGATGCAGTGTCGGATTTCAGCTCCTGCCCAGGGAATCTGAATGTCGCACTCTCACTGTGAGATAATGATTAAACTGGAAGTGCTCCAGTTACACTTGAATTGTGGAATAATGGCAAAATCGCTGGAAATCCCAGCTATTTACTGGAGAGCCAAAATATTCCAGGGAACACGGAGCAGTGTCAGCACTGCAGCAGAGGCGGATTTCTGCCCAAACATCCATCGACAGCAACAGTCCTCAGCACAAGGACTTCAGTGATGCAGAGAGACTAGAGAAGCTGGGATTGTTCACCTGAGAGTGAGGACTTTAAAGGGGAGATTTAGTCGAGTTGATCAGAATTAAGAGAGCTTTTGACTGGGCAAAGAAGTAGACATTGTTTTAACTGGAGGAAGGTCGGTAACCAGAGAACGGAGGCTTTAGATAATTGGCATAAATGTCAGGGGGAGAAATTACATACAATCCTCGAACAAAATCACCACTGAGATTGTGCAGTAGCTGTGAAGTTTGCAATGAATACAGTGACTTGAAATTGTGATCTGAGTCAAAAAGCCTTCAGCTTCCTGCTGGACAGGACACATTCAGGATTAGCAAGAACAAACAAACCAATTGGAGCAAGGACTTGATGAGCAGCTCAGCTCTCTGTCCTGCCCTGAGATGCGATCCTTGGTCAGACACCAATGTAGATTTATCCAAGTTGATAGTTGAAAAGTATGCATTAAAAAGTGCTGTATTTGTACCATAGAGGAGTGAACTTTTTTCCCATTGACGTTTAACAGCTGCATTAGGTAGCGGAGAGAGGAATGCCACGCCACTCAGAACTGTAAAATCATGCATTTATCACAATGATTCAGACAGAAAACCTATACGTTGAATGAAGTGACTGAATCTTAAAGTATTCTGTAAACATTTAAACCAATCCATCCTGTGTGAAAACAGAGATGAATAGGCATTTCACTCGCTGATTTTGGTGTCAGAGTTCAGATAATCATATGAGAGGGTGCAGAGATGAACAAGCTTTCAAGAAATGTGTAAGAATGGGAATGTCCATTTATGATTTGAAAGTTCGACAGCAATTTTTCATCCGAGCAATACTGAATGTTTCAGTTACTGAACTGATTGCGCTGAAAATGCGAAATTGTACTTGATTCTCTGCAGCATTGACATAAATCTGTTTCTCCCCACAGATAAGAAGCATCCTGTAGACGATGGTAAATATTTGTATTCAGGGAATTCATTGCCAATGTTTTGCGTGTTTCAATGTCCAGAAGCAGAAATCCAGGCATTCTGAGATACGGTTCACAATACCCAAACCCAGCTGCCTTCACTGCACCATCCCACTGCTCATTGGCTGCTTGTCATGCGTTCCAAAACTGCTAAAGCTGCAAATTTCCTCTGGTTGATATTAGTGACAGAATGCATTCATCTGACCGTCTCCCACCATTTCACAGCACAATATTCCCAACCTCAAACCTTGTGACCGCCGAAACGTTTAGCGTCCTCTTTCAAAAGCTGCAGTGGGGGATTTCAGCTCCTGCCCAGCAAATCTAAATTTCCGCAATCTTCCCCTGAGATAGTGATTACACTGGCAATGTTTCAATTGCACTTGTATTGCGGGGAAATGGAAAAAATCACGGGAATTCCCGGCCATGTTTTGGTGGGGACACAATGTTGCAGGGAACACGGAGCAGGGTCACCACTGCAGCAGAGGCGGATTTCTGCCCAAACATCCTTCAACAGCAACAGTCCTCAGAACAAGGACTTCAGTGATGGAGAGAGACTAGAGAAGCTGGGATTGTTCTCCTTAGAGGATAGAATGTTGAAGGAAGATTTAGTCGAGTTGTTGAGAAAGAAGCTAGTTTTTGATTGGATAAAGAAGGAGAAATTGTTTCAACTGGCAGGGAGTCGGTGACCAGAGGGCCCAGATTTAAGACGATTGGCAAAACTGTCAGATGAGAAGATGAGGAGAAACTAGAAACAGTCACCAATGAACAGTACAACCGAGATTGTGCAGAAGCCTTCAAGATTGCAAGGAATAAAATCACTTGATTCTATGACCTGGGTCAAGATGCTTCATCTTCCTGCTGGATAGGACACATTCAGGAATATCCTGAACAAAGAAAAATCACTGGATCAAGGGATTTCTGAGCAGCTCAGGTCTCTGTGCTGCCCTGAGATCTGATCACAATGTAGATTATCCAAGTTCATATTGAAACAATATGAATTAACAATGCTAATTCCTTTCATGCAGGAGTGATCACCCTCAAAGAACCGTTTAACAGCTGCATTAAATGGTGGACCTGAGATTGTCACTCAGCTCATAACTGAACTGTCCCCGAATGCATTTTGTCACAAAGATTAAGCCAGAAAACGTATAAAGCATTGAAACGAAGCGGGTGTAAATGGTACAAATTAATGTGAGCTGTAAAAATTTCAACCGAACCATATTTTGTGAAGACAGAGTTGAATATGTATTCCACTCCCTGCTTTTGGTGCATGAGGTTTGATATTAATATGACACGTTGGAGATCACAAAGCTGTAATGAAATGAGTGTTAATGATAATGTCCATTGAACGTTGGAAAGATTGAGACGCATCCATAATCCTTGCAATAGTGAATGTTTCAGTCACTATTCGTCTCAATCTTTCCAACGTTCAGAGTTCAAAATGTGAATCTGCACTCGATTCTCAGCTGGGAATGTTAACACAAATCTGTTTCACCCACAGCTTACTACGACTATAAAGACTATGGTAAACATATTTTATTAAGAGAAATTATTGCCAATTTTTTGCACGTTTTAATAGCCAGAAGCAATAATGCAGACACTCTGAGATACTGTTCCCAATACCCAAACTCAGATTCCTTCACTGCACTATCCCGCTGCTCATTGACATTTCCTCATGTGTTCCAAAACTGTTAAAGGTGTAAATTTCCTCTGGTTTCTATTAGTGATAGAATGCATTCATCTGCTCTTCCCTCAACATTTTACAGCATGAAATCCTAAACCTCCGATGAGAAGTTTAGCGTCCTCTTTCAGATAATGCAGTGTGGGATTTCAGCTCCTGCCCAGGGAATCTGAATGTCGCACTCTCACTGTGAGATAATGATTAAACTGGAAGTGCTCCAGTTACACTTGAATTGTAGAAAAATGGCAAAATCGCTGGAATTTCCAGCTATTTACTGGAGAGCCAAAATATTCCAGGGAACACGGTGCAGTGTCAGCACTGCAGCAGAGGCGGATTTCTGCCCAAACATCCATCGACAGCAACAGTCCTCAGCACAAGGACGTCAGTGATGGACAGAGACTAGAGAAGCTGGGATTGTTCTCCTTAAAGTGAGGAATGTAAAGGGGAGATTTAGTCGAGTTGATCAGAATTAAGAGAGTTTTTGATTGGGCAAAGAAGTAGAAATTGTTTTAACTGGAGGCAGGTCGGTAACCAGAGAACAGAGGCTTTAGATAATTGGCAAACATGTCAGGGGGAGAAGTTACATACAATCCTCGAACAGAATCACCACTGAGATTGTGCAGTAGCTGTGAAGTTTGCAATGCACATAGTGACTTGAAATTGTGATCTGAGTCAAAAGCCTTCAGCTTCCTGCTGGACAGGACACATTCAGGTTTAGAAAGAACAAACAAACCAATTGGAGCAAGGACTTGATGAGCAGCTCAGCTCTCTGTCCTGCCCTGAGATGCGATCCTTGGTCAGACACCAATGTAGATTTATCCAAGTTGATAGTTGAAAAGTATGCATTAAAAAGTGCTGTATTTCGATCATACAGGAGTCAACTTTTTTCCCATTGACGTTTAACAGCTGCATTAGATAGCGGAGGTGGGAATGCCACGCCACTCAGAACTGTAAAATCATGCATTTATCACAATGATTCAGAAAGAAAACCTATACGTTGAATGAAGTGACTGAATCTTAAAGTCTGCTGTAAACATTTAAACCTATCCATCCTGTATGAAAACAGAGTTGAATAGGTATTTCACTCGCTGAGTTTGGTGTCAGAGTTCAGATAATCATATGAGAGGGTGCAGAGATGAACAAGCTTTCAAGAAATGCGTAAGAATGGGAATGTCCATTTATGATTTGAAAGTTCGACAGCAATTTTTCATCCGAGCAATACTGAATGTTTCAGTTACTGAACTGATTGCGCTGAAAATGCGAAATTGTACTTGATTCTCTGCAGCATTGACATAAATCTGTTTCTCCCCACAGATAAGAAGCATCCTGTAGACGATGGTAAATATTTGTATTCAGGGAATTCATTGCCAATTTTTTGCGTGTTTCAATGTCCAGAAGCAGAAATCCAGGCATTCTGAGATACGGTTCACCATAGCCAAACCCAGCTGCCTTCACTGCACCATCCCACTGCTCATTGGCTGCTTGTCATGCGTTCCAAAACTGCTAAAGCTGCAAATTTCCTCTGGTTGATATTAGTGACAGAATGCATTCATCTGACCGTCTCCCACCATTTCACAGCACGATATTCCCAACCTCAAACCTTGTGACCGCCGAAACGTTTAGCGTCCTCTTTCAAAAGCTGCAGTGGGGATTTCAGCTCCTGCCCAGCAAATCTAAATTTCCGCAATCTTCCCCTGAGATAGTGATTACACTGGCAATGTTTCAATTGCACTTGTATTGCGGGGAAATGGAAAAAATCACGGGAATTCCCGGCCATGTTTTGTTGGGCACACAATGTTGCAGGGAACACGGAGCAGGGTCACCACTGCAGCAGAGGCGGATTTCTGCCCAAACATCCTTCAACAGCAACAGTCCTCAGAACAAGGACTTCAGTGATGGACAGAGACTGGAGAAGCTGGGATTGTTCTCCTTAGAGGATAGAAAGTTGAAGGGAGATTTAGTCGAGTTGTTGAGAAAGAAGATAGTTTTTGATTAGATAAAGAAGGAGAAATTGTTTCAACTGGCAGGGAGTCGTTGACCAGAGGGCCCAGATTTAAGACGATTGGCAAAACTGTCAGATGAGAAGATAAGGAGAAACTAGAAACAGTCACCAATGAACAGTACAACCGAGATTGTGCAGAAGCCTTCAAACTTGCAAGGAATAAAATCACTTGATTCTATGACCTGGGTCAAGATGCTTCATCTTCCTGCTGGATAGGACACATTCAGGAATATCCTGAACAAAGCAAAATCACTGGATCAAGGGATTTCTGAGCAGCTTAGGTCTCTGAGCTGCCCTGAGATCTGATCACAATGTAGATTATCCAAGTTCATATTGAAACAATATGCATTAAAAATGCTCCTTCCTTTCATGCAGGAGTGATCATCCTGCAAAGAACCGTTTAACAGCTACATTAAATGGTGGACCTGAGAATGTCACACAGCTCATAACTGAACTGTCCCCGAATGCATTTTGTCACAAAGATTAAGCCAGAAAACGTATAAAGCATTGAAACGAAGCGGGTGTAAATAGTACAAATTAATGTAAGTTGTAAAAATTTCAACCGAACCATATTTTGTGAAGACAGAGTTGAATATGTATTCCACTCCCTGCTTTTGGTGCATGAGGTTTGATATTAATATGACACGTTGGAGATCACAAAGCTGTAATGAAATGAATGTTAATGATAATGTCCATTGAACGTTGGAAAGATTGACACGAATCCGTAATCCTTGCAATAGTGAATGTTTCAGTAACTGAAGGGAAAGAGTTCAAAATGTGAATCTGCACTCGATTCTCAGCGGGGAATGTTAACACAAATCTGTTTCACCCACAGCTTACTACGACTATAAAGACTATGGTAAACATATTTTATTAAGAGAAATTATTGCCAATTTTTTGCACGTTTTAATAGCCAGAAGCAATAATGCAGATACTCTGAGATACTGTTCCCAATACCCAAACTCAGATTCCTTCACTGCGCTATCCCGCTGCTCATTGACATTTCCTCATGTGTTCCAAAACTGTTGAAGGTGTAAATTTCCTCTGGTTGCTATTAGTGATAGAATGCATTCATCTGCTCTTCCCCCAACATTTTACAGCTCGTAATTCTCAACCTCAACCTTGTCACCGATGAGAAGTTTAGCGTCCTCTTTCAGACGATGCATTGTCGAATTTCAGCTCCTGCCCAGGGAATCTGAATGTCGCACTCTCACTGTGAGATCATGATTAAACTGGAAGTGCTCCAGTGACACTTGAATTGTGGAATAATGGCAAAATCGCTGGAAATCCCAGCTATTTACTGCGAGCCAAAATATTCCAGGGAACACGGAGCAGGGTCACCACTGCAGCAGAGGCGGATTTCTGCCCAAACATCCATCGACAGCAACAGTCCTCAGCACAAGGACGTCAGTGATGGAGAGAGACGAGAGAAGCTGGGATTGTTCCCCTTAAAGTGAGGAATGTAAAGGGGAGATTTAGTCGAGTTGATCAGAATTAAGAGAGTTTTGTGACTGGGTAAAGAAGTAGAAATTGTTTCAACTGGCAGGAAGGTCGAGAACCAGAGAACGGAGGCTTTAGATAATTGGCAAAAATGTCAGGGGGAGAAATTACATACAATCCTCGAACAAAATCACCACTGAGATTGTGCAGTAGCTGTGAAGTTTGCAATGCACATAGTGACTTGAAATTCTGATATGAGTCAAAAAGCCTTCAGCTTCCTGCTGGACAGGACACATTCAGGATTAGCAAGAACAAACAAACCAATTGGAGCAAGGACTTGATGAGCAGCTCAGCTCTCTGTCCTGCCCTGAGATGCGATCCTTGGTCAGACACCAATGTAGATTTATCCAAGTTGATAGTTGAAAAGTATGCATTAAAAAGTGCTGTATTTGTATCATACAGGAGTGAACTTTTTTCCCATTGACGATTAAAAGCTGCATCAGGCAGCGGAGAGAGGAATACCACGCCACTCAGAACTGTAAAATCATGCATTTATCACAATGATTCAGAAAGAAAACCTATACGTTGAATGAAGTGACTGAATCTTAAAGTATGCTGTAAACATTTAAACCAATCCATCCTGTGTGAAAACAGAGATGAATAGGCATTTCACTCGCTGATTTTGGTGTCAGAGTTCAGATAATCATATGAGAGGGTGCAGAGATGCACAAGCTTTCAAGAAATGCGTAAGAATGGGAATGTCCATTTATGATTTGAAAGTTCGACAGCAATTCTTCATCCGAGCAATACTGAATGTTTCAGTTACTGAACTGTTTGCGCTGAAAATGCGAAATTGCAATTGATTCTCTGCAGCGTTGACATAAATCTGTTTCTCCCCACAGATAAGAAGCCTCCTGTAGACTATGGTAAATATTTGTATTCAGGGAATTCATTGCCAATTTTTTGAGTGTTTCAATGTCCAGAAGCAGAAATCCAGGCACTCTGAGATACTGTTCACAATACCCAAACCCAGCTGCCTTCACTGCACCATCCCACTGCTCATTGGCTGCTTGTCATGCGTTCCAAAACTGCTAAAGCTGCAAATTTCCTCTGGTTGATATTAGTGACAGAATGCATTCATCTGACCGTCTCCCACCATTTCACAGCACGATATTCCCAACCTCAAACCTTGTGACCGCCGAAACGTTTAGCGTCCTCTTTCAAAAGCTGCAGTGGAGGATTTCAGCTCCTGCCCAGCAAATCTAAATTTCCGCAATCTTCCCCTGAGATAGTGATTACACTGGCAATGTTTCAATTGCACCTGTATTGCGGGAAAATGGAAAAAATCACGGGAATTCCCGGCCATGTTTTGGTGGGGACACAATGTTGCAGGGAACACGGAGGAGGGTCACCACTGCAGCAGAGGCGGATTTCGGCCCAAACATCCTTCAACAGCAAGAGTCCTCAGCACAAGGACTTCAGTGATGGAGAGAGACTGGAGAAGCTGGGATTGTTCTCCTTAGAGGAGAGAAAGTTGAAGGGAGATTTCGTCGCGTTGTTGAGAAAGAAGATAGTTTTTGATTGGATAAAGAAGGAGAAATTGCTTCAACTGGCAGGGGGTCGTTGACCAGAGGGCCCAGATTTAAGACGATTGGCAAAACTGTCAGATGAGAAGATGAGGAGAAACTAGAAACAGTCACCAATGAACAGTACAACCGAGATTGTGCAGAAGGCTTCAAGATTGCAAGGAATAAAATCACTTGATTCTCTGACCTGGGTCAAGATGCTTCATCTTCCTGCTGGATAGGACACATTCAGGAATATCCTGAACAAAGAAAAATCACTGGATCAAGGGATTTCTGAGCAGCTTAGGTCTCTGTGCTGCCCTGGGATCTGATCATTTGTCAGACCACAATGTAGATTTATCCAAGTTCATATTGAAACAATACGCATTAAAAATGCTACTTCCTTTCATGCAGGAGTGATCATCCTGCAAAGAACCGTTTAACAGCTACATTAAATGGTGGACCTGAGAATGTCTCTCAGCTCATAACTGAACTGTCCCCGAATGCATTTTGTCACAAAAATTAAGCCAGAAAACGTATAAAGCATTGAAACGAAGCGGGTGTAAATGGTACAAATTAATGTATGTTGTAAACATTTCAACCGAACCATATTTTGTGAAGACAGAGTTGAATATGTATTCCATTCCCTGCTTTTGGTGCATGAGATTTGATATTAATATGACACGTTGGAGATCACAAAGCTGTAATGAAATGAGTGTTAATGATAATGTCCATTGCATGTTGGAAAGATTGAGACGAATCCGTAATCCTTGCAATAGTGAATGTTTCAGTAACTGAAGGGAAAGAGTTCAAAATGTGAATCTGCACTCGATTCTCAGCTGGGAATGTTAACACAAATCTGTTTCACCCACAGCTTACTACGACTATAAAGACTATGGTAAACATATTTTATTAAGAGAAATTATTGCCAATTTTTTGCACGTTTTAATAGCCAGAAGCAATAATGCAGACACTCTGAGATACTGTACCCAATACCCAAATTCAGATTCCTTCACTGCACTGTCCCGCTGCTCATTGACTTTTCCTTATGTGTTCCAAAACTGTTAAAGGTGTAAATTTCCTCTGGTTGCTATTAGTGATAGAATGCATTCATTTGCTCTTCCCTCAACATTTTACAGCATGAAATTCTAAACCTCCGATGAGAAGTTTAGCGTCCTCTTTCAGATGATGCAGTGTGGGATTTCAGCTCCTGCCCAGGGAATCTGAATGTCGCACTCTCACTGTGAGATAATGATTAAACTGGAAGTGCTCCAGTTACACTTGAATTGTGGAATAATGGCAAAATCGCTGGAATTCCCAGCTATTTACTGGAGAGCCAAAATATTCCAGGGAATACGGTGCAGTGTCAGCACTGCAGCAGAGGCGGATTTCTGCCCAAACATACATCGACAGCAACAGTCCTCAGCACAAGGACGTCAGTGATGGAGAGAGACTAGAGAAGCTGGGATTGTTCTCCTTAAAGTGAGGAATGTAAAGGGGAGATTTAGTCGAGTTGATCAGAATTAAGAGAGTTTTGTGACTGGGTAAAGAAGTAGAAATTGTTTCAACTTGCAGGAAGGTCGGTAACCAGAGAACAGAGGCTTTAAATAATTGTCAAAAATGTCAGGGGGAGAAATTACATACAATCCTCGAACAGAATCACCACTGAGATTGTGCAGTAGCTGTGAAGTTTGCAATGCACATAGCGACTTAAAATTGTGATCTGAGTCAAAAAGCCTTCAGCTTCCTGCTGGACAGGACACATTCAGGATTAGCAAGAACAAACAAACCAATTGGAGCAAGGACTTGATGAGCAGCTCAGCTCTCTGTCCTGCCCTGAGATGCGATCCTTGGTCAGACACCAATGTAGATTTATCCAAGTTGATAGATGAAAAGTATGCATTAAAAAGTGCTGTATTTGTACCATACAGGAGTGAACTTTTTTCCCATTGACGATTAACAGCTGCATTAGGTAGCGGAGAGGGGAATGCCACGACACTCAGAACTGTAAAATCATGCATTTATCACAATGATTCAGACAGAAAACCTACGTTGAATGAAGTGACTGAATCTTAAAGTATGCTGTAAACATTTAAACCAATCCATCCTGTGTGAAAACAGAGATAAATAGGTGTTTCACTCGCTGATTTTGGTGTCAGAGTTTAGATATCATATGAGAGGGTGCAGAGATGAACAAGCTTTCAAGAAATGCGTAAGAATGGGAATGTCCATTTATGATTTGAAAGTTCGACAGCAATTCTTCATCCGAGCAATACTGAATGTTTCAGTTACTGAACTGTTTGCGCTGAAAATGCGAAATTGCAATTGATTCTCTGCAGCGTTGACATAAATCTGTTTCTCCCCACAGATAAGAAGCCACCTGTAGACTATGGTAAATATTTGTATTCAGGGAATTCATTGCCAATTTTTTGCGTGTTTCAATGTCCAGAAGCAGAAATCCAGGCATTCTGAGACACGGTTCACAATACCCAAACCCAGCTGCCTTCACTGCACCATCCCCCTGCTCATTGGCTGCTTGTCATGCGTTCCAAAACTGCTAAAGCTGCAAATTTCCTCTGGTTGATATTAGTGACAGAATGCATTCATCTGACCGTCTCCCACCATTTCACAGCACGAAATTCCCAACCTCAAACCTTGCCACCGACGAAACGTTTAGCGTCCTCTTTCAAAAGCTGCAGTGGAGGATTTCAGCTCCTGCCCAGCAAATTTAAATTTCCGCAATCTTCCCCTGAGATAGTGATTACACTGGCAATGTTTCAATTGCACCTGTATTGCGGGAAAATGGAAAAAATCACGGGAATTCCCGGCCATGTTTTGGTGGGGACACAATGTTGCAGGGAACACGGAGCAGGGTCACCACTGCAGCAGAGGCGGATTTCTGCCCAAACATCCTTCAACAGCAAGAGTCCTCAGAACAAGGACTTCAGTGATGGAGAGAGACTAGAGAAGCTGGGATTGTTCTCCTTAGAGGATAGAATGTTGAAGGAAGATTTAGTCGAGTTGTTGAGAACGAAGATAGTTTTTGATTGGATAAAGAAGGAGAAATTGTTTCAACTGGCAGGGAGTCGGTGACCAGAGGGCCCAGATTTAAGACGATTGGCAAAACTGTCAGATGAGAAGATAAGGAGAAACTAGAAACAGTCACCAATGAACAGTACAACCGAGATTGTGCAGAAGGCTTCAAGATTGCAAGGAATAAAATCACTTGATTCTGTGACCTGGGTCAAGATGCTTCATCTTCCTGCTGGATAGGACACATTCAGGAATATCCTGAACAAAGAAAAATCACTGGATCAAGGGATTTCTGAGCAGCTTAGGTCTCTGTGCTGCCCTGAGATCTGATCATTTGTCAGACCACAATGTAGATTTATCCAAGTTCATATTGAAACAATAGGCATTAAAAATGCTACTTCCTTTCATGCAGGAGTGATCATCCTGCAAAGAACCGTTTAACAGCTACATTAAATGGTGGACCTGAGGATGTCACTCAGCTCATAACTTAACTGTCCCCGAATGCATTTTGTCACAAAAATTAAGCCAGAAAACGTATAAAGCATTGAAACGAAGCGGGTGCAAATGGGACAAATTAATGTATGTTGTAAACATTTCAACCGAACCATATTTTGTGAAGACAGAGTTGAATATGTATTCCATTCCCTGCTTTTGGTGCATGAGGTTTGATATTAATATGACACGTTGGAGATCACAAAGCTGTAATGAAATGAGTGTTAATGATAATGTCCATTGAACGTTGGAAAGATTGAGACGAATCCGTAATCCTTGCAATAGTGAATGTTTCAGTAACTGAAGGGAAAGAGTTCAAAATGTGAATCTGCACTCGATTCTCAGCTGGGAATGTTAACACAAATCTGTTTCACCCACAGCTTCCTACGACTATAAAGACTATGGTAAACATATTTTATTAAGAGAAATTATTGCCAATTTTTTGCACGTTTTAATAGCCAGAAGCAATAATGCAGACACTCTGAGATACTGTACCCAATACCCAAATTCAGATTCCTTCACTGCACTGTCCCGCTGCTCATTGACTTTTCCTTATGTGTTCCAAAACTGTTAAAGGTGTAAATTTCCTCTGGTTGCTATTAGTGATAGAATGCATTCATTTGCTCTTCCCTCAACATTTTACAGCATGAAATTCTAAACCTCCGATGAGAAATTTAGCGTCCTCTTTCAGATGATGCAGTGTGGGATTTCAGCTCCTGCCCAGGGAATCTGAATGTCGCACTCTCACTGTGAGATAATGATTAAACTGGAAGTGCTCCAGTTACACTTGAATTGTGGAATAATGGCAAAATCGCTGGAATTCCCAGCTATTTACTGGAGAGCCAAAATATTCCAGGGAATACGGTGCAGTGTCAGCACTGCAGCAGAGGCGGATTTCTGCCCAAACATACATCGACAGCAACAGTCCTCAGCACAAGGACGTCAGTGATGGAGAGAGACTAGAGAAGCTGGGATTGTTCTCCTTAAAGTGAGGAATGTAAAGGGGAGATTTAGTCGAGTTGATCAGAATTAAGAGAGTTTTGTGACTGGGTAAAGAAGTAGAAATTGTTTCAACTTGCAGGAAGGTCGGTAACCAGAGAACAGAGGCTTTAAATAATTGGCAAAAATGTCAGGGGGAGAAATTACATACAATCCTCGAACAGAATCACCACTGAGATTGTGCAGTAGCTGTGAAGTTTGCAATGCACATAGCGACTTAAAATTGTGATCTGAGTCAAAAAGCCTTCAGCTTCCTGCTGGACAGGACACATTCAGGATTAGCAAGAACAAACAAACCAATTGGAGCAAGGACTTGATGAGCAGCTCAGCTCTCTGTCCTGCCCTGAGATGCGATCCTTGGTCAGACACCAATGTAGATTTATCCAAGTTGATAGATGAAAAGTATGCATTAAAAAGTGCTGTATTTGTACCATACAGGAGTGAACTTTTTTCCCATTGACGATTAACAGCTGCATTAGGTAGCGGAGAGAGGAATGCCACGACACTCAGAACTGTAAAATCATGCATTTATCACAATGATTCAGACAGAAAACCTACGTTGAATGAAGTGACTGAATCTTAAAGTATGCTGTAAACATTTAAACCAATCCATCCTGTGTGAAAACAGAGATGAATAGGCATTTCACTCGCTGATTTTGGTAGTAGATAATCATATGAGAGGGTGCAGCGATGTACAAGCTTTCAAGAAATGCGTAAGAATGGGAATGTCCATTTATGATTTGAAAGTTCGACAGCAATTCTTCATCCGAGCAATACTGAATGTTTCAGTGACTGAACTGATTGCGCTGAAAATGCGAAATTGCACTTGATTCTCTGCAGCGTTGACACAAATCTGTTTCTCCCCACAGATAAGAAGCCACCTGTAGACTATGGTAAATATTTGTATTCAGGGAATTCATTGCCAATTTTTTGCGTGTTTCAATGTCCAGAAGCAGAAATCCAGGCATTCTGAGATACTGTTCACAATCGCCAAACCCAGCTGCCTTCACTGCACCATCCCACTGCTCATTGGCTGCTTGTCATGCGTTCCAAAACTGCGAAAGCTCTAAATTTCCTCTGGTTGATATTAGTGACAGAATGCATTCATCTGACCGTCTCCCACCATTTCACAGCACGATCTTCCCAACCTCAAACCTTGTGACCGACGAAACATTTAGCGTCCTCTTTCAAAAGCTGCAGTGGAGGATTTCAGCTCCTGCCCAGCAAATCTAAATTTCCGCAATCTTCCCCTGAGATAGTGATTACACTGGCATTGTTTCAACTGCACTTGTATTGCGGGAAAATGGAAAAAAATCACGGGAATTCCCGGCCATGTTTTGGTGGGGACACAATGTTGCAGGGAACACGGAGCAGGGTCACCACTGCGGGTGTAAACGATACAAATTCATGTAAGTTGTAAAAATTTCAACCGAACCAGACTTTGTGAAGACAGAGTTGAATATGTATTCCACTCCCTGCTTTTGGTGCATGAGGTTTGATATTAATATGACACGTTGGAGATCACAAAGCTGTAATGAAATGAGTGTTAATGATAATGTCCATTGAACGTTGGAAAGATTGAGACGAGTCCGTAATCCTTGCAACAGTGAATGTTTCAGTCACTATTCGTCTCAATCTTTTCAACGTTCAGAGTTCAAAATGTGAATCTGCACTCGATTCTCAGCTGGGAATGTTAACACAAATCTGTTTCACCCACAGCTTACTACGACTATCAAGACTATGGTAAACATATTTTATTGAGAAATTATTGTCAAATTTATTTTGCACGTTTTAATAGCCAGAAGCAATAATGCAGACACTCTGAGATACTGTTCCCAATACCCAAACTCAGATTCCTTCACTGCACTATCCCGCTGCTCATTGACATTTCCTCATGTGTTCCAAAACTGTTAAAGGTGTAAATTTCCTCTGGTTTCTATTAGTGATAGAATGCATTCATCTGCTCTTCCCTCAACATTTTACAGCATGAAATTCTAAACCTCCGATGAGAAGTTTAGCGTCCTCTTTCAGATGATGCAGTGTGGGATTTCAGATCCTGCCCAGGGAATCTGAATGTCGCACTCTCACTGTGAGATAATGATTAAACTGGAAGTGCTCCAGTTACACTTGAATTGTGGAATAATGGCAAAATCGCTGGAACTCCCAGCTATTTACTGGAGAGCCAAAATATTCCAGGAAACACGGTGCAGTGTCAGCACTGCAGCAGAGGCGGATTTCTGCCCAAACATCCATCGACAGCAACAGTCCTCAGCACAAGGTCTTCAGTGATGGAGAGAGGCTAGAGAAGCTGGGATTGTTCTCCTTAGAGTGAGGACTGTAAAGGGGAGATTTAGTCGAGTTGATCAGAATTAAGAGAGTTTTTGATTGGGCAAAGAAGTAGAAATTGTTTCAACTGGCAGGAAGGTCGGTAACCAGAGAACGGAGGCTTTAAATAATTGGCAAAAATGTCAGGGGGAGAAATTACATACAATCTTCGAACAAAATCACCACTGAGATTGTGCAGTAGCTGTGAAGTTTGCAATGCACATAGTGACTTATAATTGTGATCTGAGTCAAAAAGCCTTCAGCTTCCTGCTGGACAGGACACATTCATGATCAGCAAGAACAAACAGACCAATTGGAGCAAGGACTTGATGAGCAGCTCAGCTCTCTGTCCTGCCCTGAGATGCGATCCTTGGTCAGACACCAATGTAGATTTATCCAAGTTGATACTTGAAAAGTATGCATTAAAAAGTGCTGTATTTGTATCATACAGGAGTGAACTTTTTTCCCATTGACGTTTAACAGCTGCATTAGGTAGCGGAGTGGGGAATGCCACGCCACTCAGAACTGTAAAATCATGCATTTATCACAATGATTCAGACAGAAAACCTATACGTTGAATGAAGTGACTGAATCTTAAAGTATTCTGTAAACATTTAAACCAATCCATCCTGTGTGAAAACAGAGTTGAATAGGTATTTCACTCGCTGAGTTTGGTGTCAGAGTTTAGATAATCAATTGAGAGGGTGCAGAGATGAACAAGCTTTCAAGAAATGCGTAAGAATGGGAATGTCCATTTATGATTTGAAAGTTCGACAGCAATTTTTCATCCGAGCAATACTGAATGTTTCAGTTACTGAACTGATTGCGCTGAAAATGCGAAATTGTACTTGATTCTCTGCAGCGTTGACACAAATCTGTTTCTCCCCACAGATAAGAAGCATCCTGTAGACGATGGTAAATATTTGTATTCAGGGAATTCATTGCCAATGTTTTGCGTGTTTCAATGTCCAGAAGCAGAAATCCAGGCATTCTGAGATACGGTTCACAATAGCCAAACCCAGCTGCCTTCACTGCACCATCCCACTGCTCATTGGCTGCTTGTCATGCGTTCCAAAACTGCTAAAGCTGTAAATTTCCTCTGGTTGATATTGGTGACAGAATGCATTCATCTGACCGTCTCCCACCATTTCACAGCACGAAATTCCCAACCTCAAACCTTGTCACCGACGAAACGTTTAGCGTCCTCTATCAAAAGCTGCAGTGGAGGATTTCAGCTCCTGCCCAGCAAATCTAAATTTCCGCAATCTTCCCCTGAGATAATGATTACGCTGGCAATGTTTCAACTGCACTTGTATTGATGGAAAACGGAAAAAATCACGGGAATTCCCGGCCATGTTTTGGTGGGGACACAATGTTGCAGGGAACACGGAGCAGGGTCACCACTGCGGGTGTAAACGATACAAATTAATGTGAGTTGTAAAAATTTCAACCGAACCATACTTTGTGAAGACAGAGTTGAATATGTATTCCACTCCCTGCTTTTGGTGCTTGAGGTTTGATATTAATATGACACGTTGGAGATCACAAAGCTGTTATGAAATGAGTGTTAATGATAATGTCCATTGAACGTTGGAAAGATTGAGACGAATCCGTAGTCCTTGCAATAGTGATTGTTTCAGTCACTATTCGTCTCAATCTTTCCAACGTTCATAGTTCAAAATGTGAATCTGCACTCGATTCTCAGCTGGGAATGTTAACAGAAATCTGTTTCACCCACAGCTTACTACGACTATAAAGACTATGGTAAACATATTTTATTCAGAGAAATTATTGTCAAATTTATTTTGCACGTTTTAATAGCCAGAAGCAATAATGCAGACACTCTGAGATACTGTTCGCAATACCCAAACTCAGATTCCTTCACTGCACTATCCCGCTGCTCATTGACATTTCCTCATTCTGAACCTGCGATGAGAAGTTTAGCGTCCTCTATCAGATGATGCAGTGTCGGATTTCAGCTCCTGCCCAGGGAATCTGAATGTCGCACTCTCACTGTGAGATAATGATTAAACTGGAAGTGCTCCAGTTACACTTGAATTGTGGAATAATGACAAAATCGCTGGAATTCCCAGCTATTTACTGGAGAGCCAAAATATTCCAGGGAACACGGTGCAGTGTCAGCACTGCAGCAGAGGCGGATTTCTGCCCAAACATCCATCGACAGCAACAGTCCTCAGCGCAAGGACTTCAGTGATGCAGAGAGACTAGAGAAGCTGGGATTGTTCCCCTTAGAGTGAGGACTGTAAAGGGGAGATTTAGTCGTGTTGATCAGAATTAAGAGAGTTTTTGATTGGGCAAAGAAGTAGAAATTGTTTGAACTGGCAGGAAGGTCGGTAACCAGAGAACGGAGGCTTTAAATAATTGGCAAAAACGTCAGGGTGAGAAATTACATACAATCCTCGAACAAAATCACCACTGAGATTGTGCAGTAGCTGTGAAGTTTGCAATGCACATAGTGACTTGAAATTGTGATCTGAGTCAAAAAGCCTTCAGCTTCCTGCTGGACAGGACACATTCATGATCAGCAAGAACAAACAAACCAATTGGAGCAAGGACTTGATGAGCAGCTCAGCTCTCTGTCCTGCCCTGAGATGCGATCCTTGGTCAGACACCAATGTAGATTTATCCAAGTTGATACTTGAAAAGTATGCATTAAAAAGTGCTGTATTTGTATCATACAGGAGTCAACATTTTTCCCATTGACGTTTAACAGCTGCATTAGATAGCGGAGGTGGGAATGCCACGCCACTCAGAACTGTAAAATCATGCATTTATCACAATGATTCAGAAAGAAAACCTATACGTTGAATGAAGTGACTGAATCTTAAAGTATTCTGTAAACATTTAAACCAATCCATCCTGTGTGAAAACAGAGATGAATAGGCATTTCACTCGCTGAGTTTGGTGTCAGAGTTTAGATAATCATATGAGAGGGTGCAGAGATGAACAAGCTTTCAAGAAATGCGTAAGAATGGGAATGTCCATTTATGATTTGAAAGTTCGACAGCAATTTTTCATCCGAGCAATACTGAATGTTTCAGTTACTGAACTGATTGCGCTGAAAATGCGAAATTGTACTTGATTCTCTGCAGCGTTGACATAAATCTGTTTCTCCCCACAGATAAGAAGCCTCCTGTAGACTATGGTAAATATTTGTATTCAGGGAATTCATTGCCAATTTTTTGCGTGTTTCAATGTCCAGAAGCAGAAATCCAGGCATTCTGAGATACAGTTCACAATAGCCAAACCCAGCTGCCTTCACTGCACCATCCCACTGCTCATTGGCTGCTTGTCATGCGTTCCAAAACTGCTAAAGCTGTAAATTTCCTCTGGTTGATATTGGTGACAAAATGCATTCATCTGACCGTCTCCCACCATTTCACAGCACGAAATTCCCAACCTCAAACCTTGTCACCGACGAAACGTTTAGCGTCCTCTATCAAAAGCTGCAGTGGAGGATTTCAGCTCCTGCCCAGCAAATCTAAATTTCCGCAATCTTCCCCTGAGATAATGATTACGCTGGCAATGTTTCAACTGCACTTGTATTGCGGGGAAATGGAAAAAATCACGGGAATTCCCGGCCATGTTTCGGTGGGGACACAATGTTGCAGGGAACACGGAGCAGGGTCACCACTGCGGGTGTAAACGATACAAATTAATGTGAGTTGTAAAAATTTCAACCGAACCATACTTTGTGAAGACAGAGTTGAATATGTATTCCACTCCCTGCTTTTGGTGCTTGAGGTTTGATATTAATATGACACGTTGGAGATCACAAAGCTGTAATGAAATGAGTGTTAATGATAATGTCCATTGAACGTTGGAAAGATTGAGACGAATCCGTAGTTCTTGCAATAGTGAATGTTTCAGTCACTATTCGTCTCAATCTTTCCAACGTTCAGAGTTCAAAATGTGAATCTGCACTCGATTCTCAGCTGGGAATGTTAACACAAATCTGTTTCACCCACAGCTTACTACGACTATAAAGACTATGGTAAACATATTTTATTAAGAGAAATTATTGCCAATTTTTTGCACATTTTAATAGCCAGAAGCAATAATGCAGACACTCTGAGATACTGTTCCCAATACCCAAACTCAGATTCCTATACTGCACTATCCCGCTGCTCATTGACTTTTCCTCATGTGTTCCAAAACTGTTAAAGGTGTAAATTTCCTCTGGTTTCTATTAGTGATAGAATGCATTCATCTGCTCTTCCCTCAACATTTTACAGCATGACATTCTAAACCTCCGATGAGATGTTGAGCGTCCTCTTTCAGATAATGCAGTGTCGGATTTCAGCTCCTGCCCAGGGAATCTTAATGTCGCACTCTCACTGTGAGATAATGATTAAACTGGAAGTGCTCCAGTGACACTTGAATTGTGGAATAATGACAAAATCGCTGGAATTCCCAGCTATTTACTGGAGAGCCAAAATATTCCAGGGAACACGGTGCAGTGTCAGCACTGCAGCAGAGGCGGATTTCTGCCCAAACATCCATCGACAGCAACAGTCCTCAGCACAAGGACTTCAGTGATGCAGAGAGACTAGAGAAGCTGGGATTGTTCCCCTTAGAGTGAGGACTGTAAAGGGGAGATTTAGTCGTGTTGATCAGAATTAAGAGAGTTTTTGATTGGGCAAAGAAGTAGAAATTGTTTGAACTGGCAGGAAGGTCGGTAACCAGAGAACGGAGGCTTTAAATAATTGGCAAAAACGTCAGGGTGAGAAATTACATACAATCCTCGAACAAAATCACCACTGAGATTGTGCAGTAGCTGTGAAGTTTGCAATGCACATAGTGACTTGAAATTGTGATCTGAGTCAAAAAGCCTTCAGCTTCCTGCTGGACAGGACACATTCATGATCAGCAAGAACAAACAAACCAATTGGAGCAAGGACTTGATGAGCAGCTCAGCTCTCTGTCCTGCCCTGAGATGCGATCCTTGGTCAGACACCAATGTAGATTTATCCAAGTTGATACTTGAAAAGTATGCATTAAAAAGTGCTGTATTTGTATCATACAGGAGTCAACATTTTTCCCATTGACGTTTAACAGCTGCATTAGATAGCGGAGGTGGGAATGCCACGCCACTCAGAACTGTAAAATCATGCATTTATCACAATGATTCAGAAAGAAAACCTATACGTTGAATGAAGTGACTGAATCTTAAAGTATTCTGTAAACATTTAAACCAATCCATCCTGTGTGAAAACAGAGATGAATAGGCATTTCACTCGCTGAGTTTGGTGTCAGAGTTTAGATAATCAATTGAGAGGGTGCAGAGATGAACAAGCTTTCAAGAAATGCGTAAGAATGGGAATGTCCATTTATGATTTGAAAGTTCGACAGCAATTTTTCATCCGAGCAATACTGAATGTTTCAGTTACTGAACTGATTGCGCTGAAAATGCGAAATTGTACTTGATTCTCTGCAGCGTTGACACAAATCTGTTTCTCCCCACAGATAAGAAGCATCCTGTAGACGATGGTAAATATTTGTATTCAGGGAATTCATTGCCAATGTTTTGCGTGTTTCAATGTCCAGAAGCAGAAATCCAGGCATTCTGAGATACGGTTCACAATAGCCAAACCCAGCTGCCTTCACTGCACCATCCCACTGCTCATTGGCTGCTTGTCATGCGTTCCAAAACTGCTAAAGCTGTAAATTTCCTCTGGTTGATATTGGTGACAGAATGCATTCATCTGACCGTCTCCCACCATTTCACAGCACGAAATTCCCAACCTCAAACCTTGTCACCGACGAAACGTTTAGCGTCCTCTATCAAAAGCTGCAGTGGAGGATTTCAGCTCCTGCCCAGCAAATCTAAATTTCCGCAATCTTCCCCTGAGATAATGATTACGCTGGCAATGTTTCAACTGCACTTGTATTGATGGAAAACGGAAAAAATCACGGGAATTCCCGGCCATGTTTTGGTGGGGACACAATGTTGCAGGGAACACGGAGCAGGGTCACCACTGCGGGTGTAAACGATACAAATTAATGTGAGTTGTAAAAATTTCAACCGAACCATACTTTGTGAAGACAGAGTTGAATATGTATTCCACTCCCTGCTTTTGGTGCTTGAGGTTTGATATTAATATGACACGTTGGAGATCACAAAGCTGTAATGAAATGAGTGTTAATGATAATGTCCATTGAACGTTGGAAAGATTGAGACGAGTCCGTAATCCTTGCAATAGTGATTGTTTCAGTCACTATTCGTCTCAATCTTTCCAACGTTCAGAGTTCAAAATGTGAATCTGCACTCGATTCTCAGCTGGGAATGTTAACACAAATCTGTTTCACCCACAGCTTACTACGACTATAAAGACTATGGTAAACATATTTTATTCAGAGAAATTATTGTCAAATTTATTTTGCACGTTTTAATAGCCAGAAGCAATAATGCAGACACTCTGAGATACTGTTCGCAATACCCAAACTCAGATTCCTTCACTGCACTATCCCGCTGCTCATTGACATTTCCTCATTCTGAACCTGCGATGAGAAGTTTAGCGTCCTCTATCAGATGATGCAGTGTCGGATTTCAGCTCCTGCCCAGGGAATCTGAATGTCGCACTCTCACTGTGAGATAATGATTAAACTGGAAGTGCTCCAGTTACACTTGAATTGTGGAATAATGACAAAATCGCTGGAATTCCCAGCTATTTACTGGAGAGCCAAAATATTCCAGGGAACACGGTGCAGTGTCAGCACTGCAGCAGAGGCGGATTTCTGCCCAAACATCCATCGACAGCAACAGTCCTCAGCGCAAGGACTTCAGTGATGCAGAGAGACTAGAGAAGCTGGGATTGTTCCCCTTAGAGTGAGGACTGTAAAGGGGAGATTTAGTCGTGTTGATCAGAATTAAGAGAGTTTTTGATTGGGCAAAGAAGTAGAAATTGTTTGAACTGGCAGGAAGGTCGGTAACCAGAGAACGGAGGCTTTAAATAATTGGCAAAAACGTCAGGGTGAGAAATTACATACAATCCTCGAACAAAATCACCACTGAGATTGTGCAGTAGCTGTGAAGTTTGCAATGCACATAGTGACTTGAAATTGTGATCTGAGTCAAAAAGCCTTCAGCTTCCTGCTGGACAGGACACATTCATGATCAGCAAGAACAAACAAACCAATTGGAGCAAGGACTTGATGAGCAGCTCAGCTCTCTGTCCTGCCCTGAGATGCGATCCTTGGTCAGACACCAATGTAGATTTATCCAAGTTGATACTTGAAAAGTATGCATTAAAAAGTGCTGTATTTGTATCATACAGGAGTCAACATTTTTCCCATTGACGTTTAACAGCTGCATTAGATAGCGGAGGTGGGAATGCCACGCCACTCAGAACTGTAAAATCATGCATTTATCACAATGATTCAGAAAGAAAACCTATACGTTGAATGAAGTGACTGAATCTTAAAGTATTCTGTAAACATTTAAACCAATCCATCCTGTGTGAAAACAGAGATGAATAGGCATTTCACTCGCTGAGTTTGGTGTCAGAGTTTAGATAATCATATGAGAGGGTGCAGAGATGAACAAGCTTTCAAGAAATGCGTAAGAATGGGAATGTCCATTTATGATTTGAAAGTTCGACAGCAATTCTTCATCCGAGCAATACTGAATGTTTCAGTTACTGAACTGATTGCGCTGAAAATGCGAAATTGTACTTGATTCTCTGCAGCGTTGACATAAATCTGTTTCTCCCCACAGATAAGAAGCCTCCTGTAGACTATGGTAAATATTTGTATTCAGGGAATTCATTGCCAATTTTTTGCGTGTTTCAATGTCCAGAAGCAGAAATCCAGGCATTCTGAGATACAGTTCACAATAGCCAAACCCAGCTGCCTTCACTGCACCATCCCACTGCTCATTGGCTGCTTGTCATGCGTTCCAAAACTGCTAAAGCTGTAAATTTCCTCTGGTTGATATTGGTGACAGAATGCATTCATCTGACCGTCTCCCACCATTTCACAGCACGAAATTCCCAACCTCAAACCTTGTCACCGACGAAACGTTTAGCGTCCTCTATCAAAAGCTGCAGTGGAGGATTTCAGCTCCTGCCCAGCAAATCTAAATTTCCGCAATCTTCCCCTGAGATAGTGATTACACTGGCAATGTTTCAACTGCACTTGTATTGCGGGGAAATGGAAAAAATCACGGGAATTCCCGGCCATGTTTCGGTGGGGACACAATGTTGCAGGGAACACGGAGCAGGGTCACCACTGCGGGTGTAAACGATACAAATTAATGTGAGTTGTAAAAATTTCAACCGAACCATACTTTGTGAAGACAGAGTTGAATATGTATTCCACTCCCTGCTTTTGGTGCTTGAGGTTTGATATTAATATGACACGTTGGAGATCACAAAGCTGTAATGAAATGAGTGTTAATGATAATGTCCATTGAACGTTGGAAAGATTGAGACGAATCCGTAGTTCTTGCAATAGTGAATGTTTCAGTCACTATTCGTCTCAATCTTTCCAACGTTCAGAGTTCAAAATGTGAATCTGCACTCGATTCTCAGCTGGGAATGTTAACACAAATCTGTTTCACCCACAGCTTACTACGACTATAAAGACTATGGTAAACATATTTTATTAAGAGAAATTATTGCCAATTTTTTGCACATTTTAATAGCCAGAAGCAATAATGCAGACACTCTGAGATACTGTTCCCAATACCCAAACTCAGATTCCTATACTGCACTATCCCGCTGCTCATTGACTTTTCCTCATGTGTTCCAAAACTGTTAAAGGCGTAAATTTCCTCTGGTTTCTATTAGTGATAGAATGCATTCATCTGCTCTTCCCTCAACATTTTACAGCATGACATTCTAAACCTCCGATGAGAAGTTGAGCGTGCTCTTTCAGATAATGCAGTGTCGGATTTCAGCTCCTGCCCAGGGAATCTTAATGTCGCACTCTCACTGTGAGATAATGATTAAACTGGAAGTGCTCCAGTGACACTTGAATTGTGGAATAATGACAAAATCGCTGGAATTCCCAGCTATTTACTGGAGAGCCAAAATATTCCAGGGAACACGGTGCAGTGTCAGCACTGCAGCAGAGGCGGATTTCTGCCCAAACATCCATCGACAGCAACAGTCCTCAGCACAAGGACTTCAGTGATGCAGAGAGACTAGAGAAGCTGGGATTGTTCCCCTTAGAGTGAGGACTGTAAAGGGGAGATTTAGTCGTGTTGATCAGAATTAAGAGAGTTTTTGATTGGGCAAAGAAGTAGAAATTGTTTGAACTGGCAGGAAGGTCGGTAACCAGAGAACAGAGGCTTTAAATAATTGGCAAAAACGTCAGGGTGAGAAATTACATACAATCCTCGAACAAAATCACCACTGAGATTGTGCAGTAGCTGTGAAGTTTGCAATGCACATAGTGACTTGAAATTGTGATCTGAGTCAAAAAGCCTTCAGCTTCCTGCTGGACAGGACACATTCATGATCAGCAAGAACAAACAAACCAATTGGAGCAAGGACTTGATGAGCAGCTCAGCTCTCTGTCCTGCCCTGAGATGCGATCCTTGGTCAGACACCAATGTAGATTTATCCAAGTTGATACTTGAAAAGTATGCATTAAAAAGTGCTGTATTTGTATCATACAGGAGTCAACATTTTTCCCATTGACGTTTAACAGCTGCATTAGATAGCGGAGGTGGGAATGCCACGCCACTCAGAACTGTAAAATCATGCATTTATCACAATGATTCAGAAAGAAAACCTATACGTTGAATGAAGTGACTGAATCTTAAAGTATTCTGTAAACATTTAAACCAATCCATCCTGTGTGAAAACAGAGATGAATAGGCATTTCACTCGCTGAGTTTGGTGTCAGAGTTTAGATAATCATATGAGAGGGTGCAGAGATGAACAAGCTTTCAAGAAATGCGTAAGAATGGGAATGTCCATTTATGATTTGAAAGTTCGACAGCAATTTTTCATCCGAGCAATACTGAATGTTTCAGTTACTGAACTGATTGCGCTGAAAATGCGAAATTGTACTTGATTCTCTGCAGCGTTGACATAAATCTGTTTCTCCCCACAGATAAGAAGCCTCCTGTAGACTATGGTAAATATTTGTATTCAGGGAATTCATTGCCAATGTTTTGCGTGTTTCAATGTCCAGAAGCAGAAATCCAGGCATTCTGAGATACGGTTCACAATACCCAAACCCAGCTGCCTTCACTGCACCATCCCACTGCTCATTGGCTGCTTGTCATGCGTTCCAAAACTGCTAAAGCTGTAAATTTCCTCTGGTTGATATTGGTGACAGAATGCATTCATCTGACCGTCTCCCACCATTTCACAGCACGAAATTCCCAACCTCAAACCTTGTCACCGACGAAACGTTTAGCGTCCTCTATCAAAAGCTGCAGTGGAGGATTTCAGCTCCTGCCCAGCAAATCTAAATTTCCGCAATCTTCCCCTGAGATAATGATTACGCTGGCAATGTTTCAACTGCACTTGTATTGATGGAAAATGGAAAAAATCACGGGAATTCCCGGCCATGTTTTGGTGGGGACACAATGTTGCAGGGAACACGGAGCAGGGTCACCACTGCGGGTGTAAACGATACAAATTAATGTGAGTTGTAAAAATTTCAACCGAACCATACTTTGTGAAGACAGAGTTGAATATGTATTCCACTCCCTGCTTTTGGTGCTTGAGGTTTGATATTAATATGACACGTTGGAGATCACAAAGCTGTTATGAAATGAGTGTTAATGATAATGTCCATTGAACGTTGGAAAGATTGAGACGAATCCGTAATCCTTGCAACAGTGAATGTTTCAGTCACTATTCGTCTCAATCTTTCCAACGTTCAGAGTTCAAAATGTGAATCTGCACTCGATTCTCAGCTGGGAATGTTAACACAAATCTGTTTCACCCACAGCTTACTACGACTATAAAGACTATGGTAAACATATTTTATTAAGAGAAATTATTGCCAATTTTTTGCACATTTTAATAGCCAGAAGCAATAATGCAGACACTCTGAGATACTGTTCCCAATACCCAAACTCAGATTCCTATACTGCACTATCCCGCTGCTCATTGACTTTTCCTCATGTGTTCCAAAACTGTTAAAGGTGTAAATTTCCTCTGGTTTCTATTAGTGATAGAATGCATTCATCTGCTCTTCCCTCAACATTTTACAGCATGACATTCTAAACCTCCGATGAGAAGTTGAGCGTCCTCTTTCAGATAATGCAGTGTCGGATTTCAGCTCCTGCCCAGGGAATCTGAATGTCGCACTCTCACTGTGAGATAATGATTAAACTGGAAGTGCTCCAGTGACACTTGAATTGTGGAATAATGACAAAATCGCTGGAATTCCCAGCTATTTACTGGAGAGCCAAAATATTCCAGGGAACACGGTGCAGTGTCAGCACTGCAGCAGAGGCGGATTTCTGCCCAAACATCCATCGACAGCAACAGTCCTCAGCACAAGGACTTCAGTGATGCAGAGAGACTAGAGAAGCTGGGATTGTTCCCCTTAGAGTGAGGACTGTAAAGGGGAGATTTAGTCGTGTTGATCAGAATTAAGAGAGTTTTTGATTGGGCAAAGAAGTAGAAATTGTTTGAACTGGCAGGAAGGTCGGTAACCAGAGAACAGAGGCTTTAAATAATTGGCAAAAACGTCAGTGTGAGAAATTACATACAATCCTCGAACAAAATCACCACTGAGATTGTGCAGTAGCTGTGAAGTTTGCAATGCACATAGTGACTTGAAATTGTGATCTGAGTCAAAAAGCCTTCAGCTTCCTGCTGGACAGGACACATTCATGATCAGCAAGAACAAACAAACCAATTGGAGCAAGGACTTGATGAGCAGCTCAGCTCTCTGTCCTGCCCTGAGATGCGATCCTTGGTCAGACACCAATGTAGATTTATCCAAGTTGATACTTGAAAAGTATGCATTAAAAAGTGCTGTATTTGTATCATACAGGAGTCAACATTTTTCCCATTGACGTTTAACAGCTGCATTAGATAGCGGAGGTGGGAATGCCACGCCACTCAGAACTGTAAAATCATGCATTTATCACAATGATTCAGAAAGAAAACCTATACGTTGAATGAAGCGACTGAATCTTAAAGTATTCTGTAAACATTTAAACCAATCCATCCTGTGTGAAAACAGAGATGAATAGGCATTTCACTCGCTGAGTTTGGTGTCAGAGTTTAGATAATCATATGAGAGGGTGCAGAGATGAACAAGCTTTCAAGAAATGCATAAGAATGGGAATGTCCATTTATGATTTGAAAGTTCGACAGCAATTTTTCATCCGAGCAATACTGAATGTTTCAGTTACTGAACTGATTGCGCTGAAAATGCGAAATTGTACTTGATTCTCTGCAGCGTTGACATAAATCTGTTTCTCCCCACAGATAAGAAGCCTCCTGTAGACTATGGTAAATATTTGTATTCAGGGAATTCATTGCCAATTTTTTGCGTGTTTCAATGTCCAGAAGCAGAAATCCAGGCATTCTGAGATACAGTTCACAATAGCCAAACCCAACTGCCTTCACTGCACCATCCCACTGCTCATTGGCTGCTTGTCATGCGTTCCAAAACTGCTAAAGCTGCAAATTTCCTCTGGTTGATATTAGTGACAGAATGCATTCATCTGACCGTCTCCCACCATTTCACAGCACGATATTCCCAACCTCAAACCTTGTGACCGCCGAAACGTTTAGCGTCCTCTTTCAAAAGCTGCAGTGGGGGATTTCAGCTCCTGCCCAGCAAATCTAAATTTCCGCAATCTTCCCCTGAGATAGTGATTACACTGGCAATGTTTCAATTGCACTTGTATTGCGGGGAAATGGAAAAAATCACGGGAATTCCCGGCCATGTTTTGGTGGGGACACAATGTTGCAGGGAACACGGAGCAGGGTCACCACTGCAGCAGAGGCGGATTTCTGCCCAAACATCCTTCAACAGCAACAGTCCTCAGAACAAGGACTTCAGTGATGGAGAGAGACTAGAGAAGCTGGGATTGTTCTCCTTAGAGGATAGAATGTTGAAGGGAGATTTAGTCGCGTTGTTGAGAAAGAAGATAGTTTTTGATTGGATAAAGAAGGAGAAATTATTTCAACTGGCGGGGGGTCGTTGACCAGAGGGCCCAGATTTAAGACGATTGGCAAAACTGTCAGATGAGAAGATAAGGAGAAACTAGAAACAGTCACCAATGAACAGTACAACCGAGATTGTGCAGAAGCCTTCAAGATTGCAAGGAATAAAATCACTTGATTCTATGACATGGGTCAAGATGCTTCATCTTCCTGCTGGATAGGACACATTCAGGAATATCCTGAACAAAGAAAAATCACTGGATCAAGGGATTTCTGAGCAGCTTAGGTCTCTGAGCTGCCCTGAGATCTGATCATTTGTCAGACCACAATGTAGATTTATCCAAGTTCATATTGAAACAATATGCATTAAAAATGCTCCTTCCTTTCATGCAGGAGTGATCATCCTGCAAAGAACCGTTTAACAGCTACATTAAATGGTGGACCTGAGATTGTCACACAGCTCATAACTGAACTGTCCCCGAATGCATTTTGTCACAAAGATTAAGCCAGAAAACGTATAAAGCATTGAAACGAAGCGGGTGTAAATGGTACAAATTAATGTGAGTTGTAAAAATTTCAACCGAACCATACTTTGTGAAGACAGAGTTGAATATGTATTCCATTCCCTGCTTTTGGTGCATGAGGTTTGATATTAATATGACACGTTGGAGATCACAAAGCTGTAATGAAATGAGTGTTAATGATAATGTCCATTGAACGTTGGAAAGATTGAGACGAATCCGTAATCCTTGCAATAGTGAATGTTTCAGTCACTATTCGTCTCAATCTTTCCAACGTTCAGAGTTCAAAATGTGAATCTGCACTCGATTCTCAGCTGGGAATGTTAACACAAATCTGTTTCACCCACAGCTTACTACGACTATAAAGACTATGGTAAACATATTTTATTCGGAGAACGTATTGTCAAATTTATTTTGCACGTTTTAATAGCCAGAAGCAATAATGCAGACACTCTGAGATACTGTTCCCAATACCCAAACTCAGATTCCTTCACGGCACTGTCCCGCTGCTCATTGACATTTCCTCATTCTGAACCTCCGATGAGAAGTTTAGCGTCCTCTATCAGATGATGCAGTGTCGGATTTCAGCTCCTGCCCAGGGAATCTGAATGTCGCACACTCACTGTGAGATAATGATTAAACTGGAAGTGCTCCAGTTACACTTGAATTGTGGAATAATGGCAAAATCGCTGGAACTCCCAGCTATTTACTGGAGAGCCAAAATATTCCAGGAAACACGGTGCAGTGTCAGCATTGCAGCAGAGGCGGATTTCTGCCCAAACATCCATCGACAGCAACAGTCCTCAGCACAAGGTCTTCAGTGATGGAGAGAGACTAGAGAAGCTGGGATTGTTCTCCTTAAAGTGAGGAATGTAAAGGGGAGTTTTAGTCGAGTTGATCAGAATTAAGAGAGTTTTGTGACTGGGTAAAGAAGTAGAAATTGTTTCAACTTGCAGGAAGGTCGGTAACCAGAGAACAGAGGCTTTAAATAATTGGCAAAAATGTCAGGGGGAGAAATTACATACAATCCTCGAACAGAATCACCACTGAGATTGTGCAGTAGCTGTGAAGTTTGCAATGCACATAGCGACTTAAAATTGTGATCTGAGTCAAAAAGCCTTCAGCTTCCTGCTGGACAGGACACATTCAGGATTAGCAAGAACAAACAAACCAATTGGAGCAAGGACTTGATGAGCAGCTCAGCTCTCTGTCCTGCCCTGAGATGCGATCCTTGGTCAGACACCAATGTAGATTTATCCAAGTTGATAGATGAAAAGTATGCATTAAAAAGTGCTGTATTTGTACCATACAGGAGTGAACTTTTTTCCCATTGACGATTAACAGCTGCATTAGGTAGCGGAGAGGGGAATGCCACGACACTCAGAACAGTAAAATCATGCATTTATCACAATGATTCAGACAGAAAACCTACGTTGAATGAAGTGACTGAATCTTAAAGTATGCTGTAAACATTTAAACCAATCCATCCTGTGTGAAAACAGAGATAAATAGGTGTTTCACTCGCTGATTTTGGTGTCAGAGTTTAGATATCATATGAGAGGGTGCAGAGATGAACAAGCTTTCAAGAAATGCGTAAGAATGGGAATGTCCATTTATGATTTGAAAGTTCGACAGCAATTCTTCATCCGAGCAATACTGAATGTTTCAGTTACTGAACTGTTTGCGCTGAAAATGCGAAATTGCAATTGATTCTCTGCAGCGTTGACATAAATCTGTTTCTCCCCACAGATAAGAAGCCACCTGTAGACTATGGTAAATATTTGTATTCAGGGAATTCATTGCCAATTTTTTGCGTGTTTCAATGTCCAGAAGCAGAAATCCAGGCATTCTGAGACACGGTTCACAATACCCAAACCCAGCTGCCTTCACTGCACCATCCCACTGCTCATTGGCTGCTTGTCATGCGTTCCAAAACTGCTAAAGCTGCAAATTTCCTCTGGTTGATATTAGTGACAGAATGCATTCATCTGACCGTCTCCCACCATTTCACAGCACGAAATTCCCAACCTCAAACCTTGCCACCGACGAAACGTTTAGCGTCCTCTTTCAAAAGCTGCAGTGGAGGATTTCAGCTCCTGCCCAGCAAATTTAAATTTCCGCAATCTTCCCCTGAGATAGTGATTACACTGGCAATGTTTCAATTGCACCTGTATTGCGGGAAAATGGAAAAAATCACGGGAATTCCCGGCCATGTTTTGGTGGGGACACAATGTTGCAGGGAACACGGAGCAGGGTCACCACTGCAGCAGAGGCGGATTTCGGCCCAAACATCCTTCAACAGCAACAGTCCTCAGCACAAGGACTTCAGTGATGGAGAGAGACTAGAGAAGCTGGGATTGTTCTCCTTAGAGGAGAGAAAGTTGAAGGGAGATTTCGTCGCGTTGTTGAGAAAGAAGATAGTTTTTGATTGGATAAAGAAGGAGAAATTGCTTCAACTGGCGGGGGGTCGTTGACCAGAGGGCCCAGATTTAAGACGATTGGCAAAACTGTCAGATGAGAAGATGAGGAGAAACTAGAAACAGTCACCAATGAACAGTACAACCGAGATTGTGCAGAAGCCTTCAAGATTGCAAGGAATAAAATCACTTGATTCTGTGACCTGGGTCAAGATGCTTCATCTTCCTGCTGGATAGGACACATTCAGGAATATCCTAAACAAAGAAAAATCACTGGATCAAGGGATCTCTGAGCAGCTTAGGTCTCTGTGCTGCCCTGAGATCTGATCATTTGTCAGACCACAATGTAGATTTATCCAAGTTCATATTGAAACAATAGGCATTAAAAATGCTACTTCCTTTCATGCCGGAGTGATCATCCTGCAAAGAACCGTTTAACAGCTACATTAAATGGTGGACCTGAGGATGTCACTCAGCTCATAACTTAACTGTCCCCGAATGCATTTTGTCACAAAAATTAAGCCAGAAAACGTATAAAGCATTGAAACGAAGCGGGTGTAAATGGTACAAATTAATGTATGTTGTAAACATTTCAACCGAACCATACTTTGTGAAGACAGAGTTGAATATGTATTCCATTCCCTGCTTTTGGTGCATGAGGTTTGATATTAATATGACACGTTGGAGATCACAAAGCTGTAATGAAATGAGTGTTAATGATAATGTCCATTGAACGTTGGAAAGATTGAGACGAATCCGTAATCCTTGCAATAGTGAATGTTTCAGTCACTATTCGTCTCAATCTTTCCAACGTTCAGAGTTCAAAATGTGAATCTGCACTCGATTCTCAGCTGGGAATGTTAACACAAATCTGTTTCACCCACAGCTTCCTACGACTATAAAGACTATGGTAAACATATTTTATTAAGAGAAATTATTGCCAATTTTTTGCACGTTTTAATAGCCAGAAGCAATAATGCAGACACTCTGAGATACTGTACCCAATACCCAAATTCAGATTCCTTCACTGCACTGTCCCGCTGCTCATTGACTTTTCCTTATGTGTTCCAAAACTGTTAAAGGTGTAAATTTCCTCTGGTTGCTATTAGTGATAGAATGCATTCATTTGCTCTTCCCTCAACATTTTACAGCATGAAATTCTAAACCTCCGATGAGAAATTTAGCGTCCTCTTTCAGATGATGCAGTGTGGGATTTCAGCTCCTGCCCAGGGAATCTGAATGTCGCACTCTCACTGTGAGATAATGATTAAACTGGAAGTGCTCCAGTTACACTTGAATTGTGGAATAATGGCAAAATCGCTGGAATTCCCAGCTATTTACTGGAGAGCCAAAATATTCCAGGGAATACGGTGCAGTATCAGCACTGCAGCAGAGGCGGATTTCTGCCCAAACATCCATCGACAGCAACAGTCCTCAGCACAAGGACGTCAGTGATGGAGAGAGACTAGAGAAGCTGGGATTGTTCTCCTTAAAGTGAGGAATGTAAAGGGGAGATTTAGTCGAGTTGATCAGAATTAAGAGAGTTTTGTGACTGGGTAAAGAAGTAGAGATGGTTTCAACTTGCAGGAAGGTCGGTAACCAGAGAACAGAGGCTTTAAATAATTGTCAAAAATGTCAGGGGGAGAAATTACATACAATCCTCGAACAGAATCACCACTGAGATTGTGCAGTAGCTGTGAAGTTTGCAATGCACATAGCGACTTAAAATTGTGATCTGAGTCAAAAAGCCTTCAGCTTCCTGCTGGACAGGACACATTCAGGATTAGCAAGAACAAACAAACCAATTGGAGCAAGGACTTGATGAGCAGCTCAGCTCTCTGTCCTGCCCTGAGATGCGATCCTTGGTCAGACACCAATGTAGATTTATCCAAGTTGATAGATGAAAAGTATGCATTAAAAAGTGCTGTATTTGTACCATACAGGAGTGAACTTTTTTCCCATTGACGATTAACAGCTGCATTAGGTAGCGGAGTGGGGAATGCCACGCCACTCAGAACTGTAAAATCATGCATTTATCACAATGATTCAGACAGAAAACCTATACGTTGAATGAAGTGACTGAATCTTAAAGTATGCTGTAAACATTTAAACCAATCCATCCTGTGTGAAAACAGAGATGAATAGGCATTTCACTCGCTGATTTTGGTAGTAGATAATCATATGAGAGGGTGTAGCGATGTACAAGCTTTCAAGAAATGCGTAAGAATGGGACTGTCCATTTATGATTTGAAAGTTCGACAGCAATTCTTCATCCGAGCAATACTGAATGTTTCAGTTACTGAACTGATTGCGCTGAAAATGCGAAATTGCACTTGATTCTCGGCAGAGTTGACACAAATCTGTTTCTCCCCACAGATAAGAAGCCACCTGTAGACTATGGTAAATATTTGTATTCAGGGAATTCATTGCCAATTTTTTGCGTGTTTCAATGTCCAGAAGCAGAAATCCAGGCATTCTGAGATACTGTTCACAATCGCCAACCCCAGCTGCCTTCACTGCACCATCCCACTGCTCATTGGCTGCTTGTCATGCGCTCCAAAACTGCTCAAGCTGCAAATTTCCTCTGGTTGATATTGGTGACAGAATGCATTCATCTGACCGTCTCCCACCATTTCACAGCACGATATTCCCAACCTCAAACCTTGTGACCGACGAAACGTTTAGCGTCCTCTTTCAAAAGCTGCAGTGGAGGATTTCAGCTCCTGCCCAGCAAATCTAAATTTCCGCAATCTTCCCCTGAGATAGTGATTACACTGGCAATGTTTCAACTGCACTTGTATTGCGGGAAAATGGAAAAAATCACGGGAATTCCCGGCCATGTTTTGGTGGGGACACAATGTTGCAGGGAACACGGAGCAGGGTCACCACTGCGGGTGTAAACGATACAAATTCATGTCAGTTGTAAAAATTTCAACCGAACCAGACTTTGTGAAGACAGAGTTGAATATGTATTCCACTCCCTGCTTTTGGTGCATGAGGTTTGATATTAATATGACACGTTGGAGATCACAAAGCTGTAATGAAATGAGTGTTAATGATAATGTCCATTGAACGTTGGAAAGATTGAGACGAATCCGTAATCCTTGCAATAGTGAATGTTTCAGTCACTATTCGTCTCAATCTTTCCAACGTGCAGAGTTCAAAATGTGAATCTGCACTCGATTCTCAGCTGGGAATGTTAACACAAATCTGTTTCACCCACAGCTTACTACGACTATAAAGACTATGGTAAACATTTTTTATTCAGAGAAATTATAGCCACTTTTTTGCACATTTTAATAGCCAGAAGCAATAATGCAGACACTCTGATATACTGTTCCCAATACCCAAACTCAGATTCCTTCACTGCACTATCCCGCTGCTCATTGACATTTCCTCATGTGTTCCAAAGCTGTTAAAGGTGTAAATTTCCTCTGGTTTCTATTAGTGATAGAATGCATTCATCTGCTCTTCCCTCAACATTTTACAGCATGAAATTCTAAACCTCCGATGAGAAGTTTAGTGTCCTCTTCCAGATAATGCAGTGTCGGATTTCAGCTCCTGCCCAGGGAATCTGAATGTCGCACTCTCACTGTGAGATAATGATTGAACTGGAAGTGCTCCAGTTACACTTGAATTGTGGAATAATGGCAAAATCGCTGGAAATCCCAGCTAATTACTGGAGAGCCAAAATATTCCAGGGAACACGGTGCAGTGTCAGCACTGCAGCAGAGGCGGATTTCTGCCCAAACATCCATCGACAGCAACAGTCCTCAGCACAAGGACTTCAGTGATGGAGAGAGACTACAGAAGCTGGGATTGTTCTCCTTAGAGTGAGGACTGTAAAGGGGAGATTTAGTCGTGTTGATCAGAATTAAGAGAGTTTTTGATTGGGCAAAGAAGTAGAAATTGTTTGAACTGGCAGGAAGGTCGGTAACCAGAGAACGGAGGCTTTAAATAATTGGCAAAAATGTCAGGGTGAGAAATTACATACAATCCTCGAACAAAATCACCACTGAGATTGTGCAGTAGCTGTGAAGTTTGCAATGCACATAGTGACTTAAAATTGTGATCTGAGTCAAAAAGCCTTCAGCTTCCTGCTGGACAGGACACATTCAGGATTAGTAAGAACAAACAAACCAATTGGAGCAAGGACTTGATGAGCAGCTCAGCTCTCTGTCCTGCCCTGAGATGCGATCCTTGGTCAGACACCAATGTAGATTTATCCAAGTTGATAGTTGAAAAGTATGCATTAAAAAGTGCTGTATTTGTATCATACAGGAGTGAACTTTTTTCCCATTGACGATTAAAATCTGCATCAGGTGGCGGAGAGAGGAATGCCACGCCACTCAGAACTGTAAAATCATGCATTTATCACAATGATTCAGACAGAAAACCTATACGTTGAATGAAGTGACTGAATCTTAAAGTATGCTGTAAACATTTAAACCAATCCATCCTGTGTGAAAACAGAGATGAATAGGCATTTCACTCGCTGATTTTGGTGTCAGAGTTCAGATAATCATATGAGAGGGTGCAGAGATGAACAAGCTTTCAAGAAGTGCGGAAGAATGGGAATGTCCATTTATGATTTGAAAGTTCGACAGCAATTCTTCATCCGAGCAATACTGAATGTTTCAGTTACTGAACTGATTGCGCTGAAAATGCGAAATTGCACTTGATTCTCTGCAGCGTTGACACAAATCTGTTTCTCCCCACAGATAAGAAGCCTCCTGTAGACTATGGTAAATATTTGTATTCAGGGAATTCATTGCCGATTTTTTGCGTGTTTTAATGTCCAGAAGCAGAAATCCAGGCATTCTGAGATACTGTTCACAATACCCAAACCCAGCTGCCATCACTGCACCATCCCACTGCTCAATGGCTGCTTGTCATGCGTTCCAAAACTGCTAAAGCTGCAAATTTCCTCTGGTTGATATTAGTGACAGAATGCATTCATCTGACCGTCTCCCACCATTTCACAGCACGATATTCCCAACCTCAAACCGTGTGACCGACGATTTCAGGATTTCAGCTCCTGCCCAGCAAATCTAAATTTCCGCAATCTTCCCCTGAGATAGTGATTACACTGGCAATGTTTCAATTGGAACAAATCACGGGAATTCCCGGCCATGTTTTGGTGGGGACACAATGTTGCAGGCAACACGGAGCAGGGTCACCACTGCAGCAGAGGCGGATTTCTGCCCAAACATCCTTCAACAGCAAGAGTCCTCAGCACAAGGACTTCAGTGATGGAGAGAGACTGGAGAAGCTGGGACTGTTCTCCTTAGAGGATAGAATGTTGAAGGGAGATTTAGTCGAGTTGTTCAGAAAGAAGATAGTTTTTGATTGGATAAAGAAGGAGAAATTGTTTCAACTGGCGGGGGGTCGTTGACCAGAGGGCCCAGATTTAAGACGATTGGCAAAACTTTGAGATGAGAAGATGAGGAGAAACTAGAAACAGTCACCAATGAACAGTACAACCGAGATTGTGCAGAAGCCTTCAAGATTGCAAGGAATAAAATCACTTGTTTCTATGACCTGGGTCAAGATGCTTCATCTTCCTGCTGGATAGGACACATTCAGGAATATCCTGAACAAAGAAAAATCACTGGATCAAGGGATTTCTGAGCAGGTCATAGGTCTCTGTGCTGCCCTGAGATCTGATCATTTGTCAGACCACAATGTAGATTTATCCAAGTTCATATTGAAACAATAGGCATTAAAAATGCTCCTTCCTTTCATGCAGGAGTGATCATCCTGCAAAGAACCGTTTAACAGCTACATTAAATGGTGGACCTGAGAATGTCTCTCAGCTCATAACTGAACTGTCCCCGAATGCATTTTGTCACAAAGATTAAGCCAGAAAACGTATAAAGCATTGAAACGAAGCGGGTGTAAATGGGACAAATTAATGTATGTTGTAAAAATTTCAACCGAACCAGACTTTGTGAAGACAGAGTTGAATATGTATTCCACTCCCTGCTTTTGGTGCATGAGGTTTGATATTAATATGACACGTTGGAGATCACAAAGCTGTAATGAAATGAGTGTTAATGATAATGTCCATTGAACGTTGGAAAGATTGAGACGAATCCGTAATCCTTGCAATAGTGAATGTTTCAGTCACTATTCGTCTCAATCTTTCCAACGTTCAGAGTTCAAAATGTGAATCTGCACTCGATTCTCAGCTGGGAATGTTAACACAAATCTGTTTCACCCACAGCTTACTACGACTATAAAGACTATGGTAAACATATTTTATTAAGAGAAATTATTGCCAATTTTTTGCACGTTTTAATAGCCAGAAGCAATAATGCAGACACTCTGAGATACTGTTCCCAATACCCAAACTCAGATTCCTTCACTGTACTATCCCGCTGCTCATTGACTTTTCCTCATGTGTTCCAAAACTGTTAAAGGTGTAAATTTCCTCTGGTTTCTATTAGTGATGGAATGCATTCATTTGCTCTTCCTCCAACATTTTACAGCATGACATTCTCAACCTCCGATGAGAAGTTTAGCGTCCTCTATCAGATGATGCAGTGTCGGATTTCATCTCCTGCCCAGGGAATCTGAATGTCGCACTCTCACTGTGAGATAATGATTAAACTGGAAGGGCTCCAGTTACACTTGAATTGTGGAATAATGGCAAAATCGCTGGAAATCCCAGCTATTTACTAGAGAGCCAAAATATTCCAGGGAACACGGTGCAGTGTCAGCACTGCAGCAGAGGCGGATTTCTGCCCAAACATCCATCGACAGCAACAGTCCTCAGCACAAGTACGTCAGTGATGGAGAGAGACTAGAGAAGCTGGGATTGTTCTCCTTCGAGTGAGGACTGTAAAGGGGAGATTTAGTCGAGTTGATCAGAATTAAGAGAGTTTTGGATTGGGCAAAGAAGAAGAAATTGTTTCAACTGGCAGGAAGGTCGGTAACCAGAGAACAGAGGCTTTAAATAATTGGCAAAAATGTCAGGGGGAGAAATTACATACAATCCTCGAACAAAATCACCACTGAGATTGTGCAGTAGCTGTGAAGTTCGCATTGCACAGAGTGACTTAAAATTGTGATCTGAGTCAAAAAGCCTTCAGCTTCCTGCTGGACAGGACACATTCAGGAATAGCAAGAACAAACAAACCAATTGGAGCAAGGACTTGATGAGCAGCTCAGCTCTCTATCCTGCCCTGAGATGCGATCCTTGGCAAGGCCGCAATGTCGACTTATCCAAATTGATAATTAAAAAAATATACATTGAAAAGTGCTGCTTCTGATTCATACAGGAGTGAACTTCCTTCCCCATTGATAGTTTGATAGCTGCATTAAGGAGTGGATAGGGGAATGACACGCCACTGTTAACTGCCCTCTCATGCACTTATCACAATGATTGAAACAGAAAACCGATACGTTGAAATGAAGTGACTGAAAGTTAAAGTATTCTGTAAATATTTAAACCAATCCGTACTGTGTTAAAACAGAGATGACTAGCTATTTGACTCCCTGATTTGATGTCAGAGTTTAGATATTCATATGAGAGGCTGCTGAGATGAATAAGCTTTCAAGAAATGTGTAAGAGTGGGAATGTCCATTTAAGGTTTGAAAGTTCCACAACAATTCTTCATCTGAGCAATACTGAATGTTTCAGTTACTGAACTGTTTACCTTGAAAATTCGAATTTGCACTTGATTCTCTGCAGCGTTGACACAAATCTGTTTCTCCCCAAAGATAAGAAGCCTTCTGCAGACTATGGTAAATATTTGTATTCATGGAATTCATTGCCAATTTTTTTTGCTTGTTTTAATGTCCAGAAGCAGAAATCCATGCACTCTGAGATACTGTTCACAATACCCAAACCCAGCTGCCTTCATTGCACCATCCCGCTGCTCATTGGCTTCTTTTCCTGTTCCAAACTGCGAAAGATGTAAATTTCCTCTGGTTGATATTCTTGACAGAATGCATTCATCTGACCATCTCCTACCATTTCACAGCACGAAATTCCCAACCTCAAACCTTGTCACCGACGAGAAGTTTAGCGTCCTCTTTCAAAAGCTGCAGTGGCGAATTTCAGCTCCTGCCCAGGGAGTCTGAATTTCCCCAATCTAACCCTTCGATAGTGATTACACTGGGAATGTTTCAGCTGTTATATTGTGCGACAATGGAAAATCCTCAGAATTCCCAGTCACGTGCTGGAGGAACAAAATGTTCCATGGTACACGGAGCAGGGTCACCACTGCAGCAGAGGCGGATTTCTGCCCAAACATCCTTCGACAGCAACAGTCCTCAGCACAAGGACTTCATTGATGGAGAGAGACTGGAGAAGCTAGGATTGTTGTCCTGAGAGAAAAGAATGTTCCGGGGAGATTTAATCCTGATGATCAGAATTATGAGGGTTTTGATTGGGTAAAGAAGGAGAAAGTGTTTCCACTGGCAGAAGGGACAGTAACCAGAGGGCACAGATTTAGGATAACTGGCAAAAATATCAAGGCAGGACATGAGCAACAATTACACACAGCCCCAAACAAAATCACCACTGAGATTGTGCAGTAGTTCTCAAGACTGCTATGAATAAAATTACTTGATTTTTTGACCTGGGTCAAGAGGCTTCAGCTTCCTGCTGGACAGGACACTTTCAAGAATCGTGAGAACAAAAGATACAATTAAAGCAAGGATTTTCGGATTAGCTCAGCTCCCTGTCCTGCCCCGAGATGCGATCCTTGGCCAGACAGCAATGTAGGTGTATCCAAGTAGATAGTTGAAAAATATGCATTACAATTGCTGCACCTGTATCATACAGGAGTGAATTTATTCCAGTTAATATTTTAACAGCTGCATTAAGTAGCGGACAAGGGAATGCAGCGCAACTCATAACAATCCAACCAAGCACTTATCACAATAACTCAAACAAAAAAACTATACGTTGAAATGAAGTGTCTGCGAATGGTAAAGTATTCTGTCAAACTTTAAACCAATTCATACTTTGTGAAAACAGAGATGAATAGTTCTTTTACTTCCTGCTTTTGGTGTGAGAGTTTTAATATTCATATGAGAGGTTGCAGAGATGAATAAGTTTAAAGGAAGTGTGTAAGAATGGGAATATCCACGTCATGTTTTGAGTGTCTTCATCAATTCTTAATCCGAGCAATGCTGAATGTTTCAGTTACTGAACTGATTGCGTTGAAAATGCGAATCTTCACTTGATTCTCTGCAATATTAACACAAAACTGTTTCTCCCCACAGATCAAAAGACTTTTAAAATCGTCGGTAAATATTTTATTCAGAAAATTCAGTATATTTTTTCTTTGCTTGTTTTAATCTCCAGAAGCAATAATGCTGACACTCTGACAGATACTGTTCACAATATCCAAAGCCAGCTCCCTTCACTGCACCATCCCGCTGCTCATTGGCTATATCTCACGTGTTCCAAAACTGCTAAAGGTGCAAATTTCCTCTGGCTGCTTTGAGAGACAGAATGCATTCAATTAGCCGCCTCCCATCATTTGACAGCACGAAATTCCCAACCTCAAACCTCGTCACCGATGAGAAGTTTAGCGTCAACTTTCAAAAGTTACAGTTTTCAGTTTCAGCTCCTGCCCAGGAAATCTGAATTTCCCAACTCTCACCCTGAGATAGTGATTACACTGGGAGTGTTTCAGCTGCACTGATATTGTGGGATAATGGCAAAATCGCTGGAATTCCTGGCTATTTACTGAAGAGACAAAATGCTCAATGGAACACTGCAGCAGAGGCGGATTTCTGCCCAAACATCCTTCAACAGCAAGAGTCCTCAGCACAAGGACTTAAGTGATGGAAAGAGACTGGAGAAGCTGTGATTGTTCTCTTGAGAGTGAAGAATGTAAAGGGAAGATTTAATCGAGTTGATCAGAATTAAGACAGTTCTTGATTGGGTCATGAAGTAGAAATTGTTTCAACTGGCAGGAGGGTCGGCAACCGGAGAACAGATGTTTAAGATAATTTGCAAAAATGTCAGGTAGAAAATGAGGAGAAATTACATACAATCCTCGAACAAAATCACAACTGAGATTGTGCAGTAGCTGTGAAGTTTGCAATGCACATAGTGACTTGAAATTGTGATCTGAGTCAAAAAGCCTTCAGCTTCCTGCTGGACAGGGCACATTCAGGATTAGCAAGAACAAACAAACCAATTGGAGCAAGGACTTGATGAGCAGCTCAGCTCTCTGTCCTGCCCTGAGATGCGATCCTTGGTCAGACACCAATGTAGATTTATCCAAGTTGATAGTTGAAAAGTATGCATTAAAAAGTGCTGTATTTGTACCATACAGGAGTGAACTTTTTTCCCATTGACAGTTTAACAGCTGCATTCAGTAGCGGACAGGAAAATGCCACGCCCCTCCTAACTGTCCACTCATGCACTTATCACAATGATCCGAGCACAAAACCTATACGTTGAAATGAAGTTGCTGCGAATTTGAAAGTAAAGTATTCTGTAAAAATTTAAACCAATCTATACTTTGTGAAAACAGAGATGAATAGCTATTTCACTCCCGGATTTGGTGTCAGAGTTTAGTTATTCATATGAGAGGGTGCAGAGATGAATAAACTTTCAAGAAATGCGTAAGAGTGGGAATGTCCAATTAAGGTTTGAAAGTTCCACAACAATTCTTCATCCGAGCAAAACTGAATGTTTCAGTTACTGAACTGATTGCCTTGAATGTGCGAATTTGCACTTGATTCTCTGCAGTGTTGACTCAAATCTGTTTCTCCCCACAGATAAGAAGCCTTCTGTAGACTATGGTAAATATTGGTATTCAGAGAATTCATTGTCAATCTCTTTTGATTGTTTTAATGTCCAGAAGCAAAAATGCAGGCACTCTGAGATACTGTTCACAATATCCAAACCCAAATCCCTTCACTGCACCAACCCGCATCTCATTGGCTGCTTCTCATGTGTTCCAAAACAGTTCAAGGTGTAAATTTCCTATGATTGATATTAGTGACAGAATGTATTCATCTGACCGTCTCCCACCATTTCAACAACACTAAATATCCAACCTCAAACCTTGTCACAGACGAGAAGTTTAGTGTCCTCTTTCAAAAGCTGCAGTGGAGGATTTCAGCTCCTGCCCAGGAAATCTGAATTTCCCACTCTCACTGTGACGTCGTGAATACACAGCTTCGGCGAGACTTATATGGCGGGTCAGTGGAAAAATCACTGGAATTCCCGGCCATATGCTTGAGAGGAAAAATGTTCCATGGAACATGGAGCAGGGTCACCACTGCAGCAGAGGCGGATTTCTGCCCAAACTTCCGCCCACAGCAAAAGTCCTCAACACAAGGACTTCAGTGATGGAGAGAGACTGGAGAAGTTGGGATTGCTTTTCTCAGAGTGAGGAATGTAAAGGGGAGAGTTAATAGTGCAGATCAGAATTAAGTCAGTTTTTGATTGGGTCAAGAAGTTGAAATTATTTCCAATGGCAGGAAGGTCGGTAACCAGCTAACAGAGGTTTATGATAATTGGCAAAAATGTCAGGGGGAAGTGAGGAGAAATTACATACAATCCGGAACAAAACCACCACTGAGATTGTGCAGTAGCTGTGAAGTTTGCAATGAATACAATGACTTAAAATTGTGATCTGAGTCATAAAGCCTTCAGCTTCCTGCTGGACAGGACACATTCAGGATTAGCAAGCACAAACAAACCAATTGGAGCAAGGACTTGATGAGCAGCTCAGCTCTCTGTCCTGCCCTGAGATGCGATCCTTGGCAAGGCCGCAATGTAGACTTATCCAAATTGATAATTGAAAAAATATACATTGAAAAGTGCTGCTTCTGATTCATACAGGAGTGAACTTCCTTCCCCATTGATAGTTTGATAGCTGCATTAAGGAGTGGAGAGGGGAATGACACGCCACTCATAACTGCCCACTCATGCACTTATCACAATGATTGAAACAGAAAACCGATACGTTGAAATGAAGTGACTGAAAGTTAAAGTATTCTGCAAATATTTAAACCAATCCGTACTGTGTTAAAACAGAGATGAATAGCGATTTCACTACCTGATTTGACGTCAGAGTTTAGATATTCATATGAGAGGCTGCTGAGATGAATAAGCTTTCAAGAAATGTGTAAGAGTGGGAATGTCCATTTAAGGTTTGAAAGTTCCACAACAATTCTTCATCTGAGCAATACTGAATGTTTCAGTTACTGAACTGTTTACCTTGAAAATGCGAATTTGCACTTGATTCTCTGCAGCGTTGACACAAATCTGTTTCTCCCCACAGCTAAGAAGCCTTCTGCAGACTATGGTAAATATTTGTATTCAGGGAATTCATTGCCAATTTTTTTTGCTTGTTTTAATGTCCAGAAGCAGAAATCCATGCACTCTGAGATACTGTTCACAATACCCAAACCCAGCTGCCTTCATTGCACCATCCCGCTGCTCATTGGCTTCTTTTCATGTTCCAAAACTGCTAAAGTTGTAAATTTCCTCTGGTTGATATTCTTGACAGAATGCATTCATCTGACCATCTCCTACCATTTCACAGCACGAAATTCCCAACCTCAAACCTTGTCACCGACGAGAAGTTTAGCGTCCTCTTTCAAAAGCTGCAGTGGCGAATTTCAGCTCCTGCCCAGGGAGTCTGAATTTCCCCAATCTAACCCTTCGATAGTGATTACACTGGGAATGTTTCAGCTGTTATATTGTGCGACAATGGAAAATCCTCAGAATTCCCAGTCACGTGCTGGAGGAACAAAATGTTCCATGGTACACGGAGCAGGGTCACCACTGCAGCAGAGGCGGATTTCTGCCCAAACATCCTTCGACAGCAACAGTCCTCAGCACAAGGACTTCAGTAATGGAGAGAGACTGGAGAAGCTGGGATTGTTGTCCTGAGAGAAAAGAATGTTCCGGGGAGATTTAATCCTGATGATCAGAATTATGAGGATTTTGATTTTGTAAAGAAGGAGAAAGTGTTTCCACTGGCAGAAGGGTCAGTAACCAGAGGGCACAGATTTAGGATAACTGGCAAAAATATCAAGGCAGGACATGAGCAACAATTACACACAGCCCCTAAACAAAATCACCACTGAGATTGTGCAGTAGTTCTCAAGACTGCTATGAATAAAATTACTTGATTTTTTGACCTGGGTCAAGAGGCTTCAGCTTCCTGCTGGACAGGACACTTTCAAGAATCGTGCGAACAAAAGATACAATTAAAGAAAGGATTTTCGGATTAGCTCAGCTCCCTGTCCTGCCCCGAGATGCGATCCTTGGCCAGACAGCAATGTAGGTGTATCCAAGTAGATAGTTGAAAAATATGCATTACAATTGCTGCACCTGTATCATACAGGAGTGAATTTATTCCAGTTAATATTTTAACAGCTGCATTAAGTAGCGGACAAGGGAATGCAGCGCAACTCATAACAATCCAACCAAGCACTTATCACAATAACTCAAACAAAAAAACTATACATTGAAATGAAGTGTCTGCGAATGGTAAAGTATTCTGTCAAATTTTAAACCAATTCATACTTTGTGAAAACAGAGATGAATAGTTCTTTTACTTCCTTCTTTTGGTGTGAGAGTTTTAATATTCATATGAGAGGTTGCAGAGATGAATAAGTTTAAAGGAAGTGTGTAAGAATGGGAATATCCACGTCATGTTTTGAGGGTCTTCATCAATTCTTAATCCGAGCAATGCTGAATGTTTCAGTTACTGAACTGATTGCGTTGAAAATGCGAATCTTCACTTGATTCTCTGCAATATTAACACAAAACTGTTTCTCCCCACAGATCAAAAGACTTTTAAAATCGTCGGTAAATATTTTATTCAGAAAATTCAGTATATTTTTTCTTTGCTTGTTTTAATCTCCAGAAGCAATAATGCTGACACTCTGACAGATACTGTTCACAATATCCAAAGCCAGCTCCCTTCACTGCACCATCCCGCTGCTCATTGGCTATATCTCACGTGTTCCAAAACTGCTAAAGGTGCCAATTTCCTCTGGCTGCTTTGAGAGACAGAATGCATTCAATTAGCCGCCTCCCATCATTTGACAGCACGAAATTCCCAACCTCAAACCTCGTCACCGATGAGAAGTTTAGCGTCAACTTTCAAAAGTTACAGTTTTCAGTTTCAGCTCCTGCCCAGGAAATCTGAATTTCCCAACTCTCACCCTGAGATAGTGATTACACTGGGAGTGTTTCAGCTGCACTGATATTGTGGGATAATGGCAAAATCGCTGGAATTCCCGGCTATTTACTGAAGAGACAAAATGCTCAATGGAACACTGCAGCAGAGGCGGATTTCTGCCCAAACATCCTTCAACAGCAAGAGTCCTCGGCACAAGGACTTCAGTGATGGAGAGAGACTGGAGAAGCTGTGATTGTTCTCTTGAGAGTGAAGAATGTAAAGGGAAGATTTAATCGAGTTGATCAGAATTAAGACAGTTCTTGATTGGGTCAAGAAGTAGAAATTGTTTCAACTGGCAGGAGGGTCGGCAACCGGAGAACAGATGTTTAAGATAATTTGCAAAAATGTCAGGTAGAAAATGAGGAGAAATTACATACAATCCTCGAACAAAATCACCACTGAGATTGAGCAGTAGCTGTGAAGTTTGCAATGCACATAGTGACTTGAAATTGTGATCTGAGTCAAAAAGCCTTCAGCTTCCTGCTGGACAGGACACATTCAGGATTAGCAAGAACAAACAAACCAATTGGAGCAAGGACTTGATGAGCAGCTCAGCTCTCTGTCCTGCCCTGAGATGCGATCCTTGGTCAGACACCAATGTAGATTTATCCAAGTTGACAGTTGAAAAGTATGCATTAAAAAGTGCTGTATTTGTACCATAGAGGAGTGATCTTTTTTCCCATTGACAGTTTAACAGCTGCATTCAGTAGCGGACAGGAAAATGCCACGCCCCTCCTAACTGTTCACTCATGCACTTATCACAATGATCCGAGCACAAAACCTATACGTTGAAATTAAGTTGCTGCCAATTTGAAAGTAAAACATTCTGTAAAAAATTAAACCAATCTATACTTTGTGAAAACAGAGATGAATAGCTATTTCACTCCCGGATTTGGTGTCAGAGTTTAGTTATTCATATGAGAGGGTGCAGAGATGAATAAGCTTTCAAGAAATGCGTAAGAGTGGGAATGTCCAATTAAGGTTTGAAAGTTCCACAACAATTCTTCATCCGAGCAAAACTGAATGCTTCAGTTACTGAACTGATTGCCTTGAATGTGCGAATTTGCACTTGATTCTCTGCAGTGCTGACTCAAATCTGTTTCTCCCCACAGATAAGAAGCCTTCTGTAGACTATGGTAAATATTGGTATTCAGAGAATTCATTGTCAATCTCTTTTGATTGTTTTAATGTCCAGAAGCAAAAATGCAGGCACTCTGAGATACTGTTCACAATATTCAAACCCAGCTCCCTTCACTGCACCAACCCGCATCTCATTGGCTGCTTCTCATGTGTTCCAAAACAGTTCAAGGTGTAAATTTCCTCTGATTGATATTAGTGACAGAATGTATTCATCTGACCGTCACCCACCATTTCAACAACACTAAATATCCAACCTCAAACCTTGCCACCGACGAGAAGTTTAGCGTCCTCTTTCAAAAGCTGCAGTGGCGGATTTCAGCTCCTGCCCAGGAAATCTGAATTTCCCACTCTCACTGTGACGTCGTGAATACACAGCTTCGGCGAGACTTATATGGCGGGACAGTGGTAAAATCACTAGAATTCCCGGCCATATGCTTGAGAGGAAAAATGTTCCATGGAACATGGAGCAGGGTCACCACTGCAGCAGAGGCGGATTTCTGCCCAAACTTCCGCCCACAGCAAAAGTCCTCAACACAAGGACTTCAGTGATGGAGAGAGACTGGAGAAGTTGGGATTGCTTTTCTCAGAGTGAGGAATGTAAAGGGGAGAGTTAATAGTGTAGATCAGAATTAAGTCAGTTTTTGATTGGGTCAAGAAGTTGAAATTATTTCCAATGGCAGGAAGGTCGGTAACCAGCTAACAGAGGTTTATGATAATTGGCAAAAATGTCAGGGGGAAGTGAGGAGAAATTACATACAATCCGGAACAAAACCACCACTGAGATTGTGCAGTAGCTGTGAAGTTTGCAATGAACACAATGACTTAAAATTGTGATCTGAGTCATAAAGCCTTCAGCTTCCTGCTGGACAGGACACATTCAGGATTAGCAAGCACAAACAAACCAATTGGAGCAAGGACTTGATGAGCAGCTCAGCTCTCTATCCTGCCCAGAGATGCGATCCTTGGCAAGGCCGCAATGTCGACTTATCCAAATTGATAATTGAAAAAATATACATTGAAAAGTGCTGCTTCTGTATCATACAGGAGTGAACTTCCTTCCCCATTGATAGTTTGATAGCTGCATTAAGTAGTGGAGAGGGGAATGACACGCCACTCATAACTGCCTACTCATGCACTTATCACAATGATTCAAACAGAAAACCGATACGATGAAATGAAGTGACTGAAAGTTAAAGTATTCTGCAAAAATTTAAACCAATCCGTACTGTGTGAAAACAGAGATGACTAGCTATTTCACTACCTGATTTGATGTCAGAGTTTAGATAGACATATGAGAGGGTGCTGAGATGAATAAACCTTCAAGAAATGCGTAAGAGTGGGAATGTCCATTTAAGGTTTGAAAGTTCCACAACAATTCTTCATCTGAGCAATACTGAATGTTTCATTTACTGAACTGTTTACCTTGAAAATGCGAATTTGCACTTGATTCTCTGCAGCGTTGACACAAATCTGTTTCTCCCCACAGATAAGAAGCCTTCTGCAGACTATGGTAAATATTTGTATTCAGGGAATTCATTGCCAATTTTTTTTGCTTGTTTTAATGTCCAGAAGCAGAAATCCATGCACTCTGAGATACTCAGCTTCCTTCATTGCACCAACCCGCTGCTCATTGGCTGCTTTTCATGTTCCAAAACTGCTAAAGATGTACATTTCCTCTGGTTGATATTAGTGACAGAATGCATTCATCTGACCGTCTCCCACCGATTCACAGCACGAAATTCCCAACCTCAAACCTTGTCACCGCCGAGACGTTTAGCGTCCTCTTTCAAAAGCTGCAGTGGCGGTTTTCAGCTCCTGCCCAGGAAATCTGAATTTCCCCAATCTGACCCTGAGATAGTGATTACACTGACAGTGTTTCAGCTGCACTTGTATTGTGGGAAAGTGGAAAAATCGCTGGAATTCCCGGCCATGTTTTGGGGGTACACAATGCTGCAGGGAACATGGAGCAGTGTCCCAACGGCAACAGAGGCGGATTTCTGCCCAAAACTCCGCCAACAGCAACAGTCCTCAGCACAAGGACCTCAGTGATGGAGAGAGACTAGAGAAGCTGGGTTTGTTCTCCTTCGAGTGAGGAATGTAAAGGGGTGATTTAATCTAGTTGATCTGAATTAAGTCAGTTTTTGATTGGGTCAAGAAGTAAACATTGTTTCCACTGGCAGGAGGTTCGGGAACCAGAGAACCGAGGTTTAAGATAATTGGGAAAAATGTCAGGGGAAATGAGGGGAAATTACATACAATCCCCGAACAAAACCACCACTGAGATTGTGCAGTAGCTGTGAAGTTTGCAATGAACACAGTGACTTGAAATTGTGATCTGAGTCAAAAGCCTTCAGCTTCCTGCTGGACAGGACACATTCAGGATTAGCAAGAACAAACAAACCAATCGGAGCAAGGACTTGATGAGCAGCTCAGCTCTCTGGCCTGCCCTGAGATGCGATCCTTGGTCAGACCACAATGTAGATTTATCCATGTTGACAGTTGAAAAATATACATAGAAAAGTGCTGCTTCTGTATCATACAGGAGTGAACGTTTTTCCCCCCATTCATAGTTTGATAGATGCATTCAGTAGTGGAAAGGGGAATGACACGCCACTCATAACTGCCCACTCATGCACTTATCACAATGATTCAAACTGAAAACCGATACGTTGAAATGAAGTGACTGAAAGTTAAAGTATTCTGTAAAAATTTAAACCAATCCATACTGTGTGAAAACAGAGATGAATAGCTATTTCACTCCCTGATTTGGTGTCAGAGTTTAGATAGACATATGAGAGGGTGCTGAGATGAATAAACTTTCAAGAAATATGTAAGAGTGGGAATGTCCATTTAAGGTTTGAAAGTTCCACAACAATTCTTCATCTGAGCAATACTGAATGTTTCAGTTACTGAACTGTTCACCTTGAAAATGCGAATTTGCACTTGATTCTCTGCAGCGTTGACACAAATCTGTTTCTCCCCACAGATAAGAAGCCTTCTGCAGACTATGGTAAATATTTGTATTCAGGGAATTCATTGCCAATTTTTTTTGCTTGTTTTAATGTCCAGAAGCAGAAATCCATGCACTCTGAGATACTGTTCACAATACCCAAACCCAGCTGCCTTCATTGCACCATCCCGCTGCTCATTGGCTGCTTTTCATGTTCCAAAACTGCTAAAGATGTAAGTTTCCTCTGGTTGATATTAGTGACAGAATGCATTCATCTGACCGTCTCCCACCATTTCACAGCACGAAATTCCCAACCTCAAACCTTGTCACAGACGAGAAGTTTAGCGTCCTCTTTCAAAAGTTGCAGTGGCGGTTTTCAGCTCCTTCCCAGGAAATCTGAATTTCCCCAATCTGACCCTGAGATAGTGATTGCACTGGCAGTGTTTCAGCTGCACTTGTATTGTGGGAAAGTGGAAAAATCGCTGGAATTCCCGGCCATGTTTTGGGGGTACACAATGCTGCAGGGAACATGGAGCAGTGTCCCAACGGCAACAGAGGCGGATTTCTGCCCAAAACTCCGCCAACAGCAACAGGCCTCAGCACAAGGACTTCAGTGATGGAGAGAGACTAGAGAAGCTGGGATTGTTCTCCTTGGAGTGAGGAATGTCAAGGGGAGATTTAATCTAGTTGATCTGAATTAAGTCAGTTTTTGATTGGGTCAAGAAGTAAACATTGTTTCCACTGGCAGGAGGTTCGGGAACGAGAGAACCGAGGTTTGAGATAATTGGGAAAAATGTCACGGGAATTGAGGGACAATTACATACAATCCCCGAACAAAACCACCACTGAGATTGTGCAGTAGCTGTGAAGTTTGCAATGAATACAGTGACTTGAAATTATGATCTGAGTCAAAAGCCTTCAGCTTCCTGCTGGACAGGACACATTCAGGATTAGCAAGAACAAACAAACCAATTGGAGCAAGGACTTGATGAGCAGCTCAGCTCTCTGTCCTGCCCTGAGATGTGATCCTTGGTCAGACACCAATGTAGATTTATCCAAGTTAATAGTTGAAAAGTATGCATTAAAAAGTGCTGTATTTGTACCATACAGGAGTGAACTTTTTTCCCATTGACTATTAAAAGCTTCATCAGGTAGCGGAGAGAGGAATGCCACGACACTCAGAACTATAAAATCATGCATTTATCACAATGATTCAGACAGAAAACCTATACGTTGAATGAAGTGACTGAATCTTAAAGTATGCTGTAAACATTTAAACCAATCCATCCTGTGAGAAAACAGAGATGAATAGGCATTTCACTCGCTGCGTTTGGTGTCAGAGTTTAGATAATCATATGAGAGGGTGCAGCGATGTACAAGCTTTCAAGAAATGCGTAAGAATGAGAATGTCCATTTATGATTTGAAAGTTCCACAACAATTCTTCATCTGAGCAATCCTGAATGTTTCAGTTACTGAACTGTTTACCTTGAAAATGCAAATTTGCACTTGATTCTCTGCAGCGTTTACACAAATCTGTTTCTCCCCACAGATAAGAAGCCTCCTGCAGACTATGGTAAATATTTGTATTCAGGGAATTCATTGCCAATTTTTTTTGCTTGTTTTAATGTCCAGAAGCAGAAATCCATGCACTCTGAGATACTGTTCACAATACCCAAACCCAGCTGCCTTCATTGCACCATCCCGCTGCTCATTGGCTTCTTTTCATGTTCCAAAACTGCTAAAGATGTAAATTTCCTCTGGTTGATATTAGTGACAGAATGCATTCATCTGACCGTCTCCCACCATTTCACAGCACGAAATTCCCAACCTCAAACCTTGTCACCGACAAGAAGTTTAGCGTCCTCTTTCAAAAGCTGCAGTGGAGGATTTCAGCTCCTGCCCAGGAAATCTGAATTTCCCAGTCTCACTGTGACGTCGTGAACACACAGTTTCGGAGAGACTTATATGGCGGGACAGTGGAAAAATCACTGGAATTCCCGGCCATGTGCTTGAGAGGCAAAATGTTCCATAGAAAATGGAGCAGGGTCACCACTGCAGTAGAGGCGGATTTCTGTCCAAACATCCTTCGACAGCATCAGTCCTCAGCACAAAGACTTCAGTGATGGAGAGAGAATGGAGAAGTTGGGATTGCTTTTCTCAGAGTGAGGAATGTAAAGGGGAGATTTAATCGTGTAGATCAGAATTAAGTCAGTTTTAGATTGGGTCAAGAAGTAGAAATTATTTCCACTGGCAGGAAGGTCGGTTACCAGCTGACAGAGGTTTATGATAATTTGCAAAAATGTCAGGGGGAAGTGAGGAGAAATTACATACAATCCGGAACAAAACCACCACTGAGATTGTGCAGTAGCTGTGAAGTTTGCAATGAACACAATGACTTAAAATTGTGATCTGAGTCAAAAGCCTTCAGCTTCCTGCTGGACAGGACACATTCAGGATTAGCAAGAACAAACAAACCAATTGGAGCAAGGACTTGATGAGCAGCTCAGCTCTCTGTCCTGCCCTGAGATGCGATCCTTGGCAAGGACACAATGTTGACTTATCCAAATCGATAATTGAAAAAATATACATTGAAAAGTGCTGCTTCTGTATCATACAGGGGTGAACTTCCTTCCCCATTGATAGTTTGATAGCTCCATTAAGTAGTGGAGAGGGGAATGACACGCCACTCATAACTGCCCACTCATGCACTTATCACAATGATTCAAACTGAAAACCTGTACGTTGAAATGAAGTGACTGAAAGTTAAAGTATTCTGTAAAAATTTAAACCAATCCATACTGTGTGAAAACAGAGATGACTAGCTATTTCACTCCCTGATTTGATGTCCAGAGTTTAGATATACATATGAGAGGGTGCTTAGATGAATAAACTTTCAAGAAATGTGTAAGAATGGGAATGTCCATTTAAGGTTTGAAAGTTCCACAACAATTCTTCATCTGAGCAATACTGAATGTTTCAGTTACTGAACTGTTTACCTTGAAAATGCGAATTTGCACTTGATTCTCTGCAGCGTTGACACAAATCTGTTTCTCCCCACAGATAAGAAGCCTTCTGCAGACTACGGTAAATATTTGTATTCAGGGAATTCATTGCCAATTTTTTTTGCTTGTTTTAATGTCCAGAAGCAGAAATCCATGCACTCTGAGATACTGTTCACAATACCCAAACCCAGCTGCCTTCATTGCACCATCCCGCTGCTCATTGGCTGCTTTTCATGTTCCAAAACTGCTAAAGATGCAAATTTCCTCTGGTTGATATTCTTGACAGAATGCATTCATCTGACCATCTCCCACCATTTCACAGCACGAAATTCCCAACCTCAAACGTTGTCACCGCCGAGACGTTTAGCGTCCTCTTTCAAAAGTTGCAGTGGCGGTTTTCAGCTCCTTCCCAGGAAATCTGAATTTCCCCAATCTGACCCTGAGATAGTGATTACACTGGCAGTGTTTCAGCTGCACTTGTATTGTGGGAAAGTGGAAAAATCGCTGGAATTCCCGGCCATGTTTTGGGGGTACACAATTCTGCAGGGAACATGGAGCAGTGTCCCAACGGCAACACAGGCGGATTTCTGCCCAAAACTCCGCCAACAGCAACAGTCCTCAGTGCAAGGACTTCAGTGATGGAGAGAGACTAGAGAAGCAATGATTGTTCTCCTTGGAGTGAGGAATGTAAAGGGGAGATTTAATCGAGTTGATCTGAATTAAGTCAGTTTTTGATTGGGTCAAGAAGTAAACATTGTTTCCACTGGCAGGAGGGTCGGGAACCAGAGAACAGAGGTTTAAGATAATTGGGAAAAATGTCAGGGGGAAGTGAGGAGAAATTACACACAATCCCCAAACAAAACCACCACTGAGATTGTGCAGTAGCTGTGAAGTTTGCAATGAATACAGTGACTTGAAATTGTGATCTGAGTCAAAAGCCTTCAGCTTCCTGCTGGACAGGACACATTCAGGATTAGCAAGAACAAACAAACCAATTGGAGCAAGGACTTGATGAGCAGCTCAGCTCTCTGTCCTGCCCTGAGATGCGATCCTTGGTCAGACCACAATGTAGATTTATCCATGTTGACAGTTGAAAAATATACATTGAAAAGTGCTGCTTCTGTATCATGCAGGAGTGAACGTTTTTTCCCCATTGATAGTTTGATAGCTGCATTAAGTAGTGGAGAGGGCAATGACACGCCACTCATAACTGCCCACTCATGCACTTATCACAATGATTCAAACAGAAAACCGATACGTTGAAATGAAGTGACTGAAAGTTAAAGCATTCTGTAAAAATTTAAACCAATCCATACTGTGTGAAAACAGAGATGAATAGCTATTTCACTACCTGATTTTTTGTCAGAGTTTCGATATTCATAGGAGATGGTGCAGAGATGAATAAACTTTCAAGAAATGCATAAGAGTGGGAATGTCCATTTAAGGTTTGAGAGTTCCACAACAATTCTTCATCCGAGCAATACTGAATGTTTCAGTTACTGAACTGATAGCCTTGAATGTGCGAATTTGCCCTTGATTCTCTGCAGTGTTGACTCAAATCTGTTTCTCCCCACAGATAAGAAGCCTCCTGTCGACGATGGTAATATTTGTATTTAGGGAAATCATTTTCAATTCTTTTTGCATGTTTGAATGTCCAGAAGCAGAAATGCAGGCGCTCTGAGATACTGTTCACAATATCCAAACCCAGCTGCCTTCACTGCACCATCCCGCTGCTCATTGGCTGCCTCTCATGTGTTCTAAAAGTGCAAAAGGTGTACATTTCCCCTGGTTAATATTAGTGACAGAATGCATTCATCTGACCGTCTCCCACCATTTCACAGCACGAAATTCCCAACCTCAAACCTTGTCACCGACGGGACGTTCAGCGTCCTCTTTGAAAAGCTGCAGTGGCGAATTTCAGCTCCTGCCCAGGAAATCTGAATTTCCCCAATCTCAGCCTGAGATAGAGATTACACTGGGAGTGTTTCAGCTGCACTTGTATTGTAGGAAAGTGGAAAAATCACTGGAAATCCCGGTCATGTGTTGGGGGGGGGGGGCTCAATGTTGCAGAGAACACGGAGCAGCGTCACAACTGCAGCAGAGGTGGATTTCTGCCCAAACATCCTTCGAAAGCAACAGTCCTCAGCACAAGGACTTCAGTGATGGAGAGAGTCTCCAGAAGCTGGGATTGTTCTCCTTAGAGGAAAGTATTTTGAAGGGAGTTTTAGTCGAGTTGTTCAGAAAGAAGATAATTTTTGATTGGAAAAAAAAGAGAAATTGTTTCAACTGGCAGGAGGGTCGTTGACCAGAGGGCATAGATTTAAGATAATTGGCAAAACTGTCATATGAGAAACTAGAAACTGTCCCATGAACACTACAACCTAGATTGTGCAGAAACCTTCAAGATTTGCAAGGAATAAAATCACTTGATTCTGTGACCTGGGTCAAGACGCTTCATCTTCCTGCTGGATAGGACACATTCAGGAATATCCTGAACATAGAAAAATCACTGGATCAAGGGATTTCTGAGCAGCTCAGGTTTCTGTGCTGCCCTGAGATCTGATCATTGGTCAGACCACAATGCAGATTTATCCAAGTTCATATTTGAACAATATGCATTAAAAATGCTGTTTTCTTCATGCAGGAGTGATCGTCCTACAAAGAACCGTTTAACGGCTGTATTAAATGGTGGACCTGAGAATGTCACACAGCTCATAACTTAACTGTCCCCGAATGCATTTTGTCACAAAGATTAAGCTCGAAAACGTATAAAGCATTGAATCAAAGCTGGCTTAAATGGTACAAAGTAATTAATTTGTAAAAAATTCCAACCAAACCATACTTTCTGAAGACAGAGATGAATAAATATTTCGCTCCCTGTTTTTGGTGCATGAGGTTAGATATTAATATGACAAGTTAGAGATCACAAAGCTGAAATGAAATGAGTGTTAATGATAATGTCCATTGAACGTTGGAAAGATTGAGACGAATCCGGAATCCTTGCAATAGTGAATGTTTCGGTCACTGAAAGGAAAGAGTTCAAAATGTGAATCTGCACTCGATTCTCAGCAGGGAATGTTAACACAAATCTGTTTCACCCACAGCTTACTACGACTATAAGGACCATGGTAAACATTTTTTATTCTGAGAACTTATTGTCAATTTTTTGCATGTTTTAATAGTCAGAAGCAATAATGCAGACACTCTGAGATACGCAAACACAGATCCCTTCACTGCACCATCCCGCGGCTCATTGGCTTTCCACATGTGTACCAAAACTGTTAAAGGGTTAAATTTCCTCTGGTTGATATTAGTAACAGAATGCATTCCTCTGACCGTCTCCCAACACTTTACAGCACGAAATTCCCAACTTCAAACCTTGTCACCGACGAGAAGTTTACCGTCCTCTTTCAGAAGCGACAGTGGCGGATTTCAGCTCCGGCCCAGGAAATCTGAATTTCCCCACTCTCACTGTGAGATAGTGATTACACTGGTCGTGCTCCAGCTGCACTAAAATTGTGGGATAATGGCAAAATCACTGGAATTCCCAGCAATTTACTGGAGAGTCAAAAAATTCAAGGGAATACGGTGCAGTGTCGACATTGCAGCAGAGGTGGATTTCTGCGCAAACATCCACGGCCAGCAACAGTCCTCAACACAAGGACTTCAGTGATGGAGAGAGAGTCGAGAAGCTGGGATTGTCCTCCTTAGAGTGAAGAATGTAAATGGTGATTTAACCAAATCGATCAGAATTACGACAGTTTTTGATTGGATAAGTAATTGGAAGTTGTTTCAACTGGCAGGAGGGTCGATAACCGGAGAACAGAGGTTTAAGATAATTTGCAAAAATGTCAGGGGGGAAATGAGGGTAAATTATATACAATTCCCTAACAAAACCACCACTGAGATTGTGCAGTAGCTGTGAAGTTTGCAATGCACATAGTGACTTAAAATTGTGATCTGAGTCAAAAAGCCTTCAGCTTCCTGCTGGACAGGACACATTCAGGATTAGCAAGAACAAACAAACCAATTGGAGCAAGGACTTGATGAGCAGCTCAGCTCTCTGTCCTGCACTGAGATGCAATCCTAGGCCAGACCACAATGTAGATTTATCCAAATCGATAATTGAAAAATATACATTGAACCCTGCTGCGTTTGTATACTACAGGAGTGAACTGTTTTTCCCCATTAACAGTTTAAGAGCTGCATTAAGCAGCGGACAGGAGAATGGCACTAATAACTGTCCACTCATGCACTTATCACAATGATTCGAACAGAAAACCTATAGGTTGAAATGAAGTGCCTGTGAATGTTAAAGTATTCTGTTAGAAGTTAAACCAATCCATACTTTGTGAAAACAGAGATGAATAGGTATTTCACTCCCGGATTTAGTGTCAGAGTTTAGATGTTCTTGTGAGAGTGTGCAGAGATGAAAATTCTTTCAAGAAATGCCTAAGAGTGGGAACGTCCATTTAAGGTTTGAAAGTTCCAGAACAATTCTTCATCCGAGTAACACTGAATGTTTCAGTGACTGAACTGAATACCTTGAAAATGTGACTTTGCACTTGATTCTCTGCAGTGTTGACACAAATCTGTTTCTCCCCACAGATAAGAAGCCTTCTGTCAACTATGGTAAATGTTTGTATTCAGGGAATTCTTTGTCAATTTTTTTTTTGCATCTTTGAATGTCCAGAAGCAAAAATCCAGGCACTCTGAGATACTGTTCACAATATCCAAACCCAGCTCCCTTCATTGCACCAACCCGCTGCTCATTGGCTGCTTCTCATGTGTTCCAAAACTGCAAAAGATGTAAATTATCTCTGGTTGATATTAGTGACAGAATGTATTCATCTGACCGTCTCCCACCATTTCACAGCACGAAATTCCCAACCTCAAACCTTGTCACCGACTAGAAGTTTAGCGTCCTCTTTCACAAGCTGCAGTGGCGAATTTCAGCTCCTGCCCAGGAAATCTGAAATTCCCCAATATGACCCTGAGATGCAGATTACACTGGGAGTGTTTCAGCTGCACTTGTATTGTGGGAGAATGGAAAAATTGCTGGAATTTCCAGCCATGTGTTAGAATTAGAATTAGAACATTACAGCGCAGTACAGGCCCTTCGGCCCTCGATGTTGCGCTGACCAGTGAAACCATCTGACCTACACTATTCCATTTTCATCCATATGTCTATCCAATGACCACTTAAATGCCCTTAAAGTTGGCGAGTCTACTACTGTTGCAGGCAGGGCGTTCCACGCCCCTACTACTCTCTGAGTAAAGAAACTACCTCTAACATCTGTCCTATATCTATCACCCCTCAACTTAAAGCTATGTCCCCTCGTGTTTGCCATCACCATCCGAGGAAAAAGACTCTCACTATCCACCCTATCTAACCCTCTGATTATCTTATATGTCTCTATTAAGTCACCTCTCCTCCTCCTTCTCTCCAACGAAAACAACCTCAAGTCCCTCAGCCTTTCCTCGTAAGACCTTCCCTCCATACCAGGCAGCATCCTAGTAAATCTCCTCTGCACCCTTTCCAAAGCTTCCACATCCTTCCTATAATGCGGTGACCAGAACTGCACGCAATACTCCAGGTGCGGCCGCACCAGAGTTTTGTACAGCTGCAGCATGACCTCGTGGCTCCGAAACTCGATCCCCCTACTAATAAAAGCTAACACACCATATGCCTTCTTAACAGCCCTATTAACCTGGTTAGCAACTTTCAGGGATTTATGTACCTGGACACCAAGATCTCTCTGTTCATCTACACTACCAAGAATCTTCCCATTAGCCCAGTACTCTGCATTCCTGTTGCTCCTTCCAAAGTGAATCACCTCACACCTTTCCGCATTAAACTCCATTTGCCATCTCTCAGCCTAGCTCTGCAGCCTATCTATGTCCCTCTGTACCCTACAACATCCTTCGGCACTATCCACAACTCCACCGACCTTCGTGTCATCCGCAAATTTACGAACCCACCCTTCTACACCCTCTTCCAGGTCATTTATAAAAATGACAAACAGCAGTGGCCCCAAAACAGATCCTTGCGGTACACCACTAGTAACTAAACTCCAGGATGAACATTTGCCATCAACCACCACCCTCTGTCTTCTTTCAGCTAGCCAATTTCTGATCCAAAGCTCTAAATCACCTTCAACCCCATACTTACGTATTTTCTGCAATAGCCTACCATGGGGAACCTTATCAAACGCCTTACTGAAATCCATATACACCACACCCACTGCTTTACCCTCATCCACCTGTTTGGTCACCTTCTCGAAAAACTCAATAAGGTTTGTGAGGCACGACCTACCCTTCACAAAACCGTGCTGACTATCGCTAATGAACTTATTCTTTTCAAGATGATTATAAATCCTGTCTCTTATAACCTTTTCCAACATTTTACCCACAACCGAAATAAGGCTCACAGGTCTATAATTACCAGGGCTGTCTCTGCTCCCCTTCTTGAACAAGGGGACAACATTTGCTATCCTACAGTCTTCCGGTCGACAATGACGACATAAAGATCAAGGACAAAGGCTCTGCACTCTCCTCCCTAGCTTCCCAGAGAATCCTAGGATAAATCCCATCTGGCCCAGGGGACTTATCTATTTTCACACTTTCCAAAATTGCTAACACCTCCTCCTTGTGAATCTCAATCCCATCTAGCCTAGTAGTCTGAATCTCAGTATTCTCCTCGACAACATTTTCTTTCTCGACCGTAAATACTGACGAAAAATATTCATTTAACGCTTCCCCTATCTCCTCTGATTCCACACACAACTTCCCACTACTATCCTTGATTGGCCCTAATCTAACTCTAGTCATTCTTTTATTCCTGATATACCTATAGAAAGCCTTAGGGTTTTCCTTGATCCTATCTGCCAATGACTTCTCGTGTCCTCTCCTTGCTCTTCTTAGCTCTCCCTTTAGATCCTTCCTGGCTAGCTTGTAACTCTCAAGCGCACTAACTGAGCCTTCACGTCTCATCCTCACATAAGCCTTCTTCTTCCTGTTGACAAGCGCTTCAACTTCTTTAGTAAACCACGGCTCCCTCGCTCGACAACTTCCTCCCTGCCTGACAGGTACATACTTATCAAGGACACGCAGTAGCTGCTCCTTGAATAAGCTCCACATTTCGATTGTGCCCATTCCCTGCAGTTTCCTTCCCCATCCTACGCATCCTAAATCTTGCCTAATCGCATCATAATTTCCTTTCCCCCAGCTATAATTCTTGCCCTGCGGTATATACCTGTCCCTGCCCATCGCTAAGGTAAACCTAACCGAATTGTGATCACTATCACCAAAGTGCTCACCTACATCTAAATCTAACACCTGGCCGGGTTCATTACCCAGTACGAAATCCAATGTGGTATCGCCCCTGGTTGGCCTGTCTACATACTGTGTCAGAAAACCCTCCTGCAGACACTGGACAAAAACTGACCCATCTAAAGTACTCGAACTATAGTATTTCCAGTCAATATTTGGAAAGTTAAAGTCCCCCATAACAACTACCCTGTTACTCTCGCCCCTGTCGAGAATCATCTTCGCTATCCTTTCCTCTACATCTCTGGAACTATTCGGAGGTCTATAGAAGACTCCCAACAGGGTGACCTCTCCTCTCCTGTTTCTAACCTCGGCCCATACTACCTCAGTAGACGAGTCCTCAAACGTCCTTTCTGTCGCTGTAATACTCTCCTTGATTAACAATGCCACACCCCCTCCTCTTTTACCATCTTCTCTGTTCTTACTGAAACATCTAAATCCCGGAACCTGCAACATCCATTTTTGCCCCTGCTCTACCCATGTCTCCGAAATGACCACTACATCGAGATCCCAGGTACCAACCCATGCTGCAAGCTCACCCACCGTATTCCAGAGACATGTTGGAGGGACAAAATGTTGCAGGGAACACGGAACAGGGTCACCACTGCAGTAGAGGTGGATTTCTGTCCAAACATCCTTCAACAGCAAGAGTCCTCAGCACAAGGACTTCAGTGATGGAGAGCGACTAGAGAAGCTGGGATTGTTCTCCTTCGAGGAAAGAATGTTAAGAGGAGATTTAAACGAGTTGCTCAGAATTAAGATATTTTATGATTGTGTAAAGAATGAGAAATAGTTTCAACTGGCAGGAAGTCTGGTAACCTGGCAATAATGCCAGATGGGAACATGAGGAGAAACTAGAGAAAGTCCCCTGTGAAAACCACCACTGAGTTTGTGCAGTAGCTCTCAAGATTGCAATGGTTAAAATGACTTGGTTCTGTGGTCTGAGTCAAGAGCCTTCAGCTGCCTGCTGGAGAGGACACAGTCAGGAATAGCTGAACAAACAAACTGACTGTAGCAAGGGCTCGAGAACAGAAAGTGCCGGAAATACTCAGCAGGTCTGGCAGCATCTGTGAAGAGAGAAACATCATTAACTTTTCAGGTCTGCGACCTTTCATCAGAACTAGCAAAAGTTAGAAATTTAACAGTCATTGAGCAAGTCGGGGGCGTGGGAGGGGTGTGGGGTTGGTGGGGGGGAGGTGTTTGGGGCTGCGGTTTGGGGGAGGTGTAGAGGGAAGTTGAACAGGAATGAAGGACTGTGGTCGGGCAAAGGGAATAGCGGCTAAATGACAGATGTCATGCAACAGAATGCAAATGGAGTGCTCAATAGTTATAGCGAAAGACAAAGAATGAGTCCAGAGAGAGTGCTAATGGCAGAATAAAGAACAGCTCTGTACAAAAGCAAAAACATGAAAAATAAATTTAAGACTAGCACATGGTTAAAAATAAATAAAGAAATAAAATTTAAAAAGAATATATATAGATGCACAAAATTAATCATTAAAATTATGAATAATAAATAAACACAAATATTGTGCTCATGGTCTGAAAGTATTGACCTTAATATTGAGTCCAGAAGGACAGTGCCTAGTGGGAAAATGAAGTGCCGTTCCTCGAGATTGCATTGATGTTCACTGGAACACTTCAGCAGGCTGAGGACAGAAATGTGGGCATGACAGCAGGGTGGAAAATTAAAATGGCAAACAACTGGAAGCTCATGGCCATGCTTGTGGACTGAGCGGAAGTGTTCTGCAAAGCAGTCACCCAATCTGCGTTTGGTCTCCCCAGTGTAGAGGAGACCACATCGTGAGCAGCAAATACAGTATACGAAGTGCAAGTAAATTGCTGCTTCACCTGGAAGGACTGTTTGGGGCCTTGGATGGGGAGGAGAGAGGAGGTAAAAGGTCAGGTATTACACCTCCTGCCTTTGCATGGGAAGGTGCCATGGGAAAGGGAAGAGGTGTCGGGGGTGTTGGAGGAGTGACCAGCGTGTTGCAGAGGGAACGATCCCTTCAGAATGCTCACAGGGGAAGAAAGGCATAGATGCGTATGGTGGTGGCATCACACTGGAGGTGGTGGAAATGGTGGAGGATGATCCTATGGATGTGGAGGCTGATGGGATGGAAAGTGAGGACAAGGGGAACCCTATCTCAGTTCTGGGAGGGAGGGGAAGGGCTGAGGGCAGAAGTTCAGGAAATGGGTCGGACATGGTCGAGAGCCCTGTCAACCACATGGGGAGAATCTTTGGTTGAGAAAAAAGGAAGACATATCAGAGGCGTTGTTATGGAATCACATCATCAGAACAGATGCAGCAGAGATGGTGAATCTGGAAGGATGGAATGGAATCCTTACAGGAGCGTGGGTGTGAGGAAATGTAGTCAAGGTAGCTATGGGCGTTAGTGGGCTTATAATGAATATGAGTGGATAGTCTATCCCCAGATATTGAAACAAAGAAGTCGACGAGGGGAAGGGAAGTGACGGAGATGGACCATATAAAGGAGAGAGAAGGGTGGAAATTGGAAATTCCAGTTCAGGGCGGGAGCAGGAAGTGTCACTGATACAATCATCAATGTACCGGAATAACAGTTAGGGGAGGGGGCCTGAGTAGGACTGGAACAAGGAATGTTCGACATATCCTGCAAAAAGACAGGCATAACTAGGACCCATGGCGGTACCCATAGAAACACCTTTTATTTGGAGGAAGTAGTGGAGTTGAAGGAGAAGTTGTTCAATGTGAGAACAAGTTCGGCCAGGTGGAGGAGGGTGGTGGTGGATGGGGACTGGTTGGGCCTCTGATCAAGGAAGAAGTGGAGAGCCCTCAAACCGTCCTGGTGGCGATGGAGGTGTAGAGAGATTGGATGTCCATAGTGAAGAGGAGGCGATTTGGGCCAGGAAACTGGAAATTGTCAAAATGACGTAGGGCATCAGAAAAGTCGTGGATATAGGTGGGCAGAGACTGGGCAAAGGGAGAAAAAATATAATCAAGATAGGAGGAAATAAGTTCGGTGTGGCAGGAACAGGCTGAAACGATGGGATGGAGGTAGAGTACTGGAGTTGGGTAAATGTGTCTGCTGGTTGGGGGGACGTCTCCTGGCCAAAGAAAGGAGCCCTGAGGTGAAGGCGATGGAAGAAAATCTCAACATCGTGTCGAGCACGAAATTCATTGAGGTGGGAGCATAAGCATAAAAAACGAAATCCTTTATTAAGTAAAGACTGTGCAGCGTCAGAGAGGGGAAGGTCAGAGGGTATTGTGAATACACAGAGAAGGGGTGAGATTAGGAGAAGAGATGGGGGAAGGGAAGGAGAAGAAAGATATTGAAGGGCGTTAATACTCATGAGATGCTGGAGTTAGAGTTCCTTAACACCTGAAAAGAAGAGAAAATGTTTTATTGGAACAAGGACTTTCTGTGCAGCTCAGGCCTCTGTCCTGCCCTGAGGTGTGACCACTGGCCAGGCCACAATGTAGATTTATCCAAGTTCATATCTGAACAACATGCAGTAAAATTCTGCATCCTTGCATTGCAGGAGTAAACTTTGTTTTACAATTAACAGTTTATCAGCTGCATTAAAAGGTGGAAACGGGAATATCACACAGTTCATAACGTAACTGCCCACGAACATGTTTTATCACAAAGATTATGCTAGAAAACATAAACCATTGAAATGAAACGGGTGTGAATGCCAAAAAAATAATTTAATATCTAAAGATTTCAACCAAAACATAATTTGTGAAACCAGAGATGAAAAACTTTTTCAGTCCCTGCTTTTGATGAAAGAGGTTAGATATTCATATGATAGGGCGGAGATCAAAAGCTAAAATGAAACGTGTATTAATGATAATGTCCATTTAATGTTTGAAAGCTCGACTTCGATCCCTAATCTGTGCAACACTGAATGTTTCAGTTACTGAATCGATTGTGCTCAAAATGTCAATCTGCACTTGAGTCTCAGTAGGAAATTTTAACACAAATCTGCCTCTTCCCAACAGGTTACTATCCCTCTAAACACTACGGTAAATATTTTTATTAAGGGAATTTGTGAACAATTTATTGTGTGTTTTAATGTCTAGAAGAAAAATGCAGACACTCTGAGTGAAACTGTTCACAATACCCAAACTGAAATCCCTTCACTGCACCATCCCTGCTCATTGGCTGCTTCTCATGTGTTCCAAAACTGTTAGAGGTATAAATTTCCTCTGGTTGATATTAATGACAGAATGCATTCATCTCACCATCTGTAACCTGTGTCAAGAGTCTTCAGCTTCCTGCTGCTTAGGACACATTCAGGAATAGCATGAACAAACAAACTGACTGTAGCAAGGATTTTCTGTGTCGTTCACGTCTCTGTGTTGCCCTGAGTTGTGATTATTGGCCCGAACACAAATATTGATTTATCCAAGTTGATATTTCAAAACCATGAATTAAAAATGCTGCATCTTTTGCATACAGGAGTGAACTTTATTTTCCATTTAGCTATTTAACAGTTGCATTAAGTAGTGGACGGGAATGTCAATCAACTCATAGCTGTCCACTCATGCACTTATCACAAAGATTCAGGCAGTGAACGAACAGGTTGAAATAAAGCGGCTGTGAATGTTAAAATTAATTATTTAGTAAGAATTTAAACCGATCCAATTTTGTGAAACTAGAGATGAATAACTATTTCGCTCACTGTATTAGATGCAAGGGGTTAGATATTCATATGACAGGTTGGAGATCAAAAAGCTGAAATGAAATGAGTGTTAATGATAATGTATGTTTAACGTTGGAAAGATTGAGATGAATCCCTAATCCTTGCAATAGTGAATGTTGCAGTAACTGAACAGCTGGGTCCAAAATGTCAATTTCCACTTGCTTCTCAGCAGGCAACGTTAACACAAATCTTTTTCTCCCCACAGCTTACTACCCCTCGAAAGGCTATGGTAAATATTTTATTTAGGGAATTTGTTAACAATTTATTGTGCATTTCGAAGGCCAGAAGAAAACATGCAGGCACCCAGGAATATTGTTCACAACCGCCAAACCCAGATCCATCATCCCACTGATCATTGGCTACTTCTCATGTGTTCCAAAACTGTTAATGTTGTAAATTTCCTTCGGTTGATATTAGTGACAGAATGCATTCATCTGACCGTCACCCACAACTTCCCAGCATGAAATTCCCAACCTCAAACCTCGTCACCGATGAGAAGTTTAGCATCATCTTTGAAAAGCTGCAGTGGTGAATTTCAGCCCCTGCCCAGGAAATCTGAATTTCCCCACTTTCACTGTGAGATAGTGATTACACTGGGAGTGTTTCAGCTACACATATTGTGGGACAGTGGAAACATCACTGGAATTCCCAGACATGTGTTGGAGGTAGAAAAAAATGTTGCAGGGAACATGGAGCAGGGTCACCACTGCAGCAGAGGCGGATTTCTGCCCAAACATCCTTCAACAGCAACAGTCCTCAACACAATGACTTCAGTGATGGAGAGAGACGAGAGAAGGTGGGATTGTTCTCCTTAGAGGAAAGAATGTTTAGAGGAGATTTAATTGAGTTTATAAGAAGTCAGACAATTTTTGATTGGGTAAAGAAGAAATTGTTTCAACTGGCAAGAGGGTCAGTAACCAGAGGACACAGATTTAAGATAATTCGCAGAAATGTCATGTGGAATCTAGAAACAGTTCCCAGTATAAACACCACTGAGGTTGTGCAGTAGCTCTCCAGATTGCAATGAATAAAATGACTTGATTCTGTGACATGGGTCAAGAGGTTTCAGCTTTCTGCTGGACAGGACACATTCAGGAATAGCGTGAACAAACAAACCGACTGGAGCAAGGACCTCCTGAGCAGCTCAGGTCTCTGTACTGCCCTGAGATGTGATCATTGGCCAGACCACAATGTAGATTTACCCAAAATCATATCTGAACAATATGCATTATAATGCTGTATCCTTGACATGCAGGTGTAAACTTTGTTTTGCAATTAACCGATTAACAGCTACTTTAAAAGACAGACGGGGAATGTCACACAGCTCATAACTGCCTACTAATGCTTTTATCGCAAACGCATAACACAATGAAATGAAGCGGGTGTGAATGGTAAAAATACTTTTAATTTATTAAAATTTCAGCCAAACCATAATTTATGAAAACAGAAATAAAAAAAATCTATTTCACTCTCGAGGAATATAAAGACAGTAAGAAGGAACTTAAGCAAAGAGTCAGGAGGGCTAAAAGGGGTCATGAAAAGTCATTGGCAAACAGGATTAAGGAAAATCCCAAGGCTTTTATCCGTATATAAAGAGCAAGTGGGTAACTGGGGAAAGGGTTGGCTCACTCAAGGACAGAGAAGGGAATCTATGTGTGGAGCAAGAGGAAATGGGCGAGGTACTAAATGAGTACTTTACATCAGTATTCACCAAAGAGAAGGACTTGAAGGGAGTGTAGATAGTCTCAGTCATCTCATTATCGAAAAGGAGGAGGTGTTGGGTGTCTTGCAAAGCATTAAGGTAGATAAGTCCCCAGGGCCTGATGGGATCTACCCTAGAATACTGAGGGAGGCAAGGGAAGAAATTGCTGGGTCCTTGACAGAAATCTTTGCATCCTCATTGGTTACAGGTGAGGTCCCAGAGGACTGGAGAATAGCCAATGTTGTTGCTTTGTTTAAGAAGGGTGGCAAGGATAATCCAGGAAATTATAGGCCGGTGAGTCTTACGTCAGTGGTAGGGAAATTATTAGAGAGGATTCTTCGGGACAGGATTTACTCCCATTTGGAAACAAACGAACTTATTAGCGAGAGACAGCATGGTTTTGTGAAGGGGATGTCGTGTCTCATTAATTTGATTGAGTTTTTTGAGGAAGTGACAAAGATAATTGATGAACGAAGGGTTATCGATATGGACTTCAGTAAAGCCTTTGACAAGGTCCCTCATGGCAGATTGTTACAAAAGGTGAAGTCACACGGGATCAGAGGTGAGCTGGCAAGATGGATGCAGAATTGCCTCGGTCATAGAAGACAGAGGGTAGCAGTGGAAGAGTGCTTTTCTGAATGGAGGGATGTGACTAGTGGTGTTCCACAGGGATCAGTGCTGGGACCTTTACTGTTTGTAGTATATATAAATGATTTGGAGGAAAATGTAGCTGGTCTGATTAGTAAGTTTGCGGCCGACACAAAGGTTGGTGGAGTTGCGATAATGATGAGGATTGTCAGAGGATACAGCAGGATATAGATCAGTTGGAGAATTGGGTGGAGAAATGGCAGATGGAGTTTAATCCAGACAAATGTGAGGTAATGCATTTTGGAAGGTCTAATGCAGGTGGGAGGTATACAGTAAATGGCAGAAGCCTTAGGATTATTGACAGGCAGAGAGATCTGGACGTACAGGTCCACAGGTCACTGAAAGTGGCAACACAGGTGGATAAGGTAGTCAAGAGGCATATGGCATGCTTGCTTTCATCGGTCGGGGCAGAGAGTATAAAAATTGGCAAGTTATGCTGCAGCTGTACAGAACTTTAGTTAGGCCACACTTAGAATATTGCATGCAATTCTGGTCGCCACACTACCAGAAGGACGTGGAGGCTTTGGAGAGGGTACAGAAGAGGTTTACCAGGATGTTGCCTGGTCTGGAGGGCATTAGCTATGAGGAGAGGTTGGATAAACTCGGATTGTTTTCACTGGAACGACGGAGGTAGAGGGGCGACATCATAGAGGTTTACAAAGTTATGAACAGCATGGACAGAGTGGAGAGTCAGAAGCTTTTTCCTAGGGTGGAAGAGTCAGTTACTAGTGGACATAGGTTTAAGGTGAGAGGGGCAAAGTTTAGAGGGGATGTGCGAGGCAAGTTCTTTACACAGAGGGTGGTGAGTGCCTGGAACTCGCTGCCCGGGGAGGTGGTGGAAGCAGGCACGATAGCAATGTTTAAGAGGCATCTTGACAAATACATGAATAGGATGGGAATAGAGGGATACGATCCCTGGAAGTGCAGAAGGTTTTAATTTAGGCAGGCATCAAGATCGGCGCAGGCTTGGAGGGCCAAATGGCCTGTTCCTGTGCTGTACTTTTCTTTGTTCTTTGTTCTTTGTGTTTTGATGTGCAAGAGGGAAGATATTCATGTCACTGGATGGAGCTCAAAAAGCTAAAATGAAATTTGCATTCATGATAATGCCCATTAAATGTTTGAAAGATTGAGACGAATCCCAATCTTTGCAATAGCGACTGTTACAGTAATTGAACCGTTGGGTTCAGAATGTGAATCATAACTTCATTCTCAGCAGGCAATGCTAACACAAATCTGCTTCTCCCCACAGGTTACTACCCCTTTAAAACCTATGGTAAATATTTTTATTCAGTGAATTTATTATCAATTTGTTGTGTGTTTCAATGTCCAGAAGAAAAACTGCAGGCACTCAGAGATACAGTTCACAATCCCCAAACCCAGATCCCTTCACTGCACCATCTCGCTACTGACTGCGGTTTCTCATGCAATGCAAAACTGTTAACATTGTAAGTTACGTCAAGTAGGTATTAGTGACAGAATGCATTCATCTGACCGTCTCGCACCATTTCGCAGCACGAAATTCCCAACCTCAAAACTTGTCACCGACGAGAAGTTTAGCATCCTCTTTCAAAAGCTGCAATGGCGGATTTCAGCTCCTGCCCAGGAAATCTGAATCCCCCATTGTCACTGTGAGATATGATTACACTGGGAATGTTTCAGCTGCACTTAAATTCTGGGACAGTAGAAATATTCCTGGAATTCCTGGCCATGTGCTGGAGGGGCAAAATGTTGCAGGGAACACGGAGCAGGGTCACCACTGTAGCAGAGGCGGATTTCTGCCCAAACATCCTTCGACAGCAACAGTCCTCAACACAAGGACTTCAGTGATGGAGAGAGACTAGAGAAGCTGGGATTTCTTTGGAGGAAAGAATGTTCAGGGGAGATTTAATCGAGATGATCAGAATTAAGACAAATCTTGTTTGGCTAAAGAAGGAGAAATTGTTTCAACTGCCAGGAGTGTAGGTACCAGAGGACACAGATTTAAAATAATTGGCAAAATGTCTAGTGGAAACATAAGGAGAAACAAGATACAGTCCCAAATGAAAACAACGACTGAGATTGTGCAGTAGCCTACTGACTGTAATGATAAAATAGCTTGATTCTGTGACCTGGGTCAAGACGCTTTAGCTGGACAGGACACATTCAGGAATAGCGTGAGCTAACAAAGTGACTGGAGCAAGGACTTTCTGAGCAGCTCAGGTGTCTGTCCTGCCCTGAGATGTGACCATTGTCCAGACCGCAATTGGTTTCATCCAAGTTCATCGTTGAAGAATATGCAATTAAAAAAATGCTGCATCATTGCTAGGCAGGCGTGAACATTCTTTTCAGCAAATAACAATTTAACAACTGCATTAAAAGACAGACAGGAGTGTGTCGCACAGCTCATAACGCAACTGCCCATGAATGATTTGTATCACAAAGATTAAGATAGAAAACATATAAAACATTGACATGTGAATGATAAAAGTTAGTTTAATTTTTAAAGATTTAAACCAAACCATATTTTGTCAAAACAGAGAAAATAAAACAATTTCAATCCCTGCTTTTGGTGCAAGAGGTTAGATATTCATATGTCAGGGTGGAGATCAAAAAGCTTAAGTGAAAAGAGCATTAATTGTAATGTCCATTTAACGTTGGAGAGATTAAGATCCTGATCAGGGAATGTGAATTTTCCCATTCTCACTTTGAGATACTGATTACACTGGGAGTGTTTAGAATACACTTAAATTGTGGGACAGTGTAAAATCACTGGATTCCTGGCCATATGCTGGTGGGACAAAATGTTCCAGGGAACACGGAGCAGGGTCACCACTGCAGCAGAGGCGGATTCCTGCCCTAACATCCTTGGACAGCAACAGTCCTCAGCACAAGGACTTCAGCGATGGAGAGAGACTGCAGAAGCTGGGATTGTTCTCCTTAGAGGAAATATTGTTAAGGGGAGATTTAATCGAGATGTTCAGAATTAAGATATTTTTTGATAAAGAAGGAGACATTGTTTCAACTGATAGGAAGTTCGGTAACCGGAGCACACAGATTTAAGATAGTTAGCAAAAATATCTAGTGGAAACATAAGCAGAAGGTAGACACAGTCCCTGATGGAAACAACCACTGAGAATGTTCAGGAACCCTCAATATTGCAATGATAAAATTACTTGATTCTGTGACCTGGGTCAAGAGTCTTCAGCTTCCTGCTGGACAGGACGCATTCAGGAATAGCATGCACAAACAACCGCTTGGAGGAAGGACTTTCTGAGCAGCTGAGGTCTCTGTGATGCTCTGAGATGTGATCATTGGCCTGACCGCAATGCAGATTTATGCAAGTTCATACTTGAACAATATGTATTAAAATGTGCTGTGAAGGCTTTTTACAGCAATGAAATGAGTATGAATGATAATGTCCATGTAATGTCTCAAAGACCGACATCAATCCCCAATCTGTGCAATTCTGAATGTTTGGGCGGCACAGTGGCGCAGTGGTTAGCACTGCAGCCTCACAGCTGCAGGGACCTGGGTTCGATTCTAGGTACTGCCTGTGTGGAGTTTGCAAGTTCTCCCTGTGTCTGCGTGCGTTTTCTCCGGGCGCTCCGGTTTCCTCCCACAAGCCAAAAGACTTGCAGGTTGGTAGGTAAATTGGCCATTATAAATTGTCACTAGTATAGGTAGGTGGTAGGGAAATATAGGGACAGGTGGGGATGTTTGTTAGGAATATGGGATTAGTGTAGGATTAGTATAAATGGGTGGTTGACGGTCGGCACAGACTCGGTGGGCCGAAGGGCCTGTTTCAGTGCTGTATCTCTAACCTAATCAGTTGCTGACCCATTGTGCTACAAATGTGAATCTCGACTTGATTCCCACCAGTCAAGGTTAAATCAAATCTGTTTCTCCCCACAGCTTATTACCCCTATTGTCGCTATGGTAAATATTTTGATCAGAGAATTTATTGTCAATTTTTCCATGTTTGAATCTCCAGAAGCAGACAATAGCGTGAAAAAACAAATCGACTGGAGCAAGGACTTTCTGAGCAGCTCAGGTCTCTGTCCTGCCCTGAGATGTGATCATTGGCCAGAACGCTATTTTGACTTGTTTGAACAATGTGCATTGAAATGTGCTGCATCACTGTCCTACCAGAGTAAATTTTTTCCCAATTAACAGTTTCAGAGCTGCATTAAGTAAAGGAGAGGGGAATGTCAAGTAGCTCATTTCTCACATGTTGAAATGAAGTGGGTGTGAATAGAAAAGCTAATTTAGTTTTTAAAGATTTAAACAAACCTTATTTCCTGTAATCAGAGATGGATAACGATTTCACTCGCTGCTTTTGTTGTAAGTGGATAGATATCCATATGAGAGGGTGCAGAGATGAGAAAGCTGAAATGAAATGATGATGAGGCTTGTGCCAAAGTTGGGAGAACTATCCCACAGACCAGTCAAGCAACAGCCTGACCAAGTCATTATCACGGAATTATACCTTCCAGACACTGCCATCATCATCTGTGTGTATGTCCTTTCTCGCTGGCAGGACAGACCCAGCAGGGGCACAGTGATATACAGTCGGTAGGAAGCTGCCCTGGGAGTCCTCAACAATGACACCAGGCCCCATGAAGTCTCATGGCATCAGCTCAACACATGGGCAATGAAAGGTCCTGATGATTACCATTTACCGCCCCTCCTCAGCTGATGAATCGGTACTCCTCCATGTTCAACAGCACTGTGGGTTGGGGACCTCAATGTCCATCACCAAGAGTGGCTGGTAGCACCACTACTAGCCGAGTCCTAAATGACATAGCTGCAAGACTGGATGAGGGAACCAACAAGAGGGAAAAACATACTTGACCTCATCCTCACCAATCTGCCTGCTGAAGATGCATCTGTCCATGACAGTATTGGTACGAGTGACCACCACACAGTCCTTGTGGAGATGTAGTCCCGCCTTCACATTGAGCATACCCTCATCGTGTTGTGTGGCACTACCACCGTGCTAAATGGAATAGATTTCAAACAGATCTAGCAATACAAAACGGGAATCCAAGAAGCACTGTGGGCCATCAGTAGCAGCAGAACTGGATTCAACCAGAACCTGTAACATCATGGCCCGGCATATCCCCCACTCTACCATTACCATCAAGCCCAAGTCCAACCCTGGTTCAATGAAGAGTGCAGGAGGATATGCCAGGAGCAGCACCAGGCATTCCTCAAAATGAGGTGTCAACCTGGTGAAGCTACAACCCAGGACTACTTGCGTGCCAAACTGCATAAGCAGCGTGTGAGAGACAGCACTACGCAATCCCATAACCAATGGATCAGATCTAAGCTCCAGTCGTGAATTGTGGTGGACAATTGAACAACTAACTGGAGGAGGTGGCTCCACAAATATCCCCTTCCTCAATGATGGGGGAGCCCAGTGTAAAATATAAGGCTGAAGCATTTGCAACAATCTTCAGCCAGAATTGCTAAGCTGATATTCCATATCAGCCTCTTCCTGAAGTCCCCGGCATCACAGATTATTTACACCACATGATATTAAGAAATGACTGAAGGCACTGGATACTGCAAAGGCTATGGGTACAGACAACATTCCAGCAATAGTACTGAAGACCTATGCTCCAGAACTTGCCATGCGCCTAGCCAAGCTGTTCCAGTACAGCTACAACACTGGCATCTACCCGACAATGTGTAAAATTGCTCCTGTACACAAAGAGCAGGACATGTGCAATCTGGCCAATTACCAACCCATCAGTCTACTGTCAATCATCAGTAAAGTGATGGAAGGTGTCATTGACAGTGCTATCAAGCGGCTCTTGCTGAGCAATAACCGGCTCACTGACACTCAGTTTGGGTTCCACCAGGGCCACTCGCCTCCTGACCTCATTACAGCCTTGGCTCAAACGTGGACAAAAGAGCTGCACTCAAGAGGTGAGGTGAGAGTGACTGCCCTTCACATCAAGGCAGCATTTGACCGAATATGGCATCAAGAAGCCCTAGCAAAACTGAAGTCAAAGGAATCGGGGAAAACTCTCCGCTGGTTGGAGTCATACCTAGCGCAAAGGAAGATGGTTGTGGTTGTTGGAGGTCAATCATCTCAGCTCCAGGACATCAAGGCAGGTGTTCCTCAAGGTAGTGTCCTAGGCCCAACCATCTTCAGCTGCTTCATCAATCACCTTCCTTCAATCATAAGGTCAGAAGTGGGGATGTTCGCTGATGATTGCACAACGTTCAGCACCATTCGTGACTCCTCAGGTACTGAAGCAGTCCGTGTATAAATGCAGCAAGACCTGGACAATATCAAAGCTTGAGCTGAAAAGTGGCAAGTGACATTCACGCCACAAAAGTGCAAAGCAATGACCATCTCCAACAAGAAAGAATCTAACCAGCTTCCCTTGACATTCAATGGCATTACCATCACTGAATCCCCCAATATCAACATCCTGGGGGGTCACCATTGAGCAGAACCTGAACTGGAGTAGCAGCATAAATACCAGGGCTACAAGAGCAGGTCAGATGCTAGGAATCCTGCGATGAGTAACTCACTTCCTTTCTCTCCAAAGCCGGTCCGCCATCTACAAGGCACAAGTCAGGAGTGTGATGGAATACTCTCCACTTGCCTGGATGGGTGCAGCTCCAACAACACTCAAGAAGTTCGACACCACCCAGGAGAAAGCAGCCCATTTGATTGGCACCCCATCCACAAACATTCACTCCCTCCACCACCGACGCACAGTGGCAGCAGTATGTACCATCTACAAGATGCACTGCAGCAATGCACCAAGGCTCCTTCGACAGCACCTTTCAAACTGGTGACCTCTACCACTTAGAAGGACAAGGGCATCAAATGCATGGGAACACCACCACCTGCAAGTTCCCCTCCAATCCACACACCATCGTGACTTGGAACTATAATGCCATTCCTTTACTGTCGTTGGGTCAAAATCCTGGAACTCCTTCCTAACAGGACTGTGGGTGTACCTACCCCACATGGACTGCAGGTTCAAGAAGGCAGCTCAATACGACCTGCTCAAGGGCAAATAGGAATGCATAATAAATGCTGGCCTAACCAGCGACGGCCACATCCCATGAATGAATAAAAAAAATGTCCTTTTGATGTTTGAAAGATCGACACCAATCCCTAATCCATGCAATACCGACTGTTTCAGTTACCAAATCAATTGTGCTAAAAATGTGAATCTCCATCTGATTCTCACCAGGCAATGTTAAAACAAATCCATTTTTCCTCACAGGTTATTACAGCCATCATCACTATGGTAAATATTTTTAATCAGAGAATTTATTGTCAATTTTTCCGCGTGTTAATATCCTAACAATCTGAGAGATACTGCTCACAATACCCACACCCAAATCCCTTTACTACACCATCCACCTGCTTCACATGTGTTCAAAACTGTTAAACGTGTAAATTTCCTCTAGTTGACATTAGTGACAGAATGCAGCTGACCGTCTCCCACCATTTCACAGTATGAAATTCGCAACCTCAAACCTTGTGACCAAGGAGAACTTCAGTGTCTATTTTCAAAAGCAGAAGGGGCAGACTTCAGCTCCTGCCCAGTGAATGTGAATTTCCCCACTCTCACTGTGAGATACTGATACACTGGGAGTGCTCCACTGCACGTATATTGTGGGATGGTGGGATATCCCTGGAAATTGTGGCCACGTGCTGGTGGGACAAAATGTTTCAGGGAAAACGGAGTAGGATCATCACAGCAGCAGAGGCAGACTTCTGTCCAAACATCCTTCGACAGCAACAGTCCTCAGCACAAGGACTTCAGTGATGCAGAGAGACTGGAGAAGCTGGGATTGTTCTCCTTAGAGGATAGAATGTTCAGGGGAGATTTAATCGAGTTGATCAGAACGATGGTAACTTTTGATTAGGTAAAGAAGTAGAAATTATTTCAACTGGCAGGAAGGTCGGTAACCAGAGGACACAGATTTAAGATAATTGGCAACAATGTTATGTGGGAACATGAGCGGAACTAGATACAATCCCCATTCAACTCAACCACTAACATTGTGCATTACCTCTCAAGATTATAATGAATAAAGAGACTTGATTCTGTGACCTGGGTCAAGAGCTTACTGCAAACTGCTGGTCAGGAATCATTCAGGAATAGTGTGAACAAACAAACAGATTGGAGCAAGGACTTTCTGAGCAGCTCAGGTCTCTGTCCTGCCCTGATATGTGATCATTGACGAGACCGCTGTGCAGATTGATCCAAGTTGATATTTGAACGATATGGATTAAAAAGTGCTCCACTTTTGTCCAATCGCAGTGAACTTCCTTATTTACAATTCACAACAGATCATTAAATAGCGGACAGGGGAATGTCACACAGCTCATCACTTAACTGACCACTAACTTTTTTCCCCTAAAGATTAAACTCGGAAACGTATAATGGATTACAATCAACTGGGTGTGAATGTTAAAATTAATTTGATGTGTAATGATTTCAAACAACCATACTTTGTGAAAATAGAAATGAATGACTGTTTCAATCTCTACTTTTGGTGCAAGAGGATAGATATTTATGTAAGCGGGTGCAGAGATGAATAAGCTTAAATAAAATTGATAATGCCCTTTTGATGTTTGAAAGATCAACACCAATGCCGAATACGTGCAATACCGAATGTTTCAGTTACCGAATCGATTGTGTTCAAAATGTGAATCTCCACTTGCTGCTCAGCAGGAAATGTTAACTCGAATCTGTTTGCCTCCACAGGTTACTACCCCGATGAAGGCTATGGTAAATATTGTTATTCAGAGAAGCTAATATCGATATTTTGTGTCTTGTAAATTCCAGAAACAAAAATGCAGAAAGTCAGAGAGACTGTTCACAATCCCCAAATCCAAATCCCTTCAGTGCACCATTCCACCTCTCATTGTTTGCTTCTCATGTGTTCCAAAACTGTTAAAGGTGTAAATTTCCTCTGGTTGATATTAGTGACAGAATATATTCAACTGACCGTCTCCCACCATTTCACAGCACGAAATTCCCAACCTCAAACCGTGTCACCAAGGAGAACCTCAGAGTCTGTTGTTAAAAGCTGCAGGGTCAGACTTCAGCTCCTACCCAGGGCATGTGAATTTCCCCATTCTCACTGTGAGATACTGATTACACTGGGAGTGTTTCCGTTCTATGTATATTGTGGGATGGTGAGAAATCCTGGAATTTCCGGCCATGTTCTGGTGGTACAAAATATTCCCGGGAACACGGAGCAGGGACACCACTGCAGCAGAGGCAGATTTCTGTCGAAACATCCTTTGACGGCAACAGTCCTCAGCACAAGGACTTCAGTGATGGAGAGAGACTGGAGAAGCTGGGATTGTTCTCCTTATATTAAAGCACGTTAAGGGAAGATTTAATTGAGATGTTCAGGACGATGAGAGTTTTTGATTGGGAAAATAAGTAGAAATTGTTTCAACTGGCAGGCAGTTCACTAACCAGCGGACACAGATTTAAGGTAGTTGGAAAAAATGTTATGTGAGAACATGAGCGATACCAGATACAATCCTCAATCAAATCCACCATTGAGGTTGTGCATTATCTCTCAAAATTATAATGAAAAAGTGAATTGATTCTGTGACCTGGGTCAAGAGACTTCAGCTTCCTGCTCGACAGGACACATATAGGAATAGCATGAAGAAACAAACCGATTGGAGCAAGGACTTTCTGTATCAGCACAGCTCCCTGTCCTGACCTGAGATGTAATCATTGACCAGACCGTGATGCAGATTTATCCAAGTTGATATTTGAACGATATGGATTTAAAAAGTGCTCAATTTCTGTCCTACGGAAATGAACCACTTTATTTGCAATTCACAGTTTAACAGTTGCATTTAACAGGGAATGTCACACATCTCATATCTTAACTATCTACTAATGTTTTTTTCATAAGAATTAAACTACGAAACGTATAATGGATTGCAATGAAGCGGGTCTGAAGGTTAAAATTAATTCAATGTGTAAAGATTTCAAACAACCATACTTTGTGAAAACAGAAAAGAATGACATTTTCACTCTCTGCTTTTGGTGGAAGAGGATAGACATTTATATGAGAGGATGCAGCGATGAATAGGCTTAAATTAAATTGATAATGCCCTATTGATGTTTGAAAGATTGACACCAATCTTTAATCCGTGCAAGACTGAATGTTCAGTTACCGAATGGATTGTGTTCAAAATGTGAATCTCCACTTGCTGCTCAGCAGGAAATGTTAACTCGAATCTGTTTCTCCCCACAGGTTACTACCCCTATAAAGGCTATGGTAAATATTGTTATTCAGAGAACTTAATGTCAATTTATGTTTGTGTCTTTTAATCTCCAGAAACAGAAATGCAGACAGTCAGAAAGACTGCTCACAATCCCCAAATCCAAACCCCTTTCCCTGCAACATCCTCCTGCTCATTGGCTGCTTATCATGTGATCCAAAAATGTTAAAGGTGTAAAATTCTGCTGGTTGATGTTAGCGACAGAATGCATTCATCTGACCGTCTTCCACCATTTCACAGCATGAAATTCCCAACCTCAAACCTTGTCACCGAGGAGAACCAGAGTCTATTTTCAAAAGCTGAAGGGCAGACTTCAGCTCCTGCCCAGGGAATGTAAATTTCCCTATTCTCACTGTGAGATACTGATTACACTGGGAGTGTTTCCACTGCACATATATTGTGGGATGGTGGAAAATCCCTGGAATTTCCGGCCATGTGCTGGTGAGACAAAATGTTCCAGGAACATTGAGTAGGTTCAGCACTGCAGCAGAGGTGGTTTTCTGCCCAAACATCCTTTGATAACAACAGTCCTCAGCACAAGGACTTCAGTGATGGAGAGAGACTAGAGAAGCTGGGATTGTTCTCCTTATACTAAAGCATTTTAAAGGGAGATTTAATCGAGATGTTCAGAATGATAACAGTTTTTGTTTGGGTAAATGAGAAATTGTTTCAACTGGCAGGAAGGTCGGTAACCAGAGGACACAGATTTAAAATAATTTGCAAAAATGTTATGTTTGAACATGAGCGGAATTAGATCCAATCCACAAACCAATCCACCACTGAAGTTGTGCATTACCTCTCAAGATTATAATGAATAAAGTGACTTGATTCTGTGACCTGGGTCAAGAGCTTTCGGCAACCTGCTGGACAGCTCATATTCAGGAATAGTGTGAACAAACAAAGAGATTGGAGCAAGGACTTTCTGAGCAGCTCAGGTATTTGTCCTGCCCTGAGATGTGATCATTGACCAGACCGCAATGCAGATATATCCAAGTTGATATTTGAACGATATGGATTAAACAAGTGCTCAATTTTGGTCCTACAGAAGTGAACTTCTTTATTTGCAAATCACAGTCTAACAGCTGCATTAAATAGCGGACAGGGGAATTAAACATATCTTAACTTAACTGCCCACGAAAGTTTTTTTTTAAGAAAAATTAAACTACGAAACGTATAATGGATTACAATGAAGCTGGTCTGAATGATAAAATTAATTTAATGTGTAAAGATTTCAAACAATCATAATTTGCGAAAACAGAAATGAATGACTGTTTCACTCTCTGCTTTTGGTGCAAGAGATAAGTTACTTCTATGAGAGGATGCAGAGATGAATAAGCTTAAATAAATTTGATAATGCCCTTATGATGTTTGTAAGATTGACAGCAATGTCTAATCCATGCAATACTGAATATTTCAGTTACTGAATCGATTGTGTTCAAAATGTGAATCTTCACTTGCTGCTCAGCAGGAAATGTTAACTCGAATCTGTTTCTCCCCACAGGTTACTACCCCCATAAAGGCTATGGTAAATATTGTTATTCAGAGAACTTAATGTCGATTTTTTGTGTGTTTGAACGTCCAGGAGAAAATATGCAGACAGTCAGAGAGACTGTTCACAATCCCCAAATCCAAATCCCTTTCACTGCACCATCCTCCTGCTCATTGACTGCTTATCATGGGTTCCAAAACTGTTAAAGGTGTAAATTTCCTCTGGTTGATTTTAGTGACAGAATGCATTCATCTGACCGTCTCCCACCATTTCACAGCACGAAATTCCCAACCTCAAACTTTGTCACCAAGGAGAACTTCAGAGTCTATTTTCAAAAGTTGCAGGGTCAGACTTCAGTACCTGTCCAGGGAATGTGAATTTCCCCATTCTCACTGTGAGATACTGGTTACACTGAGAGTGTTTCCGCTATAAGTTATTGTGGAATGGTGGAAAAGCTCTGGAATTTCCGGACATCTGCTGGTGGGACAAAATGATGCAGGAACATGGAGTAGGGTCACCAATGCAGCAGAGGTGGATTTCTGCCCAAACATCCTTTGACAGGAACAGTCCTCAGCACAAGGACTTCAGTGATGAAAACAGACTGGAGAAGCTGGGATTGTTCTCTTTATACTAAAGCATGTTAAGGGGAGATTTAATAGAGATGTTTAGAAAGATGAGAGTTTTTGATTGGGTAAAGAAGCAGAAATTGTTCCAACTGCTGGGAAGGTCTGTAACCAGAGGACATCGATTTAAGCCACTTGACAAATTTATTAAGTGAGAACCAGAGCGAAACTAGATACAATCCCCAATTAAATCCACCACTGAGATTGTGCATTACCTCTCAAGATTATAATGAATATATGATTTGATTCTGTGACCTGGGTCAAGAGACTTCAGCTTCCTGCTGAACAGGACACATCCAGGAATAGCGTGAAGAAACAAACCGATTGGAGCCAGGACTTTCTGAGCAGCTCAGCTCCCTGTCCTGCCCTGAGATGTGATCATTGACCAGACCGCTATGCAGATTAATCCAACTTGACATTTGAACGAAATGGATGAAACAAGTGCTCCATTTTTGTTCTACAGAAGTGAACTTCGCTATTTGCAATTCACTGTTTAACAGCTGCATTAAATAGCGGACAGGGGAATGTCACACAGCTCATAACTCAACTGTCCACGAAAGTTTTTTTTCAGAAAAATTAAACTCGGAAACTTATAATGGATTGCAATGAAGCGGGTCTAAATGTGAAAATGAATTTCATGTGTAAAGATTTCAAACAACCATACTTTGTGAAAACAGAAATGAATGACTGTTTCACTCTCTGCTTTTGGTGCAAGAGATAAGATATTCATGAGAGGATGCAGAGATGAATATTGCTTAAATAAATTTGATAATGCCCTTTTGATGTTTGAAAGATCGACACCAATCCCTAATCCGTTCAATACTGAATGATTCAGTTACCGAATCGATTGTGTTCCAAATGTGAATCTCCAGTTGCTGCTCAGCAGGAAATGTTAACTCAAATCTGTTTCCCCCCACAGGTTACTACCCCTACAAAGGTTCTGGTAAATATTGTTATTCAGAGAACTTAATGTCGATTTTTTGTGTGTATTAATCTCAAGAAGCAAAAATGCATACAGTCAGAGGGACTGTTCACAATCCCCTAATCCAAATCCCTTGACTGCACCATCCTCCTGCTCATTATCTGCTTCTCATGGGTTCCAAAAATGTTAAAGGTGTAAATTTCCGGTGGTTGATATTAGTGACAGAATGCACTCATCTGACCGTCTCCCACCATTTCACAGCACGAAATTCCGAACCTCAAACCTTGTCACCAAGGAGAACCTCAGAATCTATTTTTAAAAGCTGCAGGGTCAGACATCAGCTCCTGCCCAGGGAATGTGAATTCCCCCATTCTCACTGTGAGATACTGATTACACTGGGAGTGTTTCCAGTGGACGTAAATTGTGGGATGGTGGAAAATCCCTGGAATTACCGGCCTTCTGCTGGAGGGACAAAATGTTCCAGGGAACACGGAGCAGGGTCAGCACTGCAGCAGAGGCCGATTTCTACCCAAACATCCTGAAACAGCAACAGTCCTCAGCACAAGGACTTCAGTGATGGAGAGAGACTAAAGAAGCTGGGATTTTTCTCCTTATACTAAAGCATGTTCAGGGGAGATTTAATCGAGATGTTTAGAACGATGAACGTTTTTGATTGGCTAACGAAGTAGAAATTGTTTCAACTGGCAAGAGGGTCGGTAACCAGAGGACACAGATTTAAGATAATTGGCAAAAATGTTATGTGAGAACATAAGCGAAACTAGATACACTCCCCAAACGAATCCACCACTGAGGTTGTGCATTACCTTTCAAGATTATAATGAAATAAAGAATTGATTCTGTGACCTGGATCAAGAGACTTCTGCAATGTGCTGAACAGCGCACATTCAAGAATAGTTTGAACAAACAAACACATTGGAGCAAGGACACTCTGAGCATCTCAGCTCCCAGTCTTGACCTGAGATGTGATCATTGACCAGACCGCTATGCAGATTTATCCAGTCTGATATTTGAATGGCACAGAATCAAAAAAAGTGCTCCCTTTATGTCCTATAGAAGTGAACTTCTTTTGTTGCAATTCACAGAATAACAGCTGCATTAAATAGCGGACAGGGAATGTCACACAGCTCATCACTTAAATGCCTACTAACTTTATTTTCCCGAAAGATTAAACTAGGAAACGTTAAATGGATTGTAATGAAGCTGGTGTGAGTGTCAAAAATAATTTGATGTGTAAAGATTTCAAACAAACATTCCTTGTGAAAACAGAAATGAATGACTGTTTCATTCTCTGCTTTTCATGTAAAAGGACAGATATTTATATGAGCGGGTGCAGAGATGAATAAGCTTTAATAAAATTGATAATGCCATTTTGATGTTTGAAAGATAGACACCAATGCCTATTCCGGGCAACACTGAATGTTTCAGTTACCGAATCGATTGTGTTCAAAATGTGAATCTCCACTTGCTGCTCAGCAGGAAATGTTAACTCGAATCTGTTTCTCCCCACAGGTTACTACCACTATAAAGGCTATGGTAAATATCGTTATTCAGAGAACTTAATATCGATTTTTTGTGTGTTTTAATATCAAGAAGCAAAAATGCAGACAGTCAGAGGGACTGTTCACAATCCCCAAATCCAAATCCCTTGACTGCACCATCCTCATGCTCATTATCTGCTTCTCCTGGGTTCCAAAAATTTTAAAGGTTAAATTTCCGCTGGTTGATATTAGTGACAGAATGCATTCATCTGATTGTCTCCCAACATTTCGCAGCATGAAATTTCCAACCTCAAAACTTGTCACCAAGGAGAACCTCAGAGTTTATTTTCAAAAGTTGCAGGGTCAGACTTCAGCTCCTGCCCAAGGAATGTCAATTTCCCCATTCTCACTGTGAGATACTGATGACTCTGAGAGTGTTTCCGTTGCATTTATATTGTGGGATGGTGGAAAATTCTGGAATTTTCGGCCATGTCCTGGTGGGACAAAATGTTCCAGGGAACACGGAGCAGGGTCACCACTGCAGCAGAGGCGGATTTCTACACAAACATTCTTCGAGGGCAACAGTTCTCAGCACAAGGACTTCAGTGATGGAGAGAGACTGGATAAGCTGGGATTGTTCTCCTTATCCTAAAGCATGTTAAAGGGAGATTTAATCAAGATGTTCAGAACGATAGCAGTTTGTGATTGGGTAAAGAAGTAGAAATTCTTTCAACTGGCAGGGGGGTCTGTAACCAGAGGACACAGATTTAAGATAATTGGCAAAAATGTTATGTGAGAACCACAGCGAAACTAGATACAATCCCCAAACCAATCCACCACTGAGGTTGTGCATTACCTCTCAAGATTATAATGCATAAAGTGACATTATTCTGTGACCTGGGTCAAGAGACTTCTGCAACCTGCTGAACAGGGCACATGCAAGAATAGTTTGAACAAACAAACACATTGGAGCAAGGACTTTCTGAGCAGCTCAGCTCCCTGTCCTGCCCTGATATGTGATCATTGACCAAACCACTATGCAGATTTATCCAATTTATTATTTGAATGGTACGGATTTTAAATAGTGCTCCATTTTTTCCTGAAGAAGTGAACCTTTTTATTTGCAATTCGTAGATTAACAGCTGCATTAAATAGCGGACAGGGGAATGTCACACACCTCATCACTTAACTGTTCACTAACTTTATTTTCCCTAAAGATTAAACTAGGAAACGTATAATGGATTGTAATGAAGCTGGTGTGAATGTTAAAAATAATTTGATGTGTAAAGATTTCAAACAACCATACATTGTGAAAACAGAAACGAATGACTGTTTCACTTTCTGCTTTTGGTGTAAGAGAATAGATATTTATATGAGCGGGTGCAGAGATGAATAAGCTTAAATAAAATTAATAATGCCCTTTTGATGTTTGAATGCTCGACACCAATGCCTATTCTGGGCAATACTGAATGTTTCAGTTACCGAATCGATTGTGTTCAAAATGTGAATCTCCACTTGTGCTCAGCAGGAAATGTTAACTCGAATCTGTTTCTCCCCACAGGTTACTACCCCTATAAAGGCTATGGTAAATATTGTTATTCAGAGAACATAATGTCGATTTTTTGTGTGTTGTAATCTCCTGAAACAAAAATGCAGACAGTCAAAGAGACTGTTCACAATCCGCAAATCCAAATCCCTTGACTGCACTATCCCACTGCTCATTGTCTGCTTCTCATGGGTTCCAATACTGTTAAAGGTGTAAATTTCTGCTGTTTAATATTAGTGACAGAATGTATTCCTCTGACCGTCTCCCACCATTTCACACGAAATTCCCAACCTCAAACCTTGTCGCCAAGGAGAACCTCAGTGTCTATTTTCAAAAGCTGCAGGGTCAGACTTCAGCTCCTGCCCAAGGAATGTGAATTTCCCCATTCTCACTGTGAGATACTGATTACACTGGGAGTGTTTCCGTTGCATTTATATTGTGGAATGGTGGAAAATCCCTGGAATGTCCGGCCACCTGCTTGTGGGTCAAAATGTTCCGGGGAACACGGAGCAGGGTCACCACTGCGGCAGAGGGGGATTTCTACACAAACATCCTTCGATAGCATCAATCCTCAGCACAAGGACTTTAGTGATGGAGAGAGACTGGAGAAGCTGGGATTGTTCTCCTTATACTACAGCACGTTAAGGGGAGATTTAATCGAGATGTTTAGAACGATAACAGTTTTTGATTGGATAAAGAAGTAAGAAATTGCTTGAACTGGCAGGAAGGTCGGTAACCAGGGGACACAGATTTAAGATAATTGGCAAAAATGTTATGTGAGAACATAAGCAAAACTAGATACAAAGCCCAATCAAATCCACCACTGAGGTTGTGCATTACCTCTCAAGATTATAATGAATTAAGTGAATTGATTCTGTGACCTGGGTCAAGAAACTTCTGCAACCTGCTGAACAGGGCACAGACAAGAATAGTTTGAACAAACAAACCGATTGGAGCAACGACTTTATGAGTATCTCAGCTCACTGTCCTGCCCTGAGATGTGATCATTGACCAGACCGCTATGCAGATTTATCTGGTATGATATTTCAATGCTACGGATTTTAAAAAGTGCTCCATTTTTTCCTGTAGAAGTGAACTTCTTTATTTGCAATTCACAGATTAACAGCTGCATTAAATAGTGGACAGGGGAATGTCACACACCTCATCACTTAACTGTCCACTAACTTTATTTTCCCTAAAGATTAAACTAGGAAACGTTAAATGGATTCTAATGAAGCTGGTGTGAATGTTAAAATTAATTTGATGTGTAAAGATTTCAAACAACCATACATTGTGAAAACAGAAATGAATGACTGTTTCAATGTCTGCATTTGGTGTAAGAGCAGAGATATTTATATGAGCGGGTGCAGAGATGAATAAGCTTAAATAAAATTAATAATGCCCTTTTGATGTTTGAAAGATCGACACCAATGCCTTTTCTGGGCAATACTGAATGTTTCAGTTACCAAATCGATTTTATTCAAATTGTGAATCTTCACTTGCTGCTCAGCAGGAAATGTCAACTCGAATCTGTTTCTCCCCACAGGTTACTACCCCTATAAAGGCTACGGTAAATATTGTTATTCAGAGAAACTTAATGACGATTTTTTGTGTGTTGTAATCTCCTGAAGCAAAAATGCAGACAGTCAGAGGGACTGTTCACAATTCCCAAATCCAAACCCCTTGATTGCAACATCCCACCGCTCATTCTCTGCTTCTCATGGGTTCCAAAACTGTTATAGGTGTAAATTTCCTCAAGTTGATATTAGTGACAGAATGCATTCATCAGACCGTCTCCCACCATTTCACAGCACGAAATTCCCAACCTCAAACCTTGTCACCAAGGAGAACCTCAGAATCTATTTTCAAAAGCTGCAGGGTCAGACATCAGCTCCTGCCCAGGGAATGTGAATTTCCCCATTCTCACCATGAGATACTGATTACACTGGGAGTGTTCGCGCATTTCAGTATATTGTGGAATGGTGGAATATCCCTGGAATTTCCGGCCACATGCTGGTGAGGCAAAATGACCCAGGAACACGGAGCAGGGACACCACTGCAGCAGAGGCGGATTTCTGCCCAAACATCCTTTGACAGTAACAGTCCTCAGCACAAGGACTTAAGTGATGAAAACAGACTGGAGAAGCTGGGATTGTTCTCCTTATACTAAAGAATGTTAAGGGCAGATTTAATCGAGATGTTTAAATGGATAAGAGTTTTTGATTGGGTAAAGAAGTAGAAATTGTTCCGACTGGCAGGGAGGTCTGTAACCAGAGGACACCGATTTAAAATAATTGGCAAAAATGTTATGTGAGAACCAGAGCAAAACTAGATACAATCCCCAATCAAATCCACCACTGAGGTTGTGCATTACATCTCAAGATTATAATGAAATAATGAGTTGATTCTGTGACCTGGGTCAAGAGGCATCAGCTTCCTGCTCGACAGGCCACATTCAGGAATAACGTGAACAAACAAACCAATTGGAGCAAGGACTTTCTGAGCAGCTCTGCTCCGTGTCCTACCCTGAGATGTGATCATTGACCAGACCGCTATGCAGATTAATGCAAATTGATATTTGAACGATAAGGATCAGAAAAGTCCATTTTTGTTCTACAGAAGTGAACTTCTTTATTTGCAATTCACTGTTTAACAGCTGCAGTAAATAGCAGACAGGGGAATGTCACACAGCTCATAACACAACTGTCCACGAAAGTTCTTTTTTCAGAAAAATTAAACTAGGAAAGGTATAATGGATTGCAATGAAGCGGGTTTGAATGTTAAACTGAATTTAATGTGTAAAGATTTCAAACAAGAATGCCTGTTTCACTCTCTGCTTTTGGTGCAAGAGACAAGATATTTATATGAGAGGATGCAGAGATGAATAAGCTTAAATAAATTTGATAATGCCCTTTTGATGTTTGGAAGAGCGACACCAATCCCTAATCCGTGCAATACTGAATGTTTCAGCTCCCGAATTGATTGTGTTCAAAATGTGAATCTTCACTTGCTGCTCAGCAGGAAATGTTAACTCGAATCTGTTTCTCCCCACAGGTTACTACTCCTATAAAGGCTATGGTAAATATTGTTATTCAGAGAAACTTAATGTCGATTTTTGTTTGTTTTAACATCCAGAAGCAAAAAATGCAGACAGTCAGAGAGACTGTTCACAATCCGCAAATCCAAATCCCTTGACTGCACCATCCCACCGCTCATTGTCTGCTTCTCATGGGTTCCAATACTGTTAAAGGTGTAAATTTCCACTGGTTGATATTAGTGACAGACTGTATTCATCTGACCGTCTCCCACCATTTCACAGCACGAAATTCCCAACCTCAAACCTTGTCACCAAGGAGAACCTCAGAGTCTATTTTCAAAAGCTGCAGGGTCAGACTTCATCTCCTGCCCAGGGAATGTGAATTTCCCCATTCTCACTGTGAGATACTGATTACACTGGGAGTGTTTCCGGTGGACGTATATTGTGGGATGGTGGAAAATCCCTGGAATTACAGGCCTTCTGCTGGAGGGACAAATTGTTCCAGGGAACACGGAGCAGGGTCACCACTGCAGCAGAGGCCGATTTCTACCCAAACATCCTTTAACAGCAACAGTCCTCAGCACAAGGACTTCAGTGATGGAGGGAGACTTAAGAAGTTGGGATTTTTCTCCTTATACTAAAGCATGTTAAGGGGAGATTTAATCGAGATGTTTAACATAGAACATAGAACTTTACAGCACAGTACAGAACCTTCGGCCCACGATATTGTGCCGAACCTTTAACCTACTCCACGATCAAACTACCTACATTCCCTTCATTCTACTATCATCCATGTACCTATCCAAGAGTCGCTTAAATGTCCCTAATGTATCTGCTTCTACTACCACCGCTGGCAGTGCATTCCACGCACCCACCACTCTCTGTTTAAAGGATCTACCTCTGACATCTCCCCGAAAACCTGCTCCAATCACCTTAAAATTATGCTCCCTGGTGATAGCCCTTTCCTCCCTGGGAAAAAGTCTCTGACTTTCCACTCTCTCTATGCCTCTCATCATCTTGTACCCCTCTATCAAGTCACCTCTCATCCTTCTTCTTTCCAATGTGAAAAGCCCTAGCACCCTCAACCTTTCTTCGTAAGACATGCCCTCCAGTCCAGGCAGCATCCTGGTAAATCTCCTCTGCACCCTCTCTAAAGCTTCCACATCCTTCCTATAATGAGGCAACCAGAACTGAACACAATATTCCGAGTGTGGTCTAACCAGTGCTTTATAGAGCTGCAGCATAACCTCGCGGCTCTTAAACTCAATCCCCCTGTTAATGAAAGCCAACACACCATACGCCTTCTTAACAACCCTATCAACTTGGGTGGCAACTTTGAGCGATCTATTTACATGGACCCCAAGATCCCTCTGTTCCTCCACACTACCAAGAATCCTGTCTTTAAGCCTGTATTCCGCATTCAAATTCGACCTTCCAAAATGAATCACTTCACACTTTTCCAGGTTGAACTCCATCTGCCACTTCTCAGCCCAGCTCTGCATCCTGTCAATGTCCCGTTGCAACTTACAACAGCCTTCCATACTATCCACAACTCCAGCAACCTTTGTGTCATCGGCTAACTTGCTAACCCAGCCTTCCACTTCCTCATCCAAGTCATTTATAAAAATCAAAAAGAGCAGAGGTCCCAGAACAGATCCTTGTGGAACACAACTGGTCACCGAGCTCCATGCTGAAATACTTTCCATCTACTACCACCCTCTGTCTTCTATGGGCCAGCCAATTCTGTATCCAGACAGCCAACGTTCCCTGAATCCCATGCCTCCTTACTTTCTGAATGAGCCTACCATGGGGAACCTTATCAAACGCCTTGCTAAAATCCATATACACCACATCCACTGCTCTTCCTTCATCAATGTGTTTTGTCACATCTTCAACGAATTCACTAAGGCTTGTGAGGCATGACCTGCCCCTCACAAAGCCATGCTGACTGTCTCTAATCAAACCATGCTTTTCCAAATAATCATAAATCCTGTCTCTCAGAATCCTCTCCAATAATTTACCCACTACCAACATACTGGTCTATAATTCCCAGGGTTATCTCTATCTTGAACAAGGGAATAACATTTGCCACCCTCCAATCATCTGGTACTACTCCAGTGGACAGTGAAGACGCAAAGATCATCGCCAAAAGCGCGGCAATCTCTTCCCTCACTTCCCGTAATATCCTTGGGTATATCCCATCTGGCCCCAGGGACTTATCTGTCCTCATGTCTTTCAAAATTTCCAGCACATCCTCCCTCTTAACATCAACCTGTTCGAGCATATCAGCCTGTTCCACGCTGTCCACACAAACGACCAGGTCCCTCTCACTAGTGAATACTGAAGCAATGTATTCATTTAGGACCTTCCCTACCTCCTCTGACTCCAGGCACAAGTTCCCTCCACTATCCGTGATCGGCCCTACCCTCACTCTGGCCATCCTCTTGTTTCTCAGATAAGTGTAGAACGCCTTGGGATTTAACCTTAATCCTACCCGCCAAGACTTTTTCATGTCCCCTTCTAGCTCTCCTAAGTCCATTCTTCAGTTCCTTCCTGGCTATCTTGTAACCCTCTAGAGCCCTGTCTGATCCTTGCTTCCTCAACCTTAAGTAAGCTTCCTTCTTCCTCTTGACTAGCTGTTCCACATCTCTTGTCATCCAAGGTTCCTTCACCCTACCATCCCTTCCTTGCCTCATCGGGATAAACCTATCCAGCAGTTGCAGCAAGTGCTCCCTAAACAACCTCCACATTTCTGTCGTGCATTTCCCTGAGAACATCTGTTCCCAATTTATGCTCCCCAGTTCCTGCCTAATAGCATTGTAATTCCCCCTCCCCCAATTAAATATTTTCCCATCCCGTCTCCTCCTGTCCCTCTCCATGACTATAGTAAAGGTCAGGGAGTTGTGATCACTATCACCGAATTGCTCTCCCACCGAGAGATCTGCCACCTGGCCTGGTTCGTTGCCAAGCACCAAATCCAACATCGCCTCCCCTCTAGTCGGCCTATCTACATATTGAGTCAGGAAACCTTCCTGGACAGACCTGACAAAAGCTGCTCCATCCAAACTATTTGCACGAAGGAGGTTCCAATCAATATTAGGGAAGTTGAAGCCACCCATGACAACAGCTGTTACTTCAGCACCTTTCCAAAATCTGCCTCCCAATCTTTTCCTCCGTGTCTCTGTAGCTATTGGGGGATCTATAGAAAAGTCCCAATAAAGTGACTGCTCCTTTCCTGTTTCTGACTTCCACCCATAATGACTCAGTAGACAAACCCTCCTCGACGACCTCCCTTTCTGCAGCTGTGATACTATCCCTGATTAGCAATGCCACTCCCCCACCTCTTTTACCTCCCTCCCTATTCCTTTTGAAACATCCAAACCCCAGAACATCCAACATCCATTCCTGCCCCTGTGATATCCAAGTCTCCGTAATGGCCACAACATCGTAGCTCCAAGTACTGATCCATGCTCCAAGTTCATCACCCTTATTCCTGACACTTCTTGCGTTAAAATAGACACACTTCAACCCATCATACTGGCTGCAACTTTGCCCTGTCAACTGTCTAACCTTCCTCACAGACTCTCTGCACTCTGTATCTGCCTGTTCAACGGCTACCCCATCCACTGTTCCGTATCTCCGGTTCCCATCCCCCTGCCAAACTAGTTTAAACCCTCCCGAAGAGCTCTAGCAAACCTCTCGCCCAGGATATTGGTGCCCCTCCAGTTCAGATGCAACCCGTCCTTCTTGTACAGGTCCCACCTTCCCCAGAAGGTATCCCAATGATCCACATAACTGAAGCCCTCCCTCCTACACCAGCTCTGTAGCCACGTGTTCAGCTGCACTCGCTGTCTGTTTCTAGCCTCACTAGCACGTGGCACCAGTATCAATTCTGAGATTACTACTCTGCTCGTCCTGCCTTTTAGCTTCCAACCTAACTCCCTATATTCGCATTTCAGGTCCTCATCCCTTTTCCTACCGATGTCATTGGTACCGATAAGTACCACGACTTCTGGCTACTCCCCCTCCCCCTTAAGAATCCTGTGGACTCAATCCGAGACATACCTGACCCTGGCACCCGGGAGGCAACATACCATCCGGGAGTCTTTTTCGCGACCACAGAATCTCATGTCTGTTCCTCTAACCATTGAATCTCCTATCACTATCGCTCTCCTATTCTCCCCCCTTCCCTTCTGAGCCACAGAGCCAGGCTCAGTGCCAGAGGCCTGGCCGCTGTGGCTTTTCCCGGGTAGGTCGTCCCCCCCCCCAACCGTATCCAAAATGGTATACTTATTATTGAGGGGAAAGGCCACAGGGGATCCCTGCACTGTGCGCCTATTCCCTTTCCCTCCCCTGTCGGTCACCCAGCTACCTTTATCCTGTGACTTAGGTGTCAGTACTTCCCAATAACTGCTCTCTATTACCCCCACAGCCTCCCGCATGATCCAAAGTTCATCCAGCTCCAGTTCCCTAACGTGGTCTGTGAGGAGCTGGAGTTGGGTGCACTTCTCACAGGTGAAGTCAGCAGGGACACAAGTGGTGACCCTTACCTCCCACATCCTGCAAGAGGAGCATGAGGCTGCCCTAGCTTCCATCCCCTCTGCTCTAAATTGACAACAGAGAATAAAAACAAATAAAGGAACACCTTACCTTACCAAACCCTCCACACAAGAGTCCTTTTTTTTGGTTAGAGGAGGAGGATGGGTGGGAGACACTACACGTGTAGTGTTTCGGGTTTAGCCACTGCCTGAATATATAAGTTCACTTACCCAGTAGTCCCCGTTTAGAACGATGAAAGTTTTTTGTCAGCTAAAGAAGTAGAAATTGTTTCAACTGGCAGGAAGGTCGGTAACCAGAGGACACAGATTTAAGATAATTGGCAAAAATTTTATGTGAGAACATAAGCGAAACTAGATACAATCCCCAAACGAATCCACCACTGAGGTTGTGCATTACCTTTCAAGATTATAATGAAATAATGAATTGATTCTGTGACCTGGGTCAAGAGACTTCTGCAACCTGCTGAACAGGGCACATTAAAGAATAGTTTGAACGAACAAACAGATTGGAGCAAGGAGTTTCTGAGCTTCTCGGCTCCCAGTCCTGACCTGAGATGAGATCATTGACCAGACCACTATGCAGATTTATCCAGTATGATATTTGAATGGTACGGAATCAAAAAAAGTGCTCCCTTTATGTCCTATAGCCTATAGAAGTGAATGCCTTTTGTTGCAATTCACAGATTAATAGCTGCATTAAATAGCGGACAGGGGAATGTCACACAGCTCATCACTTAACTGCCTGCTAACTTTATTTTCCCGAAAGATTAAACTAGGAAACGTATAATGGATTGTAATGAAGCTGGTGTGAGTGTTAAAAATAATTTGATGTGTAAAGATTTCAAACAACCATACATTGTGAAAACAGAAACGAATGACAGTTTCACTCTCTGCTTTCGGTGCAAGAGAATAGATATTTGTATGAGCGGGTGCAGAGATGAATAAGCTTAAATAAATTTGATAATGCCCTTATGATGTTTGTAAGATTGACACCAATGCCTATTCCGTGCAATACTGAATGTTTCTGTTACCGAATCGATTGTGTTCAAAATGTGAATCTCCACTTGTGCTCAGCAGGAAATGTTAACTTGAATCTGTTTCTCCCCACAGGTTACTACCCCTATAAAGGCTATGGTAAATATTGTTATTCAGAGAAGCTAATGTCGATTTTTTGTGTCTTGTAATCTCCAGAAACAAAAATGCAGACAGTCAGAGAGACTGTTCACAATCCCCAAATTCAAATCCACTGACTGCACCATCCCGCCTCTCATTGTTTGCTTCCCATGGGTTCCAAAACTGTTAAAGGTGTAAATTTCCTCTGGTTGATATTAGTGACAGAATGTATTCATCTGACCGTCTCCCACCATTTCACAGCACGAAATTCCCAACCTCAAACCTTGTCACCAAGGAGAACCTCAGAGTCTGTTTTTAAAAGCTACAGGGTCAGACTTCAGCTCCTGCCCGGGGAATGTGAATTTCCCCATTCTCACCGTGAGATACTGATTACACTGGGAATGTTTCCGTTGTATCCATATTGTTGGATGGTGGAAAATCTGTGAAATTTCAGGCCATCTGCTGGTGGGACAAAATCTTCCGGGGAGAAACGGAGTCGGGTCACCACTGCAGCAGAGGCGGATTTCTACCCAAACATCGTTCGACAACAAACGTCCTCAGCACAAGGACTTCAGTGATGGAGAGAGACTAAAAAAGCTGTGATTGTTCTCCTTATACTAAAGGACGTTAAGGGGAGATTTAATTGAGATGCTCACAACCATGAGAGTTTTTGATTGGCTGAAGAGTTAGTAATTGTTTCAACTGGCAGGATGTCGGTAACCAGAGGACACAGATTTAAGGTAGTTGGCAAAATGTTATGTGAGAACATAAGCGAAACGAAATACAGCCCCCAATCAAATCCACCACTGAGGTTGTGCATTACCTCTCAAGATTATAATGAAAAATTAAATTGGGTCAAGAGGCATCAGCTTCCTGCTCGACGGGACACATTCAGGAATAACTGGAACAAACAAACCAATTGGAGCAAGGACTTTCTGAGCAGCTCACCTCTCTGTCCTGACCTGAGATGTGATCATTGACCAGACCGCTATGCAGATTTATCCAAAACGATATTTGAACGATATGGATTTAAAAAGTGCTCAATTTTTGTGCACAGAAGTGAGCAGAGACGAACAAGCTGAAATAAAATTGATAATGCCGTATTGGTGTTTGAATGATCGACACCAATCCCTAATCCGTGCAATACCGAATGTTTCAGTTACCGAATCGATTGTGTTCAAAATATGAATCTTCACTTGCTGCTCAGCAGGAAATGTTAACTCGAATCTGTTTCTCCCCACAGGTTACTACCCCTATAAAGGCTATGGTAAATATTGTTATTCAGAGAACTTAATGTTATTTTCTTGTCTGTTTTAATCTAAAGAAGCAAAAATGCAGACAGTCAGAGAGACTGTCCAAGCCCGTTTCACTGCACCATCCTCCTGCTCATTGGCTGCTTATCATGTGATCCAAAACTGTTCAAGGTGTAAATTTCCTCAAGTTGATATTAGTGACAGAATGTATTCATTTGACCGTCTCCCACAATTACACAGCATTAAATTCCCAACCTCAAACCTTGTCACCAAGGAGAACCTCAGACTCTATTTTCAAAAGCTGCAGGGTCAGACTTCAGCTCCTGCCCAGGGAATGTGAATTTCCCCATTCTCACTGTGAGATAATGATTACACTGGGAGTGTTTCCGCTGTAAATCTATTGTGGAATGGTGGAAAATCCCTGGAATTTCCGGTCACGTGCTGGTGGGACAAAATGTTCCAGGACCATGGAGTAGGGACACCGCAGCAGCAGAGGCGGATTTCTGCCCAAACATCCTTTGATAGTAACAGTCCTCAGCACAAGGACTTAAGTGATGGAGAGAGACTGGAAAAGCTGGGATTGTTCTCCTTATACTAAAGCCTGTTCAGGGGAGATTTAATCGAGTTGTTCAGAACGATGATGGCTTTTGATTGGGTAAATAAGTAGAAATTGTTTCAACTTGCGGGAAGGTCGGTAACCAGAGGACACAGATTTAAGATAATTGGCAAAAATGTTATGTGAGAACATGAGCGAAACTAGATACACTCCCCAAACCAATCCACCACTGAAGTTGTGCATTACCTCTCATGATTATAATCAATAAAGTGACTTGATTCTGTGACATGGGTCAAGAGCTTTCGGCAGCCTGCTAAACAGACACATTCAGGAATAGTGTGAACAAACAAACCAATTGGAGCCAGGACCTTCTGAGCATCTCAGGTCTCTGTCCTGCCCTGAGATGTGACCATTGACAAGACCACAATGCAGATATATCCGACTTGATACTTGAACGATATGGATTAAAATGATGCTCCATTTTTGTCCTATAGAAGTGAACTTCTTTATTTACAATTCAGTTTAACAGCTGCATTAAATAGCGGACAGGGGAACGTCACACAGCTCATCACTTAACTGACCACTAACTTTTTCTTCCCGAAAGATTAAACTAGGAAACGTATAATGGATTGCAGTGACGCGGGTCTGAATGTTAAAATTAAATGAATGTGTGAAGATTTCAAACAACTATACTTTGTGAAATGGGAAAAGAATGACTTATTCACTTTCTGCTTTTGGTGCACGGGGAGCGACATTTATATGAGCGGGTGCAGAGATGAATAACCTTAATTAAAATTGATAATGCCCTTTTGATGTTTGAAAGATCGACACCAATCCCTAATCCGTGCAATACCGAATGTTTCTGTTACCGAATCGATTGTGTTCAAAACGTGAATCTTCACTTGCTGCTCAGCAGGAAATGTCAACTCGAATCTGTTTCTCCCCACAGGTTACTACCCCTTTAAAGGCTATGGTAAATATTGTTATTCAGAGAACTAAATGTCGTTTTTTGTGTATTTAATATCCAGAAGCAAATATGCAGACAGTCAGAGAGACTGTTCGCAATCCCCAAATCCAAACCGCTTTCACTGCACCATCCTCCTGCTCATTGGCTGCTTATCATGTGATCTAAAACTGTGAAAGGTGTAAATTTCCTCTGGTTTATATTAGTGACAGAATGCTTTCATCTGACCGCCTCCCACCATTTCACAGCTTGAAATTTCTTACCTCACACCGTGTCATCAAAGAGAACCTCAGTGTCTATTTTCAAAAGCTGCAGAGTCAGACTTCAGCTCCTGCCCAGGGAATGTGAATTTCCCTATTCTCACTGTGAGATACTGATTATACTGGGAGTGTTTCCGCTGCACGTATATTGTGGGATGGTGGAAAATCCCTGGAATTTCCGGCCACGTGCTGGTGGGACAAAATGTTCCAGGAACATTGGGTAGGGTCAGCACTACAGCAGAGGAGGTTTTTTTTGCCAAACATCCTTTGACAGCAACAGTCCTCAGCCCAAGGACTTCAGTAATGGAGAGAGACTAGAGAAGCTGGGATTGTTCTCCTTATACTAAAGCATGTTATGGGGAGATTTAATCGAGATGTTCAGAACGGTGATAGCTATTGATTGGGTAAAGAAGTAAGAAATTGTTTCAACTGGCAGGAAGGTAGAGGACACAGATTTAAGATAATTGGCAAAAATATTATGTGGGAATGAGCAGAACTGGATACAATCCCCAAACCAATCCACCACTGAGGTTGTGCATTACCTCTCAAGATTATAATGAATAAAGTGACTTGATTCTGTGACCTGGGTCAACAGTTTTCTGCAACCTGCTGGTCAGGACACAGTCAGGAATAGTGTGAACAAACAAACAGATTGGAGCCAGGACTTTCTGAGCAGCTCAGCTCCCTGTCCTGCCCTGAGATGTGATCATTGACCAGACCGCTATGCAGATTTATCCAACATGATATTTGAACGATATCGATTTTTTAAAACAGTGCTCCATTTTTGTCCTATAGAAGTGAACTTCTTTAATTTCAATTCACAGTTTAACAGCTGCATTAAATAGCGGACAGGGGAATGTCACACAGCTCATAACGTAACTGTCCTCTAACGTTTTTCTCAGAAAAATTAAACTGGGAAACTTATAATGGTTTGCAATGAAGCGGGTGTGAATGTTAAAATTAATTTAGTGTGTTAAGATTTCAAACAACCATACTTTGTGAAAACTTAAATGAATGGCTGTTTCACTCTCTGCTTTTGGTGCAAGAGGATAGATATATATATGAGCGGGTGCAGAGATGAATAAGCTTAAATAAAGTTGATAATGCCCTTTTGATGTTTGAAAGATCGACACCAATCCCTAATCCGTGCAATACTGAATGGTTCAGTTACCGAATCGATTGTGTTCAAAATATGAATCTTCACTTGCTGCTCAGCAGGAAATGTTAACTCAAATCTGTTTCTCCCCACAGGTTACTACCCCTATAAAGGCTATGGTAAATATTGTTATTCAGAGAAGCTAATGTTATTTTCTTGTCTGTTTTAATCTCCAGAAGCAAAAATGCAGACAGTCAGAGAGACTGTCCAAGCCCGTTTCACTGCACCATCCTCCTGCTCATTGGCTGCTTATCATGTGATCCAAAACTATTCAAGGAGTAAATTTCCTCAAGTTGATATTAGTGACAGAATGTGTTCATCAGACCGTCTCCCACCATTTCACAGCATTAAATTCCCAACCTCAAACCTTGTCTCCAAGGAGAACCTCAGACTCTATTTTCAAAAGCTGCAGTGTCAGACTTCAGCTCCTGCTCAGGGAATGTGAATTTCCCCATTCTCACTGTGAGATAATGATTACACTGGGAGTGTTTCCGCTGTAAGTCTATTGTGGAATGGTGGAAAATCCCTGGAATTTCCGGTCACGTGCTGGTGGGACAAAATGTTCCAGGACCATGGAGTAGGGACGCCACAGCAGCAGAGGCGGATTTCTGCCCAAACATCCTTCAACAGCAACAGTCCTCAGCACAAGGACTTAAGTGATGGAGAGAGACTGGAAAAGCTGGGATTGTTCTCCTTATACTAAAGCCTGTTCAGGGGAGATTTAATCGAGTTGTTCAGAACGATGATGGCTTTTGATTGGGTAAATAAGTAGAAATTGTTTCAACTTGCGGGAAAGTCGGCAACCAGGGGACACAGATTTAAGATAATTGGCAAAAATGTTCTGTGAGAACATGAGCGAAACTAGATACACTCTCCAAACCAATCCACCACTGAAGTTGTGCAATACCTCTCATGATTATAATGAATAAAGTGACTCGATTCTGTGACATGGGTCAAGAGCTTTCGGCAGCCTGCTAAACAGACACATTCAGGAATAGTGTGAACAAACAAACCAATTGGAGCCAGGACTTTCTGAGCATCTCAGGTCTCTGTCCTGCCCTGAGATGTGACCATTGACAAGACCACAATGCAGATATATCCGACTTGATACTTGAACGATATGGATTAAAATGATGCTCCATTTTTGTCCTATAGAAGTGAACTTCTTTATTTACAATTCAGTTTAACAGCTGCATTAAATAGCGGACAGGGGAACGTCACACAGCTAATCACTTAACTGTCTGCTAACTTTTTCTTCCCGAAAGATTAAACTAGGAAACGTATAATGTATTGCAGTGACGCGGGTCTGAATGTTAAAATTAAATGAATGTGTGAAGATTTCAAACAACTATACTTTGTGAAATGGGAAAAGAATGACTTTTTCACTCTCTGCTTTTGGTGCACGAGGAGCGACATTTATATGAGCGGGTGCAGAGATGAATAACCTTAATTAAAATTGATAATGCACTTTTGATGTTTGAAAGATCGACACCAATCCCTAATCCGTGCAATACCGAATGTTTCAGTTACCGAATCGATTGTGTTCAAAATGTGAATCTTCACTTGCTGCTCAGCAGGAAATGTTAACTCGAATCTGTTTCTCCCCACAGGTTACTACCCCTATAAAGGCTATGGTAAATATTGTTATTCAGGGAACTTAATGTCGATTTTTTGTGTATTTAATATCCAGAAGCAAATATGCGGACAGTCAGAGAGACTATTCACAATCCCCAAATCCAAACCCCTTTCACTGCTCATTGGCTGCTTATCATGTGATCCAAAACTGTTAAAGGTGTAAATTTCCTCTGGTTGATATTAGTGACAGAATGCATTCACCTGACCCGTCTCCCACCATTTCACAGCACGAAATTCCCAACCTCAAACCTTGTCACCAAGGAGAACCTCAGACTCTATTTTCAAAAGCTGCAGGGTCAGACTTCAGCTCCTGCCCAGGGAATGTGAATTTCCCCATTCTCACTGTGAGATACTGGTTACACTGGGAGTGTTTCCGCTGCACGTATATTGTGGGATGGTGGAAAATCCCTGGAATTTCCGGCCACGTGCTGGTGGGACAAAATGTTCCAGGAACATTGGGTAGGGTCAGCACTGCAGCAGAGGCGGTGTTTTTGCCAAACATCCTTTGACAGCAACTGTCCTCAGCCCAAGGACTTCAGTAATGGAGAGAGACTAGAGAAGCTGGGATTGTTCTCCTTATACTAAAGCATGTTATGGGGAGATTTAATCGAGATGTTCAGAACGGTGATAGCTTTTGATTGGGTAAAGAAGTAAGAAATTGTTTCGACTGGCAGGAAGGTAGAGGACACAGATTTAAGATAATTGGCAAAAATATTATGTGGGAATGAGCGGAACTGGATACAATCCCCAAACCAATCCACCGCTGAGGTTGTGCATTACCTCTCAAGGTTATAATGAATAAAGTGACTTGATTCTGTGACCTGGGTCAACAGTTTTCTGCAACCTGCTGGTCAGGACACAGTCAGGAATAGTGTGAACAAACAAACAGATTGGAGCCAGGACTTCCTAAGCAGCTCAGCTCCCTGCCCTGCCCTGAGATGTGATCATTGACCAGACCGCTATGCAGATTTATCCAACTTGATATTTGAACGATATCGATTTTTTAAAACAGTGCTCCATTTTTGTCCTATAGAAGTGAACTTCTTTAATTTCAATTCACAGTTTAACAGCTGCATTAAATAGCGGACAGGGGAATGTCACACAGCTCACAACGTAACTGTCCACTAACGTTTTTCTCAGAAAAATTAAACTGGGAAACTTATAATGGTTTGCAAAGAAGCGGGTGTGAATGTTAAAATTAATTTAGTGTGTTAAGATTTCAAACAACCATACTTTGTGAAAACTTAAATGAATGGCTGTTTCACGCTCTGCTTTTGGTGCAAGAGGATAGATATTTATATGAGCGGGTGCAGAGATGAATAAGCTTAAATAAAGTTGATAATGCCCTTTTGATGTTTGAAAGATCGACACCAATCCCTAATCCGTGCAATACTGAATGGTTCAGTTACCGAATCGATTGTGTTCAAAATATGAATCTTCACTTGCTGCTCAGCAGGAAATGTTAACTCAAATCTGTTTCTCCCCACAGGTTACTACCCCTATAAAGGCTATGGTAAATATTATTATTCAGAGAACTTAATGTTATTTTCTTGTCTGTTTTAATCTCCAGAAGCAAAATTGCAGACAGTCAGAGAGACTGTCCAAGCCCGTTTCACTGCACCATCCTCCTGCTCATTGGCTGCTTATCATGTGATCCAAAACTATTCAAGGAGTAAATTTCCTCAAGTTGATATTAGTGACAGAATGTATTCAACTGACCGTCTCCCACCATTTCACAGCATTAAATTCCCAACCTCAAACCTTGTCACCAAGGAGAACCTCAGACTCTATTTTCAAAAGCTGCAGGGTCAGACTTCAGCTCCTGCCCAGGGAATGTGAATTTCCCCATTCTCACTGTGAGATAATGATTACACTGGGAGTGTTTCCGCTGTAAGTCTATTGTGGAATGGTGGAAAATCCCTGGAATTTCCGCTCACGTGCTGGTGGGACAAAATGTTCCAGGACCATGGAGTAGGGACACCACAGCAGCAGAGGCGGATTTCTGCCCAAACATCCTTCAACAGCAACAGTCCTCAGCACAAGGACTTAAGTGATGGAGAGAGACTGAAAAAGCTGGGATTGTTCTCCTTATACTAAAGCCTGTTCAGGGGAGATTTAATCGAGTTGTTCAGAACGATGATGGCTTTTGATTGGGTAAATAAGTAGAAATTGTTTCAACTTGCAGGAAGGTCGGTAACCAGAGGACACAGATTTAAGATAATTGGCAAAAATGTTATGTGAGAACATGAGCGAAACTAGATACACTGTCCAAACCAATCCACCACTGAAGTTGTGCATTACCTCTCAAGATTATAATGAATAAAGTGACTTGATTCTGTGACCTGGGTCAAGAGCTTTCGGCAGCCTGCTAAACAGGACACATTCAGGAATAGTGTGAACAAACAAACCAATTGGAGCCAGGACCTTCTGAGCATCTCAGGTCTCTGTCCTGCCCTGAGATGTGACCATTGACAAGACCACAATGCAGATATATCCGACTTGATACTTGAACGATATGGATTAAAATGATGCTCCATTTTTGTCCTATAGAAGTGAACTTCTTTATTTACAATTCAGTTTAACAGCTGCATTAAATAGCGGACAGGGGAATGTCACACAGCTAATCACTGAACTGTCTACTAACTTTTTCTTCCCGAAAGATTAAACTAGGAAACGTATAATGGATTGCAGTGACGCGGGTCTGAATGTTAAAATTAAATGAATGTGTGAAGATTTCAAACAACTATACTTTGTGAAATGGGAAAATAATGACTTTTTCACTCTCTGCTTTTGGTGCACGAGGAGCGACATTTATATGAGCGGGTGCAGAGATGAATAACCTTAATTAAAATTGATAATGCCCTTTTGATGTTTGAAAGATCGACACCAATCCCTAATCCGTGCAATACCGAATGTTTCAGTTACCGAATCGATTGTGTTCAAAATGTGAATCTTCACTTGCTGCTCAGCAGGAAATGTTAACTCAAATCTGTTTCTCCCCACAGGTTACTACCCCTATAAAGGCTATGGTAAATATTGTTATTCAGAGAACTTAATGTCGTTTTTTGTGTATTTAATATCCAGAGGCAAAAATGCAGACAGTCAGAGAGACTGTCCAAGCCCGTTTCATTGCACCATCCTCCTGCTCATTGGCTGCTTATCATGTGATCCAAAACTGTTCAAGGTGTAAATTTCCTCAAGTTGATATTAGTGACAGAATGTATTCATCTGACCGTCTCCCACCATTTCACAGCATTAAATTCCCAACCTCAAACCTTGTCACCAAGGAGAACCTCAGACTCTATTTTCAAAAGCTGCAGGGTCAGACTTCAGCTCCTGCCCAGGGAATGTGAATTTCCCCATTCTCACTGTGAGATAATGATTACACTGGGAGTGTTTACGCTGTAAGTCTATTGTGGAATGGTGGAAAATCCCTGGAATTTCCGGTCACGTGCTGGTGGGACAAAATGTTCCAGGACCATGGAGTAGGGACACCACAGCAGCAGAGGCGGATTTCTGCCCAAACATCCTTCAACAGCAACAGTCCTCAGCACAAGGACTTAAGTGATGGAGAGAGACTGGAAAAGCTGGGATTGTTCTCCTTATACTAAAGCCTGTTCAGGGGAGATTTAATCGAGTTGTTCAGAACAATGATGGCTTTTGATTGGGTAAAAAAGTAGAAATTGTTTCAACCTGCGGGAAGGTCGGTAACCAGAGGACACAGATTTAAGATAATTGGCAAAAATGTTATGTGAGAACATGAGCGAAACTAGATACACTCCCCAAACCAATCCACCACTGAAGTTGTGCATTACCTCTCAAGATTATATTGAATAAAGTGACTTGATTCTGTGACATGGGTCAAGAGCTTTCGGCAGCCTGCTAAACAGTCACATTCAGGAATAGTGTGAACAAACAAACCAATTGGAGCCAGGACTTTCTGAGCATCTCAGGTCTCTGTCCTGCCCTGAGATGTGACCATTGACAAGACCACAATGCAGATATATCCGACTTGATACTTGAACGATATGGATTAAAATGATGCTCCATTTTTGTCCTATAGAAGTGAACTTCTTTATTTACAATTCAGTTTAACAACTGCATTAAATAGCGGACAGGGGAATGTCACACAGCTCATCACTTAACTGACCACTAACTTTTTCTTCCCGAAAGATTAAACGAGGAAACGTATAATGTATTGCAGTGACGCGGGTCTGAATGTTAAAATTAAATGAATGTGTGAAGATTTCAAACAACTATACTTTGTGAAATGGGAAAAGAATGACTTTTTCACTCTCTGCTTTTGGTGCACGAGGAGCGACATTTATATGAGCGGGTGCAGAGATGAATAACCTTAATTAAAATTGATAATGCACTTTTGATGTTTGAAAGATCGACACCAATCCCTAATCCGTGCAATACCGAATGTTTCAGTTACCGAATCGATTGTGTTCAAAATGTGAATCTTCACTTGCTGCTCAGCAGGAAATGTCAACTCGAATCTGTTTCTCCCCACAGGTCACTACCCCTATAAAGGCTATGGTAAATATTGTTATTCAGAGAACTAAATGTCGTTTTTTGTGTATTTAATATCCAGAAGCAAAAATGCGGACAGTCAGAGAGACTATTCACAATCCCCAAATCCAAACCCATTTCACTGCACCATCCCACTGCTCATTGGCTGCTTATCATGTGATCCAAAACTGTTAAAGGTGTAAATTTTCTCTGGTTGATATTAGTGACAGAATGCATTCACCTGACCCGTCTCCCACCATTTCACAGCACGAAATTCCCAACCTCAAACCTTGTCACCAAGGAGAACCTCAGACTCTATTTTCAAAAGCTGCAGGGTCAGACTTCAGCTCCTGCCCAGGGAATGTGAATTTCCCCATTCTCACGGTGAGATACTGGTTACACTGGGAGTGTTTCCGCTGCACGTATATTGTGGGATGGTGGAAAATCCCTGGAATTTCCGGCCACGTGCTGGTGGGACAAAATGTTCCAGGAACATTGGGTAGGGTCAGCACTGCAGCAGAGGAGGTTTTTTTGCCAAACATCTTTTGACAGCAACAGTCCTCAGCCCAAGGACTTTAGTAATGGAGAGAGACTAGAGAAGCTGGGATTGTTCTCCTTATACTAAAGCATGTTATGGGGAGATTTAATTGAGATGTTCAGAACGGTGATAGCTTTTGATTGGGTAAAGAAGTAAGAAATTGTTTCAACTGGCAGGAAGGTAGAGGACACAGATTTAAGATAATTGGCAAAAATGATTATGTGGGAATGAGCGGAACTGGATACAATCCCCAAACCAATCCACCACTGAGGTTGTGCATTACCTCTCAAGATTATAATGAATAAAGTGACTTGATTCTGTGACCTGGGTCAACAGTTTTCTGCAACCTGCTGGTCAGGACACAGTCAGGAATAGTGTGAACAAACAAACAGATTGGAGCCAGGACTTCCTAAGCAGCTCAGCTACCTGTCCTGCCCTGAGATGTGATCATTGACCAGATCGCAATGCAGATTTCCCCAGGTTGATATTCGAACGGTATGGATTAAAAAAGTGCTCCATTTTTGTCCTGTAGAAGTGAACTTCTTATTTGCATTTCACAGTTTCACAACTGCATTAAATAGCGGACAGGGGAATGTCACACAGCTCATCATTTAATTGTCCGCTGACTTTTTTTTACCTAAGGATTAAACTAGGAAACGTATAATGGATTGCAATGAAGCTGGTGTGAATGTTAAAATTAATTTAATGTGTAAAGATTTCAAAAAAACCATACTTTGTGAAAACAGAAATGAATGACTGTTTCACTCTCTGCCTTTGGTGGAAGAGGATGGATATTTATATGAGAGGATGCAGAGATGAATAAGCTTAAATAAAATGGATAATGCCCTTTTGATGTATGAAAAGGACGCCAAACCCCTTTCACTACACCATCCTCCATTGACTGCTTATCATGTGATCCAAAACTGTTCAAGGTGTAACTTTCCTCTGGTTGATTTTAGTGACAGAATACATTTATCTGACCGTCTCCCACCATTTCACAGCACTAAACCCCCAACCTCAAACCTCGTCACCAAAGAATTCAGCTCCTGCCCAATAAATCTCAATTTCCCCATTCTCGACGTGGGATAGTGATTACACTGGGAGTGTTTCACCTACACGTATAGTGAGGGATGTTGGAAAATCTCTAGGATTCACGAACATGTGCTGTCGGGACATAATTCTGCATCGAACATGGAGCAGGGTCACCACTGCAGCAGACGCTGATTACCGCCCAAACATGCTTGGACAGCAACAGTCCTCAGCACAAGGACTTCAGTGATGGAGAGAGACTGGAGAAGCTGCGATTGTTCTCCTGAGAGGAAAGAATGTTAAGGGGAGATTTAAGCGAGAAGGTGCACAGTTGAATAAACTTAAATGAAATGGTATGAATGATAATGTCCATTTAATGTTTGAAAGATTGACATCAATCCCTAATCCCTGCAAGACTGAATTTTTCAGTTACTGAACCGATTGAGTTGGAAATGTGAATGACAGGGAATTTTCAGTTATGGATATCTGATCTGCAGCATCTGTATTAGTCCCGGGTGGCAAGTAGATGTATTGATCCCCATCCCTCTTACCTTCCGGGAACGGAGCGGAGTGGACCTATGGGGAGAACGCCGAGTGTGGAGCCTATGAATTGAACCCGAGGATCGAGCCCCAGTCTCTTACCTTCCGGGAACGGAGAGGAGCAGAGCGGACCTGCAGGGAGAACGCCGAGTGCGGAGCCTATAAGCGGGAGTGGAGTGGACCTGTGTGAGATCAGTCGAACCTCTTCCAGCGCGCTGGAGTTTTGAAAAAGTGAAGCCAACAGTGGCGTCAGAGGAGACCTGCAAGGTGATTGGTTGGTCAGTAGCAGCTGTTAGAATATCAAAAAAATAAGGGGAAAGTTTTTTTTTGTTGAAAAAAAACCTCTTGTGATAAGGTGAGTACTACAAAAGTGTTCTATTTAAGGACTTTAGATTGGAGTGTGTGGAACAAGACCCCTAGTGTAATTAGTATTTTTTGATTAAGGGAGTAACTAATTAATCTAAGCGTAAGTCATGACAGGAGAGCTCAGCTCCGTGATATGCTCCTCCTGCACTTTGTGGGAAATCAGGGACGATTCCAGTGTCCCTGACAACCATGTGTGCAGAAGTGTATCCATCTGCAGCTACTGGATACCCGCATTACAGAGCTGGAGCAGCAGGTGGATTCACTGTGGAGCATCCGCAATGCTGAGGATGTCGTGGATAGCATGTTTAGTGTCACACCGCAGGTAATGGCTGCACAGGCAGAAAAGAGATGGGTGACCACCAGATGGAGTAGAAGGCGCAGCCAGGTAGTGCAGGAGTCCCCTGTGGCCATCCCCCTTTCAAACAGATATGCCGCTTTTGATACTGTTCAGGGGATGACCTCACAGGGAAAAGCAGCAACAGCCAAGTTCATGGCACCACAGAGGGCTCTGCTGCACAGCAGGGAGGAAAAGGGTTGGAGGAGCTATATTGATAGGGGATTCTATTGTAAGGGGTGCAGATAGGCATTTCTGTGGCCACAAGTGAGATTCCAGGATGGTATGTTGCCTCCCTGGTGCTAGGGTCAAGGATGTCTCGGAGTGGCTGCAGGACATTCTGAAAGGGGAGGGTGAGCAGCCAGAGGTCATGGTCCATATTGGTACTAATGACATAGGTGGGAAGAGAGATGAGGTCCTGCAAAGCAGAAGGTAAAAAAGAAGGACCTCTAGGGCTGTAATCTCAGGATTACTCCCTATGCCACGTGCTAATAGGGGTAGGAATAGGAAGATAAGGCAAATGAATGCGTGGCTGAAGAGTTGGTGTAGGCTGGATGGCTTCCGCTACTTGGATCATTGGAATCTCTTCTGGTGCAGAAGTGACCTGTACAAGAAGGACAGGTTGCATCTAAACTGGAAGGGGTTCAATATCCTTGTGGGAAGGTCTGCTGGTTCTACTCGGGAAGGTTTAAACTAGTCTTGTGGGGGTGGGGGTGGGGGGAGGGGGGCCAAAGTAGTAGTCTCTCTGATGAGATAGTTGAAGCAAATGTAGAGATTAAAGCAAGCAGGTCCAGTAGGCAGGCTGGGCAGGGGCAGGACAGGGAGCGTGGAAGGTCTAATAGGCTAAACTGCATTTACTTTAATGCAAGAACCTTACAAGTAAGGCAGATGAACTCAGTACATGGGATTGTGAAATTATAACTATTACAGAAACGTGGTTTAGGGATGGGCAGGACTGGCAACTCAATGTTCCGGGGTACCGATGCTTCTGGCGTGACAGAGGTGGAGGTAATGGAGGAGGGGGAGTTGCATGATTGATTAGGGAGGACATCACGGCAGTACTTAGAAAGGATATTCCCCGGGGAATGTCCAGCGAGGTCATATGGTAGAACTTAGAAATAAGTAAGGGGTGATCACTTTGATGGGATTATACTATGCCCGCCCCCCCCCCCCACAATAGTCAGAGGGATGTGGAGGAGCATATATGTAAGGAAATCACATATAGGTGTAGGAATTATAGGGTTGTAATAGTAGGTGATTTTAACTTCCCTAATATTGACTGGGACTACCTTCGTTCTAAGGGATCAGATGGGGCAGAATTTGTTAAGTGTGTCCAGGATAGTTTTCTGAAGCAGTATGTGGATGGCCGTACTAGAGAAGGGGCTAAACTCGACCTCCTCTTTGGAAATGAGGATGGAAAGGTGGTTGATGTGTCAGTGGGGGAGCACTGTGGGACCAGTGACCATAACTCTATTAGCTTCAAAATAGTTATGGAAAAGGATAGGACTGGTCTCAGGTTGAAGTCCTAAATTGGGGGAAGGCTAATTTCGATGGCATCAGACAGGAACTCTCAAAAGTTGAATGGGAGAGGCTGTTTACAGGTAAAGGGACGTCTGGCAAGTGGGAGGCTTTTAAAAGTGAGATAGGAAGAGTTCAGGGCCGGCATGTTCCTGTTCGATGGAAGGGCAAGGCTGTCAAGTTTAGAGAACCTGGGTTGATGAGGGATATTGAGGGTTTGGTCAGGACAAAGAAGGAGGCATATGTCAGATAGAGACAGCTGGGAGCAAGCGAGTCCCTCGAGGAGTATAGGGGATGTATGACTGCACTTAAGAAGGAAATTAGGAGGGCAAAAAGGGGCTATGAGATTTCCCTGGCAGATAAGATAAAGGAGAATCCTAAAAGATTCTATAAGTATATTAAGAGTAAAAGGGTAGCTCGGGAGAGAGTAGGTCCTCTCAAGGATCAGTGTGGTAATCGATGTGTGGAGCCACGGGAAATGGGCGAGGCCTTAAATTAATATTTCTTGTCTGTATTTACTGCGGAGAAGGTCATGGAAGCTAATAAGTTCAAGGGAGGGAACAGTGATATCCTGGAACATATCAACATTACAAAGGAGGAGGTGTTGGAGGTTTTGAAGTGCATTAAGGTGGATAAATCCCCCTGGCCTGACCAGGTGTATCCTAGGATCTTGGGAAGCAAGGGAGGAGATTGCTGGGGCCCTGGCAGAGATTTTTGTATCACCGTTAGCCACGGGTGAGATACCGCAAGACTGGAGGATAGCTAATGTTGTGCCTTTATTTAAGAAGAGCAGCAGGGATAAGCCAGGGAACTACAGGCCGGTGAGCCTTCCATCAGTGGTGGAAAAGTTATTGGAAGGGATTCTGAGAGACAGGAATTATATGCATTTGGAAAGGCATAGTCTGATTAGGGATAGTCAGCATAGCTTTGTGCATGGGAAATCATGTCTCACGAATTTGAATGAGTTTTTTGAGGAGGTGACCAAGAGGATTGACGAGGACAGGGCGACGGACGTTGTCTACATCGACTTTAGCAAGGCCTTTGACAAGGTAGGCTGGTCCAGAAGGTTCCAGGTTAAGTTAGCAAATTGGATACATAATTGGCTTGGTGATAGGAGACAGAGGGTGGTAGTTGAGGGTTGGTTTTCAGATTGGAGGCCAGTGATCAGTGGTGTGCCACAGGGATCAGTACTGGGTCCTCTGTTGTTTGTCATATATAGTAATGACTTGGATGTGAATGCAGGGGACATGATTAGTAAGTTTTCAGATGACACCAAAATTGGTGGTATAGTGGACAGCGAATAAAGCTGTCTAAGGTTACAACAGGATATAGATCAACTGAGAAAGTGGGCAATGGATTGGCAAATGGAATTTACTGCAGACAAGTGCGAAGTGATTCATTTTGGGAAGTTAAACCAGGGAAGGACATATACAGTGAATGGCAGGGCCCTGGGGAGTGTTGTTGAGCAGAGAGACCTTGGGGTGCAAGTACATAGTTCCATGAAAGTGGCAACACAGGTAGACAGGGTGGTGAAGAAGGCGAATGGCATACTTGCCTTCATCGGTCGAGGCATTGAATACAAGAGTTGGGACGTCATGTTACAGTTGTACATAACATTGGTTAGGCCGCATTTGGAGTACTGTGTGCAGTTCTGGTCGCTGCACTACAGGAAGGATGTGATTAAGCTAGAGAGGGTGCAGAAAAGATTCACAAGGATGTTGCCTGGTTTGGAGGGCTTGAGTTAAATAAAGAGATTGGATAGGCTGGGTCTGTTTTTCCCTGGAGTGAAGGAGGCAAAGAGGGGACATGATAGAGGTATTTAAAATTATGAGAGGCATAGATAGGGTAGATAGCCAGAGTCGGTTTCCCATGGTAGGGGTGACTAAAACTAGAGGACATAAATTGAAGGTGGGAGGGAGGAGGTTTAAAGGGGATCAAAGGGGTAAATTATTCACACAAAGAATAGTGGGTGTCTGGAATAAGCTGCCTGAGGACGTGGTGAAGGCAGGAACAGTAGCTACATTTAAGAGGCTTCTTGAATGAGCAAGGCATAGAGGGATATGGAATTAGTGCAGGCAGGTGGGATTAGTATAGATAGGCATTATGGCTGGCATGGTTGTACGGCTCTATGATTCTATGACTCTGTCTCCACGATGGAAGCTGTTGTTATTGAAAAGAGTTCAACTTTCAACATCCTGTTAATAAATGTGATATCAGAGCATATTAGGTCAAGGCAATATTGACATAGGAATACAGGAACAGCAAGAGGCGATTCAGCCCATTGAACCTGCTGCACCATTCAATTAGATCATGAACTGACCTCTAACATCTACCGACCTCAGATCCTTTAATACCCTAGCCTCACAAAAAGAACCCTATCCATATCAGTTTTGAAATTTTTAATTAACCACAAGCCTCAGCAGCTTTTTGGGGGTGTTCCACATTTCCACGACCCTTTGTGTGAAGAAATGCTTCCTGAAGCCATCCCTGAACAGTCTGGCTCTAATTTTAAGGATATTACCCCTTGCTCTGAACTTCTCCCCAGCCAGAGGAAATAGTTTCTCTCTATGCACCCTGTCAAATGCTTTGACTATCACTCAGAAAAGGAGCATCACTGGCTGTTCTGAGATGTGGAAGGTCTTTGCCTGCGTCCCTTTAAGAATCATGGCAGGATTTGCGACACAGAAGAATACTGGACCTGTGTATCTGTACCCTCAGATCTCTGGGTCTGTCCTTTGAACTCTATCCATCCCTGGGCTGATGTATCTCCATCCCAAGATCGCTTAGTCCCTCCGCCCTTTTGTGAACTTTCAGTTCAGATTATAATTCTGTTTTGGTATATTCCTACTTCACATTTTTTCTACAATGCACTACATTTGTCTCAGATCCACCTGCGTACTTGTTTATCAGTTGCGTAAATTGATGTCCAACAAGAAAATACATTCTTATTTCTTTCCTGCTTTTTCAGGATACTAACCTTGGATTTGAACGATGAGAGACGTATTTGCTGCTTCTGCTCATAATTTGCTTAGCGTGAAATCAGTAGCTGCTTAAAAAGGGACATTCCTTCACTGTTGGATCCGTCGCACCGAGGACAACAGATGCTCCAGTAACACCACAACTCACCACTGTGGACCAGCCTGTTTGTTGGTGAAGGTCACAACAACCACAAATGATGCCAGCACTCATGTGAAAGGTCTTCTTCCTGGTTCTCTGACTGGAGATCCTTGGAGTGCGATTGTTATCCGTCAAGTAACATTCTTTACATGGAGATTTGTCCTTTTATGATTAGGGCATTAATTAAAATATATTTAGACATAAATTGGGCTGATCTCTTCCAACTGTAATTAGCTGAGACACCATCAGAGCTGCATTCACTCAAACACATCTTATAGAATTTGGAGTAATCCTGGAGTGACATTCTCTGACTGTTCAAGGGAAACATTTTGGAATCATTCCTGTAATTGCACCTTGCTAGCTGAATAAAATATTCCTGCATCATAAGTGACTTGTCCATGATTTTTAGAATCCCTTTGGTGTGCACCACATCCATATTCCTCTTTTACTCTCATCATTCTTGAATACTGTTGCGAGCCATACAGCAATATCAAATAGGATCAGACATCGACAACGTGAAACGCAGGGACCAAGAAAAACCTTCAAAATGTCTTAGAGGCACCGACTTGCCCATTTTATTCCTATAATGCAAACGGTGAAAGGGCCAACAGGGAGTAATCTCACTCAGCTGTCACTTCAGAGTGACCGTTTTTCCCAGTAAGCTTGGTTGAGGCCAGATCATTTCAGAGCATTCGCTGAATTGGTCAGCTCATTCTGTGTTTCACGCCCAATGAACTGAAGCATTGATTTACATCAAGTTGAACGAGAGAGGCAGGTTTTTCAATTGACGTTGCCATCTTGCCCACCAGAAATGCAAGTTGGGGGCATCACATGCCTTCCACCAAAATAAATGGATCACAAGCCATGGGCTGTGCTCTGTGCTGGGGGGTAAATCGACAGAGCCCAGCCACACTGGGCACACAGTGTGGAGAGCTGGGTGTTTCCTTGTGTTGGCCACAGCCGATGAATGTCTGGGTGTGCATTATGGTCCCTCCACTGGGATGTTCGATGGATACTGGCGCACCCCTGGTTTTGGTCGCCCGATAATTGGCAGTCAAGCCTTCAACTGCCTGGGTTCTATACTCTAGAATTCCCTCCCTAAGACCCCCCTTAAAACCTACCATTTTGACCAAGCTTTTGGCCATTTCTCCATAATATCTTTATGTGGCTGAGTGTCAAATTGAATTTACCAGACTGACCATCGACCAAGCCAGAAGGCCCATCAGCTGCTTAATGCATTAACCCACTGGCCAACTTGAGGGAGCTATCGAGCCCTGTTCCCAAATAAATAACCCAATTGAGCCGGCGCTCCATCTCACCTGAGTCTGGTGTTCACGTCACGAGAAAGAAGTACACTCCACGCCTGATCCATTAAGGGGTGGGAGCGGAAACCAGAAATTATTTCACACTCTTAGCTTCAGCTGTCACTTAGCTTTTACTGCATGATGTAAGGCCTCATTCCTGAACCTTTTTCAAATAAAAGAAACCATTCAGTCCTTATCTCCTAAGTGCAATTGGCTTCCAACAGTATTTCGGAGGCTGAGGCCAATAGTTAACTGTACTCTGATAAAGGTGATAGCACAAAAGCAAACACATTTTGGGAATGAATATTTCTCAATCAGTAGTTAACCTTTTGTTTTAAACCTACATGAGAACTGTCGCTGTCTATTTATGTGACAAATAAAACACAAGGTTTTAAATCTTATTAACAACAACAGTTGGTGTTGGAGAGTGAACAATGGGAACCACCCATATGCCTTACCACCAAATCGGATGCTCAAAGCTGGCATCTGAACCATCAGAAAAGCGAGAGAATTGAAAACGGGAGGCACAGTGACCTCTAAAGTTGTGGAAAACTGAATAAACAAGTCTTCTTGTATTCTTCTGTTTCTTTCTCCATGGTGCTGGAAACAAACAAATATGGCCATCCTTAATTCTAAGGTGTTTGCACAGCAGGGAGACATATCCCATGATAAGTAAAATAAATTAAGCACTGAAGATTTAAAAGGCTTAGCTACAGAGGTAAGAGTCACTTTTAAACAAAAAAAAAGGAATCTGAAATGGTGAAGAGTTGAGTTAGCTATTTTAAGCCTATCCCTGAACCAGATGAAAAAAGCCTGTGATCCGTGTCTGAAAAAGAATTTCTACCTAGAATCTAGTTGCAGATGAAAAGGAAATAGATGCAGTTTCCAAAGAGAAATGAAGAGAAGGGGTATCAGTTGAAAAAAAGAGGAAGGAGAGCAGAAATAGTTTGAGTTAGAAAGGCTACGAGCACAAACTGAAAATGTGACTCAAACCTTATTCCCAATTCAGAGCAATACTTTAATATACTGAGATGCTCATGGTTAGTGCAAAAGTTTAATAAGGAGGCGGTTGAACCATATTTTATCTCCATTGAAAAAGTAGCTACCAGACTAAAATGACTGAAAGAAGTTTGGACTCTCCTCCTGCAAGGTAACTTTGTGGGTCGGGATTTTCTCTGTTATCAGAAGAAAGTTCCTCTGACTATGATCAAACTAAAACAGCCATTCTAAATGGCATATGAGTTAGTGCCCGAAGCCTACCGACAGAAATTCAGACAAAATAGTAAAAAACTCACTTGGGCTAACATTGAATTTTAAAGAATTAAACATATGGCTTTCGCTCACTGGATATGATCTCTCAAGCTAAAACCCTCATAAGAAAATTTGGAAGAAGTGCCTTTGCTGGAAGATTTTAAAAATGGAATCCCAGTTAATATAAGGTCCCATATTGAAGAACAAAGCATAGCAAGCATAAGAGGAGCAGAAAAAGCCAACGCCAATGAATTAATACACAGACCCCTTAGTCAGAATAGGATTGAATCTCGTAACTCTTACAGGTTAGGGAGAGACAGCAGCGATGTAGATGAAGGAGAAATGGGCTCAAGAGAAAAGGAGAGTAGGAAAGGAAAACCAAAGCAGACTCCAAATTTTTTTAAAGAAGAACCAAGATGATAAAGCAGTAGGGGTATGCTCAAAGTGTTTCCGGTTTGAAAAATGTGGGAATGTCAAAACAGATTGTGGTCTTCCTAAATACCAAAAGGGGGCGTTGCAACCAAGCCGGTGTCTGTAACTTTGAAGGTGGTGAGTGTGTGCTGCAATATAATCCAAGAACAGAACACATTCGAAAACTTTTTACAAAAAGAAAAAAAATGTCTCCTTTTGCATCTCAGGCACCAGGCTAAGAGATGACCATCCACAGGGATACCAGTTGTCTTCAAACAATGCTCACAGGAGAGTTTACTGAAATGCCACCTGAAAGCCGAAACAATACCACAGCATTGGTAAAAGAGCTTACTGGGAAATGCTTGACTGCTCCCTTAGTTAAAATTTACCTGCAGAGTAAGATGGTAGTGACGGTCATTTCGAGCTTACCAATGCAGGGGGTCGAGCTATTGCTGGGCCATGACATGGCTGGAAGCAAATTGTATACCCAGGGTCCAGAGCAGTCTACGGAGGTTGGAGAAGCTGTGGGAAACAAACAAAACTCAGCACAGGTACTGAGGGCTGAGGAAGTCCCAAAAATTCCACAGTGAGGGAAGGGGGTGGGGGCGGGGGGGAGGGGGGCGGTGATAGGGCCAGTAGGTATTCAAGAGGTTATAGTAAAGCCAGTCGAACTTAATAGGGCCAAGATTGAGCCAATAGAATGTAAAAAGGCCAAGAGAGAGCCAGAGGAATATAAAGGAGCTGTGAAAAAAAGCAGCAGAAGTTAAAGGGAAAGAACAGAAGGTATGGTTAGCAGAAACTTTCGTAATGATTTGAATATGGACAAGTAAAGTTTCCAAACAGGTAAGACAAGAGTGAGGGAGATGACACACCTAGCTGACGAGGCACAGGGGTGTGCAGCAGAAGTTGCTGATCCCTCGGTGAACAGTATTGTCCCACAGGACATGGGGCGGATTGGAGGGTGGGGTGGGGGGGGGGGGGCGGAGGGGGGAACCATCCCCGAAGTAAAGGGAAAGGGGAAGGTAAAATGCTCTAAGACAAACAACACTTGTGAAAACCACAAGAAAACTAAAAGTGCGGGCAGTGTAGATGTGCCCACTGAAGAATCAAAGGGTCAGGTTCTAAATTCAAAGCAGTACCTCACGGTGAGAGTGGAGAAATTCATATCGTCCACATTATCAATGTGCCAGAACCAAGCGTATTAAATCCATGCATTGTGGAAGTGGCAGTTAAGGGGTTAAGACCTGCAGAGGCAGCGAAATTTGAATCCAACCAGCAACAATGCAATAATGAAAATTTGCACATACTTGACACAGAAAGAGTGTCTCTGCAACAGTCTCCCAAAGTACTGCAGACAGGTACTACCAAAATCCAACCCTGTTTCAACATGGATAAAAAAAAACTTTCTATACAGAAACTTTCATGGGGCAAAACCTCTACACCCCAAAAGGACATTCAATTATAATTGAGCCTCATCCAATGAAAGGATGGTTTTAAAACTGAAATTGAGCATGAAATGGCTGTTACAGACAATCCCAGCTGTAGCAGATCTAAGATTGAGGTGTGGGTGGTACGTGTGCAGAGGTGTGTTCCCTATACCTTCCTATTTTCTTTTTTTCGAAACCAAGGAATGTAAAAATGAAACCACGGAATTTCATTTTCTTTCTTTTTGGAGGAGTGGCATGCTCACATTAAGAGCAGCGATTAAAATACAGAACCCAAACTAAAGAGTTATGAAAATCGATTTATCCCTCCAAAGAAAGTGGACAATATGCTGCAAATGGCCAATGAAGGTCAAACGACCTGGCCCTATATATTCAAACTGTCTTACTGACTGTTAAGGACAAAAGGATACATTTCAAGCTAAGATGTGTCAATTACACCCGCCCAGAACCCCTAAAAAGACATTTTTGAATTGAATAGGTTTCTCTGAAACAAGGAATATGTAAAATAGCCACATCTTGGGCCATTGTTGTGCACCACAGGGAGGGGCTCTGCGTCTCCAAACAGAGGTGACATGTGAGAAATTTTTGACCTTGAATTGTTGCTCTCTGGAAAGTGAGGGGGAATTCGCAACAAACATGCCTGTCCAACAGAGAGCTGTGAGAGATCCAGCAAAAGCCAAAGTAGGAGGCCTGGCTGTGAATTGTACACTTCAACTGGTTGCAGCAGGGAACTGAAGATGATCATCGCCTCCATACTGAAGTCCCAACCACCAGAAAAATCTACAAACAACCCAGGCCTGCAACTTTATAAGAGAAATTAACCTCGGAGAAGTTACAACAAGTTTACCGTGAGCCTCAAACATCTACCACACTTCAAACCACTTACCCTTTTTCTCTCAAGGAGGTAAAACACTAGTAACAAAAAATATGTGATACAGTCACTGCGGCAGAGTGGCACAGTGGTTAGCACTGCAGCCTCACAGCTCCAGGCTGCAGGTTCAATTCTGGGTACTGCCTGTGCGGAGTTTGCGAGTTCTCCCTGTGACTGTGTGGGTTTTCACTGGGTGCTCTGGTTTCCTCCCACCGCCAAAGACTTGCAGGTGATAGGTAAATTGGCCATTGTAAATTTCCCCTAGTGTAGGTAGGTGGTAGAGAATGTGGGATTACTGTAGGGTTAGTATAAATGGGTGGTTCTTGGTCGGCACAGACTCGGTGGGCTGAAGGGCCTGTTTCAGTGCTGTATCCCTAAATAAATAAAAATAAATTGAGAAGTGAGCAGTGGAAACCACCCACATGCCTTACCACCTGGCTGAAGTAGTCATGCTTCATTAGTAGTTATATATATCAGGACATGGGCGTCGCTGGCAAGGCTGGGATATCTTGCCCATCCCAAGCTGCTCTTGATAAGGTTGTGATGGGCTGCCTTTGTGTTGAACCACTGAAGTCTGCATGGCCATATGGCAAAGGTAATTGCACAATGTTATTGGTGGCATATCCAGGGTTCTGATGAAGGAATGGCCAATACATTTCCATGCCAATGGGGAACTCGGAAGTGCTGGTGATTTGGGTCACTGCCCTCGAGGATGCCCAACTCTCCCCATGTTTATCTTCATCCCTTGAGGCCAATTGTAGAACCCCACTTGCCACTCCTGTGGGAAATGGCCCAGATTTTGTGATGGTAATGATGGAGAAACTGTTCGTGTTCACTATCATTACTCCTCTGAAACTGACAGCAACTTCTGGAATCTGCATCTGTGCAGAATAACGCAAAACTCCACAAGTTGCTGTCAGTAATTCTACGCTCCTTCAGAGGATATGCTGGTGAAGCATCTGGCCCCCAGACTGCAACCATGGAAATCAATGGAATTGATGAGAACTTCGAGCGCATACACTGTTGGGCTCACTGTAAAAACCCTTGGAAAAGATACACCTTGTCAAATGAGTGTGACTGGGTTTTTAACTGCGAATTAATTTCATGATTACTAATGAACACCTCTCTGGCCCTGAAAAGCTAATTTTATCTTTGTGGTATTTCAATTTTCTCTATACTGTTAAAAATCTATTTTTTTAAAAAGAGAAGATTTTATTTTTTGAAAGTTTGTTTGTCTTTGTTTTAGCCTCGACTGTCATACCATCTGTGTTGGTGGCGTTATGAAATGTCACTGAGCTGGTAATTTAGAAGTTTGAGTCTAATTCCCTGGCGTTGCAGGTTCAAATGCCACCACAACAGCTGGTGGAATTACAATTAACTAATTCAAAAAGCTCATTTCAGTAATGGTGCTAGCAAGCTATCATTGGCCTTTAGGGAAGGAAATTTGCTGTCCTTACCTGGCTTGGTCTGCATGTGATTCCTAACCCACAGCAATGTGGTTGACTCTTAACTGACCTCTGAAATGGTCTAGCAACCCATTCAGTTATGAAAGGTAAATCGGGATGGGCAATAAATACTGGCCTTGTCAGGGATACCCGCATCCCATGGAAGAATAATCGCAGAAACGTTTCCATTGGAACATTTAAATCACCAGTGAAGAGTTTGAAATGCTTTCAATGTTATGGTTTGCTCCCTGCGTGAATAATTCCACCTGACTGGCTGTTTACCCTGCTTGCTGACATCACTGCTGCTGCACGCCTGGAGATCCCTTTGCTTTAGCATGAGGTTTAATCTGCATCCGGAAAGGGGGAAATCCTCACCACTGTGATCACTAGTTCTTTGTGGGCACCTTTCTACAAAGACATTTGTGAATGCCCTTGCTTCACTGCTGACTGCGAAATCTGGGCTACTGTGAAACGCAGCACATAAACAATCATAACATGTTGTACAGTCCCTCCAAGAGGACAGAAGGAGTCTGGATTTAACAACTCATCCAAAAGACGGCTGACAATGTAGCACTTCCTCAATAGTGCACTGGGAGTGCCAATCTTGATTTTCTGCTCAAAAGAAGACAACCCCCAACTGTCTGACTCACGTGTGCCAGTGCTGCCATTGACCCCAGGCTTGAGCTAATAATCCAGCCATTGGATCTAGCCTTTCTACCCCTGGTCTAACAGAGCTCTTGTTCTGCCCTTGACAGTGTTGGGGCATGTGTTACTGGTGCGGGGGTTGGGTGACATTTCCCCTGTGAAATGAGGTTAAGCTGGAGCTGGTTGGGGAATTAGTTTGGATGGGATACTCTGTATTCTCTTGCTAGGTTTTAGTTATGCAGTGTCTTGATTTTAAAAATCCCATCCTCGTGTTCAACTCCCAATCTCTGTAATCTCTTCCAGCCCTAACAACCCTCCGAGATCTCTGCAATCCTCCAATTCTGGCCTCTTGAGTATCCCCGACTTTAGTTGTTCGATCATTGGCGGCCATGCCATCAGCTGCCTGGGCCCTGAGCCCTGGAATTCCCTCTCTAAACCTCTCGCCGCCTCTCTTTTCCCCTTTACGACTCTCATTAAAGCCTACCTCTTTGACCAAACATTGAGCACCTGTCTTAATATCTCTGCACGGCTTGGTGTCAAATTTTGTTTTCTAAAGCTCCTCTGAAGCGCCTTGGAAATCTTTATTACGTTAAGTGCGCTATATAAATTCAAGCTGTGGTTGTTAAAAACATTTCAAATACTATGAGTGAAAGTAGATAGATTTCCTTATGTGTTTGCACATTCATGCGTGAAACACATTTAATTATTAAGGAGTATTAAATCATTACACAAAGGATGTATTCTGAACAAGCTGAAATTTACATTCAGATTGAAACACACCTTTGTCCATCTTAAGACATGATAAATTAGCAGAAAGAATTAGTTGGGCTACAGTTAAAGCACTGTGTGCGGTCTTTGGGCACCCCATTATAGAAAGGACATTAAACAACATAGCCTAGCAAACAGCAAAGAATAACCAGGACAGTTAGATATGGGAGACTGCAGTCATCCAAATAGGTTTACGGGTGATTTCCACAGAAGCAGGGAAGATTAAGAGAAGGTTTAATAGTTACCTTTAAAGTTGGAAAGTTTTGCTCGAGGCTATTTCTTATGTTTCAGCAAAGCTTTCGGGCCCCAATTGAAAATCGTCACTGAGACAGTGAGCAGAATGTTGTTAGCCTGTGGAATCCTTTGTCACAGAGGGTGTAAAGGAAAAGTGCAGTGCACCTTTTAAAGGAAAATCGGATAAATATATGAAACCGAGGAGGATGCAGGGCTATGGGGAGAGTTCGGGGCAGTGGGATTAATTCTGGAGCGTTCTTGCAAAGGCACAATGAGTAAATTGGCCTCCTCCTATGCTGTGAACTTGTGAGCTTTAAACTCTTGCCAACACTCGACTCTCAGGTCTTATCTCCAGTTCCCACAATCCGTGTTTACCTGTTTAATCAAAGGCCAGACTCTTGGCAAGAACAGTTTATCAGATAAGCTGACCCGTTTCATTCAACCAGATCCTTGTTTGACCCATTTGCTTTCCACAGGTGCTCATGCCAAAAGAATTTTGGTCCTATAAAAATACAAAAGGCGCAACTGAAAATGGTGTAAACTAGCAGTTATGTAGCAAATCTAACCCTTTATTCAAGAAAAAGGGCAGGCGATAAAACAGGTAACTTTAGGCCAGTTAGCTTGACATCTGTCATGGGGACGGTGTTAGAATCAATCATTTAGCAGGCTATAGCTGGGCACTTAGCAAAACTCAAGGTAATCGGGAATCATCAGCATGGTTTTGTGAGAGGGAAATCATGTTTAACCAATTTATTGGAGTTCTTTGAAGGAGTAACATGCACTGTGGATAAAGGGGAGCCCGTTTACATACTGTACTTGGATTTCCAGAAGGCATTTGACAACGTGCCACATAATAGGTTTTTGCACAAAGTAGGAGCTCATGGTCTAGGGGGTAACATATTAGCATGGATAGAGGGTTAGTTGGTTGGCAGGATGTGACGAGTTGAGTCCCACAGGGGTCTGTGCTGGGGCCTCAACTTTTTATAATTTATGTCAATGACTTAGATGAGGGGAGCGATGGCATGGTAGCTAAATTTGAAGATGACACAAAGATAGGTAGGAAAGTATGTGTGAAGAGGACATTAGGAGGTTGCAGATCAATGAGTGAGCGGACAATAATCTGGCAATGGGGTATAATGTGGGAAAATGTGAAGTTGTTTACTTTGTCAGGAAGAATAAAAAAGCAGAGTATTACTTAAATGGAGAACGACTGCAGAATTCCGAGGTGCAGAGGGATCTAGGTGTTCTAGTGCATGAGTTACAAAACGTTAGTATGCAGGTACAGGAAGTAATAAAGAAGGCTAATGGAATGCTATTCTTTATTCTGAGAGGAATTGAAAATGAAAGTAAGGATGTCATGCTTCAGTTATACAGGGCATTGGTGAGACTGCATCTCGATTACTGTGTGCAGTTTTTGTCTCCTTATTGAAGGATGTAAATGCTTTGGAGACAATTCAGAGGAGGATTACTGGATTGATACCTGGAATGAGCGGGATGGCTTATGAGGAAACGTTGGACAGACTGGGCTTGTTTTCATTGGAGTTTAGAAGAGTGAGGGGAGACTTGAATGAAGTATATAAGATTCTGGACGGTTTAGGCAAGGTGGATGTGGAAAGGATGTTTCCTCTTGTGGGTGAGTCCAGAACTAGGGGTCACCATTTTAGGACAGAGATGAGGAGAATTTTTATCTCTCAGAGGGTTGTGCGACTTTGGAACTCTCTGCCTCAGAAGGTGGTGGAGGTGGGGATCATTGAATATTTTTAAGGCGGAGTTAGATAGATTCTTGCTAGGCAAGAGAATCAAAGGTTATTGGGGGTAGTTGGGAGTGTGGAATTCGAGACACAACCAGATCAGCCATGATCTTATTGAATGGATGAGCGAGCTTGAGGGGCCGAATGGCCTACTTCTGCTCCTAATTCGTATGTTCGCATGTCCTCGAGGGAAAAGGAGGAAGGAGCAGGAACGCTATACCATCAATGTCTCACTTTAATGAGATTCAGTAGTGCAGTGGCTCTGATATCAGAATAGACACTACGAGATCATGTGTTCAAACCCCGTGTATATCGTGTGATTGAATTTGATAAATCAGGTCATTTGTGAGCTGGGACAGAAACCATGGAAACTGCCAGATGGTCACAGAAACCTAGCCGGTTTGGTCATGTCCTCCAGGGAAAGGGAATCCTTCAGGCCTACCTGTCATGGCCTATATGGCTCTCCGGGCCCATTCTGCCTGGTTGATTCATATTACCCCCTGAAGTGGCTGCATGACAATCTCTCTTTGAGACCACTGACTGTCCCACCTGTTCAATTGGTCGCTTGCTCGACTCTGGTGGAGGTTGTGGGTTCAAATCCCATTTGCAGAAACCTGAACATAATCCAGGCTGACACTCCAACACCATCACTGAGGGAGTGCAGCAGTGTCAGAGGTGGAGCCTCTCAGATGAGATGCTAAACCAAGGCTCCATCTGACCTGTCATATAAAAGATTCCACAGCACTATTTCAAAGAAGGACAGGGGAATTGCTCTGGTGTTCTGGCCAATATTTATCCCCCAGTCAACATTACTGAAAAAAGCAAATTATTTCGAGAGCTATGACCAAGGCTGGAGGCGTGCACTGTTTATTCCAGTTCCACTTCTCCAGAGGTCACAACATATATTTAAATTTTTTCCCACTTACCAATACAGTCAATCATAGACACTATTATTATCCCAAAGAAAACACACCAACCAGGTTTCTTTAAAAAACAACAAAATTATCAGTTTATTGTAAAATAAGTCTTAACCAGTAATGAAGTAAAGCAAACACACAGATTGAAATATCAAAGTTCCCTTTTTACCTTCGCCTCTCACACAAACATACGATGCTTAATCAGGAAAATAAAGGGATTTACGTTTTAGAGCTCTATTACAAAAAAAAGACAAAAATACTTGGGTTAAATGCTTGATAATTCTTCAAGAAGAAAGAGAAAATGTAGAACAATGCCCTTTGTTTTGGTTTGGCGTCCCAAATGTGTATAGACGGCTGTCACTGGGATCGTCCTAGAACAGTTCTTTTAGGCAATGTTGAAGATCAGTTTGGGTAGGCATCCAGGAAATGCAGCAACAGAGGTTTCAGACACAGGCCATACAGGAGGAATGCAACCACAGTTTCAGTCTTCTTCTTACACATGCTTTTCAGCTCGTTGAGCGATGGACAGCTGGCAGACTTTTTCCAAATTGTTGCAACAGACTGAATTGGGGTGGTTTGTTCTTCTTGGCAAGTTTTCTCCATCTGTCTTTTCAAACTATTGTCCATATCCCAACTCATTGTCCAAAGTGAAACCATAAACAATGTCACAAGAGCCAAGCATCCTGACCTCTATAAATCCTGACCTGTCACTTCTCTGTAAAAACCTTCCCAAACTCAAAAACAACCCCTGCTGGATAATTATTTGAAAACAGATGCCTTCCAATAACTGTTTATTTTCAAAGCCAAACCTCTCAGTGGCCCTGCTAAAAAAAAACATCCATGGAGCCTTTTCAGCTTTCCCAAAATAAATCAATGTCCAGCTCTAAAATACATGAGTCCTCAAAAAAATACTTAAAATATATAAGCACTCATAACACTAGTCATTGCCACATTGCTGTTTGTGGGAGCTTTCTGTGCACAAATTGGCTTCTGTGTTTCCTACATTTCAAGAGTGACAGCACTTCATTGACTGTAAAGAACTTTGGAACAGCCTGAGGTGGTGAAAGGCGCTATAGAAATGCAAGTTCATCTTTTAGAGTTGAGGAATAAGTGCGGCCTCGGCAGCGCTGCCCATATCCCGAGAACAAGTTAAAAACTCAAGAAACACAAACTCTTTGAGATAAACTCCCAGTTGCTGACATTGATTCAGGGAATTCTGGATTGATTTTTATTTCAGGAACCTCTTCTCCCCCTTTCACACAGGAATTACTGGCCGAAAACAGATCAAAATCCAACCAGTTTGCCTTCTAGCATCCTGGTAGTTGTGTTGTGCAGATAGTTATTGGCCAATCCATCTCTATCAATGAGGCTACAAGAGATCCAGACATGGGGGCGATGTGTAAAACCCCCAGTGATGGGGAGCTCCCGAAACCAGAGGTCCAAAGGCCTCCCAAGCCAACGCTACACATTCCCCATTTCCCACTGTGCCAGGGGTATTGCTCAACGTGCCACGTTACTGCATGTAAAGTGTCTGACTGAATGCCATGTGGCTCGTTATCTAACCGCGCCATCTGAGAGATTACCAGAGGGCAGTCTGTTCCTTTTCATCGTGCTCTTAGACCCTTTGTCTCAAATATTGTAACAGCTCACATGAATGCAGTGGATGCAGTGTGGGCGGGGTTGGGGGTGCTGTTGGGTGGAGGTGGGGGGAGGTGCAGCAGGAATGCCAGCGAGTGACGTGGCATCTGTATAATGCGAAATCAAGCAGAACAACTTCCATTCTGGGCCGTGAAAATAACACTGAGTAGTTTCACCATATAAAATTGCAAGGGGACAGTGTCTCCAAAAGAACTGAACTCACTTCTGATGAGAGGGAAAAGGATCGTGACAAGGTAACTGGTGCATTGAACCTGTCTCACCCGGAGATGCTGTGATGTCTACACATCATCCCCCTCCTCCATTTTTTACTCGGCACACACCAGACTTCCAATCTCCTTGGGGAATGAGGGCAAACAGAAAAGACTGCAATTCTGATGGCGGGAAACGCATTGCAAAATTCTCATCGAACCCTGAAGGCAATCAGGCAAGCTCTGGGAGACCATATCTGAACGATGGGTCCAATGATCCTCCATCTTACTATATGCAGTCATATTGGACAATCTCAGGACACTGTCTGGCTCCTTTACAAATGCACCAAATTCACACTCACCCCATTTGTTGGTGACCTTCCTCGAGGTCAATAACCCTGCAATATGGCTGAGATAAAACTTAGTTCAATGGTTACATAACAAATCCTTCCTAATAGTTCAAAATAGCCTGGGGATGTTTGATTGGACAGTGTGGATGGAACTTCACTCTGTATCTAACCCCGTGCTGTACCTGTCCTGGGAGTGTTTGATGGGGACAGTGTAGAGGAAGCTTTACTCTGTATCTAACCCTGTGCTGTACTTGAGTTTTAGGTTTTGTAGTCAGAGTTTCCCAGACAGAAGCCAAGAGGTAAAGTGTGAGTGTATAGAAGGGAGAATTTGTGTCTGGTTTAAATGCTGGAGACAGAGGACTGCAAGGTATATTAAAGTGGGGATTCCTGGTAAAAGAGTGGGAATGACAGTAGGCATTGTCTGGGGAGAGGAAAAGCAAGTGAATGAAAGATATAGGTTTAAAGCAGGAGACACTGCTGAGAGGGACTGAGAGACATCAGTCAGTGTACAGATATCTCACTGAGAGAAAGGGACTGACAGACACCAGTCAGTGTACAGATATCACCCTGAGAGAGAGGGACTGACAGACACCAGTCAGTGTACAGATATCACCCTGAGAGAGAGGGACTGAGAGACACCAGTCAGTGTACAGATATCACCCTGAGAGAGAGGGACTGAGAGACACCAGTCAGTGTACAGGTATCACCCTGAGAGAGAGGGACTGAGAGATCCCAGTCAGTGTACAGATATCACCCTGAGAGAGAGGGGCTGAGAGACACCAGTCAGTGTACTGATATCACCCTGAGAGAGAGGGATTGAGAGACACCAGTCAGTGTACAGATATCGCACTGAGAGAAAGGGACTGACAGACACCAGTCAGTGAACAGATATCACCCTGAGAGAGAGGGACTGAGAGTCACCAGTCAGTGAACAGATATCACCCTGAGAGAGAGGGACTGAGAGACACCAGTCAGTGTACAGATATCACCCTGAGAGAGAGGGACTGAGAGATCCCAGTCAGTGTATAGGTAACTGTCGTTAGACCCCGTTTCTCCTATTTGAGAAACGCTTATGGCTAATTTGAATCTGCTGATTTTGGCAGGTGATCTTTTCTGCTGCCTCATCTCACCCTGGGTGGATAAACTGCCCCGACATGTAGACAAGCTTCTGTCAAACTTTTGCCTAACTCCATGAATGACAAGGCAGAGACCGCCCCTGCCCCATCCTCCATCCTCCTCCACCCCTCAGCTTTCCACAGGGGCCTCGTTTCAGTTGTCCGTGGAATCTGATGGGTTGGGCAGGCCATGGTTTGTGCTTAGAGAAGTGAACACATATTTCTCAGCGCTCCAATTAATGCCTTATGTTTTGGCTGACATCTCATTGCTTGTTCATTGACCCTTCATCATGCTTGTCAGAAAGGCTGATTCATGCTTAAAGCAGAACCTGTTCTAAACAGAGCCAAAAGTTGCCCTGCAGGGCTGAGAGTTTGGTCACAAAATGTGTATAAATCCAGAGCCCGCAGTGCACAAAACATGTCACCTAGAGGCAGACAACTCATTGCAACCATGACATACCTGTGTCTCCTTGTTCTATTTGGCCTGATTGCAGGGATCATGGCAGATAAGGAGAAAATTGCTGTCCTATTGATACACTGATGTTAGACCGTTTTAGAAGAGTTTCATACTTTTCCTTGCAACCTCTGACAGAGCTCTGAATTTCCAGTTTTAAATATAAGAATTAGAATTAGAATTAGAATTAGAATATTACAGCGCAGTACAGGCCCTTCGGCCCTCGATGTTGCGCCGAGCTGTGAAACCATCTGACCTACACTATTCCATTTTCATCCATGTGTCTATCCAATGTCCACTTAAATGCCCTTAATGTTGGCGAATCTACTACTGCTGCAGGCAGGGCATTCCACGCCCTTACTACTCTCTGAGTAAAGAAACTACCTCTCACATCTGTCCTATATCTATCACCCCTCAACTTGAAGCTATGTCCCCTCGTGTTTGCCATCACCATCCGAGGAAAAAGACGCTCACTATCCACCCTATCTAACCCTCTGATTATCTTATATGTCTCTATTAAGTCACCTCTCCTCCTCCTTCTCTCCAACGAAAACAACCTCAAGTCCCTCAGCCTTTCCTCGTAAGACCTTCCCTCCATACCAGGCAACATCCTAGTAAATCTCCTCTGCACCCTTTCCATAGCTTCCACATCCTTCCTATAATGCGGTGACCAGAACTGCACGCAATACTCCAGGTGCGGTCTCACCAGAGTCTTGTACAGCTGCAGCATGACCTCGTGGCTCCGAAACTCGACCCCCCTACTAATAAAAGCTAACACACCATATGCCTTCTTGACAGCCCTATTAACCTGGTTAGCAACCTTCAGGGATTTATGCACCTGGACACCAAGATCTCTCTGCTCATCTACACTAACAAGAATCTTCCCATTAGCCCAGTACTCTGCATTCCTGTTACTCCTTCCAAAGTGAATCACCTCACACTTTTCCGCATTAAACTCCATTTGCCATCTCTCAGCCCAGCTCTGCAGCCTATCTATGTCTCTCTGTACCCTACAACATCCTTCGGCACTATCCACAACTCCACCGACCTTAGTGTCATCTGCAAATTTACTAACCCACCCTTCTACACCCTCTTCCAGGTCATTTATAAAAATGACAAACAGCAATGGCCCCAAAACAGATCCTTGCGGTACACCACTAGTAACTAAACTCCAGGATGAACATTTGCCATCAGCCACCACCCTCTGTCTTCTTTCAGCTAGCCAATTTCTGATCCAAAGCTCTAAATCACCTTCAACCCCATACTTCCGTATTTTCTGCAATAGCCTACCGTGGGGAACCTTATCAAACGCCTTACTGAAATCCATATACACCACATCCACTGCTTTACCCTCATCCACCTGTTTGGTCACCTTCTCGAAAAACTCAATAAGGTTTGTGAGGCACGACCTACCCGTCACAAAACCGTGCTGACTATCTCTAATGTACTTATTCTTTTCAAGATGATTATAAATCCTGTCTCTTATAACCTTTTCCAACATTTTACCCACAACCGAAGTGAGGCTCACAGGTCTATAATTACCAGGGCTGTCTCTACTCCCCTTCTTGAACAAGGGGACAACATTTGCAATCCTCCAGTCTTCCGGCACTATTCCTGTCGACAATGATGACATAAAGATCAAGGACAAAGGCTCTGCAATCTCCTCCCTAGCTTCCCAGAGAATCCTAGGATAAATCCCATCTGGCCCAGGGGACTTATCTATTTTCACACTTTCCAAAATTGCTAACACCTCCTCCTTGTGAACCTCAATCCCATCTAGCCTTGTAGCCTGAATCTCAGTATTCTCAACAACATTTTCTTTCTCTACTGTAAATACTGACGCAAAATATTCATTTAACACTTCCCCTATCTCCTCTGATTCCACACACAACTTCCCACTACTATCCTTGATTGGCCCTAATCTAACTCTAGTCATTCTTTTATTCCTGATATACCTATAGAAAGCCTTAGGGTTTTCCCTGATCCGATCCACCAATGACTTCTCGTGTCCTCTCCTTGCTCTTCTTAGCTCTCCCTTTAGATCCTTCCTGGCTAGCTTGTAGCTCTCAAGCGCCCTAACTGAGCCTTCACGTCTCATCCTAACATAAGCCTTCTTCTTCCTCTTGACAAGCGCTTCAACTTCTTTAGTAAACCACGGCTCCCTCGCACGACAACTTCCTCCCTGCCTCACAGGTACATACTTATCAAGGACACGCAGTAGCTGCTCCTTGAATAAGCTCCACATTTCGATTGTTCCCATCCCCTGCAGTTTCCTTCCCCATCCTATGCATCCTAAATCTTGCCTAATCGCATCATAATTTCCTTTCCCCCAGTTATAATTCTTGCCCTGCGGTATATACCTGTCCCTGCCCATCGCTAAGGTAAACATAACCGAATTGTGATCACTGTCACCAAAGTGCTCACCTACATCTAAATCTAACACCTGGCCGGGTTCATTTCCCAGTACCAAATCCAATGTGGCATCGCCCCTGGTTGGCCTGTCTACATACTGTGTCAGAAAACCCTCCTGCACACACTGGACAAAAACTGACCCATCTAAAGTACTCGAACTATAGTATTTCCAGTCGATATTTGGAAAGTTAAAGTCCCCCATAACAACTACCCTGTTACTCTCACCCCTGTCGAGAATCATCTTCGCTATCCTTTCCTCTACATCTCTGGAACTATTCGGAGGTCTATAAAAGACTCCCAACAGGGTAACCTCACCTCTCCTGTTTCTAACCTCAGCCCATACTACCTCAGTAGACGAGTCCTCAAACGTCCTTTCTGTCGCTGTAATACTCTCCTTGATTAACAATGCCACACCCCCCCCCCCCTCTTTTACCATCTTCTCTGTTCTTACTGAAACATCTAAATCCCGGAATCTGCAACATCCATTCCTGCCCCTGCTCTACCCATGTCTCCGAAATAGCCACTACATCGAGATCCCAGGTACCAACCCATGCTGCAAGCTCACCCACCTTATTCCGGATGCTCCTGGCGTTGAAATAGACACACTTTAAACCAGGTTCTTGCTTGCCAGTGCCCTCTTGCTTCCTTGTAACCATATCCCTGACCTCACTACTCTCAACATCCTGTACACTGGCACTACAATTTGGGTTCCCATTCCCCTGCTGAATTAGTTTAAACCCCCCCGAAGAGCACTAGCAAACCTCCCCCCCAGGATATTGGTACCCCTCTGGTTCAGGTGAAGACCATCCTGTTTGTAGAGGTCCCACCTACCCCAGAAAGAGCCCCAATTATCCAGGAAACCAAATCCCTCCCTCCTGCACCATCCCTGCAGCCACGTGTTCAACTCCTCTCTCTCCCTATTCCTCGCTTCGCTATCACGTGGCACGGGCAACAACCCAGAGATAACAATTCTGTTTGTTCTTGCTCTAAGCTTCCACCCTAGCTCCCTAAATTTCTGTCTTCAATCCCCATCTCTCTTCCTACCTATTTCGTTGGTGCCTATGTGGACCACGACTTGGGGCTGCTCCCCCTCCCCATTAAGGATCCCAAAAACACGATCCGAGACATCACGAACCCTGGCACCTGGGAGGCAACATACCAACCGTGAGTCTCTCTCGTTCCCACAGAACCTCCTATCTGTTCCCCTAACTATGGAGTCCCCAATGACTAATATTCTGCTCCTCTTCCCCCTTCCCTTCTGAGCAACAGGGACAGACTCTGTGCCAGATATCTGTACCCCATTGCTTACCCCTGGTAAGTCGTCCCCCGCAACAGTATCCAAAACGGTATACCTGTTGTTGAGGGAAACAGCCACAGGGGATCCCTGCACTGCCTGCTGGTTCCCTCTCCTTCCCCTGGTACTTCTTTTACCTGAGGTGTGACTATCTCCCCATAACTCCTCTCAATAACCTCCTCCGCCTCCCGAATGATCCGAAGTTCATCCAGCTCCAGCTCCAGTTCCCTAACGCGGTTCTTGAGGAGCTGGAGTTGGGTGCACTTCCCACAGATGCAGTCAGCAGGGACACTCTTGGCGACCCTTACCTCCCACATTCTGCAGGAGGAACATACAACTGCCTTAATCTCCATTCCCACTATTCCAAATTCCCAACAAATCTACTGAAAAACCAAAAAAACAGAAAGTCAAAACTTGTTAGGTTAGCAATCCAACGGACAGAACTTCCCAAATAAAAAGTTTACCTTATCAACACACCAGAGTCCTTTTTTTTGGTTAGAGGAGGAGGGTGGGTGGGAGACACTACACGTGTAGTGTCTCGGGTACAGCCACCACACAAATATATACCCTTTTCCTTACCCAGCAGTCCCCTGGTCCTCCGAAAACAAGATCAAGAATTGATCGAGCGTCAATTGCCGTTTGCAGAAGAGAGTTCCAACTTCTACCATCCTTTGCGTGAAGAAGTGTTTTCTAATTTCATTCCTGAAAGACCTGGCTCTAATTTGTAAACAGTGCCATCTAGTCCCCAAGCAGTGGAAATGACCTGTGTATCTGGACCCCCAATCTTTTTGGACCTCCACTGTATCTATCTTTTCAATATTTAGAGAATAGCCTGTTTTATGCTTTTTCGGTCCAAAGTGGTCACATTTGCCCACCTTTATTTAACCTTTTAATCTAGCAATGGCTCTTTGTAATTTTACACTTCAAACTACACTGCTTTCAATTCTTCCTATTCCTATGTCATCCTCAAATTTAGAAAAGCAACTTGCTATCCCACAATATAAGCCATTACAGAATACAATGAATAGTTGTGGACCCAACACAGATGCCTGACACTATGAGAAGTAACAAATGCTCATTTCCAATCCTGCTCACAAAATCCCAATCTTTGGTCAATCTCATTGTATTTCGATAACACAGTGAGGGCGACAGCTGAATGTGAGGACTGGGACTGTGAAAAGCCCAAAATAACACCCTCCCAAACTCATACATGCAGGCATGAAGTAACAAACGATTATGTTGAAAATGTGAATCTCCACTTGATTGTCTGCAATAAAACACAAATCTCTATTTCTCCCACATCAGAATGTAAATACTATAACTTCGTGAAATTATTGTCCAATGTGTTTATGCTTAAATCTCCAGAAACAAAAATGCCGACCCTCTGCCTGATAATGTTCACAATGCCAAAACCCAAATCCCTGCACTGCCACAACGCGCGGCTCATTGGCTGCTTATCATGTGCTCCAAAACTGTTAAAGGTGTAAATTTCCTCTGGTTGATATTTGTGACAGAATACATTCATCTGACCATCTCCCACCCTTTCACAGCACGAAATTCCCAACCTCAAACCTTGTCACCAATGAGAAGTTTAGCGTCCTCTTTCAAAAGCTGCAGTGACAGATTTCAGATGACCTGAAACATTAACTCTGCTTCTCTCTCCGCAGATGCTGCCTGACCTGCTGAGTATTTACAGCATCTCCTGTTTTTATTTTAGCTCAAGACGCTGTTCTGGGACCTGAGATGCGATCATTGGCCATACCACAATGTAGATTTATCCAAGTTGACATTCCAAAGTCATGGATTAAAAGGTGCTGCATCTGTATCATACAGGAGTGTACGTTTCTTCCAATTAACTGTTCAACAGCTGCATGAAAGAGCAGACAGGAGAATGTCAAGCAAATCATAACAGCCCACTAATATATTTATCAAAACGATTCAGACAGATAACCTATACGTTGGAATGAAGTGGGTGTGAATGGCAAAATTAAATAGTTTGTAAAGATTTAAAACACACCATATTTCGTGAAAATAAAGTTGTATAACTTTTTCACTCACTGCATTTGGTGCAAGAGGTTAGATATTCATATGAGAGGGTGCAGAGATGAATACGCTTAAACAAAAATGATAATGCCCTTTAGTTGGTTGAAGGATTGACACCAAAGCCAATCCGTCAATACTGAATGTTTCAGCTACTGAAACAGGAGCAGGGATGTCTTGCTGCAATTATACAGGGCCTTGGTGAGGCCACACCTGGAATATTGTGTGCAGTTTTGATCTCCTTATCTGAGGAAGGTTGTTCTTGCTTTAGAGGGAGTGCAGCGAAGGTTTACCAGACTGATTCCTGGGATGGCAGGACTGACGCATGAGGAGAGATTGAGTCGGTTAGCATTATATTCGCTAGACTTCAGAGGAGTGAGGGGGGATCTCGTAGAAACCTATAAAATTCTAACAGGATTTGACAGGGTAGATGCAGGAAAACTGCTCCCGATGGTGGGGGAGTCCAGAACCAGGGGTCATAGTCTAAGGATACAGGGTAAACCTTTCAAGACTGAGATGAGGAGAAATTTCTTCACCCAGAGAGTGGTGATCCTGTGGAATTCGCTACCACAGAAAGCAGTTGAGGCCAAAACATTGTATGTTTTCAAGAAGGAGTTAGATATAGCTCTTGGGTCTAAAGGAATCAAAGGGTATGGGGCGAAAGCGGGAGCAGATTACCGAGTTGGATGATCAGCCATGATCATAGTGAATGGTAGAGCAGCCTCGAAGGGCCGAGTGGCCTACTCCTGCTCCTATTTTCTATGTTTCTATGAAATGATTGTGTTGAAAATGTGAATCTCCATTTGAATCTCAGCAGACATTGTTAACACCAATCTGTTTCTCCCCACAGAATATTATCATCCTGTTAGCAATGGCAAATATTTTCATTCAAAGAATTTATTGCCGACTTCTGGCATGTTTTAATCTCCGGAGGCACGAATGCGACCGCTCTGAGTGGAACTGTTCACAATACCTAAAGCCACCATCCAACTGATCATTGGCTGCTCTTCTTCTGATCCAAAACTGTTAAAGGTGTAAATTTCCTCTGGTTGATATTAGTGACAGAATGACCTGACCGTCTCCCACCATTTCACAGCACGACATTCCCAACCTCACACCGTGTCACTGACCAGACGTTTAGTGTCCCTGGAATCCCTGGAATTCCCTACAATTTGTTGGTGGGAAAAAATGTTCCAGGGAACACGGAGCAGGACTACCACTGCAGCAGAGGTGGATTTCTGCCCCAACATCCTTCGACAGCAAGAGTCCTCAGCACAAGGACTTCAGTGATGGAGAGAGCCTGGAGAAGCTGGGATTGTTCTCCTTCGACTGAAGAAATCTAAGGGGAGATTTGATCGAGGTGTTCAGGATTAAGACAGTCTTTGATAGGGTAAAGAGGGAAAGGTTGCTTGAACAGGCAGGACGGTCAGTAGCCAGAGGGCACAGATTTAAGATAATTAGCCAAAATGTCATGTGGGAACATGAGGAGAAACGAGAAACAGTCCCCAAGGAGTACCATCACTGAGTTGCATAGTCACTGTCAAGATTGCAATGACTATAATGTTTTAATTCTGTGACCTGGGTCAAGAGGCTTCAGCTTCCTGCTGAACAAGACACATTCATGAATAGTGTGCAGAAACAGCCTGACTGGAGCGAGGACTTTCTGAGCAGTTCAGGTCTCTATTCTGCCCTGAGATGTGATCATTGGTTAGACTATGAGAGTAAACTGGCGAGAAACATAAAAACAGACTGCAAAAGCTTCTATAGGTCTGTAAAAAGGCAAAGTTTAGCAAAAGCAAATGTGGGCCCAATACAAGTGGAGTCAGGAAAATTTATAATGGGGAATAAGATGTTAGAGGTACTAAACAAATACTTCTTGCCTGTCTTCACGGAGTAAAATACTAAAAACCTCCCAGAAATCATGGAGAATCAAGGGACTTGCATAAAAGAGGAATTGTAAGATATTAATGTTGGTAAAAAAAAAATGTATTAGAGTAAATTAATGCGACTTATTGTAATCAGGTCCCCTGGACCTGATGATGTACATCCCAGAGCGTTGAAAGATGTAGTTGTAGAGATAATAGATGCATTGGTAGTCATCTTTCAAAAATAAAAACTCATATGTTGGGGTAACATATTGGCATGGATAGAAGATTGGCTAGCTAACAGGACACAGAGAATAGGCATAAATGGGTCATTTTCTAGTTGGCAAGATGTAACAGGTGATGTGCCATAAGGATCTGTGCTGGGGCCTCAACTTTTTGCAATTATATAAATGACTTGGATGAAGGGACTGAAGGTATGGTTACAAAATTTGCTGATGACACAAAGATAAGTAGGAAAGTAAGTCATGAAGAGGATGTAAGGAGGCTAAAAAGAGATACAGATAGTTAAGTGGGCAAAGCCCTGGCAAATGGGACAGTGGGAAATTGTCCACTTTGGCAGGAAGAATTAAAAGGAAGCATATTATCTAAATGGTGAGAGATTGCTGAGCTCTGAGATGTAGAGGGATCTGGATGTCCTAGTACTTGAATTGCAAAAGGTTAGTAAGCAGGTACAGCAAGATATGAGGAAAGCTAATAGAATGTTATCGTTTATTACAAGGGGAATATGTTACAAAAGCAGGTAGGCTATGCATTAGCTACACGGGGGAGATGTTGGTGTAGTGCTAATGTAGCTGAACTAATAACCCAGGGAGCATTGGCTCGAAGCCTACCATGACAGATGGTGAAATTTGAACTCAATTAATGTGGAGTTAATAAGTTAGTCTAATGGTGATCGTACAACCACTGACAATTGTCATAAAAACCCATATGGTTCACCAACACCCTTTAGGGAAGGAAATCTGCCATCCTTACCTGGTCTGCCCTACATATGACTCCAGACCCACAGCAATGTGGCTGATTTTTTTAAATGGCATAAGCACTGCAAAGCCTAAGAAAAGGAATGAAACTGGATGGACCACCGAGAAATGACAAAGGCAAACCCAGCCCTGTCAACCCTCCAAAATCTGCAACACTCACGTTAGGGGATTTGCGCCGAAATTGGGAAAGCTGTCCCACAGAAACATCAGGAAACAGTCTAACATGTGGAATCACACCTTACAGACAACGTTCCAGATGCCGCCACCATCATCCAACCAGAGGTAGTGGCAGAGGAGTTCGCAGGTGGGAGGGGGCTGCCTTGGGAGTCCTCAACAATGGCATCAAACCCCATGAAGTCTCATGGCATCAGATCAAACATGGGAAAGAAAACCTCTTGCTGAGTTCCCCCCTCAGATGATGTAGGTAGTAGGGAAATATAGGGACAGGTGGGGATGTTTGGTAGGAATATGGAATTAGTGTAGGATTAGTATAAATGGGTGGTTGATGGTCGGCACAGACTCCACATGCCACTGACCCTCCAGGAGTCCAGAACATTTCTCCCAATTGATCCTCGTGGATGACGCAGCAGAGAAGGTCGATTGACATTTGTACATCCTCCGCAAGTCAACAGTACCTGTTACCATCAGGAGCACGTTGACATAAGCCGAGAGGACAACCCCATGCCCGGCCCATGCAGAGACAGACCAGCCAACCTAATGCAAAGCAGGCACAGGAATGGCTCCACGCTAATGGTACATAATTGGCTAGACAAGGGGCATCCCTGACGCACTCCTCTCCCAGTGCAAAGGGGCGGCATTAAGGATCCATTAACTTTGACCAGACACTCTGTGGCAGCATATAAAAGTCGGACCCGGGTCATAAAATGCAGCTCGAGTCCAAATGCGCACAGATTCCTGATAAGATATTCATGATCCACCCTGTTGAACACCTTCTCTGGATCAAGGGAGAGAAGGTCAACCAACAGATCAGTCCTCTGGGAAAGATGGATCAGGTCAAGATGTATATATAAAACTTCTACAAAAAGATTCAAATCCCTTGCTGCCTTTAAACCGAAAATTTTAATTGGGCTGTGAAATTACACATTTAAACCAGAGTTAATCAAGATGTTCAGAATTAAGACGGTTTTTGATAGGGTAAAGAAAAAGAAATTATTTCCAATGGCAGGAGGTTCGGTAAACAGAGGACACACATTTAAGATCATTGGCAAAAATGTCATGGGGGAACATGAGGAGAAACGAGACACAGTCCCCAATGAAAACCACCAATGAGATTTTGAAGTTTGCAGTGAACAAAACGACTTGATACTCTAACCTGGGTCAAGAGCCTTCAGCTTCTTGCTGGACAGGACACATTCAGGAATGTTAAGAACAAACAAACCGATTAGAGCAAGGACATCCTGAGTAGCGCAGGTCTCGGTCTTGCCCTAAGATGTGATCATTGGCCAGAACGCAATGTAGATTTATCCAAGTTCATAGTTGAACAAGAGGGATTAAAAACTGCTGCATTGGTGTCATACAGGAATGAACGTTATGTTCCCAATTAACAGTTTAACAGATGCATTAAAGATAAGCCCAGCAACTACAGGCCAGTCATTGTAATTTTGGTGGTGTGGAAACTTCTATATACAATAATTTAGGACAAAATAAATAAGCATATTGACAAATACGAGTTCATTAATGAATGCCAGCATGGATTCATCAAGGGAAATCGTGTTTAACTAACATGCTGCAGTTTTTTGAACAGGGTAGCAGATAGGATTGATGGGGCAATGCTGCTGATGTGGTGTACATGGAATTCCAGAAGGCATTTGATACAGTGCTGCACATAGTGAACAAAGTTATAATGCATGGAATAAAAGGGATAGTAGCAACATGGATACGATATTGGCTGTGTGACAGGAAACAGAACGTTCTGACTAATGGACGCTTTTCAGGCTGGAGGAAGGTTTGTAGTGGAGTTTCCCAGGGGTCATTGAGTTTTTTAAAAATTCGATCATGGCATGTGGGCGTCGCTGGCCAGGCCAGCATTTATTGCCCATCCCTAATTACCCTTGAGAAGGTGGTGGTGAGCTGCCTTCTTGAACTGCTGCAGTCCATGTGGGGTAGGTACACCCACAGTGCTGTTAGGAAGGGAGTTCCAGGATTTTGACCCAGCGACAGTGAAGGAACGGCGATATAGTTCCAAGTCAGGATGGGGTGTGACTTGGAGGGGATCTTGCAGGTGCTGGTGTTCCCATGCATCTGCTGCCCTTGTCCGTCTAGTTGGTAGAGGTCGCGGGTTTGGAAGGTGCTGTCGAAGGAGCCTTGGTGCATTGCTGCAGTGCATCTTGTAGATGGTACACACTGCTGCCACTGTGCGTCGGTGGTGGAGGGAGTGAATGTTTGTAGATGGGGTGCCAATCAAGCGGGCTGCTTTTTCCTGGATGGTGTCGAGCTTCTTGAGTGTTGTTAGAGCTGCACCCATCCAGGCAAGTGGAGAGTATTCCATCACACTCCTGACCTGTGCCTTGTAGATGGTGGACAGGCTTTGGGGAGTCAGGAGGTGAGTTACTCACCGCAGGATTCCTGGCCTCTGACCTGCTTTTGTAGCCACGGTATTTATATGGCTACTCCAGTTCAGTTTCTGGTCAATGGTAGCCCCTAGGATGCTGATAGTGGGGGATTCAGCGATGGTAATGCCGTTGAATGTCAAGGGGAGATGGTTAGATTCTCTCTTGTTGGAGATGTTCATAGCCTGGCACTTGTGTGGTGCGCATGTTACTTGCCACTTATCAGCCCAAGCCTGGATATTGTCCAGGTCTTGCTGCATTTCTACACGGACTGCTTCAGTATCTGAGGAGTCTCGAATGGTGGTGAACATTGTGCAATCATCAGCGAACATCCCCACATCTGACCTTATGATTGAAGGAAGGTCATTGATGAAACAGCTGAAGATGATTGGGCCTAGGACACTACCCTGAGGAACTCCTGCAGTGATGTCCTGGATTTCAGATGATTGGCCTCCAACAACCACAACCATCTTCCTTAGTGCTAGGTATGACTCCGGAGGGTTTTCCCCCTGATTCCCATTGACTGCAGTTTTGCGAGGGCTCCTTGATGCCATACTCGGTCAAATGCTGCCTTGCTGTCAAGGGCAGTCACTCTCACTTCACCTCTTGAGTTCAGTTCTTTTGTCCATGTTTGAACCAAGGCTGTAATGAGGTTAGCAGCTGAGTTTCCCTGACAGAACCCAAACTGAGCATCACTGAGCAGGTTGTTGCTAAGCAAGTGCCGCTTGATGGCACTGTTGATGATACCTTCCATCACTTTACTGATGATTGAGAGTAGGCTAATGGGGCGGTAGTTGGCCAGGTTGGATTTGTCCTACTTTTTGTGTACAGGACATACCTGGGCAATTTTCTACATTGCAGGGTAGATACCAGTGTTGTAGCTGTACTGGAACAGCTTGGCTAGTGGCGCGGCAAGTTCTGGAGCACAGGTCTTCAGTACTATTGCCGGAATATTATCAGGACCCATAGCTTTTGCAGTATCCAGTGCCTTCAGTCGTTTCTTAATATCACGTAGAGTGAATCGAATTGGCTGAAGTCTGGCATCTGTGATGCTGGGGACTTCAGGAGGGGGCCGAAGTGGATCATCAACTCGGCACTTCTGGCTGAAGATTGTTGCAAGTGCTTCAGCCTTACCTTTTACACTGATGTGCTGGGCTCCCCCATCATTGAGGATGGGGATATTTGTGGAGCCACCCCCTCCAGTTAGTTGTTTAATTGTCCACCACCATTCTCGGCTGGATGTGGCAGGACTGCAGAACTTAGATATGATCCGTTGGTTTTGGGATCGCTTAGCTCTGTCTATCACATGTTGCTTACGCAGTTTGGCACACAGATAGTCCTGTGTTGTAGCTTCACCAGGTTGACACCTCATTTTGAGGTATGCCTGGTGCTGCTCCTGGCATGCCCTCCTGCACTCTTCATTGAACCAGGATTGGTCTCCTGGCTTGATGGTAATGGTAGAGTGGGGGATATGCCGGGCCATGAGATTACAGATTGTGGTTGAGTACAATTCTGCTGCTGCTGATGGCCCACAGCGCCTCATGGATGCCCAGTTTTGCATTGCTAGATCTGTTCGAAATCTATCCCATTCAGCACGGTGATAGTGCCACACAACACGATGGACGGTATCCTCAATGTGAAGGCGGGACTTCGTCTCCACAAGGACTGTGTGGTGGTCACTCCTACCAATACTGTCATGGACAGATGCATCTGCGGCAGGCAGATTGGTGAGGACGAGGTCGAGTATGTTCTTCCCTAGTGTTGGTTCTCCCACCACCTGCTGCAGACGCAGTCTAGTAGCCATATCCTTTAGGACTCGGTCAGCTCAGTCAGTAGTGGTGCTACCTAGCCACTCTTGGTGATGGACATTGAAGTCCCCCACCCAGAGTACATTTTGTGCCCTTGCCACCCTCAGTGCTTCCTCCAAGTGGTGTTCAACATGGAGGAGTATTGAGTCATCAGCTGAGGGAGGGTGGTAGGTGGTAATCAGTAGGAAGTTACCTTGCCCATGTGTGACCTGATGGCATGAGACTTCAAGGGGTCCAGAGTCGATGTTATGGACTCCCATGGCAACTCCCTCCCTACTGTATACCACTGTGCCACCACCTCTGCTAGGTCTGTCCTGCCGGTGGGACAGGACGTACCCGGGGATGGTGATGGCAGTGTCTGGGACATTGTCTGTACAGTATGATTCCGTGAGTATGACTATGTCAGGCTGTTGCTTGACTAGTCTGTGGGACAGCTCTCCTAACTTTGGCAGAAGCCCCCAGATGTTAGTAAAGAGGACCTTTCAGGGTCGACAGGGCTGGGTTTGCCATTGTCATTTCCGGTGCCTATGTCGATCCGATTTCATTCCTTTTTATAGACCTTGTAGCGGTTAGATACAACTGAGTGGCTTGCTAGGCAATTTCAGAGGGCATGTAAGAGGCATGTAAGAGTTAACCACATTGCTGTAGGTCTGGAGTCACATGTAGGCCAGACCAGGTAAGGACAGCAGATTTCCTTCCCTAAAGGACATTAGTGAACCAGATGGGTTTTTACAACAATCGACAATGGTTTCATGGCCATCATTAAACTAGTTTTAATTCCAGATTTATTAATTTAATTCAAATTCCACCTTCTGCTGTGGTGGGATTCAAACCCATGTCCCCAGAGGAATAGCCTGGGTCTCTGGGTTACTGGTCCAGTGATAATACCACTACGCAACTGCCTACCTCGATTGGGACCCTTGCTCTTCATGATGTATATTAATGACCTAGACCTTAGTGGACAGGGCTCCATTTCAATCTTTGAAGATGATGCAAAGCTTGCAAGCATTGCGAACTGTGAGTAGGATAGAGTAAAACTTCAATAGGTCATAAACAAGTTGGTGGAATGGGAGGACAAGTGGCAGATGAACTTCAATGCGGAGAAATGTGAAGTGATTCATTTGGCAGGACAGACATGAAGAGGCAATATAAGATAAAGGGTACAATTCTAAACGGGGTGCAGGAGCAGAGAGATCTGGGTGTATATGTGCATAAGTCATTGAAGTTGGCAGAAAATGTTGAGAGCACGATTAAAAAAGCATACAGTATCCTAGGCTTTATTAATGGGAACATAGAGTACAAGAGGAAGGAGGTAATATTGAGCTTGGATAAGACACTAGTTAAACCTCAGCTGGAGTACTGCGTCCAGTTCTGGGCACCACACTTTAGGAAAGGTGTGAAAGCATTGAAGAGAGTGCAGAAAAGGTTCATGAGAATGGTTCAGGGATGAGGAACTTCAATGACGAAGATAGATTGGAGAAGTTAGGAATGTTATCCTGAGAGAAGAGAAGGTTAAGAGGTGATTTGATAGATGTATTCAAATTCATGAGGGGTCTGGATGGAGTAGATAGAGAGAAACTGCTTCCACTCATGAAAGGATCGAGAATGAGAAGGCACAGCTTTACAACAATTTGCCATAGCAGCAAAAGTGACATGAGGAAAAACAGTTTGCAGGCAACATGTGGTTAAGGTCTGGAATGCACTGTCTGGGAGCATGGTCCAGGCAGGTTCAATCGTGGAATTCAAAAAGGAATTAGACTGTTATCTAAAAAGGAAGAATGCACAGGGTTACGGGTAGAAGGCAAGAAAATGGCACTACGTGAATTGCTCATTCGGAGAGCTGGTGCAGACATGATGGGCTGAAAGGCCTCCGTCTGTGCTGTAACAATTCTGTAATGCTGTGATTCTGTGAAATAGTATACAGGGGAATGTCACACAGCTCATAAATCAATTGTCCACGGATCATTTATCACAAAGATTAAGCTGGAAAACGTATAATGCATTGCAATGAAGTGGGTGTGAATAGTAAAATTACATCATTTTGTAACGATTTAAACAAAACTTAAACTAAAATAATAAAGTGCTGGAAATACTCAGCAGGTCAGACCTGAAACATTAGCTCTGCTACTCTCTCCACAGATGCTGCCTGACCTGCTGAGTATTTCCAGCACTTTCTGTTTTTATTTTAAAGAAACCTTACTTTGTATAATCAGGGATGAATAACTATTTCACTCACTGCGTTTGGTGCAAGAGGTAAGATATACAGATGGAAGGGTGCATGAGAGGAATAAGCTTAAATGAAATGAGTATGAATGATCACGTTTATTTAAGGTTTGAATGATCTACACCAATCCCTAGTCCGTGCAGTACCAAATTTTTCAGTTACTGAATTGATTGTGTTGAAAATGTGCATTTCCGCTATATTCTCAGCAGGCAGTTTTAACACATATCTGTTTCTCCCCACGGATTACAACTGTAAAGGCCATGGTGAATATTTTTATTCAGAGAACTTGTTGTCAATTTTCTGCGTGTTTAAATGTCCAGAAACAACAATGCAGACACTCTGAGTGAAACTGTTCACAATGTCCACCCAGATCACTTCTCTGCACTATCCCACTGCTCATTGGCTCCTTCTCATCTGAACCAAAACAGCTAAAGGTGAAAATTTCCTCTGGTTGTTATTAGTGACAGAATGCATTCATCTGACCGTCTCCCACCATTACACAGCACGAAATTCCCAACCTCAAACCTTGTCACCGACGAGAAGTTTAGCATCATCTTTCAAAAGCTGCAGTGGCGGATTTCAGCTCCTGCCCAGGAAATCTGAATTTCCCCAATCTCCCGCTGAGATGGTCATTACACTGGAGTTTTGGCTGCACGTAAATTGTGGGACAGTGGAAAATCCCTGCAATTCCCGGCAAGTTGCTGGAGGGTCAAAAGGTTCCAGGGAACACGGAGCAGGTTCACCACTGCAGCAGAGGCTGATTTCTGCCCAAACATCCTTCGACAGCAACAGTCCTCAGCACAAGGACTTCAGTGATGGAGAGAGACTGGCGAAGCTGGGATTGTTCTCCTTAGAGGAAAGAATATTCAGGGGAGATTTAATGGAGATGATCAGAATTAAGATAGCTTTTGATTGGGTAAAGAAGGAGAAATTGTTTCCATTGGCAGAAGGGTCTGTAACCAAAGGACAGAGATTTAAGACATTTCCCAAAAAAGATCAGGGGGTTGCAAGAACAGAAAATAGACACAGTCCCCAATGAAAACCACCACTGAGATTGTGCAGTCGCTCTCAAGATTGCAATGAAGAAAATGCCTTGATTCTGAGACCTGGGTCAAGAGGCTTCAGCTTCCTGCTGGATAGGACACATTCAGGAATAGCGTGAAAAGGACTTTCTGAGCAGCTCAGGTCTCTGTCCTGCCCTGACATGTGATCATTGGCCAGACCAATCTTTAAACAATATGAGTTAAAAATGGCTGCATCGGTGTCACACAGCAATGAACTACTTTTTCTCCAATTAACAGTTTAGTAGGTTCATTAAATAGCGGAAAGGGGAATGTCACACAGCTCATAACTTAATTGTCCACCAGCGATTTTATTACAAAGATTAAGCTAGAAAACGTATAATGCATTGAAATGAAGCTGGTGCGAATAGCAAACTTAATTTATTTTGTAAAGAATTAAACAAACGATCCCATGCTAAAACAGCGATGAATAACATTTTAATTCCGTGCGTTTGGTGCAAGAGGTTAGATATTCAAATAAGAGAGTGCACAGATGATTAAGCTGAAATGAGATGAGTACGACTGAACCGATTATGTTCAAAATGTGAATCTCCACTTGAATCTCAGCAGACAATGTTAATACAAATCTGTTTTTCCCCACAGATTACTTTTCTTGTAGAGGCTCTGACTTTTAGTCAGAGAATATTTTGTCAATTTTCTACGTATTTTAATCTCCAGAAGCAAAATGCAGACACTCTGACAGATACTATTCACAACACCCACACACCAATCCTGTCACTGCATCGTCCCGTTGCTCATTGGCTGCTTCTTATGTGTTCCAAAACAGTTCAAGGTGTAAATTACCTCCGGTTGATATTAGTGACAGAATGCATTCATCTGACCGTCACCCACCATTTCACAGCACGAAATTCCCAACCTCAAACCTTGGCACTGACGAAAAGTTTAGGGTCCACTTTCAAAAGCTGCTGTAGCGGATTTCAGCTCCTGCCCAGGAAATCTGAATTTCCCCACTCTCACTCTGAGATAGAGATTACACTGGGAGTATTTCGGCTGCACTTTCATTCTGCGGCAGTAGAAAATTCCTGGAACTCCTGCTAATGTGCGGGAGGGACAAAATGTTCCAGGGAACACGGAGCAGCGTCACCACCGCAGCAGAGGCGGATTTCTGTTCTTCAACAGCAACAGTCCCCAGCACAAGGATTTCAGTGATGGAGAGAGACTGGAGAAGCTGGCAATGTTCTCCTTAGGAGAAAGAATATTCAGGGGAGATTTAATCGAGATGATCAAAATTAAGACAGTTTTTGATTGGGTAAAAAAGGAGAATTTCTGTCCCGTGCCAGGAGGGCAGCAGAGTTTAGATTTAAGATAATTCGCAAAAAATGTCAAGGGATGCATGAATAGAAAATAGACACAGTCTCCAATAAAAAAAAGACACCACTGTGATTGTGAACTCGCTCTCAAGATTGCAATGAAGAAAATGTCTTGATTCTGTGACCTGGGTCAAGAGGCTTCAGCTTTCTGCTGGATAGGACACATTCAAGAATAGCCTGAACAAACAAACCGATTGGAGCAAGGACTTTCTGAGGAACTCATCTCTCTGTCCTGCCCTGAGATGTGAACATTGGCCACACCCCAGTGTAGATTTATCCAAGTTGATATTTGAATATTATGAATTAAAAATGGCTGCATCGGTGTCACACAGACAATTAACCCAATTCTCCCAATTAACAGTTTAACAGCTGCATTAAGTAGCGGGCAGGGGAATGTCACACAGCTCATAACTTAACTGTTCACTAATGCTTTTTAACAGAAAGATTACGTTAGGACACGTATAATGCAATGAAAGGAGGCTGGTGTGAATAGCAAAATTACTTTAGTAATACAAAAGCAAAATACTGCAGATGCTGGAAATCTGAAATAAAAACAAGAAATGCTGGAAATACTCAAGAGGTCTGGCAGCATCTGTGGAGAGAGAAGCAGAGTTAACGTTTCAGGTCAGTGACCCTTCATCAGAAAATTAATTTAGTTGCTTAAGATCTAAAGAAACGAAACTATATTAAAACAGCGGTGAATAACTATTTCACTCCCTGCGTTTGTTGCAAGAGGTTAGATATTCGAGTCAGAGAGTGCAGGGATAAATAAGCCTAACTGAGATGAGTGTGAATGATAATGTTTGAAAGATCGACTTCAATCCCTAATCCGTGCAATACCGAATGTTTCGGTCACTGAACTGATTGTGTTTAAAATGTGAATCTCCACTTGAATCTCAGCAGACAATGTTAACACAAATCTGTTTCTCCACACAGGACGTTATTATCATCGAGGCTATGGTAAATATTTTTAGTCGGAAATTTTATTGACAGTTTTCTGCGTGTTTTAATCTCCAGAAGCAATAATGCCGACACTCTGACAGATACCGTTCACGACACCCACACACCAATCCCTTCACCATCCCGCTGCTCATTGGCTGCTTTTCATCAGAACTGAAACAGTTAAAAGTGTAAATTTCCTCTGGTTGATATTAGTGACAGAATGCATTCATCTGACCGTCTCCCATCATTTCACAGCATGAAATTCCCAACCTCAAATCTTCTCGCCGACGAGAAGTTTAACATTCCGATGAAGGGTCACTAACCCGAAACGTTAACTCTGCTTCTCTTTCCACAGATGCAGCCAGACCTGCTGAGTGGTTCCAGCATTTCTTGTTTTTATTTCAGATTTCCAGCATCCGCAGTATTTTGCTTTTATATTAGAGAAGTTTAGCATCCTCTTTGAAAAGCTGCAGTGGCGGATTTCAGCTCCTGCCCAGGAAATCTGAATTTCCCCTCTCTCACTGTGAGATAGCGATTACACTGGGAGTGTTTCAGCTACAGTTACATAGTGTGATAATGGAAAATCGCTGGAATTTCTGGCCAAGTGTTGGTGGGGCAAAATATTCCAGGGAACATGGAGCATGATCACCACTGCAGCAGAGACTGATTTCTGCCCAAACATCCTTCGACAGCTACAGTCCTCAGCACAAGGACTTCAGTGATTGAGAGAGTCGAGAGAAATTTTTCTTTTGTAAAGAATGATAAAGGAAGATTTAATCGAGTTTTTCAGAATTAAGTCAGTCTTTGATAGGATAAAGAAACCGAAATTGTTTCCACTGGCAGGAGGGCCAGTAACCAAAGGACACAGGTTTAAGATAATTGGCAAAAATGACATGTGGAAACATGAGGGGAAACTCAACACAGTCTCCAACCAAGACCACCACTGAAATTGAGCAATAGTTCAGAAGATTGTAATGAGAAAATAATGATATTCAGTGACCTGTATCAAGAGGCTTCAGCTTCCTGCTGAACAGGACACATTCAGGAATAGCGTGAACAAAGAAACAGATTGGAGCAAGGACTTTCTGAGCAGCTCAGGTCTCTGTCCTGCCCTGAGATGTGATCATTGGCCACGCCTCAGTGTAGATTTATTCAAGTTGATATTTGAACAATAAGGATTAAACAGCGCTGCAGCCTTGCCATACAGGAGTAAACTTTTATTTGCAATTGACTGTTTAACAGTTGCATTAAGTAGTGGATAGGGAAATGTCACACAGCGCATAATGTAACTGTCCACTAATGTTTTATCAGTAAGATAAAGCTAGAAAACGCATAATGCTTTGGAATGAAGTGGGTGTGAATGGTAACAATAATTTAATTTGTAAAGATTTTGACCAAACCTTACATTATGAATACAGAGATCAATATCTTTTCACTCCCAGCTTTTGTTGCAAGAGATAGATATTCATATGAGAGTGTGCAGAGATGAAAACTTAAAGTAATTGGGCATGAATAATAATGTCCATTTAATGTTTGAATGATCGACACTAATCCTTAATCTGTGCAATATTGACTGTTTCAGTTACTTTACTGATTGTGTTGAAAATGTAATTCACATTTGATTCTCAGCAGGCAATGTTAACACAAATCTATTTTTCCTCTACAGTTTGCTACCCCTATTATGGCTTCGGTAATTTTTTTTATTGAGATAATTTATTGTCAACATCATTGATTAAAAAGTGCTGCGTTTGTCTCACGCAGGATTGATTTTTTTCTGTTTTTTACAAGGTTAACAAGTGCATTAAGGGAGGGGCAGGGGAATGTCACACAACTCATAACTGTCCACAAATGCATTTATCACAAAGATTCTTGCTGAAAGCGTATACGTTAAAATGGAACGCTTGCGAATGCTTAAATTAATTAGTTTGTGAAAATATAAACCAATACATACTTTGTGAATACAAAGATGGTAAACTATTTCACTCTCTGCTTTCGGTGCAAAGGTTAGATAATCATATGAGAGGGTGCAGATTTGAATAAGTTTAGATCAAATGCGTATGAATGGTAATTTCCATTTAATGTCAGAAAGTACTGCGCCAATCACTAATAGGTGCAAAACTGAATGTTTCAGTTACAGAACCCATTGTGTTGAAAATGTGAATCTCAGTTGATTCTCTTCAATGTTAACTCAAATCTGTTTCTCCTGCACAGGAAAAAAAATTTCTAAAAGCCACGGTAAATATTTTTATTACAATAGTGTATTATGGAAATTATGTGTGTATTATTTTTCAGAAACAATAATGCAGACAATCTGAGATACTGTTCACAATCGCCAAACTCAAATCCCTTCATTGCACCATCCCGCTGCTCATTGGCTGGCTCTCAGAACTCCCAGTCACGTGCTGGAGGAACAAACTGTTCCAGAGAACACGGAGCAGGGTCACCACTGCAGCAGAGGCGGATTTCTGCCCAGACATCCTTCAACAGCAACAGTCCTCAGCACAAGGACTTCAGTGATGGAGAGAGACTAGAGAAGCTGGGATTGTTCTCCTTAGAGGAAAGAATGTAAAGGGGAGATTTAATCGAGATGTTCAAAACTAAGATGGTTTCTGATTTGGTAAAGATGGAAAAACTGTTTCCACTGGCAGGAGGGTCGGTAACCAGAGGACACAGATTTAAGATAATTGGCAAAAATATCAAGGGGAACATGAGGAGAAACTAGATACAGTCTCCAAACAAAACGTTCACTGAGATTGTGCAGTAGCTTTGAGTTTGCAATGAACACAATTTCTTGGTTCTATGACCTGGTTCAAAAGCATTGCAGCAGCTTTTTCGGGAGCAGAGAGTGCGGGCGAGTGAGCAGCTGGGAAGGTCAGTTTGAAAGTAAACTTAATTTCCTTTTGTTTTCGGCGGAGGCCAGGGGGCTGCTGGGTAAGTAAAACACTATATATTTGGGCGGTTTAAAATAACTTTCCTTTCATTGCAGCAGCTTTTTCGGGAGCAGAGAGTGCTGGCGAGTGAGCAGCTGGGAAGGTCAGTTTGAAAGTAAACTTAATTTCCTTTTGCTTTCGGCGGAGGCCAGGGGGCTGCTGGGTAAGTAAAACACTAAATATTTGGGCGGTTTAAAATAACTTTCCTTTCATTGCAGCAGCTTTTTCAGGAGCAGAGAGTGCGGGCGAGTGAGCAGCTGGGAAGGTCAGTTTGAAAGTAAACTTAATTTCCTTTTGTTTTTGGCAGAGGCCAGGGGGCTGCTGGGTAAGTAAAACACTATATATTTGGGCGGTTTCAAATAATTTTCCTTTCATTGCAGCAGCTTTTTCGGGAGCAGAGGGTGCGGGTGAGTGAGCAGCTGGGAAGGTCAGTTTGAAAGTAAACTTAATTTCCTTTTGTTTTCGGTCGAGTCCAGGGGGCTGCTGGGTAAGTAAAACACTATATATTTGGGCAGTTTAAAATAACTTTCCTTTCATTGCAGCAGCTTTTTCGGGAGCAGAGAGTGCGGGCGAGTGAGCAGCTGGGAAGGTCAGTTTGAAAGTAAACTTAATTTCCTTTTGTTTTCGGCGGAGGCCAGGGGGCTGCTGGGTAAGTAAAACACTATATATTTGGGCGGTTTAAAATAACTTTCCTTTCATTGCAGCAGCTTTTTCGGGAGCAGAGAGTGCGGGCGAGTGAGCAGCTGGGAAGGTCAGTTTGAAAGTAAACTTAATTTCCTTTTGTTTTCAGCGGAGGCCAGGGCGCTGCTGGGTAAGTAAAACACTATATATTTGGGCGGTTTAAAATAACTTTCCTTTCATTGCAGCAGCTTTTTCGGGAGCAGAGAGTGCGGGCGAGTGAGCAGCTGGGAAGGTCAGTTTGAAAGTAAACTTAATTTCCTTTTGTTTTCGGCGGAGGCCAGGGGGCTGCTGGGTAAGTAAAACACTATATATTTGGGCGGTTTAAAATAACTTTCCTTTCATTGCAGCAGCTTTTTCGGGAGCAGAGAGTGCGGGCGAGTGAGCAGCTGGGAAGGTCAGTTTGAAAGTAAACTTAATTTCCTTTTGTTTTCGGCGGAGGCCAGGGGGCTGCTGGCTAAGTAAAACACTATATATTTGGGCGGTTTAAAATAACTTTCCTTTCATTGCAGCAGCTTTTTCGGGAGCAGAGAGTGCGGGCGAGTGAGCAGCTGGGAAGGTCAGTTTGAAAGTAAACTTAATTTCCTTTTGTTTTCGGCGGAGGCCAGGGGGCTGCTGGCTAAGTAAATCACTATATATTTGGGCGGTTTAAAATAACTTTCCTTTCATTGCAGCAGCTTTTTCGGGAGCAGAGAGTGCAGGCAAGTGAGCAGCTGGGAAGGTCAGTTTGAAAGTAAACTTAATTTCCTTTTGTTTTCAGCGGAGGCCAGGGGGCTGCTGGGTAAGTAAAACACTATATATTTGGGCGGTTTAAAATAACTTTCCTTTCATTGCAGCAGCTTTTTCGGGAGCAGAGAGTGCGGGCGAGTGAGCAGCTGGGAAGGTCAGTTTGAAAGTAAACATAATTTCCTTTTGTTTTCGGCGGAGGCCAGGGGGCTGCTGGGTAAGTAAAACACTATATATTTGGGCGGTTTAAAATAACTTTCCTTTCATTGCAGCAGCTTTTTCGGGAGCAGAGAGTGCGGGCGAGTGAGCAGCTGGGAAGGTCAGTTTGAAAGTAAACTTAATTTCCTTTTGTTTTCGGCGGAGGCCAGGGGGCTGCTGGCTAAGTAAAACACTATATATTTGGGCGGTTTAAAATAACTTTCCTTTCATTGCAGCAGCTGTTTCGGGAGCAGAGAGTGCGGGCGAGTGAGCAGCTGGGAAGGTCAGTTTGAAAGTAAACTTAATTTCCTTTTGTTTTCAGCGGAGGCCAGGGGGCTGCTGGCTAAGTAAATCACTATATATTTGGGCGGTTTAAAATAACTTTCCTTTCATTGCAGCAGCTTTTTCGGGAGCAGAGAGTGCAGGCAAGTGAGCAGCTGGGAAGGTCAGTTTGAAAGTAAACTTAATTTCCTTTTGTTTTCGGCGGAGGCCAGGGGCTGCTGGGTAAGTAAAACACTATATATTTGGGCGGTTTAAAATAACTTTCCTTTCATTGCAGCAGCTTTTTCGGGAGCAGAGAGTGCGGGTGAGTGAGCAGCTGGGAAGGTCAGTTTGAAAGTAAACTTAATTTCCTTTTGTTTTCGGCGGAGGCCAGGGGGCTGCTGGGTAAGTAAAACACTATATATTTGGGCGGTTTAAAATAACTTTCCTTTCATTGCAGCAGCTTTTTCGGGAGCAGAGAGTGCAGGCAAGTGAGCAGCTGGGAAGGTCAGTTTGAAAGTAAACTTAATTTCCTTTTGTTTTCGGCGGAGGCCAGGGGGCTGCTGGGTAAGTAAAACACTATATATTTGGGCGGTTTAAAATAACTTTCCTTTCATTGCAGCAGCTTTTTCGGGAGCAGAGAGTGCGGGCGAGTGAGCAGCTGGGAAGGTCAGTTTGAAAGTAAACTTAATTTCCTTTTGTTTTCGGCGGAGGCCAGGGGGCTGCTGGGTAAGTAAAACACTATATATTTGGGCGGTTTAAAATAACTTTCCTTTCATTGCAGCAGCTTTTTCGGGAGCAGAGAGTGCGGGCGAGTGAGCAGCTGGGAAGGTCAGTTTGAAAGTAAACTTAATTTCCTTTTGTTTTCGGCGGAGGCCAGGGGGCTGCTGGGTAAGTAAAACACTATATATTTGGGCGGTTTAAAATAACATTCCTTTCATTGCAGCAGCTTTTTCGGGAGCAGAGAGTGCGGGCGAGTGAACAGCTGGGAAGGTCAGTTTGAAAGTAAACTTAATTTCCTTTTGTTTTCGGCGGAGGCCAGGGGGCTGCTGGGTAAGTAAAACACTATATATTTGGGCGGTTTAAAATAACTTTCCTTTCATTGCAGCAGCTTTTTCGGGAGCAGAGAGTGCGGGCGAGTGAGCAGCTGGGAAGGTCAGTTTGAAAGTAAACTTAATTTCCTTTTGTTTTCGGCGGAGGCCAGGGGGCTGCTGGCTAAGTAAAACACTATATATTTGGGCGGTTTAAAATAACTTTCCTTTCATTGCAGCAGCTTTTTCGGGAGCAGAGAGTGCGGGCGAGTGAGCAGCTGGGAAGGTCAGTTTGAAAGTAAACTTACTTTCCTTTTGTTTTCGGCGGAGGCCAGGGGGCTGCTGGGTAAGTAAAACACTATATATTTGGGCGGTTTAAAATAACTTTCCTTTCATTGCAGCAGCTTTTCGGGAGCAGAGAGTGCAGGCAAGTGAGCAGCTGGGAAGGTCAGTTTGAAAGTAAACTTAATTTCCTTTTGTTTTCGGAGGCCAGGGGGCTGCTGGGTAAGTAAAACACTATATATTTGGGCGGTTTAAAATAACTTTCCTTTCATTGCAGCAGCTTGTTCGGGAGCAGAGAGTGCGGGTGAGTGAGCAGCTGGGAAGGTCAGTTTGAAAGTAAACTTAATTTCCTTTTGTTTTCGGCGGAGGCCAGGGGGCTGCTGGGTAAGTAAAACACTATATATTTGGGCGGTTTAAAATAACTTTCCTTTCATTGCAGCAGCTTTTTCGGGAGCAGAGAGTGCAGGCAAGTGAGCAGCTGGGAAGGTCAGTTTGAAAGTAAACTTAATTTCCTTTTGTTTTCGGCGGAGGCCAGGGGGCTGCTGGGTAAGTAAAACACTATATATTTGGGCGGTTTAAAATAACTTTCCTTTCATTGCAGCAGCTTGTTCGGGAGCAGAGAGTGCGGGTGAGTGAGCAGCTGGGAAGGTCAGTTTGAAAGTAAACTTAATTTCCTTTTGTTTTCGGCGGAGGCCAGGGGGCTGCTGGGTAAGTAAAACACTATATATTTGGGCGGTTTAAAATAACTTTCCTTTCATTGCAGCAGCTTTTTCGGGAGCAGAGAGTGCAGGCAAGTGAGCAGCTGGGAAGGTCAGTTTGAAAGTAAACTTAATTTCCTTTTGTTTTCGGCGGAGGCCAGGGGGCTGCTGGGTAAGTAAAACACTATATATTTGGGCGGTTTAAAATAACTTTCCTTTCATTGCAGCAGCTTTTTCGGGAGCAGAGAGTGCGGGCGAGTGAGCAGCTGGGAAGGTCAGTTTGAAAGTAAACTTAATTTCCTTTTGTTTTCGGCAGAGGCCAGGGGGCTGCTGGGTAAGTAAAACACTATATATTTGGGTGGTTTAAAATAACTTTCCTTTCATTGCAGCAGCTTTTTCGGGAGCAGAGAGTGCGGGCGAGTGAGCAGCTGGGAAGGTCAGTTTGAAAGTAAACTTAATTTCCTTTTGTTTTCGGCGGAGGCCAGGGGGCTGCTGGGTAAGTAAAACACTATATATTTGGGCAGTTTAAAATAACTTTCCTTTCATTGCAGCAGCTTTGTCGGGAGCAGAGAGTGCTGGCGAGTGAGCAGCTGGGAAGGTCAGTTTGAAAGTAAACTTAATTTCCTTTTGTTTTCGGCGGAGGCCAGGGGGCTGCTGGGTAAGTAAAACACTATATATTTTGGCAGTTTAAAATAACTTTCCTTTCATTGCAGCAGCTTTTTCGGGAGCAGAGAGTGCGGGCGAGTGAGCAGCTGGGAAGGTCAGTTTGAAAGTAAACTTAATTTCCTTTTGTTTTCAGCGGAGGCCAGGGGGCTGCTGGGTAAGTAAAACACTATATATTTGGGCGGTTTCTGAACCCGAGACACCACACTTGTAGTGTCTCCCACCCGCCCTCCTCCTCTAACCAAAAAAAAAGGACTTGGTGGGGTGTATATAAGGTAAGGCTTTTTCAATTTCTCTGGTTTTATCGTGGTTGGTAAAAACTTTTCATTCCTTTTTCATTTAACTAAGTTAAGCTTAAGATTAAAAATGGCAGGTGATCTCAGACCCGTGTCATGCTCCTCTTGCTCAATGTGGGAGCTCAGGGACACGGCTGATGTCCCTGACTCCTTCACGTGCAGGAAGTGTGTCCAACTGCAGCTCTTGTTAGACCGCATGACAGCTCTCGAGCTGCGGATGGACTCACTTTGGAGCATGCGTGATGTTGAGGAGGTCATGGATAGCACGTTTAGTGAATTGGTCACACCGAAGATTAGGATTGCTGAGGGAGAAAGGGAATTGGTGACCAAAAGGCAGAGAAAGAGCAGGAAGGCAGCGCAGGAGTCCCCTGCGGTCATCTCCCTCCAAAACAAGTATACCATTTTGGATACTGTTGAGGGAGATGGCTCACCAGGGGAAGGCAGCAGTAGCCAGGTTCATGGCACCGTGGCTGGCTCTGCTGTTCAGAAGGGCGAGAAAAAGAGTGGAAGGGCTATAGTCATAGGGGATTCGATTGTAAGGGGAGTAGATAGGCGGTTCCGTGGTCGAAAACGAGGCTCCCGAATGGTATGTTGCCTCCAAGGTGCACAGGTCAGGGATGTCTCAGATCGGCTGCAGAACATTCTAAAGGGGGAGGGTGAACAGCCAGTTGTCGTTGTGCACATAGGCACCAATGATATAGGTAAAAAACGGGATGAGGTCCTACAAGCAGAGTTTAGGGAGTTAGGAGCCAAGTTAAAAAGTAGGACCTCAGAGGTAGTAATCTCAGGATTGCTACCAGTGCCACGTGATAGTCAGAGTAGAAATGAAAGAATAGTCAGGATGAATGCGTGGCTTGAGAGATGGTGCATGAAGGAGGGGTTCAGATTTTTGGGACATTGGGACCGGTTCTGGGGGAGGTGGGACTATTACAAATTGGACGGTCTACACCTGGGCCGGACTGGAACCAATGTCCTTGGGGGTGCTTTTGCTAACGCTGTTGGGGAGGGTTTAAACTAATGTGGCAGGGGGATGGGAACCAATTGAGGAGGTCAGTTGACAGTAAGGAGGCAGTAACAAAAGCCTGTAAGGAGCTAGATCATGAAGTCAGTGTGACTAAGGGAAAGAGCAGGCAGGGAGCAGATGATGAATGTAAAGGGACTGGTGGTCTGAGGTGCATTTGTTTTAATGCAAGAAATGTAGTAGGTAAGGCAGATGAACGTAGGGTTTGGATTAGTACCTGGGAGTATGATGTTATTGCTATTACTGAGACTTGGTTGAGGGAAGGGCATGATTGGCAACTAAATATCCCAGGATATCGATGCTTCAGGCGGGATAGAGAGGGAGGTAAAAGGGGTGGAGGAGTTGCATTACTGGTCAAAGAGGATATCACAGCTGTGCTGAAGAAGGGCACTATGGAGGACTCGAGCAGTGAGGCAATAAGGACAGAACTCAGAAATAGGAAGGGTGTGGTAACAATGTTGGGGCTGTACTACAGGCCTCCCAACAGCGAGCGTCAGATAGAGGTACAAATATGTAAACAGATTATGGAAAGATGTAGGAGCAACAGGGTGGTGGTGATAGGAGATTTTAATTTTCCCACCATTGACTGGGATTCACTTAGTGTTAGAGGTCTAGATGGAGCAGAATTTGTAAGGAGCATCCAGGAGGGTTTTCTAGAGCAGTATGTAAATAGTCCAACTCGGGAAGGGGCCATACTGGACCTGGTGTTGGGGAATGAGCCCGGCCAGGTGTTTGAAGTTTCAGTAGGGGACTACTTTGGGAATAGTGATCACAATTCCGTAAGCTTTAAAATACTCATGGACAAAGACGAGAGTGGTCCTAAAGGAAGAGTGCTAAATTGGGGGAAGGCCAACTATACCAAAATTCGGCAGGAGCTGGGGAATGTAGATTGGGAGCAGCTGTTTGAAGGTAAATCCACATGTGATATGTGGGAGGCTTTTAAAGAGAGGTTGATTAGCGTGCAGGAGAGACATGTTCCTGTGAAAATGAGGGGTAGAAATGGCAAGATTAGGGAACCATGGATGACAGGTGAAATTGTGAGACTAGCTAAGAGGAAAAAGGAAGCATACATAAGGTCTAGGCGGCTGATGAAAGACGAAGCTTTGAAAGAATATCGGGAATGTAGGACCAATCTGAAACGAGGAATTAAGAGGGCTAAAAGGGGTCATGAAATATCTATAGCAAACAGGGTTAAAGAAAATCCCAAAGCCTTTTATTCATATATAAGGAGAAAGAGGGTAACTAGAGAAAGGATTGGCCCACTCAAGGACAAAGGAGGAATGTTATGCTTGGAGTCAGAGAAAATGGGTGAGATTCTAAACGAGTACTTTGCATCGGTATTCACCGAGGAGAGGGACATGACGGATGTTGAGGTTAGGAACAGATGTTTGATTACTCTAGGTCAAGTCGGCATAAGGAGGGAGGAAGTGTTGGGTATTCTAAAGGGCATTAAGGTGGACAAGTCCCCAGGTCCGGATGGGATCTATCCCAGGTTACTGAGGGAAGTGAGAGAGGAAATAGCTGGGGCCTTAACAGATATCTTTGCAGCATCCTTAAACACGGGTGAGGTCCCGGAGGACTGGAGAATTGCTAATGTTGTCCCCTTGTTTAAGAAGGGTAGCAGGGATAATCCAGGTAATTATAGACCGGTGAGCCTGACGTCAGTGGTAGGGAAGCTGCTGGAGAAGATACTGAGGGATAGGATCTATTCCCATTTGGAAGAAAATGGGCTTATCAGTGATAGGCAACAGTAAGGAGGCAGTAACAAAAGCCTGTAAGGAACTAGATCATGAAGTCAGTGTGACTTCTTTGAGGAAGTGACAAAGTTGATTGATGAGGGAAGGGCTGTCGATGTCATATACATGGACTTCAGAATGGCGTTTGATAAGGTTCCCCATGGCAGGCTGATGGAGAAAGTGAAGGCGCATGGGGTCCAAGGTGTACTAGCTAGATGGATAAAGAACTGGCTAGGCAACAGGAGACAGAGTAGCAGTAGAAGGGAGTTTCTCAAAATGGAGACGTGTGACCAGTGGTGTTCCACAGGGATCCGTGCTGGGACCACTGTTTGTGATATACATTAATGATTTGGAGGAAAGCATAGGTGGACTGATTAGCAAGTTTGCAGACGACACTAAGATTGGTGGAGTAGCAGATAGTGAAGGGGACTGTCAGAGAATACAGCAGAATATCAATAGATTAGAGAGTTGGGCAGAGAAATGGCAGATGGAGTTCAATCAGGGAAAATACTCAGCAGGTCTGGCAGCATCTGTGGAGATAGAAGCAGTTAATGCTTCAGATCTCTCTATCGACCCTGTCAAATGCTTTGATTATCACTCAGAAAAGGAGCATCACTGGCTGTTCTGAGATATGGAAGGACTTTGCCTGCGTCCCTTAAAGATTCATGGCACGATTTGCGACACAGAAGAAAACCGGACCTTAGTATCTCCGGATCTGTCCTTTGACCTCTATCCATCGCTGGGCTGATATATCTCCATCCCAAAATCGATTAGTCCCTCCACCCTATTGTGAACTTTCAGTTTAGATTATAATTCTGTTTCGTTATTTTCGTACTTCACGTTTTATTTACAATGCACTTCATTTGTCTCAGATCCACCTGCATCCTTGTTTCTCAGTTGCGTAAGTTGATGTCTAACAAGAAAGTACGTTCATATTTCTTTCCTGATTTTCAAGATACTATCCCTGGTTTTGATCCCTTACAGAAATAATTTCTGCTTCTGCTCATAACTTGTTTTGCATGAGATCAGTAGCTGATTAAAAAGGGACATTCCTTCACTGTTGGATCCGTCGCACTGAGGACAACAGATGCTCCACTAACACCACAACTCACCACTGTGGACCAGCCTGTTTGGTGGTGAATGTCACAACAACCACAAATGATGCCAGCACTCATGAGAAAGGTCTTCTTCCTGGTTCTCTGACTGGAGATCCTTAGAGTGCGATTGCTTTCCATCAAGTAACATTCTTTACATGGAGATTTGTCCTTTATAATTCGTGCATTAGTTGAAATATATTTAGATAAAAATTGGGATGATCTCTTCCAACTTTAATTAGCTGAGACGCCATCAGAGCTGCATTCACTCAAACACATGTTATAGAATTTGGAGTAATCCTGGTGTGACCTTCTCTGACTCTTCAAGGGAAACATTTTGGAAACATTCCTGTAATTGCACCTTGCTAGCTGAATAAAATATTCCTGCATCATAAGTGACTTGTCCATGATTTTTAGAATCCCTTTGGTGTGCACCACATCTTTATTTGTCTTTTACTCCCATCATTCTTGAATACTGTTGCGAGCCATACAGCAATATCAAATGGGATCAGACATTGACAACGTGAAACGCAAGGACAAAACCTTCAAAATCTATTTCAGAGGCACCGAGTTCCCCATTTTGTTCTTTTAATGTGAAAGGGTCAAACGGGGAGCAATCTCACCCAGCTGTCACTTTGCAGTGAATGTTTTTCCCAGTAAGCTTGGTTCAGACCAGATCATTTCAGAGCATTCGCTCCATTGGTCAGATCATTCCATGTTTCACAGCTGTCTCGGGACCAGTGAATTGGATCTTCCATTCACATCAAGTTTAAACCAAAGAGCCAAGTTTTTCAATCAGCGTTGCCTTCTTGCCCACCAGATGTGCAAGCCTGGAAAATCACATGCCATCCACCAAAATAAATGGATCACAAGCCATGGGCTGTGCTCGGTGCCGGGGGATAAACCTACAGAGCCCAGACATACTGGGCACACAGTGTGGAGATCTGGGTGTTTCCGTGTGCTGGCCACAGCGATGCGTTGCTGGGTGTGCATTATGCTCCCTCCACTGGGAGGTTCGATGGATACTCGTGCGTCCCGAGCTTCGATTGCCCTCTCATTGGTGGTCGTACCTTCGGCTGTCTCGCCCCTCCCTATCTCTGTAGCCTCCTCCAGCCCCACAACCCTCCAAGATTTCTTTACTCCTCCAATTCTAGTCTCCTGTTTCAATTCCTAATTAATCTCTAACTTGAATTTCCCCTCCATGAGCAATCATGTCTTCAGTTATCTGGAGTTTCCTCCCTTCGCCTCTCTATTTCCGTCTCCACCTTTCCGACGCTCTTTAAAAGCTGCCATTTTAACTAAGCTTTTGGTCACTTCTTCCTAACATCTCTTTATGTGGTTGGGCATCAACTGTAACCAATCCAGAATGTCCATCTGCTGCTGGATGCATTTACCAACTGGCCCACTTGAGGGAGCTACAGAACTCTCTTTTCAGATAAAAAACCCGATTGAACTGTAGCTCCAAATATCCTCAGTCTGGTGTTCACATCACGAAAAAGAAAATCGCTCCACACATGATCCTTTAAGGGGTGGGAGTGGGAACCAGAATTAATTTCACCCTCTTATCTTCATGCAGCAAACATGTGGAAGATCATCCATGATCATATTGAATGGTGGGGCAGACACGATGGGCTGAGTGGCCTACTCCTGCTCCTATGTTCCTATCTTCCTGAGTACCTATGTACATCTCCTGGTATCCCTCTGCTAGTTCCACAGTCTCTGAGCCTTTACTGCATGATGCAAGACTTCATCCCTGCACCTCTCTCAAATAAGAGAAGCCATTCACTTGTCTCCTGAGTACAATAGTCTTCCAACAGTATTTCGGAGGCTGAGGCCAATAGTTACTTGTACTCTGATAAAGGTGATAGCACAAACGCAACACATTTCGGGAATGACAGTCACTCATTAAAGAGTTCATCTTCTGTTTTAAACAGAATGGACAACATGTAGATGTCTGTTCATTGATAAATAAAACACAATGGGTTAAAACTCTATTAACAACAATATTTGCTGCGGTCAGTGGGAGGTGAACAGTGAGAAAAAGATACACACCTTACCACCTGATCATAACAAATGCTCAAAGACACGATCTGATCCATCAGAAAAGAGAGATTTGAAAACGGGAGGAAAAGTGACCTTTAAAATTGTTGCAAAGTTAACAAACAGGTTTTCCTGTATTCTGCAAACGAAGGAGATATTGGTTCAAGAGAAAAGGAGAGTAGGAAAGGAAAACTACATCAGTTTCCAACTTTTAAAAGAAGGAACCCAGATGTTAAACCAATAGGGGCATGCACAATGTGCTTCCAGAGTGGAAAATATGGGCATGTTAAGGCAGATAGTTTGGATTTCATAAAACCAAGAGGGCACTGCAGTCAAGCTAGTGTCGTAGCTGTCAAGGTATTGAGCATGTGCCCCATTCTAACCCAGGAACAAAACACAAACTAAAACATTTAATAAAAGGGAAAAATGACTCATTTTTATTATCCCAGGGACTAGACAAAGAGATAGCCTTCCTCATGAATATTGATTGTTTTCAAACACCATTCGCAGCAATGTTTATAGAATGCCACCTGAAAGTAGAACAAATACCACAGTATTGACAAAATAGGTTGCTGACTTGAAGGTTCCCTTAGTTCAAGATGACCCACAGAGTAAGTTGGTCAATGGGATAGTGACGGTCGGGGTCATTCTGAGCTTAACACTGCAGGGCGTCTAACTATTGCAGGCCAATGACTTGGCAGGTCGCACAGTATTGTATCCAGAAGGGTCCAGAGCAGATCATGGAGACTGGCGAAACTGTGGGGAACAAACAAATCTCGGAATAGCTGCGGAAGGCTGAGGAAGATTCCAAATTCCCACAGGGGGCGATAGGGCCAGGAAATAGTAAAGAGGATAAAGCAAAGCATGTAGAATTTAACGAGGCCAAGGTGGAATCAGTGGAATTTAAAAAGGCCAAGATAGAGCCAGAGGAATTTAAAGAAGTTGAGATACAAGCAGCAGAAGTTAAAAGGAATACACCAAAGGTATGCTTAGCAGAAACCTACTTAAAATATTTAAATAGGGACAAGGGCAGTTCACAAACAGGGAAGCCAAGAGTGAGGGAGATGCCTCATTAGCTGAAGTGCCACAGAGGAGTGCAGCAGAAGGTGGACCACCACCTGTGAGCTGTATTGTCGCTGAGGATATGGGGCAGATTGAGGGGAAACCCCATCTTCAAAGTAAAAGGGGTATGTAAAATGCCCTATGGTTTTACTCACTTGTGAAAGCCATAATTAAACTAAAAGTGATGTCACTGTGGATGTCCCCACTGAAGAACCAGCGTGTCAGGTTCTAAATCCAAAGTGAATCGAACCCAGAAAAACAATTTGAGAATCATTAAAGGTGTTATGTGTGCATTGATGAGACACCTATACCTTCCTACTTGCTTTCTTTCTGAACAAAGAAAAAACAAAGAACATAAAAATGAAATCCAAGGAATTTCATTTTTGTCCCTTTTGGGGGAAGGTGTCATGCTGAAGTGAAGTGAAGTGATTGAATTACAGAACCCAAACTGACAGTTTCAAAATTGACTTTTCCTTTAAAGATAATTGGACAATGTGCTGCAAAATCGCCATTGGAGGTCAAACGACATGCTGCTGTAGATTCAAACTGTCTTACTGTCTGTTAATGACAAAAGGAAACTTTTCAAGCTAAGAGGTGTCAATCACACCACCCGGAACCTATCAAGAGACATTGAGTTGAATTGGTTCCAGAGACCGTGAGAAGTAGCCACATCCTGGTCCATTGTTTGTCACCACTGAAGGGACACTGCGTCTCCTAACAGAGTCAACATGTGAGAGATTTTTGACCTTAAAAAATTGCTCTCTAGAGAGAAAGGGGAATATCAGAACATATATAGTTGGGTGCAGTTGCGACCATTTCGGGAATGAATATTTCTCAATAAATAGTTAATCATCTGTTTTAAACCTACAAGACAAACTATTGCTTTCTATTTATTTGACAAATAAAACACAAGCAATTAAGATCCTAGTAACAAATACTTTCATGCGGTCAGTTAGGAAGTGAACAGTGGGAACCACCTACACACCTTACCACCTGGCTTTATTAATCATGCTTCATTTCTCTCTATATATATTATACACGCATATATATATATATATATAGATACATACATACACTCGGGGCATGGGCATCGCAGGCAAGACTGGCATATCTTGCCTTTCGCAAGCGACTCTTGAGAAGGTTGTGGTGGGCTGCCTTTGCATTGAACCACTGGAGTCTGCATGGCCGTGTGGCATATTCCAGGGTTCTGAGCCAGTGGCAATGAAGGTAAGGCCGATACATGTCCATGATGGAAGGGGAGCTTCGAAGCGCTGGTGATTTGGGTCACTGCCCAAGACGATGTCATTCCTCTCCCTACGTGTATGCTTACTGTTTGAGGTCAATTTTAGGACCCCAATTGCCACCCCTGGGTGAAATACCCTAGATATTGTGGTGGTAATGACAACGAAACTGTACACGTTCACCGTCATTACTCATCTGAAACTGACAGCAACGTCTGGAATCAGCATATGAGCAGAATCACGCAAAAATTCACGAGTTGGCTGTCAGTAATTCTATGCTACTTCAGAGGATGTGTTATTGAGGCATCTCCCCCCAGACTGCAATCATGGAAATCAATGGAATTCATGAAAACTTCTAACTCATACACTGTTAGGCTTGTCGTAAACGCCCTCAGAAAAGTTAAATCAGTGTAACTGGGTTTTTAACTGCGAATTAACTTCATGATCACTTTTGTACCCCTCTCTGGTCCTGGAAAGCCAGTTTTATTTTGCAGAATTTCAACTTTCTCTATGATGATAAAAAAATCCAAACAATTCCATAAAAGAGATATTTTACTTTTTTTTAAGTTTGTTTGTCTTTTCCTCTACTGCCAACCAATCCATGACGATGACGCAGTGGTAATATTACTGAACTATTAATCCAGAGGCCCAGGCTAATGCCCTGGAGAAAGATGTCCAAATCCCATCACAGCAGCTGGTGGAATTTAATTTCAATTATTTAATTTAAAAAGCTGGAATTGAAAGTTATTTACAGTAATGGTGCCATCAAACTATCATCAATTGTTGTAAAACCCCATGTGGTTCACCAATGTCCTTTCGAGAAGGATATTTGCTGTGTTGGCCTGGTCTGGCCTACATGTGACTCCAGACACACAGCAATGTGGTTTACTCTCAATGAAATGATCAAGACAGCCACTCAGTTTTCAAGGGCAATTAGGGATGGGCAATAAATGCTGGACTTGCCAGTGATACCCACATCCATGTACAAAATAACACAAAATTGCTATCAGAAAGTGTAACTTTACCGGTGAGAGATTTGAAATGTTTTTAAACTCTTTGTGAACTGCCTGTGTAAATAATTCCACACGACTGGGGGCTTTCATGCTTGCTGCCATCACTGTGACTGCACGCCGGGAGATCCCCTTGCTTTCATGCAAGGTGTAATCTGCATCCGGAATGGGCAAACCAACACCACAGAGATCACTCGGGGCTGAATTTTAATCATGCACCGCGCTCTGCGGCGGCACACTTTCAACTCGGCGGCCGTCCGACACGGAAAGGCCGCTGAGGAACCCCACTATATTGCACGTGGGGGTTCATTTAAATAGAGCTGGCGGAGTGGCCACCCCCGATGATGTCGAAGGGGTGACTGCTGGGTCCCCGACAACTTGTCCGGCGCCACTGCGCAGGCATGGCCCCATTTTTAAAGGGCTTTAAATCCTCAGACGAAATGACAATTTTTAAAGTTGTGGCATTATTAATTATGATTAAACAATATCTGTTGTGATGGAGGCCCTTCCCCAATTCTCCCAGTGGTAAATCCATTGCTCGGGCTAAGCAAAAATGCCTTTCTCCCTAACGGAATCTTACCCCTCAGATTTTAAATTTCTGCCCTTCAACCCCTTCCCACCATTCACACAACCAATCAAAATTGTTTTCCCCGGTTCCTCACCCCTCCCGCCTGAACATTTTATTCCTCCCCCGTCCCCATCAGGTTCTCGCCTCGGAACTCCATGCGGTCGCCCCCCACAGGTGAGTACATTTACCTATTATTAATGTAATTTAAATATGTACATGAAGAGCCTGCTGCCAGGCGGCAGGGGGCCGACAACACGGGCCACTCCTCACAGAATTATACCAGGCCCCGTGCCATGACCCACGGTGTGATGAGACTGATAAAATTCAGCCCTCAGTCTTTGTGGGCAGCTTTCTACCAGATCATTGGGGAGCGCCCTTGCTTCACGGCTGAAAACTTGGCCAATAAAGTTACCCCAGTAAAACACAGCACATAAACAATCCTGAGATGTTATACCGCCCCTCCAAGAGGGCAGAAGGAGTCTGGGTTTAATTGCTCATCCAAAAGATGGCTAAAAGTGTAGCACTTCCTCAGTACTGCACTGGCAGTGTCAGCCTTGATTTTCTGCTCAAAGGAGGACTGCAACTCACTACTGTCTGACTAATGTGTGCGGCCACTGAGCCCAGGCTTAAACTATTAATCCAGCCATTGGATCTCGTCCTTCTATCCCTGGTCTAACAGAGCTCTTGTTCTGCTCTTCAGAATATTGGAGCATGCCTTACTGAGGTGGGGGGTGGTTGGGTGACATTTCCCCTGGAAATGTGGCTTGTGTTATCCTGTTCTGCTGGAGCTGGTTGGGGAGTGAGTTTGGAGGAGACACTTTACATTCTCTTGCTAGGTTTTAGGTTTGCAATTAAGCAGAGCCTTGATTTTAAAACTGCCATCCTGGTGTTCAACTCCATCCATGGCCTTGAACCTTCCCTATCTCTGCAACCTCCTCAGGCCCGTACAACCCTCCCAGATCTCCGCACGCCTCCAATTCTGCCCTCTTGCGCATTCCCCATTTTAATCGCTCCACCATTGGCGGCCGTGCCTTCAGCTGTTGGGCCCTAAGCTCTGGAATTCCCTCCCTCAACCTCTCCGCCTCTCTCTCCTTCTAGACGCTCCTAAACAAACTACCTCTTCCATCAAGCTTTTTGTTACCTGTCTTAATTTCTCCTTGCAAGGCTCGTTCTCAAATTTTGCCTTATGAAGCTCCTTTGAAGAGTGTAGGGATGTTTTATTACGTTAAAGACGCTAAATAAATTCACATTGTGTTTGTTGAAAATATTTCAATTTCTCTCAGTGAAAATAGTGCGATTTCACTATCTGATTGCACATTTATGTGAGAATTAAGTTTAAATATTAGGCATAGATCATGTAATCAGGAGAATTAAATCATGACACAAAGGGGTTTAAGAAACTGTCGTCATATCCGTGGAAGCAGAGAAGGTAAAGAGGAGATTTAATAATTACCTTAAAAAATTGGAGTTTTGCTCGTGAATGAGGAACGGCTATTGCGTATGTTTGGGCAAAGGTTCCGGACCCCAATTCAAAGCTGTCACTGAGAGAGTGAGCAGAGGGTTGTTGTCCTGTGGAATGCTTTGTCACAAACGATGTAAAGGGAAAATGCAGTCCATATGTTTAAAGGCATAAGGGATAAATAAATGAAACCGAGGAGGATACAGGGCAATGGGGAGGGTGCGGGGCAGTGGGATTAATTCTGGAGCGTTCTTGCAAAGGCACAATGAGTAAATTAGCCTCCTCTTATGCTGTGAACTCATGAGCTTTAAACTCTGGCCAACACTCTACTCTCAGGTCTTATCTCCAGTTCCCACAGCCAGTGTTTACTTGTTTAATCCAAGGCTCAGACTCTTGGCAAGAACAGTTTATCAGATAAACTGACCCGTTTCATTCGGCAGCTCATTGCTTGACCCATTTGCTTTCCACAAGTGCTCATATCGAAGGTGCCACGTTGATGGTTGGACCGGGTTTCTGGTCATGTTAAAAAACACAGAAAAGGCCCAACTGTAAATTGTGAGAACTATCGGTATAACTCTCAAATCAAATCACTTATCGAAGAGCATGAAGTCCTCTTGGTGATTAAATGGCACCTGGTATATTGCATTCTGCTGTCTAATAATTAAATCACAATAATTTAGCGTTCTCGATATCACCTACACCACTTGCTGTTAACCTATTCTGCTGGGAATTACATGTGTGAATATCCAGCAGTCGGGGCTTTATATTCTAACAGTCGATGTGGGGCCTGGCACACAAGGATGCGGCATATGTTAATAGCAGGATCCTGAAACCAGGAAGATTCAGTTCCTGGAGGGAAAAGCGAGGAGGGAACAGGAACACTACACCATCAGTGTATCACTTTAATGAGATACAGTCATGCAGTTGCTCTGGGGTCGCAAGTTCGAGACTCCGTATCAATCCTGCAGTTTAATTTGATAAATCAAGTCATTTGTGAGCTGGGACCAGGAACCATGAAAATTGCCAGATGGTCACAGAAAACCAACCGGTTTGTTCATGTCCTCCAGGGAAAGGGAATCCTTCAGGTCTACCTGTCCTGGCCTATATGTGTCCCCAGTTCCACTCTGCCTGGCTGATTCTTATTACCCCCTGAAGTGGCTACAAGACAATCTCTTTTTGAGACCCCTGACTGTCCCAACTGTTCAGTTGGTAGCATGTTCGCCTCTGTTGGAAGTTGTGGGTTCAAATCCCATTTGCAGAAGCCTGAACATAATCCAGACTGACACTCCAACACCATCACTGAGGGAGTGCAGCAGTGTCAGAGGTGGAGTCTTTCCCAAGTGATGTTATCCCTGGGGTCCTGGCCAATATTTAGCCCTTCATCAACATCGCTTAAAAAGGTAGATTATTTCCAGTAATTTCCACATTGCTGTTTGTGGGAGCTTGCAGTGCACAAATTAGCTATCGTGTTTCCTATATTTCAATAGTGACAACACTTTGTTGGCTGTAAAGCACATTGTGATCTCCTGGAATAGTGTAAGGTGCGATAGAAGTGCAAATATTTTCTTTTAGTGATGGGAAATGAGTGAAGCCTTTGGCTCTGCTGCACACATCCTGAGAACAAGTCAAAACCTCATGAAGCACAAACTCTTTCAGACAAGCAGATGCTGCCAGACCTGCTGAGTGGTTCCAGCATTTCTCGTTTTTATTAAAGCAGAGGAGCAGGTTGTGTCATATTTTACCCCTTTAAGAAATTAACTACCAGGATAAAATGGCTGAAAGGATTTTGGAGTCTCCTCCTACAAGACAAGTTTTTTTGGGTCGGGCTCGTGAAGCATTTTTGCTATAAACAGAAGAAAGTTCATCTGACTATGAACAATCTAAAACTGCCATTCTAAATGCACATGACTTAGTACCAAAAGTCTATTGACAGAATTTCAAACACATTAGGAAAAGTCCCGCCCAGGATTGTGTTGAATTTGAAAGAATTAAACACATGGTTTTCAATTGCTGGATACGATTTCTCAAGCTAGAACTGTCATATGAAAATTGCTGTTGATAGAAATGCTGTTGCTGGAAGAATTTAAAAATTGCATCCCAGTTAATGTAAGGACTCAAATTGAAGAACAAACAATTGCATGGGTAAGAGAAGCAGCAGAAATGGCCAACGACAATGAGTTAATACACAGACCCCTAACTCAGAATAAATTTGGGTATAGTAACTCTTACAGGCTAGGGAGAAAGAGCAGGAATGCAGATGAGAGAGACAAAGAGTAGAAAAGGAAAACCAGAACACTCTCCAACATTTAAAATTTAGAACCCAGTTGATAAAAGGGGCACACCTGGTGTGTTTCCAATGTGGATAATCTGGGAATCTCAAGGCAAATTGTTGGGATTTAAACAAACAACAGGGTGCACTGCAGCCAATACAGTGGGGAACAAAAAAACTCTGCACAGCTGCAGAGAGCTGTGGATGTCCTAAAATCCCACAGGGCGCGATAGGGCCAGCAAATATTGAAGAGGTTAAAGCAAAGCCAGAAGGATTTATAAAGATCAAGATAGAGTCAGTGGAATTTAAAGGAATTGAGATCAAAGCAGCAGAAATTGAAGGGAATGCACCAAAGGTATGGTTAGCAGAAACCTTCTTATAAGATTTAAATAAGGACAAGAAATATTAAACTTTCAAACAAGCAAGCCAAGAGTGAAGGACATGCCTCACCTCGCTGAACAACTACAGGAGAGTGCAGCGGAAGCTGGACAGCCACCTGCTAGCAGTATTGTCCCAGAGGACATGGGCAGATTGGGGAAATACCACTCCTGAAGTAGCGGGAAAAGGGAAGGCAAAATGCCCTCAGATTATCAATACTTGTGAAAGCCAGAAGAAAACTAAAAGTGAGGTTAGTGTGGATTGCCCACTGAAGAATCATAGGATCTGTTTCGAAATCCAAAGCTAACCAAACCCAGCAAAACAGATTCAGAACCCATTAAGGACAAAGTGCAGGAAGAGAACCAAGATACCTCAGTGGCTAAAAATAATTTGTCATCAACTGTCACCCGAGAGATAAGAATTATCAATATACCAGAACCAAAACTATTAAATCCATGTTTTGTGGAAGCGGCAGTTAGGCATTCAGGCCTGCACTGGCAGTGAAATTTGTGAAGCAGCCATGAACAATGCAGTAACAAAAATGTGCATATTACAAGCCCTGACACAGAAAAGGTGGCTCTGCAACAGTCTCCCAAAGTACTGCAAACAGATACTGGAGAAGTCTGCTAAGGACCAAAGGATATGTTCCAAACTAAGAGGTGTCGATTACACCCACCTGGAACCCAATAAGTGACATTTTTGAAATTAATGTGTTATTCTGAAACAAAGGAAGTGTGAAGTAGCCACATCCTGGGCTATTGTTAGTCACCATGGGGAGTGGACTCTGTGCGTCCCAACAGAGACAACATGTGTGCAATTTTTGACTGCAAAAGGTAGCTCTCTGGAGAGAGAGGGGGAGCACATAGCAAACATCACAGTCCAGTCAAGAGCTGCGAGAGATCCAGCAAAAGCCAAAGAAGGAGCCCGGGTATGAATTCCTTCAACTTCATGCAGCAGAGAACTGAATGTGATCACCGCACTCAGACTGAAGTCCCAACCACCGGCAAAATCTACAAACAACCCAGGCCTGCAACTTTAAAAGAGAAATTGACCTCCGACTAGATTCAGAAGGTTTACCATGAACCCCGAACACCTACTTCACTTCAAACGTCTTGACTTCTCCTCTCTATCTATCTGTTCTTGTGTGGGTGGGTGCATATGTAGTGAATGCATGTATGGCTGCGGTTGTGACCTTTTGGGCAATGAATATTGGTAAATAGGTTGTGAATCTTTTGCTTCATGCTACAATACAACCCATCATTGAAAGTTTATCTGACAAATAAAGCACAAAGAGTGAAAACCCTACCAACAGAAACATTTGCTGTGGTCAGTTGGGAGGTGAACAGTGGGAAAACCACTCACAAACCTAGCCATAGCACTCATGTGCTGTATCTCTATAAAAAAAAATATGCACACAGAACATGGGCATCGCAGGCAAGTTTGGGATATCTTGCCGATCCCAAGCACTATTCTTGAGAAGGTTGTGGTGGGCTGCCTTCATGTTTAACCACTGGGGTGTGCATCACTGCGTGGAAAAGATACTCCCACTAAGTTGTTAGGTGGCATATTCCAGGCTTCTGGCCCAGTGACAATGAAGGAACGGCCAATACAAGTGCATGTTGGGAGGGATACTTGGAGCTGCTGGTGATTTGGGCCCAAGAGGATGTCCAACCTCTCCCCATGATTCTCTTCACCGCTTGAGGCCAATTGTCGCACCCCAAATGCCACCTCTTGGGGAAATGGCCTGGGTTTTGTGGTGGTAATGACGGAGAAACTGTCAGCGTTCACCATCATTACTTCTCTAAAACTGACAGCAACCTCTGGAGTCTGCATATGAGCAGAATAACGCAAAATGCATAAGTAGCTGTCAGTAATTCTACACTCCTTCAGAGGAATGCGCTGTTGAGGCAGCACTCCCCACAGACTGCAGTCATATCATCGATGGATTTTGATGAGAACCTCTTACACGTCCTCTGTTAGTTCTGCTGTAAAAACCTTTGGAAAAGCTACACCCTGTTAACTGAGGTGTAACTGGGTTTTTACTGCGAATTAACTTCATGATCATTGCTAAACACATCTCTGACCCTGAAAAGTTCATTTTATTTTTGTGGAATTTCAACTTTCTCCATGTTGATAAAAATTCCAAAGATTATCTAAAAAAAAGAAATGTTTTTTTCGATTTTAAAACAGCTTGCTTGTATTTGCTTTAGCCTCCATGCCATCCAATTCATGACGATGGCTTGGTGATAATGTCACTGAGCGAATATTGTAGGGGCCCAGGATAGTGCGCTGGCGAAAGAGGTCCAACTCCCACCACAGCAGCTGGTGGAATAAAAATTCGAATAATTAATTAAGATAAAAGCTAGAATTGAAAGCTCGTTTCAGTAATGTTGCCATGAAACTATCATTGAATGTTGTTAAAAAAAAAACCACGTGGTTCACTCATGCCCTCCAGAGAAGGAAATTAGCTGTGCTTTCCTGGTCTGGCCGACTTGTGACTCCAGACCCACTGTGATGTAGTTGACTCTCAACCGAAATGGCCCAGCAAGCCACTCAGATTTCAAGGGAATTAGGGATGGGCAATAAATGCTGGTCCTGCCACTGAAACCCACATCCCACGACAGAGTAATGATAAAAAAAATAATAATAAGCTGATATCTGAAAGTCTGAATTCCCAGTGAAGGATTTGAAATAATTTTAAATTCCTGGTTTGCTGTCTGTGTGATTAATTCCAACTGACTGTCTACTTCCCCTGCTTGCTGACATCACTGCTGCTGCATGCCTGGAGATTCCCTTGTTTTAGCGGCAGGTTTATTCTGCATCCGGAATGGGGAAACCCATGCCACAGAGATAGCTCGGTCTTTGTGAGGAGATTTCTATGAGGTCATTGGGAGGCACCCTTGCTTCAACTCTGACTGCAAAATCTGGGCCAATAAAGTTACCCCATTTTACTCCCTCCGTCACTGGTGGTCGTACCTTCAGCTGCCTGAGACCAATGTTCTGGAATTCTCTCCCACAACATCTCCATCTCTCTCTCTCTCTCTCCTTCAAAACGCCCCTTGAAACCTCCCTCTTTGACCAAGGTTTTGGTCACCTGTTTTACCAACTCCTTGCATGGCTCGGTGTCAAATTTTGCTTTGTAAAGCACTTTCAAAGCTGCTAGGAACGTTTTATTACAGTAAATGCACTATATAAATTCAACAGGTGGTTATGGATAATATTTCCACCGTTCTGCACGAAAATAGACTGATTTCACTGTTTGCACATTTATGTGAGAAAATATGAAATATTAACCATACATCCTGTAATAAGGAGAATCAAATCATTACACAAAGAGATTTAAGAAACTGGGGTGATTTATGTGGGATCACCGAATGTTAAGAATAGATTTAATATTTACCTTAAAAATTAGAAAGAGTTTTGCTAATGAATAACATAAGGCTATTTTTATTCTTTTGGAAAAGATTTCGAGTTCCAATTTAAAACTGTCACTGAGAGAGTGAGCAGAGGGTTGTTGTCCTGTGGAATGCTTTGTCACAGATGGTGTACAGAAAAAATGCAGTGCATCTTTTAAAGGCAAATGGGATAAATATATGAAAGCGGGGAGGATACAGGGCTGTGGGGAAGGTGCGGGGCAGTGGGATTAATTCTGGATCACTCTTGCAAATGCACAATGAGTAAATTGGCCTCCTCCTATGCTGTGAACTCATGGGCTTTAAACTCTGGCCAACACTCTACTCTCAGGTCTTATCTCCAGTTCCCACAATCAGTGTTTCTTTGTTTAATCAAAGGCCCAGACTCTTGGCAAGAACAGTTTATCAGATAAGCTGACCTGTTCCATTCAAGCAGCTCCTTGCTTGACCCATTTGCTTTCCACAGGTGCTCATATCGAAGGTGCCACATTGATGCTTGGACAGGGTTTCTGGTCAAGTAAGAAAACACAGAAAAGGCCCAGCTGACAATTGTGAGAACTATCAGTGTAACGCTCAAATCAAATCACTTATCAAAGAACATGTGGTCCTCCTTGGTGATTAAATTGCCCCTGGTAATGTCCCCAGATTGTACTTTGGTGTCTAATATTTAAATTATCATATTTCATGGTTTTGTATTTCACCTACAACACTTGCTGTTAACCTATTATGCTGGGAGATACGTGTGTGAATGTCCAGCAGTCGGGGCTGTATATTCTAACAGTCAGTGTGAGGCTTGGTACATAGAATGAGGCATACGTGAACAGTAGGATCCCAAAACCAGGAAGATTTAGTTCCTGCAAGGAAAAGGGAGGAAGGAACAGGAATGTTACACCATCGATGTGTCAATTTAATGAGATACAGTAGTGCAGTGCGTCTGGGATCGGAATTGACACTCCGAGGTCGCAGGTTTGAACCCCTTGTAAATCGTGTGATTGAATTTGATAAATCAGGTCATTTGTGTGCAAGGTGCAGGAACCATGGAAACTGCCAGATGGTCACAGAAACCCAACCGGTTTGGTCATGTCCTCCAGGGAAAGGGAATCCTTCAGGCCTACCTGTCCTAGCCTATATGTCTCTCCAGTTCCACTCTGCCTGGCTGATTCTTATTACCCCCTGAAGTGGCTAAAAGACAATCTCTTTTTGAGACCCCTGACTGTCCCAGCTGTTCAGTTGGTAGCATGTTCGACTCTGTTGGAGGTTGTGGGTTCAAATCCCATTTGCAGAAGCCTGAACATAATCCAGACTGACACTAACGCATAATCAGTAATTCTACGCTCCATCATAGGAATGCGCTATTGAGGCATCTCCCCCCACAGACTGCAATCATGTCATCAATGGATTTGATGATAACCTCTAACACGTACTCTGTTAGTTCCGCTGTAAAAACCTTTGGAAAAGCTACACCCTGTTAACTGAGGTGCAACTGGGTTTTTACTGCGAATTAACGGCGTGATCATTGCTAAACACATCTCTTGCCCTGAAAAGCTCTTTTTATTTTTGTGGAATTTCAACTTTCTCCATGTTGATAAAAATTCCAAAGATTATCTCAAAAAAAGAAATGTTTTTTCGATTTGAAAACAGCTTTCTTGTCTTTGCTTTATCCTCTACTACCATCCAATTCATGACGATGGCTTGGTGATAATGTCACTGAGCGAATATTGTAGGGGCCCAGGATAGTGCCCTGGCGAAAGAGGTCCAAATCCCAACAGCAGCTGGTGGAATAAAAATTCGAATAATTAATTAAGATAAAAGTTAGAATTGAAAGCTCGTTTCTGTAATGTTGCCATGAAACTATCATTGATTGTTGTAAAAAAGCATATGTTTCACTCATGCCCTCCAGAGGAGAAAATTTGCTGTGCCTATCTGGTCTGGCCGACTTGTGACTCCAGACCCACTGTGATGTAGTTGACTCTCAACCGAAATGGCCCAGCAAGCCACTCAGATTTCAAGGGAATTCGGGATGGGCAATAAATGCTGGTCCTGCCATTGAAACCCACATCCCACGACAGAGTAATGATAAAAATAATAATAATAAGCTGATATCTGAAAGTCTGAATTCCCAGTGAAGGATTTGAAATAAATTTAAATTCCTGGTTTGCTGTCTGTGTGATTAATTCCAACTGACTGTCTACTTCCCCTGCTTGCTGACATCACTGCTGCTGCATGCCTGGAGATTCCCTTGTTTTAGCGGCAGGTTTATTCTGCATCCGGAATGGGGAAACCCATGCCACAGAGATAGCTCGGTCTTTGTGAGGAGATTTTCTATGAGGTCATTGGGAGGCACCCTTGCTTCAATTCTGACTGCAAAATCTGGGCCAATAAAGTTACCCCATTTTACTCTCTCCGTCACTGATGGTCGTACCTTCAGCTGCCTGTGACCTATGTTCTGGAATTCTCTCCCACAACATCTCCATCTCTCTCTCTCTCTCTCTCCTTCAAAACGCCCCTTGAAACCTCCCTCTTTGTCCAAGTTTTTGGTCACCTGTTTTACCAACTCCTTGCATGGCTCGGTGTCAAATTATGCTTTATAAAGCTCTTTCAAAGCTGCTAGGAATGTTTTATTACAGTAAAGGCACTATATAAATTCAACCGGTGGTTATGGATAATATTTCCACCGTTCTGCGTGAAAATAGACAGATTTCACTGACTGTTTACACATGTGTGAAAATATTAAATATTAACCATACAGCCTGTAATAACGAGAACCAGATCATGACACAAAAAGATTTAGGAAACTGGAGTGATTTCCGTGGGATCAGCGAAGGTTAAGAGGAGGTTTAATATTTACCTTAAAAATTAGAAAGAGTTTCGCTAATGAAAGGCTATTTCTTATCCTTCAGCAAAGGTTTCGGGCTCCAATTCAAAACTGTCACTGAGAGAGTGAGCAGAGGGTTGTTGTCCTGTGGAATGCTTTGTCACAGACGGTGTACAGAAAAAATGCAGTGCATCTTTTAAAGGCAAATGGGATAAATATATGAAACCGAGGAGAATACAGGGCTGTGGGGAAGGTGCGGGGCAGTGGGATTAATTCTGGATCACTCTTGCAAAGGCACAATCAGTAAATTGGCCTCCTCCTATGCTGTGAACTCATGGGCTTTAAACTCTGGCCAACACTCTACTCTCAGGTCTTTTCTCCAGTTCTCACAATCAGTGTTTATTTGTTCAATCAAAGGCTCAGACTCTTGGAAAGAACAGTTTATCAGATAAGCTGACCTGTTTCATTCAAGCAGCTCGTTTCTTGACCCATTTGCTTTCCACAAGTGCTCATATCGAAGGTGCCACATTGATGCTTGGACAGGGTTTCTGGTCAAGTAAAAAAACACAGAAAAGGCCCAGCTGAAAATTGTGAGAACTGTCGGTGTAACTCTCAAATCAAATCACTTATCAAAGAACATGTGGTCCTCCCTGGTGATTAAATGGCCCCTGGTAGTTTCCCCAGATTGTGTTTTGGTGTCTAATATTTAAATTATCATATTTCATGGTTTTGTATTTCACCTCCAGCACTTGCTGTTAACCTATTATGCTGGGAGATACGTGTGTGAATGTCCAGCAGTCGGGGCTGTATATTCTAACAGTCAGTGTGAGGCTTGGTACATAGAATGAGGCATACGTGAACAGCAGGATCCCAAAACCAGGAAGATTTAGTTCCTGCAAGGAAAAAGGAGGAAGTAACAGGAATGTTACACCATCGATGAGTCAATTTAATGAGATACAGTAGTGCAGTGCGTCTGGGATCGGAATTGACACTCCGCGGTCGCAAGTTTGAACCCCTTGTAAATCGTGTGATTGAATTATATAAATCAGGTCATTTGTGTGCAAGGTGCAGGAACTATGGAAACTGCCAGATGGTCACAGAAACCCAGCCAGTTTGGTCATGTCCTCCAGGGAAAGGGAATCCTTCAGGTCTACCTGTCCTGGCCTATATGTCTCTCCAGTTCCATTCTGCCTGGCTGATTCTTCTTATCCCCTGAAGTGGCTAAAAGACAATCTCTCCTTGAGACCCCTGACTGTCCCAGCTGTTCAGTTGGTAGCATGTTCGCCTCTGTTGGAGGTTGCGGGTTCAAATCCCATTTGCTTAACATGAACACATAATCCAGGCTGACACTCTATCACCATCACTGAGGGAGTGCAGCAGTGCCAGACAAGGAGACTTTTCGAGGAGATGCTAAACCAAAGCACAGTCAGCCCTCTCATATAAAAGATATTATGTCACCATTTGAAATGGGAGCAGAGGAGTTCTCCATCTGGTCCCCTGGTCAATATTTATCACTCAATCAACACCACCGAAAAAGCAGGTTGTTTCCAGTCATTACCAGATTGCTGTTTGTGGGAGCTTGCTGTGCTCAAATTGGGTGATGTGTTTCCTGCATTTCAACTGTGGCAGCACTTCATTGGTTGCTTTTGGAACATCCTGAGCTGGAGAAAGGTGCGATTGAAATGCACATTTTGTTTAGAGTTGGGGAATAAGTGCAGCCTTAGCAGCAATGCCCATGTCCCAAGAACAAGTTAAAAGCTCAAGAAACACAAACTCTTCCAGACAAACTCCCAGTTGTTGACATTGATGCAGGGAATTCTGGACTGGTCCTTATTTCAGGAACCTCTTCTCCCCCCTTTAACACAGGAATTACTGGATGAAAACAGACCATGGTCCATCTGGTTCACCTTCTATCATCCTGATAGTCATGTTGTACAGGGAGTTATTGACCAATCACAGCAATGCATCTCTGTCAATGAATCGACAACAGATACAGACATGAGGGGAGGAAAACCCCCAGTGATGGAGAGCTTCGGGAACCAGAGATCCAAAGTCACCTCTTCCTCCCAGCCAACGCTACACATTCCCCCAATCCCGCTCTGCCAGGTGGCACTCTTAATGTGCCACGTTACTACATGTATCTTGGCAAGCAGGGGAGCATAGAAAGGACCTGATTGAATCTCATGCAGCTTGTTCGAAAACCTTGCTATCTGAGAGATTATCTGAGGACTGTTAGTTCCTTTTCATTGTGTTCTTAGACGCCTTATCTCGAATGATTTAATGACTCACATGAACATTCTGTGGGTAAAGTGTGGGCAAGGTGGAGCTGGCACACCAAAGAATGATGTGGCATCTGTGAAAAAGCAAATCAAGGAGAACAACTTCCATTCTAGGCATTGAAACAAGCAATGAGTAGTTTAACTATATGAAAATGAAAGGGGACAGTGTCTCGAAAAGTACTGAACTCACTTCTAATGAGAGGGAAAAGGATGGGGAAAAGCTGACAGTGGCATTGAACCTGTCTCACCCGGGGATGCTGTGATGTCTACACATCATCCCCCTCCTCCATTTCCACCCGGCACACACAAGACACCCAATCTCCTCAGACAAGGGGGACAAACAGAGAAGACTGTTGAGGGACTAATCCGATTGAGGGAAACACGTTGCAAAAAGCTCTTAAATCCCAGACGGCAATCACAAAAATTGCGGGAGATCATATCTGAACAATGGGTCCAATGATCCTCTTTATTTCTATATACGGTCATGTTGAACAATCTCAGGACACTGTCTACCTCCTCTACTCATGTATCAAATCCACACTCACTCCACTTGACGGTGACCTGTCCTCAAGGTCAAAGACCCTGTGATCTGGCTGAGATCGAACCAGGTTCAATGCCTACATAACAGCACCTGTCACTGTAGAGGGAGCTTTACTATGTATCTAACCCTGTGCTCTACCTGTCCTGGGAGTGTTTGATGGGGAGAGTGGAGAGGGAGATTTAGTCTGTATCTAACCCTGTGCTTTACCTGTCCTGGGAGTGTTTGATGGGGACAGTGGAGAGGGAGATTTAGTCTGTATCTAACCCGTGCTTTCCTTGAGCGGAATGTATTGTAACCAGTGTTTCCCAGACAGAAGGATATGGATGAAGAGTTGATGTATTGACGAATACTGGAGAAAGAAGAGTTTAAGGTTTAGTGAAGGTGAGGATTCCTGGTAAAAGAGTGAGAATAACATAAGGCATGGCCTGGTGAGAGGAAGAGAAAGGAAGAGAAGGAGGGACTGAGACACAATTCAGTGTACAGGTTTCACCCTCTGAGAGAGAAATTGAGAGACACCAGTCAGTGTACAGATATCACCCTGAGAGAGGGGGGACTGAGAGACCCCAGTCAGTGTACAGATATCACCCTGAGACAGAGGGACTGAGAGACACCAGTCAGTGTACAGATATCACCCTCTGAGAGAGGGACTGAGAGCCTCCAGTCTGTGTACAGATATCACCCTGAGAGAGGGGAGATGAGAGACTGCAGTCAGTGTACAGATATCACCCTCTGACAGAGGGACTGAGAGTCACCAGTCTGTGTACAGATATCTCCCTGAGTGAGGGGGGACTGTGAGTCACCAGTCTGTGTACAGATATCACCTTGAGAGAGAGGGGACTGAGAGAAACCAGTCAGTGTACAGGTATTACTTTGTGAGAGAGGGATTGAGAGAAACCAGTCAATGTACAGATATCACCCTGAGAGAGAGGGGACTGCGAGAAACCAGTCAGTGTACAGATATCACCTTGAGAGAGAGGGGACTGAGAGAAACCAGTCAGTGTACAGGTATTACTTTGTGAGAGAGGGATTGAGAGAAACCAGTCAGTGTACAGATATCACCCTGAGAGAGAGGGGACTGAGAGACACCAGTCAGTGTACAGATATCACTCTGTGAGAGAGGGATTGAGAGACACCAGTCAGTGCACAGATATCTCCCTCAGAGAGAAGAACTGAGAGACATCAATCTGTGTACAGATATTTCCCTCAGAGAGACGAACTGAGAGACATCAATCTGTGTACAGATATTTCCCTCAGAGAGGAACTGAGGGACATCAATCAGTGCACAGATATCCCCCTGAGAGAGCACGACTGAGAGACACCAGTTAGTGTACTGATACCACGCTGAGAGAGAGGGACTGACAGACACCAGTCAGTGTATGGATATCTCCCACAGAGAGAGGAACTGAGAGACATCAATCAGTGTGCAGATATCAGCCTGAGAGAGAGGGACTGAGAGAAACCAGATAACAGTCGTTAGACTTTGTTTCTTGAATTTGCTGAATTTGGGAGGTGATCCTTTCTGCTGCCTCGTCACACCCTGGGTGGATAAACTGCCCCCACATGTAAACAAGCTTCTGTAAAACTTCTGCCCAACTCCACGACTGCCAAGGCAGAGACCCCACATCCTCCATCCTCCTCCAACCCGCAGCCAAAGAACCTCACCCTCTGTTGTTTTCTGCCTAAAACAGGGGCCTTGTTTCAGTATGCCCGTGGATTCTCATAGGTTGGACAGGCCGGGGTTGGTAGCCAGAAAAATGAGCACATGCTCCTCGGTGATCCAATTAATGCTTTATCTTTTGGCTGACATTTCATCGCCTTTGCCATGCTTGTCAGAAAGATTGATTCAAGCTTAAAACAGAACGTCACCTGTTCTAAACAGAGCCAAAACCTGCTCAGCAGGTCTGTTCATAAAATGTATATAAACCCTGAGTCCGCAGTGTACAATGCAGCACACCGACTGGCAGACAACTCACTGCAACCATGAAATACCTGTGTCTCCTTCTATTCGTCCTGATTGCAGGGGTCATGGCAGGTAAGGAACAAAGTGCTGTCTTATTCATTCACTGATGTTAGACAGTTTTGGAACTATGGAATACCTGTCCTTGCAGCCTCTGGACAGAGCTCTGTGTGTCCAGTGTAGATCAAGACAGAGCTCACGGCCTCTAGACAGAGCTCTGTGTGCCCGGTGTACATCATGAACAGAGCTCGCGGCTGCTGGACAGAGCTCTGTGTGTCCGGTGTACATCATGGACTGAGACTGTGTCCTCTGGGTGGAGCACCGAGATTCCAGTAGCAACAAAGGAACAGGAGGAGGCCATTCAGCCCCTTGGATCCTGTTCTGCCATTCAATGTGATCATAACTGATTTGCGACTCACTCCATATACCTGCCTTTGCCCCATATCCCTCAAGACTTGTGAAAAAAAAACAATGTCTGTTTTAAAATTAACAATTCATTTGGCATTAATTGTAATTTGCAGAAGAGAGTTCCAAACTTCTACCAGCCTGTGTATGAAGAAATGTTTCCTAATTTCACTCCTGCAGGATCTGGCTCTAAGTTTTGAACAGTTCCCTCGAGTCCTGAACTCCTTCACCAGCGGAAATAATTTCCCACCACCTACCCTATATTTTCCCTTTAATTGCTGAAAACTTCAATCAATTAACCCCTTAACCTTCTAAATTCCAGGGAATACAGCCCTAGTGTGTGTAATTGCTCCTTGTAATTTAACCCTTGAATGTAAGCATCATTCTGGTAAATCTACACTGCACTCCCTCCAAGCCAATATATCCTTGCTAAGGTGTGTTGCCCAGAACTGCTCACAGTAACTCCAGGTTTGGTCTAATCAGGGCTGTGTATAGCTGAAGCATGACTTCAATCCACTTGTATTTTCATTTTCTCCATATAAAGGCCAGTAGTCCATTGCCTATTTGATTATTTTCCGTCGTTGTTCAGGACATTTTAATGATCTGTGTCCCTGGGCTCCCAAGTATCTTTGGACATTCACTGTTTCTATCATTTTCATCATATAGAAACTTTCCTGTTCTATGCTTTTTAAGCCCATATGGTTAACCTCACATCTGTCTACATTGAAACCCATTTGTTACTGTTTCATTTCATCATTTAATGTAACAATAGCTCTTTGTAATTTTACTCTTCCATCTACACTGCTTGCAATGCCCCCTAATTTGGAAATGTGTCTTGCTGTCCCATAAGTCATTGTTAAATACAGTGAAGAATTGAGGATCCAATCCAGATTAGTTTAGAGATACAGCACTGAAACAGGCCCTTCGGCCCACCGAGTCTGTGACGACCATCAACCACCCATTTATACTAATCCTACACTAATCCCATATTCCTATCACATCCCCACCTGTCCCTATATAGTTCCCTACCACCTACCTATACAAGGGGCAATTTATAATGGCCAATTAACCTATCAACCTGCAAGTCTTTGGCATGTGGGAGGAAACCGGAGCACCCGGAGAAAACCCACGCAGACACAGGGAGAACTTGCAAACTCCACACAGGCAGTACCCAGAATCGAACCACTGCTAACCACTGCGCCACTGTGCCGCCCACCTCTTGACTCTACGAAAAGCAACAACAGCTCATTTCCAATCCTGCTCAAGAAATCCCAAACTCTGGTCAATCAGCTTGTGATTCGATAACACAGGGAGGGCACCCGCTGTTTCCACTGTCAGAAGGGTCGGTAACCAGAGGGCACAGATTTCAGAAAATTCACAAAAATGTCACAGAGGCGAACGTGAATAGAAAGGAGACACGCACCCCAATGAAAACAAATGCTGAGATTGTGCAGCAGGCAATCTTAACACAAATCTGTTTCTCTCCACAGATCCCATTGCCGAAGGTAAATATTGCATTCTGAGAATTTATTGTCAATTTTTGCATGTTTAATCTCGCGAAGACAAAATTGTAGACTATGAGTGAAACTGTTCAGAATTACCAAACCCAAATCCCTTCACTGTACCATCCCGCTGCTCATTGGAGCAGAGACTTTCTGAGCAGCTCAGGTCTCTGACCTGTCCTGAGATGTGATCATTGGCCAGATCGCAATGTGGATTTATCTGAGATGATCTTTCAACATTGATTAAAATGTGCTGCGTCTTTACAATACTGGAATGAACTTGATTTTTCCACTGACATGTTTAACAGTTGCATTAAGTAGTGGACAAGGGAAATTTACAACTGTCCATTCATACATTTATCACAAAGATTCAGGCAGAAGATTTATCTGTTGAAATCAAGCCGCTGTGAATGGTAAAATGAATTAGCTCATAAAATTTTAACCAATCCATACTTTGGGAAAACAGAGATGAATAACTATTTTACTCCCTGCTTTTGGTGCAAGAGGTTAGACATTTGTATGAGAGAGTGCGGAGATGATCAAGCTGAAATGAAATCAGTATGAATGGTCATGTCAAGTTAATGTTTGAAAGTTCCACACCAATTTCTAATCTGCGCAATACTGAATGTTTTAATTGTTGAACTGTTTGTGTCGAAAATGTGAATCTTCACATGCTTCTCTGCAATCTTAACACAAATCTGTTTCCCCGCCACAGGGAAAAAAGATAAGAAAGACAAAGGTAAATATTTTGCTGACGAGAATATTTTTGTCCGATTGTTGCATGTTTAAATCTCCAGAAACAATGCAGAGCCAAACTGTTCACAATTCCAAACCCAAATCCCTTCACTGCACTATCATGATGCACATTGGCTGCTTCTCCTGTGTTCCAAAACAGGTGTAAAGGTGTAAATTTCCTCTGGGTGTTATTAATGAGAGAATGCATTCATCTGCATGAACAAACAAACTGATTGGAGCAAGGACTTTCTGAGCAGCTCAGGTCTCTGCCCTGCCCTGAGATGTGATCATTGTCAGACCCCAGTGTTAGATTTATCCAAGTTGATATTTGAACAAAATGGATTAAAATGTGTTGCATCCTTGTCACACAGCAGTGAACATCATTCTGCAACTAACTGTTTAAGAGCTTCATTAAGTCGCGGCCAGTGGAATGTCACACAGCTCAGAACTTAATTGTCCACTAACATTTTTATCACAACAATTAAGCGCGTAAAGGTATAAACATTGGCATAAAGAGGGTGCCATAAGTAAAATAGATTTAGTTTGTAAAGATTTTTTTTAAAAGCACTTTGTGTAAACAGAGATGAACAACTAGTTGAGTCCCTGAGTTTGGTGCAAGAGGTTAGATGTTCGTAGGAGAGGGTGCACAGATGAATAATCTTAAACGAAATCAGTATTAATGAAAATGTCCATTTCATGTTTGAAAGATCGACTTCAATTCCTGATCAGTGCAAGACTGAATGTTTCAATTACTGAACTGATTGTGTTCAAAATGTGAATCTCCACTTGAATCTCAGCAGACAGTGTTAACACAAATTTGTTTTTCCACACAGGAGATTATCTTCCTGGAGGCCATGGTAAATATTATTAGTCTGAGAACTTATTGTCAATATTTTGCGTGTTTTAATCTCCAAAAGCAATAATGCAGACACTCTGATAGATACTGTTCCCAATACCCACACACCAATCCCCACACTGCACCATCCCGCTGCTCATTGGCTGCTCCTCATCTGAACTAAAACAGTTAAATGTCTCAATTTCCTGATTGATATTAGTGACAGAATGCATTCATCTGACCGTCTCCCACCATTTCACAGCACGAAATTCCCAACCTCCAAGCTGGTCCCGGACGAGAAGTTTAGCGACCACTTTCAAAACCTGCAGTGGTTGTGTTCAGCTCCTGCCCAGGAAGTCTGAATTTCCCCGGTCTCACAGTGATTACAATGGGAGTGTTCCAGTTTCAATTCAATGCTGGGACAGCGGAAAATCCCTGGAATCCTGGCCATGTGCCGGAGGGACACAAAATCCCAGGCAACACGGAGCAGGGTCACAACTGCAGCAGAGGCGGATTTCTGCTCAAACATCCTTCAACAGCAAGTGCTCAGCACAAGGACTTCAGTGATGGAGAGAGAGTAGAGAAGTGGGGATTGTTCCCCTTTGAGGAAAGAAAGTTAAGGGGAGATTTAATCCCGATGTGCAGAATTAAGACAGTTTTTGATTGGGTAAACAAGGAGAAATTGTTTGCACTGGCAGGAGGGCCAGTAACAGGAGGACATAAATTTAAGATATTTCATAAAATATGTCAGGGGGTGAACATGAATAGAATGTAGACACAGTACCCAATGAGAACCACCACAGAGATTGTATGGCAGCTCTCAATAATGCAATGAATAAAATGACTTGTATCTATGACATTTTTTGAAAGGCTTTCATCTTCCTGCTGGACAGGATACATTCAGAAATAGCAAGAACAAACAAATCGATTGGAGCAAAGTCTTCCAGAGCAGCTCAGGTCTCTGTCCTGTCCTGAGATGTGATCATTGGGTAGACCCCAGTGTAGATTTATCCAAATTCATATTTCAACATTGATTAAAAAGTGCTGTATCTTTATCATGTCGGATTAAACATTTTTTTTTCCACTGAAATGTTTAGCAGTTGCATTAAGTAGTGGTCAGGACAATGTTATAACAGTCCACTAATGCATTTGTCAAAAAGATTCAGGCAGAAAAATTAAACGGTCAAATCAAGCCACTGTGAATGATAAAATTAATTCGCTCATAAAAAATTTTAAAAATCCATACTTTGGGAAAACAGAGATGAATAACTATTTTACTCCCTGCTTTTGGTGCAAGAGGTTAGACATTTGTATGAGAGAGTGCGGAGATGAACAAGCTTAAATCAAATCAGTATCAATGGTAACGTCAAGTTAATGATTGAAATTTCCACACCAATCCCGAATCCATGCAATACTGAATGTTTCAATTGCTGAACTGATTGTGTTGAAAATGCGAATCTTCACTTGATTCTCTGCAATCTTAACACAAATCTGTTTCCCTGCCTCCCCGCACCCCAAGGGAAAAGGGTAGGAAATACAGTGGTAAATATTTTAATGACGAGAATTTTTTATCCGATTGTTGCATGTTTAAAGCTCCAGAAACAGTAATGCAGAGTGAAACTGTTCACAATTCCCAAACCTAAATCCATTCACTGCACTATCCGGCTGTTCATTGGCTGCTTCTCCTGTGTTCCAAAATGGGTAAAGGTGCAAATTTCCTCTGGGTGATATTAGTGAGAGAATGCAATCATCTGCATGAACAAACAAACTGATTGGAGCAAGGACTTTCTGAGCAGTTCAGGTCTCTGCCCTGCTCTGAGATGTGATCATTGGTCAGACTCCAGTGTAGATTTATCCAAGTTGATATTTGAACAAAATGGATTAAAATGTGTTGCATCCTTGTCACGCAGCAGTGGGCTGAGAGGTGGCAGATGGAGTTCAACCTGGAAAAGTGTGAAGTGATTCATTTTGGAAGGGCGAATTTGAATGCGGAATACAGGCTTAAAGACAGCATTCTTGGTACTGTGGAGGAACAGAGGGATCTTGGGGTCCATGTCCATAGATCGCTCAAAGTTGCCACCCAAGTTGATAAGGTTGTTAAGAAGGTATATGGTGTGTTGGCTTTCATTAACAGGGGGATTGAGTTTAAGAGCTGCGAGGTTATGCTGCAGCCCTATAAGGCCCTGGTTCGATCACACTTGGAATATTGTGTTCAGTTCTGGTCGCCTCATTATAGGAAGGATGTGGAAGCTTTAGAGAGGGTGCAGAGGAGATTTACCAGGATGCTGCCCGGACTGGAGGGCATGTCCTACGAAGAAAGATTGAGGGAGCTAGGGCTTTTCTCATTGGAGCGAAGAAGGATGAGAGGTGACTTGATAGAGGGGTACAAGATGATGAGAGGCATAGTTAGAGTGGATAGTCAGAGACTTTTTCCCAGGGTGGAAAGGGCTATCACCAGGGGGCATCATTTTAAGGTGATTGGAGGAAGGTTTCGGGGAGATGTCAGAGGTAGGTTCTTTACACAGAGAGTGGTGGGTGTGTGGAATGCGCTGCCAGCGGTGGTAGTAGAAGCAGATACATTAGGGACATTTAAGAGACTCTTGGATAGGTACATGGATGATAGTAGAATGAAGGGTAGGTAGTTACTTAGATCTTAGAGTAGGTTAAAGGTTCGGCACAACATCGTGGGCCGACGGGCCTGTACTGTGCTGTACTGTTCTATGTTCTATGTTCTATGGTCTAGCAGTGAACTTCATTTTGCAATTAACTGTTTCACAGCTTCATTAAGTCACAGCCAGGGGAATGTCACACAGCTCAGAACTTAATTGTCCACTAACATTTTTATCACAACAATAAAGCGAGTATAGGTATAATGCCGACAGTCTGAGAGATACTGTTCACATTACCCACACACCAACACCTTCACTGCACCATCTCGCTGCTCATTGGCTGCTTCTCATCTGCACCAAAACAGCTCATGGTGTAAATTTCCTCTGTTTGATCTTAGTGACATTCATCTGTCCGTCTCCCACCATTTCACAGCGTGAAATTCCCAACCTCAATCCTTATCACCGACGAGAAGTTTAGCGTCCTCTATCAAAAGCTGCAGAGACGGAATTCAGCTCCTCTCCAGGAAATCTGATTTGCCCCACTCTCACGCTGAGACGGTGATAACACTGGGAGTGTTCCGGTTTCCCTCAAATTCTGGGACAGTGGAAAAACCCTGGAATCCTGGCCATGTGCTCGAGTGGCAAAATGTTATAGGAAACACGGAGCAGGATCACCACTGCAGCAGAGGCAGATTTCTGACCAAACATCCTTCAACTGCAACAGTCCTCAGCACAAGGACTTCAGTGATGGAGGAGACAGGAGAAGCTGGGATTGTTCTCCTTAGAGAAAAGAATGTTCAGGGGTGATTTAATCCCGATGTTCAGAATTAAGACAGTTTTTGATTGGGTAAAGAAGGAGAAATTGTTTCCACTGGCAGGAGGGTCAGTAACCAGAGAACAGAAATGTAAGATATTTCGCAAAGATATCGGGGGCAACATGAATAGAAATTAGACACAGTCCCCAATGAAAACCACCACTGAGACTGCGCAGTAGCTCTCAAGATCACAATGAATAAAATGACTTGATTCTGTGACATTTGTCGAGAGGCTTTCATCTTCCTGCTGGACAGGACACATTCAGGAATAGCAAGAACAAACAAATCGATTGGAGAAAAGACTTCCAGAGCAGCTCAGGTCTCTGTCCTGTCCTGAGATATGATCATTGGGTAGACCCCAGTGTAGATTTATCCAAATTCATATTTCAACATTGATGAAAAAGTGCTGTATCTTTATCTTGTTGAAGTGAACATGTTTTTTCCACTGAAATGTTTAACCGCTGCATTAAGTAGTGGAGAGGAGAATGTTATAACTGTCCAGTAAGGCATTTATCACAAAGATTCAGGCAGAAAACTTATAGGTTGAAATCAAGCCGCTGTGAATGATAAAATTAATTAGCTCATAAAATTTAAACCAATCCATACTTTGGGAAAACAGAGATGAATAACTATTTTATCCCTGCTTTTGGTGCAAGAGGTTCGACACTTGTATGAGAGAGTGCAGAGATGATCAACCTGAAATGAAATCAGTATGAATGGTCATGTCAAGTTAATGTTTGAAAGTTCCACACCAATTTCTAATCCGCGTAATATGGAATGTTTTCATTGCTGAACTGTTTGTGTCAAAAATGTGAATCTTCAATTGATTCTCTGCAATCTGAACACAAATCTGTTTCCCCGCCACAGGGAAAAAATATACAAAATACGATGGTAAATATTTTTCTGACGAGAATATTTTTGTCCGACTGTTGCATGTTTAAATCTCCAGAAACAATGCAGAGCCAAACTGTTCACAATTCCAAACCCAAATCCCTTCAATGCACTATCCTGCTGCACATTGGCTGCTTCTCCTGTGTTCCAAAACAGGTGTAAAGGTGTAAATTTCCTCTGGGTTATATTAGTGAGAGAATGCATTCATCTGCATGAACAAACAAACTGATTGGAGCAAGGACTTTCTGAGCAGCTCAGGTCTCTGTCTCTGCCCTGCCCTGAGATGTGATCATTGCCAGATCCCAGTGTTAGATTTATCTAAGTTGATATTTGAATAAAATGGATTAAAATGTGTTGCATCCTTGTCACACAGCAGTGAACTTTATTTTGCAATTAACTGTTTCACAGCTTCATTAAGTCACCGCCAGGGGAATGTCACACAGCTCAGAACTTAATTGTCCACTAACATTTTTATCACAACAATAAAGCGAGTATAGGTATAAACATCGGCATAAAGAGTGTGCGAATAGTGAAATTAATATAGTTTGCAAAGATTTCAAAAAAACACACTTTGTGTAAACGGAGATGAACAACTAGTTGAGTCCCTGCGTTTTATGCAAGAGGTTAGATATTCAGAGGAAAGGGTGCACAGATGAATAAGCTTAAATTATATCAGTGTCAGTGATAATGTCCTGTAATGTTTGAAAGATCGACTTCAATCCCTAATCCGTGCAATACTGAATGTTTCAGTTGCTGAACTGATTGTCAACAAAATGTTAATCTCCACTTGAATCTCAGCAGACAATGTTAACACAAATCTGTTTCTCCACACAGGATATTATCCTCATCCAGACCATGGTAAATATGTTTACTCTGAGAATATATTGTCAATTTTTTGGGGTGTTTTAATCTCCAGAAACAATAATGCCGACAGTCTGAGAGATACTGTTCACATTACCCACACACCAACACCTTCACTGCACCATCTCGCTGCTCATTGGCTGCTTCTCATCTGCACCAAAACAGTTCATGGTGTAAATTTCCTCTTGTTGATGTTAGTGACATTGATCTGTCCGTCTCCCACCATTTCACAGCGTGAAATTCCCAACCTCATTCCTTATCACCGACGAGAAGTTTAGCGTCCTCTATCAAAAGCTGCAGTGACGGGTTTCAGCTCCTCTCCAGGAAATCTGAATTGCCCCACTCTCACGCTGAGACACTGATGAAACTGGGAGTGTTCCGGTTTCACTCAAATTCTGGGACAGTGGTAAATCCCTGGAATCCTGGCCATGTGCTCGAGTGGCAAAATGTTTGAGGGAACACGGAGCAGGATCACCACTGCAACAGAGGCGGATTTCTGCCCAAACATCCTTCAACTGCAACAGTCCTCAGTACAAGGACTTCAGTGATGGAGGAGACAGGAGAAGCTGGGATTGTTCTCCTTCAAGGAAAGAATGTTCAGGGGAGATTTAATCCCGATGTTCAGAATTAAGACAGTTTTTGATTGGGGAAAGAAGGAGAAATTGTTTCCACTGGCAGGAGGGTCAGTAACCAGAGAACAGAAATGTAAGATATTTCGCAAAGATATCGGGGGCAACATGAATAGAAATTAGACACAGTCCCCAATGAAAACCACCACTGAGACTGCGCAGTAGCTCTCAAGATCACAATGAATAAAATGACTTGATTCTGTGACATTTGTCGAGAGGCTTTCATCTTCCTGCTGGACAGGACACTTTCAGGAATAGCAAGAACAAACAAATCGATTGGAGAAAAGACTTCCAGAGCAGCTCAGGTCTCTGTCCAGTCCTGAGATGTGATCATTGGGTAGACCCCAGTGTAGATTTATCCAAATTCATATTTCAACATTGATTAAAAAGTGCTGTATCTTTATCATGTCGGAGTAAACATTTTTGTTTCCACTGAAATGTTTAACAGTTGCATTAAGTAGTGGTCAGGACAATGTTATAACAGTCCACTAATGCATTTATCACAAAGATTCAGGCAGAAAAATTAAACGGTGAAATCAAGCCACTGTGAATGATAAAATTAATTCGCTCATAAAAAATTTTAAAAATCCATACTTTGGGAAAACAGAGATGAATAACTATTTTACTCCCTGCTTTTGGTGCAAGAGGTTAGACATTTGTATGAGAGAGTGCGGAGATGAACAAGCTTAAATCAAATCAGTATCAATGGTAACGTCAAGTTAATGATTGAAATTTCCACACCAATCCCGAATCCATGCAATACTGAATGTTTCAATTGCTGAACTGATTGTGTTGAAAATGCGAATCTTCACTTGATTCTCTGCAATCTTAACACAAATCTGTTTCCCTGCCTCCCCGCACCCCAAGGGAAAAGGGTAGGAAATACAGTGGTAAATATTTTAATGACGAGAATTTTTTATCCGATTGTTGCATGTTTAAAACTCCAGAAACAGTAATGCAGAGTGAAACTGTTCACAATTCCCAAACCTAAATCCATTCACTGCACTATCCGGCTGCTCATTGGCTGCTTCTCCTGTGTTCCAAAATGGGTAAAGGTGCAAATTTCCTCTGGGTGATATTAGTGAGAGAATGCAATCATCTGCATGAACAAACAAACTGATTGGAGCAAGGACTTTCTGAGCAGTTCAGGTCTCTGCCCTGCTCTGAGATGTGATCATTGGTCAGACTCCAGTGTAGATTTATCCGTTGATATTTGAACAAAATGGATTAAAATGTGTTGCATCCTTGTCACGCAGCAGTGGGCTGAGAGGTGGCAGATGGAGTTCAACCTGGAAAAGTGTGAAGTGATTCATTTTGGAAGGGCGAATTTGAATGCGGAATACAGGCTTAAAGACAGCATTCTTGGTACTGTGGAGGAACAGAGGGATCTTGGGGTCCATGTCCATAGATCGCTCAAAGTTGCCACCCAAGTTGATAAGGTTGTTAAGAAGGTATATGGTGTGTTGGCTTTCATTAACAGGGGGATTGAGTTGAAGAGCCGCGAGGTTATGCTGCAGCCCAATAAGGCCCTGGTTCGACCACACTTGGAATATTGTGTTCAGTTCTGGTCGCCTCATTATAGGAAGGATGTGGAAGCTTTAGAGAGGGTGCAGAGGAGATTTACCAGGATGCTGCCCGGACTGGAGGGCATGTCCGACGAAGAAAGATTGAGGGAGCTAGGGCTTTTCTCATTGGAGCGAAGAAGGATGAGAGGTGACTTGATAGAGGGGTACAAGATGATGAGAGGCATAGTTAGAGTGGATAGTCAGAGACTTTTTCCCAGGGTGGAAAGGGCTATCACCAGGGGGCATCATTTTAAGGTGATTGGAGGAAGGTTTCGGGGAGATGTCAGAGGTAGGTTCTTTACACAGAGAGTGGTGGGTGCGTGGAATGCGCTGCCAGCGGTGGTAGTAGAAGCAGATACATTAGGGACATTTAAGAGACTCTTGGATAGGTACATGGATGATAGTAGAATGAAGGGTAGGTAGTTACCTAGATCTTAGAGGAGGTTAAAGGTTCGGCACAACATCGTGGGCCGAAGGGCCTGTACTGTGCTGTACTGTTCTATGTTCTATGTTCTATGTTCTAGCAGTGAACTTCCTTTTGCAATTAACTGTTTCACAGCTTCATTAAGTCACAGCCAGGGGAATGTCACACAGCTCAGAACTTAATTGTCCACTAACATTTTTATCACAACAATAAAGCGAGTATAGGGATAAACATCGGCATAAAGAGTGTGCAAATAGTGAAATTAATTTTGTTTGCAAAGATTTCAAAAAAACACACTTTTTGAAAACAGAGATGAACAACGAGTTGAGTCCCTGCGTTTTGTGCAAGAGGTTAGATATTCAGAGGAAAGGGTGCACAGATGAATAAGCTTAAATTATATCAGTGTCAGTGATAATGTCCTGTAATGTTTGAAAGATCGACTTCAATCCCTAATCCGTGCAATACTGAATGTTTCAGTTGCTGAACTGATTGTGAACAAAATGCTAATCTCCACTTGAATCTCAGCAGACAATGTGAACACAAATCTGTTTCTCCACACAGGATATTATCCTCATGGAGACCATGGTAAATATGTTTACTCTGAGAATTTATTGTCAATTTTTTGGGGTGTTTTAATCTCCAGAAACAATAATGCCGACAGTCTGAGAGATACTGTTCACATTACCCACACACCAACACCTTCACTGCACCATCTCGCTGCTCATTGGCTGCCTCTCATCTGCACCAAAACAGTTCATGGTGTCAATTTCCACTGTTTGATATTAGTGACATTCATCTGACCGTCTCCCACCATTTCACAGCGTGAAATTCCCAACCTCAATCCTGATCACCGACGAGAAGTTTAGCGTCCTCTATCAAAAGCTGCAGTGACGGGTTTCAGCTCCTCTCCAGGAAATCTGAATTGCCCCACTCTCAAGCTGAGACGGTGATAACACTGGGAGTGTTCCGATTTCACTCAAATTCTGGGACAGTGGAAAATCCCTGGAATCCTGGCCATGTGCTCGAGGGGCAAAATGTTTTAGGGAACACGGAGCAGGATCACCACTGCAGCAGAGGCGGATTTCTGCCCAAACATTCTTCAACTGCAACAGTCCTCAGCACAAGGACTTCAGTGATGGAGAGAGACAGGAGAAGCTGGGATTGTTCTCCTCAGAGGAAAGAATGTTCAGGGGAGATTTAATCCCGATGTTCAGAATTAAGACAGTTTTTGATTGGGTAGAGAAGGAGAAATAGTTTCCATTGGCAGGAGGGTCAGGAACCAGAGAACAGAAATGTAAGATATTTCGCAAAGATATCGGGGGCAACATGAATAGAAATTAGGCACAGTCCCCAATGAAAACCACCACTGAGACTGCGCAGTGGCTCTCAAGATCACAAAGAATAAAATGCATTGATTCTGTGACATTTGTCGAGAGGCTTTCATCTTCCTGCTGGACAGGACACATTCAGGAATAGCAAGAACAAACAAATCGATTGGAGAAAAGACTTCCAGAGCAGCTCAGGTCTCTGTCCTGTCCTGAGATATGATCATTGGGTAGACCCCAGTGTAGATTTATCCAAATTCATATTTCAACATTGATGACAAATTGCTGTATCTTTATCTTGTTGAAGTGAACATGTTTTTTTCCACTGAAATGTTTAACTGCTGCATTAAGTAGTGGAGAGGAGAATGTTATAACTGTCCAGTAAGGCATTTATCACAAAGATTCAGGCAGAAAACCTATAGGTTGAAATCAAGCCGCTGTGAATGATAAAATTAATTAGCTCATAAAAATTTAAACCAATCCATACTTTGGGAAAACAGAGATGAGTAACTATTTTACTCCCTGCTTTTGGTGCAAGAGGTTAGACACTTGTATGAGAGAGTGCAGAGATGATCAACCTGAAATGAAATCAGTATGAATAGTCTTGTCAAGTTAATGTTTGAAAGTTCCACACCAATTTCTAATCCGCGTAATATGGAATGTTTTAATTGCTGAACTGTTTGTGTCGAAAATGTGAATCTTCAATTGATTCTCTGCAATCTTAACACAAATCTGTTTCCCCACCACAGGGAAAAAAGATGGAAAATACGATGGTAAATATTTTTCTGACGAGAATATTTTTGTCCGACTGTTGCATGTTTAAATCTCCAGAAACAATGCAGAGCCAAACTGTTCACAATTCCAAACCCAAATCCCTTCAATGCACTATCCTGCTGCACATTGGCTGCTTCCCCTGTGTTCCAAAACAGGTGTAAAGGTGTAAATTTCCTCTGGGTGATATAAGTAAGAGAATGCATTCATCTGCATGAACAAACAAACTGATTGGTGCACGGACTTTCTGAGCAGCTCAGGTCTCTGCCCTGCCATGCCCTGAGATGTGATCATTTCCAGATCCCAGTGTTAGATTTATCTAAGTTGATATTTGAATAAAATGGATTAAAATGTCTTGCATCCTTGTCATGCAGCAGTGAACTTTATTTTGCAATTAACTGTTTAACAGCTTCATTAAGTCACAGCCAGGGAAAGTCGCACAGCTCAGAACTAAATTGTCTACGAATATTATTATCACAATAATTAAGCGAGTAAAGGTATAAACATCGGCAAAAAGAAAGTGCAAATAGTAACATTAATTTTGGTTGCAAAGATTTCAAAAAACACGCTTGTTTAAAACAGAGATGAACAACTAGTTGAATCCCTGCGTTGTGTGCAAGAGGTTAGATATTCATCGTAGAGCAGAAATGAAGAAGCTTAAATGATATCAGTGTCAATGATAATGCCCATTTAATGTTTCAAAGATCCACTTCAATCCCTAATCCGTGCAATACTGAATGTTTCAGTTGCTGAACTGATTGTGAACAAAATGTTAATCTCCACTTGAATCTCAGCAGACAATGTTAACACAAATCTGTTTCTCCACACAGGATATTATCCTTATGGAGACCATGGTAAATATGTTTACTCTGAGAATATATTGTCAATTTTTTGGGGTGTTTTACTCTCCAGAAACAATAATGCCGACAGTCTGTGAGATACAGTTCACATTACCCACACACCAACACCTTCACTGCACCATCTCACTGCTCATTGGCTGCTTCTCATGTGCACCAAAACAGCTCATGGTGTAAATTTCCTCTGTTTGATCTTAGTGACATTGATCTGACCGTCTCCCACCATTTCACAGCGTGAAATACCCAACCTCAATCCTTATCACCGACGAGAAGTTTATCGTCCTCTCTCAAAAGCTGCAGTGACGGATTTTAGCTCCTCTCCAGGAAATCTGAATTGCCCCACTCTCACGCTGAGACACTGATGAAACTGGGAGTGTTCCGATTTCACTCAAATTCTGGGACAGTGGTAAATCCCTGGAACCCTGGCCATGTGCTCGAGTGGCAAAATGTTTGAGGGAACACGGAGCAGGATCACCACTGCAGCAGAGGCGGATTTCTGCCCAAACATCCTTCAACTGCAACAGTCCTCAGCACAAGGACTTCAGTGATGGAGGAGACAGGAGAAGCGGGGATTGTTCTCCTCAGAGGAAAGAATGTTCAGGGGAGATTTAATCCCGATGTTCAGAATTAAGACAGTTTTTGATTGGGTAAAGAAGGAGAAATAGTTTCCATTGGCAGGAGGGTCAGGAACCAGAGAACAGAAATGTAAGATATTTCGCAAAGATATCGGGGGCAACATGAATAGAAATTAGACACAGTCCCCAATGAAAACCACGACTGAGAATGTGCTGCAGCTCTCAAGATCACAATGAATAAAATGACTTGATTCTGTGACATTTGTCGAGAGGCTTTCATCTTCCTGCTGGACAGGACACATTCAGGAATAGCAAGAACAAACAAATCGATTGGAGAAAAGACTTCCAGAGCAGCTCAGGTCTCTGTCCTGTCCTGAGATATGATCATTGGGTAGACCCCAGTGTAGATTTATCCAAATTCATATTTCAACATTGATGAAAAATTGCTGTATCTTTATCATGTTGAAGTGAACATGTTTTTTTCCACTGAAATGTTTAACCGCTGCATTAAGTAGTGGAGAGGAGAATGTTATAACTGTCCAGTAAGGCATTTATCACAAAGATTCAGGCAGAAAACTTATAGGTTGAAATCAAGCCGCTGTGAATGATAAAATTAATTAGCTCATAAAAATTTAAACCAATCCATACTTTGGGAAAACAGAGATGAGTAACTATTTTACTCCCTGCTTTTGGTGCAAGAGGTTCGACACTTGTATGAGAGAGTGCAGAGATGATCAACCTGAAATGAAATCAGTATGAATGGTCATGTCAAGTTAATGTTTGAAAGTTCCACACCAATTTCTAATCCGCGTAATATGGAATGTTTTAATTGCTGAACTGTTTGTGTCGAAAATGTGAATCTTCAATTGATTCTCTGCAATCTTAACACAAATCTGTTTCCTCGCCACAGGGAAAAAATATACAAAATACGATGGTAAATATTTTTCTGACGAGAATATTTTTGTCCGACTGTTGCATGTTTAAATCTCCAGAAACAATGCAGAGCCAAACTGTTCACAATTCCAAACCCAAATCCCTTCAATGCACTTTCCTGCTGCACATTGGCTGCTTCTCCTGTGTTCCAAAAAAGGTATAAAGGTGTAAATTTCCTCTGGGTGATATTAGTGAGAGAATGCATTCATCTGCATGAACAAACAAACTGATTGGAGCAAGGACTTTCTGAGCAGCTCAGGTCTCTGTTCTGCCCTGAGATGTGATCATTGGCCACACCCCAGTGTAGATTTATCCAAGTTGATATTTGAGAAAAAAAATGGATTAAAATGTGTTGCATCCTTGTCACACAGCAGTGAAATTCATTTTGCAATTAACTGTTTAACAGCTTCATTAAGTCACAGCCAGTGAATGTCACACAGCTCAGAACTTAATTGTCCACGAATATTATTATTACAATAATTAAGCGAGTAAAGGTATAAACATCGGCAAAAAGAAAGTGCAAATAGTAAAATTAATTTTGTTTGCAAAGATTTCAAAAAAACACGCTTTTTTAAAACAGAGAGGAACAACTAGTTGAATCCCTGCGTTGTGTGCAAGATGTTAGATATTCATAGTAGAGCAGAAATGAATAAGCTTAAATGATATCAGTGTCAGTGATAATGTCCTGTAATGTTTGAAAGATCCACTTCAATCCCTAATCCGTGCAATACTGAATGTTTCAGTTGCTGAACTGTTTGTGAACAAAATGTTAATCTCCACTTGAATCTCAGCAGACAACGTTAACACAAATCTGTTTCTCCACACAGGATATTATCCTTATGGAGGCGATGGTAAATATGTTTACTCTGAGAATGTATTGTCAATTTTTTTGGGGTGTTTTAATCTCCCGAAACAATAATGCCGACAGTCTGAGAGATACTGTTCACATTACCCACACACCAACACTTTCACTGCACCATCTCGCTGCTCATTGGCTGCTACTCATCTCCACCAAAACAGTTCATGGTGTCAATTTCCACTGTTTGATATTAGTGACATTAATCTGCCCGTCTCCCACCATTTCACAGCGTGAAATTCCCAACCTCAATCCTTATCACCGACGAGAAGTTTAGCGTCCTCCATCAAAAGCTGCAGTGACGGATTTCAGCTCCTCTCCAGGAAATCTGAATTGCCTCACTCTCACGCTGAGAAACTGATGAAACTGGGAGTGTTCCGATTTCACTCAAATTCTGGGACAGTGGAAAATCCCTGGAATCCTGGCCATGTGCTCGAATAGCAAAATGTTTTAGGGAACACGGAGCAGGATCACCACTGCAGCAGAGGCGGATTTCTGCCCAAACATCCTTCAACTGCAACAGTCCTCAGCACAAGGACGTCACTGATGGAGAGAGACAGGAGAAGCTGGGATTGTTCTCCTTCGAGGAAAGAATGTTCAGGGGAGATTTAATCCCGATGTTCAGAATTAAGACAGTTTTTGATTGGGTAAAGAAGGAGAAATTGATTCCACTGGCAGGAGAGGAGAATGTTATAACTGTCCAGTGAGGCATTTATCACAAAGATTCAGGCAGAAAACGTATAGGTTGAAATCAAGCCGCTGTGAATGATAAAATTAATTAGCTCATAAAAATTTAAACCAATCCATACTTTGGGAAAACAGAGATGAATAACTATTTTACTCCCTGCTTTTGGTGCAAGAGGTTAGACACTTGTATGAGAGAGTGCAGAGATGATCAACCTGAAATGAAATCAGTATGAATGGTCATGTCAAGTTAATGTTTGAAAGTTCCACACCAATTTCTAATCCGCGTAATATGGAATGTTTTAATTGTTGAACTGTTTGTGTCGAAAATGTGAATCTTCAATTGATTCTCTGCAATCTTAACACAAATCTGTTTCCCCGCCACAGGGAAAAAATATACAAAATACGATGGTAAATATTTTTCTGACGAGAATATTTTTGTCCGACTGTTGCATGTTTAAATCTCCAGAAACAATGCAGAGCCAAACTGTTCACAATTCCAAACCCAAATCCCTTCAATGCACTATCCTGCTGCACATTGGCTGCTTCTCCTGTGTTCCAAAACAGGTGTAAAGGTGTAAATTTCCTCTGGGTGATATAAGTAAGAGAATGCATTCATCTGCATGAACAAACAAACTAATTGGAGCAAGGACTTTCTGAGCAGCTCAGGTCTCTGTCTCTGCCCTGCCCTGAGATGTGATCATTGCCAGATCCCAGTGTTAGATTTATCTAAGTTGATATTTGAAAAAAAAAATGGATTAAAATGTGTTGCATCCTTGTCACACAGCAGTGAACTTTATTTTGCAATTAACTGTTTAACAGCTTCATTAAGTCACAGCCAGGGAAAGTCACACAGCTCATAACTAAATTGTCTACGAATCTTATTATCACAATAATTAAGCGAGTAAAGGTATAAACATCGGCAAAAAGAAAGTGCGAATAGTAAAATTAATTTTGTTTGCAAAGATTTCAAAAAAACACGCTTGTTTAAAACAGAGATGAACAACTAGTTGAATCCCTGCGTTGTGTGCAATAGGTTAGATATTCATAGTAGAGCAGAAATGAAGATGCTTAAATGATATCAGTGTCAGTGATAATGCCCTTTTAATGTTTGAAAGATCCACTTCAATCCCTAATCCGTGCAATACTGAATGTTTCAGTTGCTGAACTGATTGTGAACAAAATGTGAATCTCCATTGAATCTCAGCAGACAATGTTAACACAAATCTGTTTCTCCACACAGGATATTATCCTCATGGAGACGATGGTAAATATGTTTACTCTGAGAATATATTGTCAATTTTTTGGGGTGTTTTAATCTCCAGAAACAATAATGCCGACAGTCTGTGAGATACAGTTCACATTACCCACACATCAACACCTTCACTGCACCATCCCGCTGCTCATTGGCTGCTTCTCATCTGAACCCAAACAGTTCAAGGTGTAAATTTCCTCTGGTTGATATTCGTGACAGAATGCAGTCATCTGACCGTCTCCCACCATTTCACAGCACGAAATTCCCAACCTCAAACCTTGTCACCGCCGAGAAGTTAAGCGTCCTCTTTGAAAAGCTGCAGTGGCGGATTTTAGCTCCTGCCCAGGAAATCTGAATTTCCCCAATCTCACTGTGAGATAGTGATTACACTGGGAGTGTTTCAGCTGCACTTACATTCTGGGACAGGGAAAAAACACTGGAATTACCGGCTATGTGCTGGAGGGACAACATTTTCCTGGGAACAAGGAACAGGGACACCACTGCAGCAGAGGCGGATTTCTGCTCAAACACCTTTCAACAGCAACAGTCCTCAGCACAAGGACTTCAGTGATGGAGAGAGACAGGAGAAGCGGGGATTGTTCTCCTTAGAGGAAATAATGTTAAGGGGAGATTTAATCCCGATGTTCAGAATTAGGACAGTTTTTGATTGGGTAATGAAGGAGAAATTGTTTCCATTGACATGATTGTCCTTAACAGAGGATATAAATTTAAGAAAGTTCGCAAAAATGCCAGGGGGTGAACATGAATAGAAATCAGACTGAGTACCCAGTGAAAACCAACATTGAGATTGTGCAGTAACTCACAAGATTGCAATGAATAAAATGAATTGATTTTGTGACCTGGGTCAAGAGGCTTCAGTTTCCTGCTGGACAGGACACATTCAGGAATAGTTTGAACAAACAAATGAATTGGAGAAAGCACTTTCTGAGCAGCTCAGGACTCTGTCCTGTCCTGAGATGTGATCATTGGCCAGACCGCACTGCAGATTTATCCAAACGCAAACAAGAAATGCTGGAAATACCCAGCAGGTGTGGCAGCATCTGTGGAGAGAGAAGCAGAGTTAAAGTTTCAGGTCAGTGACCCTTCATCAGAACTGGCAGATGTTAGAAATGTAAAAGGTTTTAACCAAGTAAAGCGGGGGTGTAGCAAGAGATAACAAAAGAGGTGTTGATAGGACAAGGTCACAGAGAATAACTGACCAGAAGGTCATGGAGCAAAGGCAAACGGTTTGCTAATGGTGTGGTGAAAGACAAAGCGTTAGTACAGAGGGGGTGTTAATGGACAGAAAACTGAGCAGCCTGGCCCCAAGCACAAACATGAAAAAAAAAACTGTGGGTAAGCACAGCAGAAACAAACTAAACAAGCTAAAATAAAATAATCACTTAAAAAAGAAAAAAGAAAAAAAGGAAGAATAACTAAAAATAAAAATAAAAAGGGGGGCCCTTCATGCTCTGAAATTATTGAACTCAATGTTCAGTCCGGCAGGCTGTAGCGTGCCTAATCAATAAATGAGATACTGTTCCTCGAGCTTGCGTTGATGTTAACTGGAACACTACAGCAATTCCAGGACAGAGATGTGAGAATGAGAGCAGGGGGGAGTGTTGAAATGGCCAGCAACCAGAAGCTCAGGGTCATGCTTTCGATCTGAGTGGAGGTGTTCCGCAAAGCGGTCACCTGGTCTGCATTTGGTCTCACCAATGTAGAGGAGACTACATTGTGAGCAGCAACTACAGTATCCTAAATTGAAAGAAGTACAAGTAAATCGCTGTTTCACCTGAAAGGAATGTTTGGGGCCATGGATAGTGAGGAGAGAGGAGGGAAATAGGCAGGCATTATATCTCCTGCAATTGCAGGGGAAGGTGCCATGGGAAGGGGACGAGATGGTGGGAGTAATGGATGAGTGGCCCAAGGTGTCATGAAGGGAACGATCCCTTCAGAATGCTAACAGGGGAAGGGAGGGGAAGATGTGTTTAGTAGTGGCATCACACTGGAGGTGGCGGAAATGGCGGTGGATGAACCTTTGGATGTGGAGGCTGGTGGGGTGGAAAGTGAGGACAAGGGGAACCCTGTCTCGGTTTTGGGAGGGAGGGACGGGATGAGGGTAGAGGTGCGGGAAATGGGCCAGACATGGTTGAGGGCCCTGTCAACCACAGTGGGGGGAATCCTCGATTGAGGAAAAAGGAAGACACATCAGGAAGCATCATCAGAGCAGATGCGTCGGAGATGGAGAAACTGGGAGAATGGAATGGAGTCCTTACAGGAGGCAGGGTGTGAAGAAGTATAGTCGAGGTAGCTGTGGGATTCGGTGGGCTTATAATGAATATTAGTAGACAGCCTATCCCCTGAGATGGAGACAGAGAAGTCGAGGAAGGGAAGTGTTGGAGATGGACCATGTTAAAGTGAGAAAAGGGTGGAAATTAGAAGCAAAGTTGATAACGTTTTTCAGTACGGGACAAGAGCAGGAACCAGCACCGATACAGTCATCAATGTACCAGAAAAAGAGTTGGGGGATAGGGCCTGAGTAGGAGTGGAACAAGGAATGTTCGACATATCCCACAAAAAGACAGGCATAACTCGGACCCATGCGGGTACCCATAGCAACACCTTTTAGATGAAGGAAGTGAGTGGAGTTGAAGGAGAAGTTGTTCAATGTGAGAACAAGTTCAGCAAGGTGGAGGAGGGTGGTAGTGGATGGGGGCCGGTTGGCTCTCTGTTCAAGGAAGAAGCGAAGAGCCTTCAAACCGCCCAGGTGGGGGATGGAGGTGTAGAGAGATTGAACGTCCCAAGAGGAGGCCTGCAAACTGGAAATGATCAAAATGATTTTATCCAAGTTGATATGTGAATAAAATGCATTTAAAAGTGTTGCATCCCTATCATACAGGAGTGAATTGTTTTTGCAAATACCTGTTTAACAGCTTCATTAAAAAGCAAACAGGGGAATGTCACATAACTGTCCACTAACGTTTTTATCACAAAGATTAAGCCAGTAAAGTTATAATGCATTGAAATGAAATGGGTGCAAATGGTAACATTCATTTCATTTGTCAGGATTTCAACAAAACCATACATTGTGAAAACAGAAATGAATAACTATTTCACTCCCTGCCTTTCATGCAACAGGATAGATGTTGGTGTGAGAGGGTGCAGAGATGAACAAGCTTAAACAAATTGGTATTAATGGTAACGTCCATTCAATGTTTAAAAGATCGACATCAATCCCTAATTCGTGCAATACTGAATGTTCCAGTTACTGAAATGAATTAAAAACAAGAAATGCTGGAACCACTCAGCATGTCTGGCAGCATCTGTGGAAAGAGAAGCAGAGTTAACGTTTCGGGTCAGTGACCCTTCATCGGAAGGAACCAAAACAGTCCAAGGTGTAATTTTCCTCTGGTTGATATTAATGACAGAATGCATTCATCTGACCGTCTCCCACCATTTCACAGCACGAAATTCCCAACTTCAAACCTTGTCACCGACGAGAAGTTCTGCGTCCTCTTTCAGAAACTGTAGTATCGGTTTTCAGCTCAGGCACCCTTGTCACGCAGCAGTGAGCTTTATCCGCAGTGACCTGTCTAAAGCTTCATTAAATAGCGGACGAGGGAATGTCACACAGCTCATCGCATAACGGTCCAACAAAGTATTTATCACAAAGAGTGACCTCGAAAAAAATAGTGCATTGAAATGCAGTGGGGACAATAAAATCATAGAATCATTGAAAGTTTACAGCACAGAAAGCGGCCACTTGGCCCATCATGTCTGTGCCGGCCAAACAACAATCCTCCAAGTCCAATGCCACCTTCTTGCATTTGGTCTGTAGCCCTGCGGATTGCGGCACTTGTTACGGCCCTTGAGATGCATATCCAGACTCCATTTGAATGAGGTGGGGGTTTCTGTTTCAACTACCCATTGAGGCAGTGAGTTGCAGACCCCCACCACCCTCTCATGAAATTTATTTCCATATCTCCCCTCTAATCGTTCGACCAATCACTTTAAATCAATGTCCCCTAGTCACTGACATCTCTGCTAAGGTAAATAGGCCCTTGACCTCCATTCTATCCAGGCCCCCGCATAATTTTGTACATTTCAATCAGATCTCCCCTCAGCATTCTCTATTCCAAGGAGAACAACCCCAGCCTCGCCAATCTTTCCTCACAGCTGTACTTTTTCAGTCCTGGCAACATCCTCGTTAATCTCCTCTGTAACAGCTCCAGTGCAATTATATCCTTTCTGTAATGAGGTGATCAGAACAGCACACAGTACTCAATTTGTGGCCTAACCAACGATTTATCCAGTTCCAGCATAACTTCCCTGCTCAAATAGTAAAATAAATTCATTTTGTAAGGAGTTCAAGAAAACCATACTTTGTGAAAACAGAGGTGAATAACTATTTAACTCCCTGCGTTTGGTGGAAGAGGTTAGATGTTCATAGGAGAGGGTTCACAGATGAATAAGCTTAAATGAAATCAGTATTAATGATAATGTACATTAAATGCTTGAAAGATCGACTTCAATCCTAATCCGAGCAACACTGAATGTTTCAGTTACTGAACAAATTGTGTTCAAAATGTAAATCTCCACTCGAAACGCAGCAGACAATGTTAACACAAATCTGTTTCTACCCACAGGATATTATAATCATGGACACTATGGTAAATATTTTCAACAAGAAAATTTATTGTCAGTTTTCTGCATGTTTTAATCTCCAGAAGCAATAATGCAGACACTCTGAGTGATACAGTTCAAAATACCCAAGCCCAAATCCTTTCACAGCATCATTCTACTGCTCACTGGCTGCTTCTCATCTAAACCCAAATAGTTTATGGTGTAAATTTCCTCTGGTTGATAAGAGTGACAGATTGCATTCATCTGACCGTCTCCCACCATTTCACAGCACGAAATTCCCAACCTCAAACCTTGTCACCGATGAGAAGTTTAGCATCCACTTTGAAAAGCTGCAGTGGCGAATTTCAGCTCCTGCCCAGAAAATCTGAATTTCCCCAATCGCACCCTGAGATGGTCATTACACTGGGAGTTTCAGTTGCACTTATATTGTGGAACTGTGGATAATCCCTGGAATTCCCGGCCATGTGCTGGAAGGACAAAATGTTCCAGGGAACACGGAGCAGGGTCACCACGGCAGCAGAGGTGGATTTCTGCTCAAACATTCTTCCACAGCAACAGTCCTCAGCACAAGGATTTCAGTGATGGAGAGAGCCTCGAGAAGCTGGGATTGTTCTCCTTAGAGGGTAGAATGTACAGGAGAGATTTAATGGAGATGATCAGAATTAAGACAGTTTTTGATTAGGTAAAGAAGGAGAAATTGTTTCCATTGGCAGGAAGGGCGGTGACCAGAAGGCAAGATGTAAGATATTTCACAAATAAATGTCAGGGGGTGGACATGAATACAAAGTAGACCCAGTACCCAATGAAAACCACCACTGAGATTGTGCAGTAGCTCTCAAGATTGCAATGAATAGATTGAATTGATTCTATGACCTGGGTCAAGAAGCTTCAGCTTGCTGCTGGACAGGACACATTCAGGAATAGCGTAAAAAAACAAAGCAACTGGAGCAAGGATCTTCTGAGCAGCTCAGGTCTCTGTCCTGCCCTGAGATGTATTCAGTGTTCAGACTGCTGTGTAAATTTCTCCAAGTTGATATTTGAACAAATTGAATAAAAGTGTTGTATCCTTGTCATGCAGGAGTGAACTATTTTTTCAATTAACAGCTGTACAGCTGCACTGAATAGCAGCGAGGTGAATGTCACACAGCTCATAACCTAACCGTCCACTAATGCTTTTATCACAAAGATAAAGCTAGAAAACTCATAATTCATTGAAAACAAACGGGCATGAAAGTTATCATTAATTTAATTTGTAAAGATTTCAACAAAACCATATCTTGTGTAAACAGAAATGATTAACTATTTCACTCCCTCCTTTTGGTGCAAGAGGATAGAATGTCCTATCAGAGGGTGCAGAGATGAATAAGCTTCAACGAATAACGTCTATTTCATGTTTGAGTGATCTACACCAATCGTTAATCTGAGCGATACTGTATCTTTCTGTTAGTGAACCGATTGTGTTGAAAATGTGAATCTCCACTTGATTCTCAGCAGACAATGTTAACACAAATCTGTTTCTCCTCACAGTCTGTTACCACTATTGCAGCTACGGTAAATATTTTTATTTAGAGAATTTATTCTCAATTTTGACGCGTTTTGATCTCCAGGAAAAATAATGCAGACATTCTGATTGAAACTGTTCACAATACCCACACAACAATCCCTTCACTGTGCCATCCCGCTGCTCATTGGCTGTTTTTCATTAATTGCAAAACTGCTAAAGATGTACATTTCCACCGATTAATATTAGTGATGAAAGCTTTCATCTGACCGTCTCCCACCATTCTACAGCGCGAAATTCCCAACATCAAACCTTGTCACCGACGAGAAGTTTAGCGACCTCTTTCAAAAGCTGCAGTGGCGGATTTCAGTTCCCGCCCAGGAAATCTGAATATCCTCACTCTCACCCTCAGATAGTGATTACACTGGGAGTGTTTCAGCTACACTTATATTGTCTCATAGTGGAAAATCCCTGGAATCATGGCCACGTGCTGGAGGGACCAAATGTTCCAGGGAACACGGAGCAGGGTCACCACTGCAGCAGAGGCAGATTTCTGCCCAAACATCCTTCGACAGCAACAGTCCTCAGCACAAGGACTTCAGTGATGGAGAGAGACTGGAGAAGCGGGGATTGTTCTCCTTAGAGGAAAGAATGTTCAGGGGAGATTTAATCGAGATGATCAGAATTAAGACAGATTCTGTTTGGCTAAAGAAGGAGAAATTGTTTCAACTGCCAGGAGTGCAGGTACCAGAGGACACAGATTTAAGATGATTGGCCAAAATGTCGTATGATCATTGGCCAGAACGCAATGTAGATTTATCCACTTTGATATTTCAACAACAGGATTAAAAATTGCTGCATCTGTGTCATTCAGGGGAGATTTTATTTCTCAATTAACAGTTTACCAGCTGCACTAAATAGCGGACATGGGAATGTCACACAACTCATAACTGTCCACTAATGTTTTTAGCACAAAGATTAAGCTAGAAAACATGTAATGCATTGAAGTGAAGCGGCTGTGAATGGTAAAATTAATTTAATTTGTAAGGATTTGAACCAAACTATACTTTATAAAAAGATGTATAATGTTTTCACTTCCTGCTTTTGTTGCAAGAGGATAGATATTCATATGAGAGGGTGCAGAGATGAAAAACGTAAGGGAATTGAGTATTAATGATAATGTCCATAGAATGTTTGAATGATGCAATACTGAATGTTTCCGTTACTGAACAAATTGTGTTGAAGATGTGAATCTCCACTTGATTTTCAGCAGTCAATGTTAACACAAATCTGTTTATCCCCCACAGATTGTTACCCCTCTTATGGCAAAGGTAACATTTTTTATTGAGATAATTTATTGTCAAAATTTGCGTGTTTTAATCTCCTGAAACAATAATGCAGACACTCTGAGAGATACTGTTCACAATACCCAAAGACAAACAACAGCCCTCAGCATAATGTCTTCATTGATGCAGAGAGACTAGAGAAGCTGAGATTGTCCTCCTTAGAGGAAACCATTTTCAGGGAAGATGTAATTGACATGTTCAGAGTTAAGAAAGCTTTTGATTGAAAAGAAGGAGAAATTGTTTCTACTGGCAAAAAGATCCATAACCAGAGGACACAGGTTTAAGATAATTGGCAGAAATATCAATAGGAGCATGAGGAGAAAGGAGACACAGTCCTCAATGAAAACCACCACAGAGATTGTGCAGTATCTATCAAGATTGCAATAAATAAAATGGCTTGATTCTGTGACCTGGGTCAAGAGCCTTCAGCTTCCAGCTGAACATGACACGTTCAGGAATAGCATGAACAAACAAACCAACTGGAGTAAGGACTTCCTGAGCAACTCAGGTCTCTGTCCTGCCCTGAAATGTGATCATTGGCCAGAACAATGTAGATTGATCCAAGTTGACATTGAACCAACATGCGTTAAAAATTGCAGCATCTGTATCAGACAGGAGTGAACATTTTTTTTCCAATTAACTGCTTAACAGTTGCATTTAGTAGCGGACAGGGATGTCACACAATTCATACCTGTCCGCCATTGCATTTATCACAAAACTTCATCCAGAAAATGTGTACATTGAGATAAAACAGCTATGAATGGTAAAATTAATTTGTGTATAAAAATGTAAAACAATCTAAACATTGTGCAAACAGAGATGAAAACTATTTCACTCCCTGCTTTTGGTGCAAGAGTTTAGATCTTCATATGAATGGACAATATCCAGGTTTGGGCTGATAAATGGCAAGTAACATTCACACCACACAAGTGCCGGGCAATGACCATCTCCAACAAGAGAGAATGGAACCAACTCCCCTTGACATTCAATGTCATTACAATTGCTGAATCCCCCACTATCAACATCCTAGGGGCTACCATTGACCCGAAACTGAACTTGAGTAGCCATATAAATACCATGGCTACAAGAGCAGGTCAGAGGTTAGGAATCCTGCGGCGACTATGTCACCTCCTGACTCCCCAAAGCCTGTCCACCATCTACAAGGCACAAGTCAGTAGTATGATGGAATACTCTCCACTTGGCTGGATGCCTGCAGCTCCAACAACACACAAGATCTCGACACCATCCAGGACAAAGAAGTCCACTTGATTGGCACCCCATCCACAATCATTCACTCCCTCCATCACCGACACACAATGGCAGCAGTGTGTACCATCTACAAAACGCACTGCAACAATGCACCAAGGCTCCTTAGACAGCACCTTCCAAACCCGCAACCTTTACCAACTAGAAGGACAAGGGCAGCAAATCCGTGGGAACACCACCACCTGCAAGTTCCCCTCCAAGTCACACACCATCCTGACCTGGAACTATATCGCCGTTCCTTCACTGTTGCTGGGCCCAAATCCTGCACCTCCCTTCCGAACAGCACTGTGAGTGTACCCGCCTCACATGCCCGTGCACTTCTAGGTGGTAGAGGTCGCGGGGTTGGAAGCTGCTGTCTAAGGAGCCTTGGGTGTGTTGCTGCATTGCATCTTGTAGATGGTATACACTGCTGCCACTGTGTGTCAGTGGTGGAGGGAGTGAATGTTGAAGTTGTGGATTGGGTGCCAATCAAGCGGGCTGCTTTGTCCTGGATGATATCAAGCTTCTTGAATGTTGTTGCAGTTGCACACGTCCAGGCAAGTGAAGAGTATTCCATCACAATCCTGACTTGTGGCTTGTAGATGGTAGACAGGCTTTGGGGAAGTCAGGACGTGAGTTAGTCGCTGCAGGATTCCTCGCCTCTGAGCTGCTCCTGTAGCCACGGTATATATGTGGCTACTCCAGTTCAATTTCGCGTGAATGGTAACCCCCAGGATGTTGATAGTGGGGAATTCAGTGCTCGTAATGCCATTGAATGTCAAGGGGAGATGGTTAGATTCCCTTTTGTTTGAGATGGTCATTGACTAGCACTTGTGTGGTGCAAATGTTACTTGACACTTATTAGCCCAAGCCTGGATATTGTCCAGGTCTTGTTGCATTTATACATGGACTGCTTCAGTATCTGAGGATTCACAAACAGTGTTGAACATTGTGCAATCATCAACGAACATCCCCACTTATGACCTTATTACTGAAGGAAGGTCATTGGTAAAGCAGCTGAAGATGGTTGGGCCTAGGACAATCCCCTGAAGGACTCCTGCAGTAGTGTCCTGGAGCTCAGATGATTGACCTCCAACAACCACAGCTACCTTACTTTGCGCTAGGTATGACTCCAACCATTGGAGAGTTTTCCACCTGATTCCCATTGACTCTCATTTTGTTGGGCTCATTGATGCCATACTCAGTCAAATGCAGCCTTGATGTCAAGGGCAGTCAATCTCACCTCACCAGTGATGCAGCGAGACGAGAGTAGCTGGGATTGTTCTCCTTAGAGGAAGGAATGTTAAGGCAAGAAGTTCAGATATAAGACAGTTTTTTGATAGGATAAAGAAGGAGAAATTGTTTCCACTGTCAACACGGTCAGGCACCAGAGGACACAGATTTAAGGCAATTGGAGAAATTGTTATGAGGGAAGATGAGGAGAAATTAGACACAGTCCCCAGTGAAAACCACCACTGAGATTGTGCAGTAGATCTCAAGATTGTAATGAATAAAATGACTTGATTCTGTGACCTGGGTCAAGCCTTCAGCTTCCTGCTGAACAGGACACATTCAAAAATAGCATGAAACAAGAAACCAACTGTCGCATGAACCTCAGGTCTCTTTCTTGCACTGAGACGTGATCATTGGCCAGACTGCTATGTAGATTTATTCAAGCTGATATTTGAAAAAAAATGTATTTAAAAGGTGCTGCATCCTTGTCATACAGGAGTGAACTTTGTTTTTGCAAATAACTGTATAGTGGACAGGGGATTGTCACACAACTCATAACTGTCCACAAAGATTCAGGCAAAACTTATACGCTGAAATGGATTGTTTCTGAAAGTTAAAATTAATTAGTTTGTCAATATTTAAAGCAATACCTACATTGTGAATCCAGAGATGAATAATTATCTCACACCCTGCTTTTGGTGCAAGAGGTAAGATATTTATATGATTGTGTGCAGAGATGAATAAGCTTAAATGAAATGAATATGAATAATAATGTCCATTTAATGCTGGAAAGTCCATCACCAATCGTCAATTGGAGCAATACTGAATGTTTCAGTTACTGAACTGAATGTGTTGAAAATGTAAATCTCCACTTGATTTTCAGCAATGTTAACTCAAATCTGTTTCTTCCCCAAAGGAAAAAAGAAGCACTAAAAGCCACGGTAAATACTTTGATTCCGAAAGTTTATTGCAGATGTTTTGCGTGTTTTAATTCAAGGAAAAAATATTGCAGACACTCTGAGTGAAACTGTTCACAATACCCAAAACCAAATCCCTTCAATGCACCATCCCACTGCTCATTGGCTGCTTTTTATGTGTTCCAAAACTGGTAAAGGTGCAATCTTCCTCAGGTTGATATTAGTGACAGAATGCATTCATCTGACCGTCTCCCACCGTTTCACAGCACGAAATTCCTAACCTTAAACCTTGGCACCGACAAGACATTTGGCGTCCTATTTGAAAATCTGCAGTGGCTGATTCCAGCTCCTGCCCAGGAAATCTGAATTTCCCCACTCTCCCCCTGAGATAGTGATTACACTGGGAGTGTTTCATTTGCACTTACATTGTGGGACAGTGGAAAATCCCTGGAATTACCGGCAATGCCATGAAGGGACAAAATGTTCCAGGGAACACAGAGCAGGTTCATCATTGCAGCAGAAGCAGATTTCTGACCAAACATCCTTCGACAGCAACAAGGACTTCAATGATGGAGAGAGACTGGAGAAGCTGGGATTGTTCTCCTTGGGGGAAAGAATGTTAAGTGGGGATTTAATCGAGATGTTCTGAATTAAAATGATTTCTAATTGGCAAGGAAGGAGAAACTGTTTTAGCTGGCAGGAGAATCGGAAAGCAGAGGACACAGATTTAAGATAATTGGGAAAAATGTCAGGTGGTAACATGAGGAGAAACTAGACACAGTCCCCAAACAAAACCACCACTGAGATTCTGCATGTGGTCTGATGTTTGCAAAGAATAAAACTGCTTGATTCTGTGACCTGGGTCAAGAGCCTGCAGCTACCTGCTGGACAGGACACATTCAGGAATAGCCTAAACAAAAATACCAACTGGAATAAGGACTTTCTGAGCAGCTCAGAGCTCTGACCTGCCCTGAGATGTGATCATTGGCCAGACCACAATGTGAAATTTTCCAAATTGATACTGAACCATATGGATTAAAAAGTGATGCATCCGTGGTCTACAGGATTGGACTGTACTCCCCAATTAACTATTCAACAGCTGCTGTAAATAGCAAACTGGGGAATGTCACACAGCTCATAACTTAACTGTTCATGAATGATTTTATAACAAAGATTAAGCTAGAAAATGTATAATGCATTGAAATAAACCAGGTCTGAATGGTAAAATTAATTTAATTTGTAAAGATTTCAACTAATCCATAATTTGTGTAAACAGAGATAAATAACTATCTCAGTTCCTGCTTTTGGTGCAAGAGGTTAGATATTTATATGAGAGGGTGCAAAGATTAAAAAGCTTAAATGAAATGAGTATTAAAAATAATGTCCATTTAATGTTGGAAAGATTGACACCAATCCCTAATCCGTGCAAGACTGAATGTTTCAGTTACTGAACTGATTGTATTGGAAATGTGAATGACAGGGAGTTTTCACTAATGGCTATCTGATCTACATCTGTATTAGTCCCAGGTGGCAAGTGGATTTATTGATTCCCATCTCCACCAAAGGGATCTGATTTTCTGGAAAAGTTTTCAGCTTCCGACTTCTTGTTAGTAAATATGACACAAGATCATATTAGTGCATGGCAATATTGACATAGAAATACAGGAACAGCAGGTGGTTATTCAGCCCCTTGAGCCTGCTACACCATTCAATTAGATCATGGGGTGAATGCTAACATCTACCCATCACAGATCCTTTAATACCCTAGCCTCACAAAAAAAAACTATCCATATCAGTTTTGAAATTTTAAATTAACCACAAGCCTCAGCAGCATTTTATGGGTATTCCAGATTTCTGCAACCCTTTGTATGAAGAAATGCTTCCTAATGCCATCCCTGAACAGTCTGGATCTAATAGTAAGGTTATTCCTCCTTGTTTTGAACTTCTCCCCAGCCAGAGGAAATAGTTTCTCTCTATGCACCCTGTCAAATGCTTTGACTATCACTCAGAAAAGGAGAATCACTGGCTTTTCTGAGATGTAGAAGGACTTTGCCTGCGTCCCTTTAAGAATCATGGCAGGATTTGCGACACAGAAGAATACTGGACCTGTGTATCTGTACCCTCAGATCTCTGGATCTGTCCTTTGATCTCTATCCATTCCTGGGCTGATGTATCTCCATCCCAAGATCTCTTAGTCCCTCCACCCTATTGTGAACTTTCAGTTTAGATTATAATTCTGTTTTGTTATTTTCCTACTTCACGTTTTTTTACAATGCACTTCATTTGTCTCAGATCCACCTGCATCCTTGTTTCTCAGTTGCATAAGTTGATGTCCAGCAAGAAAGTGAATTCATATTTCTTTCCTGATTTTCAGGATACTATCCCTGGATTTGATCCCTTACAGACGTATTTGCTGCTTCTGCTCATAATTTGCTTCGCCTGAAATCAGTAGCTGATTAAAAAGGGACATTCCTTCACTGTTGGATCCGTCGCACCGAGGACAACAGATGCTCCAGGAACACCACAACTCACCACTGTGGACCTGCCTGTTTGTTGGTGAAGGTCACAACAACCACAAATGATGTCAGCACTCATGAGAAAGGTCTTCTTCCTGGTTCTCTGACTGGAGATCCTTGGAGTATGATTGTTATCGGTCAAGTAACATTCTTTACATGGAGATTTGTCCTTTATGATTAGTGCATTAGTTAAAACATATATCGATAAAAATTGGGATGATCTCTTCCAACTATAATTAGCTGAGATATCGTCAGAGCTGCATTCATTCAAACACATCTTATAGAATTTGGAGTAATCCTGGAGTGACATTCTCTGACTGTTCAAGGGAAACATTTTGGAATCATTCCTGTAATTGCACCTTGCGAGCTGAATAAAATATTCCAGCATCATAAGTGACTTGTCCATGATTTTTAGAATCCCTTTGGTGTGCACCACATCCATATTCCTCTTTTACTCTCATCATTCTTGAATACTGTTGCGAGCCATAAAGCAATATCAAATAGGATCAGACATCGACAACGTGAAACGCAGGGACAAAACCTTCAAAATCTATTTCAGAGGCACCGAGATCCCCATTTTGTTCCTTTAATGTGAAAGGTGAAAGGGTCAAACGGGAAGCAATCTCACCCAGCTGTCACTTTGCAGTGAATGTTTTTCCCAGTAAGCTTGGTTCAGACCAGATCATTTCAGACCATTCGCTTCATTGGTCAGATGTTTCACAGCTGTCTCGGGACCAGTGAACTGGTTTTGATTCACATCACGTTTAAACCAAAGAGCCAAGTTTTTCAATCAGCGTTGCCTTCTTGCCCACCAGATGTGCAAGTCTGGAAAATCACATGCCTCCCACCAAAATAAATGGATCACAAGCCATGGGCTGTGCTCTGTGCTGGGGGTAAACCGACAGAGCCCAGACACACTGGGCACACAGTGTGGAGAACTGGGTGTTTCCTTGTGTTGGCCACAGAGACGTGTTGCTGGGTGTGCATTATGCTCCCTCCACTGGGAAGTTCGATGGATAGTCGTGCATCCCTGGTTTCGATTGCCCTCAGCTGTCTCACCCCTCCCTATCTCTGTAGCCTCCTCCAGCTCCACAACCCTCCAAGATTTCTTTACTCCTCCAATTCTAGTCTCCTGCTTCAATTCCTAATTAATCCCGAATTTGAATTTCTCCACCATGAGCAATCGGGTCTTCAGCTGTCTGGAATTTCCTCCCTTAGCCTCTCTATTTCCGTCTCCACCTTTCCAACGCTCTTTAAAAGCAGCCATTTTAACTAAGCTTTTGGTCCCCTCTTCCCAACATCTCTTTATGTGGTTGGGCATCAACTGTAATTTACCAGACTGACCAGGAACCAATCCAGAATGTCCATCTGCTGTTGAATGCATTTATTAAATGGCCCACTTGAGGGAGCTACAGAACCCTCTTTTCAGATAAAAAACCCGATTGAACTGTAGCTCCATATATCCTCAGTCTGGTGTTCACATCACGAAAAAGAAAATCGCTGCACACTTGATCCTTTAAGTGGTGGGAATGGGAACCAGAATTTTTTTCACCCTCTTCGCTTTAGCAGCAAACATGTGAAGGATCAGCCATGATCATATTGAATGGTGGGGCAGACACAATGGGCTGAGTGGCCTATTCCTGCTCCGATGTTCCTATCTTCCTGAGTACCTATGTACATCTCCTGGTATCCCTCTGGTCGTTCCACAGTCTCTGAGCCTTTACTGCATGATGCAAGACTTCATCCCTGCACCTTTCTCAAATAAGAGAAGCCATTCACTTGTCTCCTGAGTACAATAGTCTTCCAACAGTATTTCGGAGGCTGAGGCCAATAGTTACTTGTACTCTGATAAAGGTGATAGCACAATCGCAACACATTTCGGGTATGACGGTCACTCAATAAAGAGTTCATCTTCTGTTTTAAACAGAATGGACAACCTGTAGATGTCTGTTCATTTGATAAATAAAACACAATGGGTTACAACTCTATTAACAACAACATTTGCTGTGTTCAGTTGGGAGGTGAACAGTGGTAAAAAGATTCACTCCTTAACACCTGATCATAACAAATGCTCAAAAACACGATCTGATCCATCAGAAAAGTGAGGGATTTGAAAACGGGAGGTACAATGACCTCTGCAATTGTTGCAAAGTTAATCAACAGGTTTTCCTGTATTCTGCAAATGAAGGAGAAACGGGCTGCAGAGAAAAGAAGAGTAAGAAAAGAAAACTACATCTGTCTCCAACTTTTAAAAGGAGGAACCCAGATGTTAAACCAGTAGGGGCATGCACAATGTGCTTCTAGTGCGGACAATATCGGCATGTTAAGGCAGATTGTTGGTATTTCAATAAAACCAAGAGGGCACTGCAGTCAAGCTAGTGTCGTAGCTGTGAATGTAGTGTGCATGTGCCCCATTCTAACCCAGGGACAAAACACAAACTAAAAAATTTATAAAAAAGAAGAATTACTCTATTTTTATCCCAGGCATCAGGCAAAGAGATAACCATCCTTATGAATACTGGTTGTTTTCAAACACTACTCCCAGCAAAGTTTACAGAATGCCACCTGAAAGTTAGAGCAAATACCACAGTATTGATAAAAATAGGTTGCTGACTTGAAGGTTCCCTGAGTTAAAGTTTACCTGCAGAGTACGTTGGTCACTAGGGTAGAGACGGTCTGGGTCATTCTGAGCTTAACAATACAGGGGGTCGAACTATTGCTGAGCAATGACTTGGCAGGTAGTACAGTATTTTATCCAGATTGGTCCAGAGCAGATCATGGAGACTGGCGAAACTGTGGGGAACAAACAAATCTCTGAACAGCTGCAGAGGGCTGAGGAAGACCCCAAAATCCCAGAAGGGGACGATAGGGCCAGTAAATAGTAAAGAGGTTAAAGCAAAGACTGTAGGATTTCAGGAGGCCAAGGTGGAATCAGTAGGCCAAGATCGAGCTAGAGGAATTTAAAGGAGTTGAGGTATAAGCACAAAAGTTGAAAGGAATACACCAAATGTATGCTTAGCAGAATCCTTCTTAAAATATTTAAATAGGGACAAGGGCAGTTCACAAACAGGGAAGCCAAGAGTGTGGGAGATGCCTCATTAGTTGAAGTACCACAGAGGAGTGCAGCAGAAGGTGGACCACCACCTGTGAGCTGTATTGTCGCAGAGAACATGGGGCAGATTGAGGGAAAAACCATCATCAAAGGAAAGGGGTATGTAAAATGCCCTATGGTTTTACTCACTTGTGAAAGCCATAATTAAACTAAAAGTGATGTCACTGTGGATGCCCCCACTGAAGAACCAGCGTGTCAGGTTCTAAATCCAAAGTGAATCGAAGCCAGCAAAACAGTTTGAGAATCAATAAATATGTTATGTGTGCATTGATGAGACACCTATACCTTCTTACTTGCTTTCTTTCTAAACAAAGAAAAAACAAAGAACATAAAAATGAAATCCAAGGAATTTCATTTTTGTCCCTTTGGAGGAAGGTGTCATGCTGAAGTGAATTGAAGTGATTGAAAAACAGAACCCAAACTGAAAGTTATAAAAATTGACTTTTCCTTTCCAGATAATTGGACAATGTGCTGCAAAATCCCCATTGATACTTTATATTCAAACTGTCTTACTGTCTGTTAATGACAAAAGGATACATTTCAAGTTAAGAGATGTCAATCACACCATACAGAACCCATCAAGAGGCATTTTTGAGTTGAAAAGGTTCCAGAGAAGGTGGGAAGTCGCCACATCCTGTTCACCTCCCAACTGACCAAAGGGAGGGACTCTGCATCTCCCAACAGAGACAACACGTGAGAGAGTTTTGACCTTAAAAAGTTGCTGCCTGGAGAGAAAGGGGAAGATCAGAACATACATGTGTGGGTGCAGTTGCGACCATTTGGGGAATGAATATTTCTCAATAAATAGTTAATCATCTGTTTTAAACCAACAAGACAAACTGTCGCTCTCTATTTATTTGACAAATATTACACAAGCGGTTAAGATCCTAGTAACAAAAACTTTGATGTGGTCAGTTAGGAGGTGAACAGTGGGAACCACCCACACACCTTACCACCTGGCTTTATTACTCATGCTTCATTTCTCCATATTTTATATATATGTATATATATACTCAAGACATGGTCATCGCCGGCAAGGCTGGGATATCTTGCCCATCCCAAGTTACTCTTCAGAAGGTTGTGGTGGGCTGCCTTTGCATTGAACCACTGGTAAAGGTACACCCACAATATTATTATGTGGCATATTCCAGGGTTCTGAGCCACTGGCAATGAAGGTAAGGCCGATACATGTCCATGATGGAAGGGGAGCTTTGAAGCGTTGGTGATTTGGGTCACTGCCCAAAACGATGACCATCCTCTCCCTGTGTGCCTGTTTACTGTTTGAGGTCAATTGTAGGACCCCAATTGCCACCCCTGGGTGAAATGGCGTAGATTGTGTGGTGGTAATGACGGTGAAACTGTACACGTTCACCGTCATTACTCATCTGAAACTGACAGCAACTTGTGCATTTTTGCGTGATTCTGCTCATATGCTGATTCCAGACGTTGCTGTCAGTAATTCTAAGCTACTTCAGAGGATGTGTTATTGAGGCATCTCCCCCCAGACTGCAATCATGGAAATCAATGGAATTCATGAAAACTTCTAACTCATACACTGTTAGGCTTGTCGTAAACGCCCTCAGAAAAGTTAAATCAGTGTAACTGGGTTTTTAACTGCGAATTAACTTCATGATCACTTTTGTACCCCTCTCTGGTCCTGGAAAGCCAGTTTTATTTTGCAGAATTTCAACTTTCTCTATAATGATAAAAAAAATCCAAACAATTCCATAAAAGAGATTTTTTACTTTTTTTTAAGTTTGTTTGTCTTTTCCTCTACTGCCAACCAATCCGTGACGATGACGTAGTGGTAATATTACTGAACTATTAATCCAGAGGCCCAGGCTAATGCCCTGGAGAAAGATGTCCAAATCCCATCACAGCAGCTGGTGGAATTTAATTTCAATTATTTAATTTAAAAAGCTGGAATTGAAAGTTATTTTCAGTAATGGTGCCATCAAACTATCATCAATTGTTGTAAAACCCCATGTGGTTCACCAATGTCCTTTCGAGAAGGATATTTGCTGTGCTGGCCTGGTCTGGCCTACATGTGACTCCAGACACACAGCAATGTGGTTTACTCTCAATGAAATGATCAAGCCAGCCACTCAGTTTTCAAGGGCAATTAGGGATGGGCAATAAATGCTGGACTTGCCAGTGATACCCACATCCATGTACAAAATAACACAAAATTGCTATCAGAAAGTGTAACTTTACCGGTGAGAGATTTGAAATGCTTTTAAACTCTTTGTGAACAGCCTGTGTAAATAATTCCACACGACTGGGAGCTTATCCTGCTTGCTGCCATGACTGCACGCCGGGAGATCCCCTTGCTTTCATGCAAGGTGTAATCTGCATCCGGAATGGGCAAACCAACACCACAGAGATCACTCGGGGCTGAATTTTAATCATGCACCGCGCTCTGCGGCGGCACACTTTCAACTCGGCGGCCGTCCGACACGGAAATGCCGCTGAGGAACCCCACTATATTGCACGTGGGGGTTCATTTAAATAGAGCTGGCGGAGTGGGCACCCCCGATGATGTAGAAGGGGGCGACTGCCGGGTCCCCGACAACTTGTTGCTCAGACGAAAAGACTGTTCTTTGTTCTTTGTTCTTATTCACACAACCAATCAAAATTGTTTTCCCCGGTTCCTCACCTCTCCCATCTGAACATTTTACTCCTCCTCCCTCCCAACCAGGTTCTCGCCTCGGAACTCCATACGGACGCCGCCTGAAGGTGAGTACATTGACATATTATTAATGTTAATTTAAATATGTAGATGAAGAGCCTGCTGCCAGGCGGCAGGGGGCCGGCAACACGGGCCTCTCCCCACAGAATTTTACCAGCCCCCGTGCCGTGGCCTGCGGTGTGGTGAGGCTGGTAAAATTCAGCCCAAGATATTTGTGGGCAGCTTTCTACCAGATCATTGGTGAGCGCCCTTGCTGAATACTTGGCCAATAAAGTTACCCCAGTAAAACACAGCACATAAACAAGCCTGAGATGTTATACCGCCCCTCCAAGAGGGCAGAAGGAGTCTGGGTTTAATTGCTCATCCAAAAGATGGCTAAAAGTGTAGCACTTCCTCAGTACTGCACTGGCAGTGTCAGCCTTGATTTTCTGCTCAAAGGAGGACTGCAACTCACTACTGTCTGACTAATGTGTGCGGCCACTGAGCCCAGGCTTAAACTATTAATCCAGCCATTGGATCTCGTCCTTCTATCCCTGGTCTAACAGAGCTCTTGTTCTGCTCTTCAGAATATTGGAGCATGCCTTACTGAGGTGGGGGGTGGTTGGGTGACATTTCCCCTGGAAATGTGGCTTGTGTTATCCTGTTCTGCTGGAGCTGGTTGGGGAGTGAGTTTGGAGGAGACACTTTACATTCTCTTGCTAGGTTTTAGGTTTGCAATTAAGCAGAGCCTTAATTTTAAAACTGCCATCCTGGTGTTCAACTCCATCCATGGCCTTGAACCTTCCCTATCTCTGTAACCGCCTCAGGCCCGTACAACCCTTCCAGATCTCCGCACGCCTCCAATTCTGCCCTCTTGCGCATTCCCCATTTTAATCGCTCCACCATTGGCGGCCGTGCCTTCAGCTGTTGGGCCCTAAGCTCTGGAATGCCCTCCCTCAACCTCTCCTCCTCTCACTCCTTCTCGACGCTCCTAAACAAACTACCTCTTCCATCAAGCTTTTTGTTACCTGTCTTAATTTCTCCTTGCAAGGCTCGGTCTCAAATTTTGCCTTGTGAAGCTCCTTTGAAGAGTGTAGGGATGTTTTATTACGTTAAAGACGCGAAATAAATTCACGTTGTGTTTGTTGAAAATATTTCAATTGCTCTCAGTGAAAATAGACCGATTTCACTATCTGATTGCACATTTATGTGAGAATTAAGTTTAAATATTAGGCATAGATCCTGTAATCAGGAGAAATAAATCATGACACAAAGAGGTTTAAGAAATTGCAGTCATATCCATGGAAACAGAAAAGGTAAAGAGATTTAATATTTACCTTTAATATTTACCTCAATTTTTAAAGGCATAAGGGATAAATAAATGAAACCGAGGAGGATACATGGCTATGGGGAGGGTGCGGGGCCGTGGGATTATATCTGGAGCGGTCTTGCAAAGGCACAATGAGTAAATTGGCCTCCTCCTATGCTGTGAACTCATGAGCTTTAAACTCTGGCCAACACTCTACTCTCAGGTCTTATCTCCAGTTCCCACAATCAGTGTTTATTTGTTTAATCCAAGGCTCAGACTCTTGGCAAGAACAGTTTATCAGATAAGCTGACCCGTTTCACTCGGCAGCTCATTGCTTGACCCATTTGCTTTCCACAGGTGCTCATATCGAAGGTGCCACGTTGATGGTTGGACCGGGTTTCTGGTCATGTAAAAAAATACAGAAATGGCCCAACTGAAAACTGTGAGAACTATCGGTGTAACTCTCAAATCAAATCACTTATCGAAGAGCGTGATGTCCTCCTTGGTGATTACATGGCACCTGGTATATTGCATTCTGCTGTCTAATAATTAAATCACAATAATTTAGCGTTCTCGATATCACCTACACCACTTGCTGTTAACCGATTATGCTGGGAGTTATGTGTGTGAAAGTCCAGCAGTCGGGCTGTATATTCTAACAGTCGATGTGAGGCCTGGCACACAAGGATGAGGCATACATGAACAACAGGATCCCATAACCTGGAAGATTCAATTCCTGGAGGGAAAAGGGTGGAAGGAACGGGAATGCTACACCATCAGTGTATCACTTTAATGAGATACAGTCATGCAGTTGCTCTGGGGTCGGAATAGATGCTCCGAGGTCGCAAGTTCAAGACTCCATATCAATCCTGCAGTTTAATTTGACAAATCAGGTCATTTGTGAGCTGGGACCAGAAACCATGGAAACTGCCACATGATCACAGAAAACCAGCCGGTTTGGTCATGTCCTCCAGGGAAAGGGAATCCTACAGGTCTACCTGTCCTGGCCGATATGTCTCTCCAGTTCCACTCTGCCTGGCTGATTCTTATTACCCCCTGAAGTGGCTGCAAGACAATCTCTCTTTGAGACCCCTGACTGTCCCAGCTTTTCAGTTGGTAGCATGTTCATCTCTGTTGGAGGTTGTGGGTTCAAATCCCATTTGCAGAAGCCTGAACATAATCCAGACTGACACTAACGCATAATGCATAAGTAGCTGTCAGTAATTCTCCGCTCCTTCAGAGGAATGCGCTGTTGAGGCATCTCCCCCCACAGACTACAATCATATCATCAATGGATTTGATGAGAACCTCTAACACGTACTCTGTTAGTTCCACTGTAAAAACCTTTGGAAAAGCTACACCCTGTTAACTGAGGTGTAACTGGGTTTTTACTGCGAATTAACTTCATGATCATTGCTAAACACATCTCTGGCCCTGAAAAGCTCTTTTTATTTTTGTGGAATTTCAACTTTCTCCATGTTGATAAAAATTCCAAAGATTATCTAAAAAAAAGAAATGTTTTTTCGATTTTAAAACAGCTTTCTTGTCTTTGCTTTAGCCTCTATGCCATCCAATTCATGACAATGGCTTGGTGATAATGTCACTGAGATTATATTGTAGGGGCCCAGGATAGTGCCCTGGTGAAAGAGGTCCAAATCCCACCACAGCAGCTGGTGGAATAAAAATTCGAATAATTAATTCAGATAAAAGCTAGAATTGAAAGCTCGTTTCAGTAATGTTGCCATGAAACTATCATTGATTGTTGTAAAAAAGCATATGTTTCACTCATGCCCTCCAGAGGAGAAAATTTGCTGTGCCTATCTGGTCTGGCCGACTTGTGACTCCAGACCCACTGTGATGTTGTTGACTCTCAACCGAAATGGCCCAGCAAGCCACTCAGATTTCAAGGGAATTAGGGATGGGCAATAAATGCTGGTCCTGCCACTGAAACCTACATCCCACGACAGAGTAATGATAAAAATAATAATAATAAGCTGATATCTGAAAGTCTGAATTCCCAGTGAAGGATTTGAAATAATTTTAAATTCCTGGTTTGCTGTCTGTGTGATTAATTCCAACTGACTGTCTACTTCCCCTGCTTGCTGACATCACTGCTGCTGCATGCCTGGAGATTCCCTTGTTTTAGTGGCAGGTTTATTCTGCATCCGGAATGGGAAAACCCACGCCACAGAGATAGCTCGGTCTTTGTGAGGAGATTTCTATGAGGTCATTGGGAGGCACCCTTGCTTCAATTCTGACTGCAAAATCTGGGCCAATAAAGTTACCCCATTTTACTCTCTCCGTCACTGGTGGTCGTACCTTCAGCTGCCTGTGACCTATGTTCTGGAATTCTCTTCCACAACATCTCCATCTCTCTCTCTCTCTCTCTCTCTTTGAAAACGCCCCTTGAACCCTCCCTCTTTGACCAAGTTTTTGGTCACCTGTTTTACCAACTCCTTGCATGGCTCGGTGTCAAATTTTGCTTTATAAAGCTCTTTCAAAGCTGCTAGGAATGTTTTATTACAGTAAAGGCACTATATAAATTCAACCGGTGGTTATGGATAATATTTCCACCGTTCTGCGTGAAAATAGACTGATTTCACTGACTGTTTACACATGTGTGAAAATATTAAATATTAACCATACAACCTGTAATAACGAGAACCAAATCATGACACAAAAAGATTTAGGAAACTGGGGTGATTTCGGTGGGATCAGCGAAGGTTAAGAGGAGGTTTAATATTTACCTTAAAAATTAGAAAGAGTTTCGCTAATGAAAGGCTATTTCTTATCCTTCAGCAAAGGTTTCGGGCTCCAATTCAAAACTGTCACTGAGAGAGTGAGCAGAGGGTTGTTGTCCTGTGGAATGCTTTGTCACAGACGGTGTACAGAAAAAATGCAGTGCATCTTTTAAAGGCAAATGGGATAAATATTTGAAACCGAGGAGGATACATGGCTGTGGGGAAGGTGCGGGGCAGTGGGATTAATTCTGGATCACTCTTGCAAAGGCACAATCAGTAAATTGGCCACCTCCTATGCTGTGAACTCATGGGCTTTAAACTCTGGCCAACACTCTACTCTCAGGTCTTTTCTCCAGTTCTCACAATCAGTGTTTATTTGTTCAATCAAAGGCTCAGACTCTTGGAAAGAACAGTTTATCAGATAAGCTGACCTGTTTCATTCAAGCAGCTCGTTTCTTGACCCATTTGCTTTCCACAAGTGCTCATATCGAAGGTGCCACATTGATGCTTGGACAGGGTTTCTGGTCAAGTAAAAAAACACAGAAAAGGCCCAGCTGAAAATTGTGAGAACTGTCGGTGTAACTCTCAAATCAAATCACTTATCAAAGAAAACATGTGGTCCTCCCTGGTGATTAAATGGCCCCTGGTAGTGTCCCCAGATTGTGTTTTGGTGTCTAATATTTAAATTATCATATTTCATGGTTTTGTATTTCACCTACAGCACTTGCTGTTAACCTATTATGCTGGGAGATACGTGTGTGAATGTCCAGCAGTCGAGGCTGTATATTCTAACAGTCAGTGTGAGGCTTGGTACATAGAATGAGGCATACGTGAACAGCAGGATCCTAAAACCAGGAAGATTTAGTTCCGGCAAGGAAAAAGGAGGAAGGAACAGGAATGTTACACCATCGATGTGTCAATTTAATGAGATACAGTAGTGCAGTGCGTCTGGGATCGGAACTGACACTCCGCGGTCGCAAGTTTGAACCCCTTGTAAATCGTGTGATTGAATTATATAAATCAGGTCATTTGTGTGCAAGGTGCAGGAACTATGGAAACTGCCAGATGGTCACAGAAACCCAGCCGGTTTGGTCATGTCCTCCAGGGAAAGGGAATCCTTCAGGTCTACCTGTCCTGGCCTATATGTCTCTCCAGTTCCATTCTGCCTGGCTGATTCTTCTTATCCCCTGAAGTGGCTAAAAGACAATCTCTCCTTGAGACCCCTGACTGTCCCAGCTGTTCAGTTGGTAGCATGTTCGCCTCTGTTGGAGGTTGTGGCTTCAAATCCCATTTGCTTAACATGAACACATAATCCAGGCTGACACTCTATCACCATCACTGAGGGAGTGCAGCAGTGCCAGACAAGGAGACTTTTCGAGGAGATGCTAAACCAAAGCACAGTCAGCCCTCTCATATAAAAGATATTATGTCACCATTTGAAATGGGAGCAGAGGAGTTCTCCATCTGGTCCCCTGGTCAATATTTATCACTCAATCAACACCACCGAAAAAGCAGGTTGTTTCCAGTCATTACCAGATTGCTGTTTGTGGGAGCTTGCTGTGCTCAAATTGGGTGATGTGTTTCCTGCATTTCAACTGTGGCAGCACTTCATTGGTTGCTTTTGGAACATCCTGAGCTGGAGAAAGGTGCGATTGAAATGCACATTTTTTTTAGAGTTGAGGAATAAGTGCAGCCTTAGCAGCACTGCCCAGATCCCAAGAACAAGTTAAAAGCTCAAGAAACACAAACTCTTCCAGACAAACTCCCAGTTGTTGACATTGATGCAGGGAATTCTGGACTGGTCCTTATTTCAGGAACCTCTTCTCCCCCCTTTAACACAGGAATTACTGGATGAAAACACATCAAGGTCCATCTGGTTCACCTTCTATCATCCTAATAGTCATGTTGTACAGGGAGTTATTGACCAATCACAGCAATGCATCTCTGTCAATGAATCGACAACAGATTCAGACATGAGGGGAGGAAAACCCCCAGTGATGGAAAGCTTCAGGAACCAGAGATCCAAAGTCACCTCTTCCTCCCAGCCAACGCTACACATTCCCCCAATCCCGCTCTGCCAGGTGGCACTCTTAATGTGCCACGTTACTACATGTATCTTGGCAAGCAGGGGAACATAGAAAGGACCTGATTGAATCTCATGCAGCTTGTTCGAAAACCTTGCTATCATGAGAGATTATCAGAGGACTGTTTGTTCCTTTTCATTGTGTTCTTAGACGCCTTATCTCGAATGATTTAATGACTCACATGAACATTCTGTGGGTAAAGTGTGGGCAAGGTGGAGCTGGCACACCAAAGAATGATGTGGCATCTGTGAAAAAGCAAATCAAGGAGAACAACTTCCATTCTAGGCATTGAAACAAGCAATGAGTAGTTTAACTATATGAAAATGAAAGGGGACAGTGTCTCGAAAAGTACTGAACTCACTTCTAATGAGAGGGAAAAGGATGGGGAAAAGCTGACTGTGGCATTGAACCTGTCTCACCCGGGGATGCTGTGATGTCTACACATCAGCCCCCTCCTCCATTTCCACCCGGCACACACAAGACACCCAATCTCCTCAGACAAGGGGGACAAACAGAGAAGACTGTAATCCGATTGAGGGAAACACGTTGCAAAAAGCTCTTAAATCCCAGACGGCAATCACAAAAATTGTGGGAGATCATATCTGAACAATGGGTCCAATGATCCTCTTTATTTCTATATACGGTCATGTTGAACAATCTCAGGACACTGTCTACCTCCTCTACTCATGTATCAAATCCACACTCACTCCACTTGACGGTGACCTGTCCTCAAGGTCAAAGACCCTGTGATCTGGCTGAGATCGAACCAGGTTCAATGCCTACATAACAGCACCTGTCACTGTAGAGGGAGCTTTACTATGTATCTCACCCTGTGCTCTACCTGTCCTGGGAGTGTTTGATGGGGAGAGTGGAGAGGGAGATTTAGTCTGTATCTAACCCTGTGCTGTACCTGTCCTGGGAGTGTTTGATGGGGAGAGTGGAGAGGGAGATTTAGTCTGTATCTAACCCTGTGCTGTACCTGTCCTGGGAGTGTTTGATGGGGAGAGTGGAGAGGGAGATTTAGTCTGTATCGAACCCGTGCTTTCCTTGAACTGAATGTATTGTAACCAGTGTTTCCCAGACAGAAGGATATGGATGAAGAGTTGATGTATTGACGAATACTGGAGAAAGAAGAGTTTAAGGTTTAGTGAAGGTGAGGATTCCTGGTAAAAGAGTGAGAATAACATAAGGCATGGCCTGGTGAGAGGAAGAGAAAGGAAGAGAAGGAGGGACTGAGACACAATTCAGTGTACAGATTTCACCCTCTGAGAGAGAAATTGAGAGACACCAGGAAGTGTACAGATATCACCCTGAGAGAGGGGAGACTGAGAGACAGCAGTCAGGGTACAGATATCACCCTGAGAGAGGGGGGACTGAGAGACACCAGTCAGTGTACAGATATCACCCTGAGAGAGAGGGACTGAGAGCCTCCAGTCTGTGTACAGATATCACCCTGAGAGAGGGGAGACGAGAAGCTGCAGTCAGTGTACAGATATCACCATCTGACAGAGGGACTGAGAGTCACCAGTCAGTGTACAGATATCACCCTCTGAGAGAGGGGAGATGGGAGACTGCAGTCAGTGTACAGATATCACCCTCTGACAGAGGGACTGAGAGTCACCAGTCTGTGTACAGATATCTCCCTGAGAGAGGGGGGACTGAGAGTCACCAGTCTGTGTACAGATATCACCTTGAGAGAGAGGGGACTGACAGAAACCAGTCAGTGTACAGGTATTACTTTGTGAGAGAGGGATTGAGAGAAACCAGTCAATGTACAGATATCACCCTGAGAGAGAGGGGACTGTGAGAAACCAGTCAGTGTACAGATATCACCTTGAGAGAGAGAGGGGATTGAGAGAAACCAGTCAGTGTACAGATATCACCCTGAGAGAGAGGGGACTGAGAGACACCAGTCAGTGTACAGATATCACTCTGTGAGAGAGGGATTGAGAGACACCAGTCAGTGCACAGATATCTCCCTCAGAGAGAGGAACTGCGAGACATCAATCTGTGTACAGATATTTCCCTCAGAGAGGAACTGAGAGACATCAATCTGTGTACAGATATTTCCCTCAGAGAGACGAACTGAGAGACATCAATCTGTGTACAGATATTTCCCTCAGAGAGGAACTGAGAGACATCAATCAGTGTACAGATATCCCCCTGAGAGAGCGCGACTAAGAGACACCAGTTAGTGTACTGATATCACCCTGAGAGAGAGGGACTGGCAGACACCAGTCAGTGTATGGATATCTCCCACAGAGAGAGGAACTGAGAGACACAAATCAGTGTGCAGATATCAGCCTGAGAGAGAGGGACGGAGAGAAACCAGTCAGTGTATTGATAACAGTCGTTAGACTCTGTTTCTTGAATTTGCTGAATTTGGGAGGTGATCCGTTCTGCTGCCTCGTCACACCCTGGGTGGATAAACTGCCCCCACATGTAAACAAGCTTCTGTCAAACTTCTGCCCAACTCCACGACTGCCAAGGCAGAGACCCCACATCCTCCATCCTCCTCCAACCCGCAGCCAAAGAAACTCACCCTCTGTTGTTTTCTGCCTAAAACAGGGGCCTTGTTTCAGTATGCCCGTGGATTCTCATAGATTGGACAGGCCGGGGTTGGTAGCCAGAAAAATGAGCACATGCTCCTCGGTGATCCAATTAATGCTTTATCTTTTGGCTGACATTTCATCGCCTTTGCCATGCTTGTCAGAAAGATTGATTCAAGCTTAAATCAGAGCGTCACCTGTTCTAAACAGAGCCAAAACCTGCTCAGCAGGTCTGTTCATAAAATGTATATAAACCCTGAGTCCGCAGTGTACAATGCACCACACCAACTGGCAGACAACTCACCGCAACCATGAAATACCTGTGTCTCCTTCTATTCGTCCTGATTGCAGGGGTCATAGCAGGTAAGGAACAAAGTGCTGTCTTATTCATTCACTGATGTTAGACAGTTTTGGAACTATGGAATACCTGTCCTTGCAGCCTCTGGACAGAGCTCTGTGTGTCCAGTGTAGATCAAGACAGAGCTCACGGCCTCTAGACAGAGCTCTGTGTGTACGGTGTACATCATGGACTGAGACTGTGTCCTCTGGGTGGAGCACCGAGATTCCAGTAGCAACATAGGAACAGGAGGAGGCCATTCAGCCCCTTGGATCCTGTTCTGCCATTCAATGTGATCATAACTGATTTGCGACTCACTCCATATACCTGCCTTTGCCCCATATCCCTCAAGACTTGTGAAAAAAAAACAATGTCAGTTTTAAAATTAACAATTCATTTGGCATTAATTGGAATTTGCAGAAGAGAGTTCCAAACTTCTACCAGCCTGTGTATGAAGAAATGTTTCCTAATTTCACTCCTGCAGGATCTGGCTCTAAGTTTTGAACAGTTCCCTCGAGTCCTGAACTCCTTCACCAGCGGAAATAATTTCCCACTACCTACCCTATATTTTCCCTTTAATTGCTGAAAACTTCAATCAATTAACCCCTTAACCTTCTAAATTCCAGGGAATACAGCCCTAGTGTGTGTAATTGCTCCTTGTAATTTAACCCTTGAATGTAAGCATCATTCTGGTAAATCTACACTGCACTCCCTCCATGCCAATATATCCTTGCTAAGGTGTGTTGCCCAGAACTGCTCACAGTAACTCCAGGTGTGGTCTAATCAGGGCTGTGTATAGCTGAAGCATGACTTCAATCCACTTGTATTTTCATTTTCTCCATATAAAGGCCAGTAGTCCATTGCCTATTTGATTATTTTCCGTCGTTGTTCAGGACATTTTAATGATCTGTGTCCCTGGGCTCCCAAGTATCTTTGGACATTCACTGTTTCTATCATTTTCATCATATAGAAACTTTCCTGTTCTATGCTTTTTAAGCCCATATGGTTAACCTCACATCTGTCTACATTGAAACCCATTTGTTACTGTTTCATTTCATCATTTAATGTAACAATAGCTCTTTGTAATTTTACTCTTCCATCTACACTGCTTGCAATGCCCCCTAATTTGGAAATGTGGCTTGCTGTCCCATAAGTCATTGTTAAATACAGTGAAGAATTGAGGATCCAATCCAGATTAGTTTAGAGATACAGCACTGAAACTGGCCCTTCGGCCCACCGAGTCTGTGCCGACCATCAACCACCCATTTATACTAATCCTACACTAATCCCATATTCCTATCACATCCCCACCTGTCCCTATATAGTTCCCTACCACCTACCTATACTAGGGGCAATTTATAATGGCCAATTAACCTATCAACCTGCAAGTCTTTGGCATGTGGGAGGAAACCGGAGCACCCGGAGAAAACCCACGCAGACACAGGGAGAACTTGCAAACTCCACACAGGCAGTACCCAGAATCAAACCCGGGTCCCTGGAGCTGTGAGGCTGCAGTGCTAACCACTGCGCCACTGTGCCGCCCACCTCTTGACTCTACGAAAAGCAACAACAGCTCATTTCCAATCCTGCTCAAGAAATCCCAAACTCTGGTCAATCAGCTTGTGATTCGATAACACAGGGAGGGCACCCGCTGTTTCCACTGTCAGAAGGGTCGGTAACTAGAGGGCACAGATTTCAGAAAATTCACAAAAATGTCACAGAGGCGAACGTGAATAGAAAGGAGACACACACCCCAATGAAAACAAATGCTGAGATTGTGCAGCAGGCAATCTTAACACAAATCTGTTTCTCTCCACAGATCCCATTGCCGATGGTAAATATTGCATTCTGAGAATTTATTGTCAATTTTTGCATGTTTAATCTCACGAAGACAAAATTGTAGACTATGAGTGAAACTGTTCAGAATTACCAAACCCAAATCCCTTCACTGTACCATCCCGCTGCTCATTGGAGCAGAGACTTTCTGAGCAGCTCAGGTCTCTGACCTGTCCTGAGATGTGATCATTGGCCAGATCGCAATGTGGATTTATCTGAGATGATCTTTCAACATTGATTAAAATGTGCTGCGTCTTTACAATACTGGAATGAACTTGATTTTTCCACTGACATGTTTAACAGTTGCATTAAGTAGTGGACAAGGGAAATTTACAACTGTCCATTCATACATTTATCACAAAGATTCAGGCAGAAGATTTATCTGTTGAAATCAAGCCGCAGTGAATGGTAAAATGAATTAGCTCATAAAATTTTAACCAATCCATACTTTGGGAAAACAGAGATGAATAACTATTTTACTCCCTGCTTTTGGTGCAAGAGGTTAGACATTTGTATGAGAGAGTGCGGAGATGATCAAGCTGAAATGAAATCAGTATGAATGGTCATGTCAAGTTAATGTTTGAAAGTTCCACACCAATTTCTAATCTGTGCAATACTGAATGTTTTAATTGTTGAACTGTTTGTGTCGAAAATGTGAATCTTCACATGCTTCTCTGCAATCTTAACACAAATCTGTTTCCCCGCCACAGAGAAAAAAGATAAGAAAGACAAAGGTAAATATTTTTCTGACGAGAATATTTTTGTCCGATTGTTGCATGTTTAAATCTCCAGAAACAATGCAGAGCCAAACTGTTCACAATTCCAAACCCAAATCCCTTCACTGCACTATCATGATGCACATTGGCTGCTTCTCCTGTGTTCCAAAACAGGTGTAAAGGTGTAAATTTCCTCTGGGTGTTATTAGTGAGAGAATGCAATCATCTGCATGAACAAACAAACTGATTGGAGCAAGGACTTTCTGAGCAGCTCAGGTCTCTGCCCTGCCCTGAGATGTGATCATTGTCAGACCCCAGTGTTAGATTTATCCAAGTTGATATTTGAACAAAATGGATTAAAATGTGTTGCATCCTTGTCACACAGCAGTGAACTTTATTCTGCAATTAACTGTTTAAGAGCTTCATTAAGTCGCGGCCAGTGGAATGTCACACAGCTCAGAACTTAATTGTCCACTAACATTTTTATCACAACAATTAAGCGAGTAAAGGTATAAACATTGGCATAAAGAGGGTGCCATAAGTAAAATAGATTTAGTTTGTAAAGATTTTTTTTAAAAGCACTTTGTGTAAACAGAGATGAACAACTAGTTGAGTCCCTGAGTTTGGTGCAAGAGGTTAGATGTTCGTAGGAGAGGGTGCACAGATGAATAATCTTAAACGAAATCAGTATTAATGAAAATGTCCATTTCATGTTTGAAAGATCGACTTCAATTCCTGATCAGTGCAAGACTGAATGTTTCAATTACTGAACTGATTGTGTTCAAAATGTGAATCTCCACTTGAATCTCAGCAGACAGTGTTAACACAAATTTGTTTTTCCACACAGGAGATTATCCTCCTGGAGGCCATGGTAAATATTATTAGTCTGAGAACTTATTGTCAATATTTTGCGTGTTTTAATCTCCAAAAGCAATAATGCAGACACTCTGATAGATACTGTTCCCAATACCCACACACCAATCCCCACACTGCACCATCCCGCTGCTCATTGGCTGCTCCTCATCTGAACTAAAACAGTTAAATGTCTCAATTTCCTGATTGATATTAGTGACAGAATGCATTCATCTGACCGTCTCCCACCATTTCACAGCACGAAATTCCCAACCTCCAAGCTGGTCCCGGACGAGAAGTTTAGCGACCACTTTCAAAACCTGCAGTGGTTGTGTTCAGCTCCTGCCCAGGAAGTCTGAATTTCCCCGGTCTCACAGTGATTACACTGGGAGTGTTCCAGTTTCAATTCAATGCTGGGACAGCGGAAAATCTCTGGAATCCTGGCCATGTGCCGGAGGGACACAAAATCCCAGGCAACACGGAGCAGGGTCACAACTGCAGCAGAGGCGGATTTCTGCTCAAACATCCTTCAACAGCAAGTGCTCAGCACAAGGACTTCAGTGATGGAGAGAGAGTAGAGAAGTGGGGATTGTTCCCCTTTGAGGAAAGAAAGTTAAGGGGAGATTTAATCCCGATGTGCAGAATTAAGACAGTTTTTAATTGGGTAAACAAGGAGAAATTGTTTCCACTGGCAGAAGGGCCAGTAACAGGAGGACATAAATTTAAGATATTTCATAAAATATGTCAGGGGGTGAACATGAATAGAATGTAGACACAGTACCCAATGAAAACCACCACAGAGATTGTATGGTAGCTCTCAATAATGCAATGAATAAAATGACTTGTATCTATGACATTTTTTGAAAGGCTTTCATCTTCCTGCTGGACAGGATACATTCAGAAATAGCAAGAACAAACAAATCGATTGGAGCAAAGTCTTCCAGAGCAGCTCAGGTCTCTGTCCTGTCCTGAGATGTGATCATTGGGTAGACCCCAGTGTAGATTTATCCAAATTCATATTTCAACATTGATTAAAAAGTGCTGTATCTTTATCATGTCGGAGTAAACATTTTTGTTTCCACTGAAATGTTTAACAGTTGCATTAAGTAGTGGTCAGGACAATGTTATAACAGTCCACTAATGCATTTATCAAAAAGATTCAGGCAGAAAAATAAAACGGTGAAATCAAGCCACTGTGAATGATAAAATTAATTCGCTCATAAAAAATTTTAAAAATCCATACTTTGGGAAAACAGAGATGAATAACTATTTTACTCCCTGCTTTTGGTGCAAGAGGTTAGACATTTGTATGAGAGAGTGCGGAGATGAACAAGCTTAAATCAAATCAGTATCAATGGTAACGTCAAGTTAATGATTGAGATTTCCACACCAATCCCGAATCCATGCAATACTGAATGTTTCAATTGCTGAACTGATTGTGTTGAAAATGTGAATCTTCACTTGATTCTCTGTAATCTTAACACAAATCTGTTTCCCTGCCTCCCCGCACCCCAAGGGAAAAGGGTAGGAAATACAGTGGTAAATATTTTAATGACGAGAATTTTTTATCCGATTGTTGCATGTTTAAAGCTCCAGAAACAGTAATGCAGAGTGAAACTGTTCACAATTCCCAAACCTAAATCCATTCACTGCACTATCCGGCTGCTCATTGGCTGCTTCTCCTGTGTTCCAAAATGGGTAAAGGTGCAAATTTCCTCTGGGTGATATTAGTGAGAGAATGCAATCATCTGCATGAACAAACAAACTGATTGGAGCAAGGACTTTCTGAGCAGTTCAGGTCTCTGCCCTCCTCTGAGATGTGATCATTGGTCAGACTCCAGTGTAGATTTATCCAAGTTGATATTTGAACAAAATGGATTAAAATGTGTTGCATCCTTGTCACGCAGCAGTGGGCTGAGAGGTGGCAGATGGAGTTCAACCTGGAAAAGTGTGAAGTGATTCATTTTGGAAGGGCGAATTTGAATGCGGAATACAGGCTTAAAGACAGCATTCTTGATACTGTGGAGGAACAGAGGGATCTTGGGGTCCATGTCCATAGATCGCTCAAAGTTGCCACCCAAGTTGATAAGGTTGTTAAGAAGGTATATGGTGTGTTGGCTTTCATTAACAGGGGGATTGAGTTGAAGAGCCGCGAGGTTATGCTGCAGCCCAATAAGGCCCTGGTTCGACCACACTTGGAATATTGTGTTCAGTTCTGGTCGCCTCATTATAGGAAGGATGTGGAAGCTTTAGAGAGGGTGCAGAGGAGATTTACCAGGATGCTGCCCGGACTGGAGGGCATGTCCTACAAAGAAAGATTGAGGGAGCTAGGGCTTTTCTCATTGGAGCGAAGAAGGATGAGAGGTGACTTGATAGAGGGGTACAAGATGATGAGAGGCATAGTTAGAGTGGATAGTCAGAGACATTTTCCCAGGGTGGAAAGGGCTATCACCAGGGGGCATAATTTTAAGGTGATTGGAGGAAGGTTTCGGGGAGATGTCAGAGGTAGGTTCTTTACACAGAGAGTGGCGGGTGCGTGGAATGCGCTGCCAGCGGTGGCAGTAGAAGCAGATACATTAGGGACATTTAAGAGACTCTTGGATAGGTACATGGATGATAGTAGAATGAAGGGTAGGTAGTTACTTAGATCTTAGAGGAGGTTAAAGGTTCGGCACAACATCGTGGGCCGAAGGGCCTGTATTGTTCTATGTTCTATGTTCTATGTTCTATGTTCTAGCAGTGAACTTCATTTTGCAATTAACTGTTTCACAGCTTCATTAAGTCACAGCCAGGGGAATGTCACACAGCTCAGAACTTAATTGTCCACTAACATTTTTATCACAACAATAAAGCGAGTATAGGGATAAACATCGGCATAAAGAGTGTGCAAATAGTGAAATTAATTTTGTTTGCAAAGATTTCAAAAAAACACACTTTTTGAAAACAGAGATGAACAACGAGTTGAATCCCTACGTTTTGTGCAAGAGGTTAGATATTCAGAGGAAAGGGTGCACAGATGAATAAGCTTAAATTATATCAGTGTCAGTGATAATGTCCTGTAATGTTTGAAAGATCGACTTCAATCCCTAATCCGTGCAATACTGAATGTTTCAGTTGCTGAACTGATTGTGAACAAAATGCTAATCTCCACTTGAATCTCAGCAGACAATGTTAACACAAATCTGTTTCTCCACACAGGATATTATCCTCATCCAGACCATGGTAAATATGTTTACTCTGAGAATTTATTGTCAATTTTTTGGGGTGTTTTAATCTCCAGAAACAATAATGCCGACAGTCTCAGAGATACTGTTCACATTACCCACACACCAACACCTTCACTGCACCATCTCGCTGCTCATTGGCTGCCTCTCATCTGCACCAAAACAGTTCATGGTGTCAATTTCCACTGTTTGATATTATTGACATTGATCTGACCGTCTCCCACCATTTCACAGCGTGAAATTCCCAACCTCAATCCTTATCACCGACGAGAAGTTTAGCGTCCTCTATCAAAAGCTGCAGTGACGGGTTTCAGCTCCTCTCCAGGAAATCTGAATTGCCCCACTCTCACGCTGAGACGGTGATAACACTGGGTGTGTTCCGGTTTCCCTCAAATTCTGGGACAGTGGAAAATCCCTGGAATCCTGCCCATGTGCTCGAGGGGCAAAATGTTCTTGGAAACACGGAGCAGGATCACCACTGCAGCAGAGGCAGATTTCTGCCCAAACATTCTTCAACTGCAACAGTCCTCAGCACAAGGACTTCAGTGATGGAGAGAGACAGGAGAAGCGGGGATTGTTCTCCTTAGAGAAAAGAATGTTCAGGGGAGATTTATTCCCGATGTTCAGAATTAAGACAGTTTTTGATTGGGTAAAGAAGGAGAAATTGTTTCCACTGGCAGGAGGGTCAGGAACCAGAGAACAGAAATGTAAGATATTTCGCAAAGATATCGGGGGCAACATGAATAGAAATTAGACACAGTCCCCAATGAAAACCACCACTGAGACTGCGCAGTGGCTCTCAAGATCACAAAGAATAAAATGCATTGATTCTGTGACATTTGTCGAGAGGCTTTCATCTTCCTGCTGGACAGGACACATTCAGGAATAGCAAGAACAAACAAATCGATTGGAGCAAAGACTTCCAGAGCAGCTCAGGTCTCTGTCCTGTCCTGAGATATGATCATTGGGTAGACCCCAGTGTAGATTTATCCAAATTCATATTTCAACATTGATGAAAAATTGCTGTATCTTTATCTTGTTGAAGTGAACATGTTTTTTCCCACTGAAATGTTTAACCGCTGCATTAAGTAGTGGAGAGGAGAATGTTATAACTGTCCAGTAAGGCATTTATCACAAAGATTCAGGCAGAAAACCTATAGGTTGAAATCAAGCCGCTGTGAATGATAAAATTAATTAGCTCATAAAATTTAAACCAATCCATACTTTGGAAAACAGAGATGAATAACTATTTTACTCCCGGCTTTTGGTGCAAGAGGTTAGACACTTGTATGAGAGAGTGCAGAGATGATCAACCTGAAATGAAATCAGTATGAATGGTCATGTCAAGTTACTGTTTGAAAGTTCCACACCAATTTCTAATCCGCGTAATATGGAATGTTTTAATTGCTGAACTGTTTGTGTCGAAAATGTGAATCTTCACTTGATTCTCTGCAATCTTAACACAAATCTGTTTCCCCACCACAGGGAAAAAAGATGCAAAATACGATGGTTAATATTTTTCTGACGAGAATATTTTTGTCCGACTGTTGCATGTTTAAATCTCCAGAAACAATGCAGAGCCAAACTGTTCACAATTCCAAACCCAAATCCCTTCAATGCACTATCCTGCTGCACATTGGCTGCTTCTCCTGTGTTCCAAAACAGGTGTAAAGGTGTAAATTTCCTCTGGGTGATATTATTGAGTGAGTGCATTCATCTGCATGAACAAACAAACTGATTGGAGCAAGGACTTTCTGAGCAGCTCAGGTCTCTGTCTCTGCCCTGCCCTGAGATGTGATCATTGCCAGATCCCAGTGTTAGATTTATCAAAGTTGATATTTGAATAAAATGGATTAAAATGTGTTGCATCCTTGTCACACAGCAGTGAACTTTATTTTGCAATTAACTGTTTAACAGCTTCATAAAGTCACAGCCAGGGGAATGTCACACAGCTCAGAACTTAATTGTCCACTAACATTTTTATCACAACAATAAAGCGAGTAAAGGTATAAACATCGGCATAAAGAGTGTGCGAATAGTGAAATTAATATCGTTTGCAAAGATTTCAAAAAAACACACTTTTTGAAAACAGAGATGAACAACGAGTTGAGTCCCTGCGTTTTATGCAAGAGGTTAGATATTCAGAGGAAAGGGTGCACAGATGAATAAACTTAAATTATATCAGTGTCAGTGATAATGTCCTGTAATGTTTGAAAGATCGACTTCAATCCCTAATCCGTGCAATACTAAATGTTTCAGTTGCTGAACTGATTGTCAACAAAATGTTAATCTCCATTGAATCTCAGCAGACAATGTTAACACAAATCTGTTTCTCCACACAGGATATTATCCTCATCCAGACCATGGTAAATATGTTTACTCTGAGAATATATTGTCAATTTTTTGGGGTGTTTTAATCTCCAGAAACAATAATGCCGACAGTCTGTGAGATGCAGTTCACATTACCCACACACCAACACCTTCACTGCACCATCTCGCTGCTCATTGGCTGCTTCTCATCTGCACCAAAACAGTTCATGGTGTAAATTTCCTCTGGTTGATGTTAGTGACATTGATCTGCCCGTCTCCCACCATTTCACAGCGTGAAATTCCCAACCTCAATCCTTATCACCGACGAGAAGTTTAGCGTCCTCCATCAAAAGCAGCAGTGACGGATTTCAGCTCCTCTCCAGGAAATCTGAATTGCCCCACTCTCACGCTGAGACACTGATGAAACTGGGAGTGTTCCGGTTTCACTCAAATTCTGGGACAGTGGTAAATCCCTGGAATCCTGGCCATGTGCTCGAGTGGCAAAATGTTTGAGGGAACACGGAGCAGGATCACCACTGCAGCAGTAGCGGATTTCTGCCCAAACATCCTTCAACTGCAACAGTCCTCAGCACAAGGACTTCAGTGATGGAGGAGACAGGAGAAGCGGGGATTGTTCTCCTTCGAGGAAAGAATGTTCAGGGGAGATTTAATCCCGATGTTCAGAATTCAGACAGTTTTTGATTGGGGAAAGAAGGAGAAATTGTTTCCACTGGCAGGAGGGTCAGTAACCAGAGAACAGAAATGTAAGATATTTCGCAAAGATATCGAGGGCAACATGAATAGAAATTAGGCACAGTCCCCAATGAAAACCACCACTGAGACAGCGCAGTAGCTCTCAAGATCACAATGAATAAAATGACTTTATTCTGTGACATTTGTCGAGAGGCTTTCATCTTCCTGCTGGACAGGACACATTCAGGAATAGCAAGAACAAACAAATCGATTGGAGAAAAGACTTCCAGAGCAGCTCAGGTCTCTGTCCTGTCCTGAGATGTGATCATTGGGCAGACGCCAGTGTAGATTTATCCAAATTCATATTTCAACATTGATTAAAAAGTGCTGTATCTTTATCATGTCGGAGTAAACATTTATTTTCCCACTGAAATGTTTAACAGTTGCATTAAGTAGTGGAGAGGAGAATGTTATAACAGTCCACTAATGCATTTATCAAAAATATATAGGCAGAAAAATTAAACGGTGAAATCAAGCCACTGTGAATGATAAAATTAATTCGCTCATAAAAAATTTTTAAAATCCATACTTTGGGAAAACAGAGATGAATAACTATTTTACTCCCTGCTTTTGGTGCAAGAGGTTAGACATTTGTATGAGAGAGTGCGGAGATGAACAAGCTTAAATCAAATCAGTATCAATGGTAACGCATGTTAATGATTGAAATTTCCACACCAATCCCGAATCCATGCAATACTGAATGTTTCAATTGCTGAACTGATTGTGTTGAAAATGTGAATCTTCACTTGATTCTCTGCAATCTTAACACAAATCTGTTTCCCTGCCTCCCCGCACCCCAAGGGAAAAGGGTAGGAAATACAGTGGTAAATATTTTAATGACGAGAATTTTTTATCCGATTGTTGCATGTTTAAAGCTCCAGAAACAGTAATGCAGAGTGAAACTGTTCACAATTCCCAAACCTAAATCCATTCACTGCACTATCCGGCTGCTCATTGGCTGCTTCTCCTGTGTTCCAAAATGGGTAAAGGTGCAAATTTCCTCTGGGTGATATTAGTGAGAGAATGCAATCATCTGCATGAACAAACAAACTGATTGGAGCAAGGACTTTCTGAGCAGTTCAGGTCTCTGCCCTCCTCTGAGATGTGATCATTGGTCAGACTCCAGTGTAGATTTATCCAAGTTGATATTTGAACAAAATGGATTAAAATGTGTTGCATCCTTGTCACGCAGCAGTGGGCTGAGAGGTGGCAGATGGAGTTCAACCTGGAAAAGTGTGAAGTGATTCATTTTGGAAGGGCGAATTTGAATGCGGAATACAGGCTTAAAGACAGCATTCCTGGTACTGTGGAGGAACAGAGGGATCTTGGGGTCCATGTCCATAGATCGCTCAAAGTTGCCACCCAAGTTGATAGGGTTGTTAAGAAGGTATATGGTGTGTTGGCTTTCATTAACAGGGGGATTGAGTTTAAGAGCTGCGAGGTTATGCTGCAGCCCTATAAGGCCCTGGTTCGACCACACTTGGAATATTGTGTTCAGTTCTGGTCGCCTCATTATAGGAAGGATGTGGAAGCTTTAGAGAGGGTGCAGAGGAGATTTACCAGGATGCTGCCCGGACTGGAGGGCATGTCCTACGAAGAAAGATTGAGGGAGCTAGGGCTTTTCTCATTGGAGCGAAGAAGGATGAGAGGTGACTTGATAGAGGGGTACAAGATGATGAGAGGCATAGTTAGAGTGGATAGTCAAAGACTTTTTCCCAGGGTGGAAAGGGCTATCACCAGGGGGCATAATTTTAAGGTGATTGGAGGAAGGTTTCGGGGAGATGTCAGAGGTAGGTTCTTTACACAGAGAGTGGTGGGTGCGTGGAATGCGCTGCCAGCGGTGGCAGTAGAAGCAGATACATTAGGGACATTTAAGAGACTCTTGGATAGGTACATGGATGATAGTAGAATGAAGGGTAGGTAGTTACTTAGATCTTAGAGGAGGTTAAAGGTTCGGCACAACATCGTGGGCCGAAGGGCCTGTACTGTGCTGTACTGTTCTATGTTCTATGTTCAATGTACTAGCAGTGAACTTCATTTTGCAATTAACTGTTTCACAGCTTCATTAAGTCACAGCCAGGGGAATGTCACACAGCTCAGAACTTAATTGTCCACTAACATTTTTATCACAACAATAAAGCGAGTATAGGTATAAACATCGGCATAAAGAGTGTGCAAATAGTGAAATTAATTTTGTTTGCAAAGATTTCAAAAAAACACACTTTTTGAAAACAGAGATGAACAACGAGTTGAGTCCCTGCGTTTTGTGCAAGAGGTCAGATATTCAGAGGAAAGGGTGCACAGATGAATAAACTTAAATTATATCAGTGTCAGTGATAATGTCCTGTAATGTTTGAAAGATCGACTTCAATCCCTAATCCGTGCAATACTGAATGTTTCAGTTGCTGAACTGATTGTGAACAAAATGCTAATCTCCACTTGAATCTCAGCAGACAATGTTAACACAAATCTGTTTCTCCACACAGGATATTATCCTCATCCAGACCATGGTAAATATGTTTACTCTGAGAATTTATTGTCAATTTTTTGGGGTGTTTTAATCTCCAGAAACAATAATGCCGACAGTCTCAGAGATACTGTTCACATTACCCACACACCAACACCTTCACTGCACCATCTCGCTGCTCATTGGCTGCCTCTCATCTGCACCAAAACAGTTCATGGTGTCAATTTCCTCTGTTTGATATTAGTGACATTCATCTGACCGTCTCCCACCATTTCACAGCGTGAAATTCCCAACCTCAATCCTTATCACCGACGAGAAGTTTATCGTCCTCTATCAAAAGCTGCAGTGACGGGTTTCAGCTCCTCTCCAGGAAATCTGAATTGCCCACTCTCACGCTGAGACGGTGATTACACTGGGAGTGTTCCGGTTTCCCTCAAATTCTGGGACAGTGGTAAATCCCTGGAATCCTGGCCATGTGCTCGAGGGGCAAAATGTTCTAGCAAACACGGAGCAGGATCACCACTGCAGCAGAGGCAGATTTCTGCCCAAACATTCTTCAACTGCAACAGTCCTCAGCACAAGGACTTCAGTGATGGAGAGAGACAGGAGAAGCTGGGGTTGTTCTCCTCAGAGAAAAGAATGTTCAGGGGAGATTTAATCCCGATGTTCAGAATTAAGACAGTTTTTGATTGGGTAAAGAAGGAGAAATTGTTTCCACTGGCAGGTGGGTCAGGAACCAGAGAACAGAAATGTAAGATATTTCGCAAAGATATCGGGGGCAACATGAATAGAAATTAGGCACAGTCCCCAATGAAAACCACCACTGAGACTGCGCAGTGGCTCTCAAGATCACAAAGAATAAAATGCATTGATTCTGTGACATTTGTCGAGAGGCTTTCATCTTCCTGCTGGACAGGACACATTCAGGAATAGCAAGAACAAACAAATCGATTGGAGCAAAGACTTCCAGAACTCTGTCCTGTCCTGAGATATGATCATTGGGTAGACCCCAGTGTAGATTTATCCAAATTCATATTTCAACATTGATGAAAAATTGCTGTATCTTTATCTTGTTGAAGTGAAGATGTTTTTTTCCACTGAAATGTTTAACCGCTGCATTAAGTAGTGGAGAGGAGAATGTTATAACTGTCCAGTAAGGCATTTATCACAAAGATTCAGGCAGAAAACCTATAGGTTGAAATCAAGCCGCTGTGAATGATAAAATTAATTAGCTCATAAAAATTTAAACCAATCCATACTTTGGGAAAACAGAGATGAGTAACTATTTTACTCCCTGCTTTTGGTGCAAGAGGTTAGACACTTGTATGAGAGAGTGCAGAGATGATCAACCTGAAATGAAATCAGTATGAATAGTCATGTCAAGTTAATGTTTGAAAGTTCCACACCAATTTCTAATCCGCGTAATATGGAATGTTTTAATTGCTGAACTGTTTGTGTCGAAAATGTGAATCTTCACTTGATTCTCTGCAATCTTAACACAAATCTGTTTCCCCACCACAGGGAAAAAAGGTGGAAAATACGATGGTAAATATTTTTCTGACGAGAATATTTTTGTCCGACTGTTGCATGTTTAAATCTCCAGAAACAATGCAGAGCCAAACTGTTCACAATTCCAAACCCAAATCCCTTCAATGCACTATCCTGCTGCACATTGGCTGCTTCCCCTGTGTTCCAAAACAGGTGTAAAGGTGTAAATTTCCTCTGGGTGACATAAGTAAGAGAATGCATTCATCTGCATGAACAAACAAACTGATTGGTGCACGGACTTTCTGAGCAGCTCAGGTCTCTGCCCTGCCCTGCCCTGAGATGTGATCATTTCCAGATCCCAGTGTTAGATTTATCTAAGTTGATATTTGAATAAAATGGATTAAAATGTCTTGCATCCTTGTCATGCAGCAGTGAACTTTATTTTGCAATTAACTGTTTAACAGCTTCATTAAGTCACAGCCAGGGAATGTCACACAGCTCAGAACTAAATTGTCTACGAATATTATTATCACAATAATTAAGCGAGTAAAGGTATAAACATCGGCAAAAAGAAAGTGCAAATAGTAACATTAATTTTGGTTGCAAAGATTTCAAAAAAACACGCTTGTTTAAAACAGAGATGAACAACTAGTTGAATCCCTGCGTTGTGTGCAAGAGGTTAGATATTCATCGTAGAGCAGAAATGAAGAAGCTTAAATGATATCAGTGTCAATGATAATGCCCATTTAATGTTTGAAAGATCCACTTCAAACCCTAATCCGTGCAATACTGAATGTTTCAGTTGCTGAACTGATTGTGAACCAAATGTTAATCTCCACTTGAATCTCAGCAGACAATGTTAACACAAATCTGTTTCTCCACACAGGATATTATCCTTATGGAGACCATGGTAAATATGTTTACTCTGAGAATATATTGTCAATTTTTTGGGGTGTTTTACTCTCCAGAAACAATAATGCCGACAGTCTGTGAGATACAGTTCACATTACCCACACACCAACACCTTCACTGCACCATCTCGCTGCTCATTGGCTGCTTCTCATGTGCACCAAAACAGCTCATGGTGTAAATTTCCTCTGTTTGATCTTAGTGACATTCATCTGACCGTCTCCCACCATTTCACAGCGTGAAATACCCAACCTCAATCCTTATCACCGACGAGAAGTTTAGCGTCCTCTCTCAAAAGCTGCAGTGACAATTCTGGGACAGTGGTAAATCCCTGGAATCCTGGCCATGTGCTCGAGTGGCAAAATGTTTGAGGGAACACGGAGCAGGATCACCACTGCAGCAGAGGCGGATTTCTGCCCAAACATCCTTCAACTGCAACAGTCCTCAGTACAAGGACTTCAGTGATGGAGGAGACAGGAGAAGCGGGGATTGTTCTCCTTCGAGGAAAGAATGTTCAGGGGAGATTTAATCCCGATGTTCAGAATTAAGACAGTTTTTGATTGGGTAAAGAAGGAGAAATTGTTTCCACTGGCAGGAGGGTCAGTAACCAGAGAACAGAAATGTAAGATATTTCGCAAAGATATCGGGGGCAACATGAATAGAAATTAGGCACAGTCCCCAATGAAAACCAAAACTGAGACTGCGCAGTAGCTCTCAAGATCACAATGAATAAAATGACTTTATTCTGTGACATTTGTCGAGAGGCTTTCATCTTCCTGCTGGACAGGACACATTCAGGAATAGCAAGAACAAACAAATCGATTGGAGAAAAGACTTCCAGAGCAGCTCAGGTCTCTGTCCTGTCCTGAGATATGATCATTGGGTAGACCCCAGTGTAGATTTATCCAAATTCATATTTCAACATTGATGAAAAATTGCTGTATCTTTATCTTGTTGAAGTGAACATTTTTTTTCCACTGAAATGTTTAACCGCTGCATTAAGTAGTGGAGAGGAGAATGTTATAACTGTCCAGTAAGGCATTTGTCACAAAGATTCAGGCAGAAAACTTATAGGTTGAAATCAAGCCGCTGTGAATGATAAAATTAATTCGCTCATAAAATTTAAACCAATCCATACTTTGGGAAAACAGAGATGAATAACTATTTTACTCCCTGCTTTTGGTGCAAGAGGTTAGACACTTGTATGAGAGAGTGCAGAGATGATCAACCTGAAATGAAATCAGTATGAATAGTCATGTCAAGTTAATGTTTGAAAGTTCCACACCAATTTCTAATCCGCGTAATATGGAATGTTTTAATTGCTGAACTGTTTGTGTCGAAAATGTGAATCTTCAATTGATTCTCTGCAATCTGAACACAAATCTGTTTCCCCGCCACAGCGAAAAAATATCCAAAATACGATGGTAAATATTTTTCTGACGAGAATATTTTTGTCCGACTGTTGCATGTTTAAATCTCCAGAAACAATGCAGAGCCAAACTGTTCACAATTCCAAACCCAAATCCCTTCAATGCACTATCCTGCTGCACATTGGCTGCTTCTCCTGTGTTCCAAAACAGGTGTAAAGGTGTAAATTTCCTCTGGGTGATATTAGTGAGAGAATGCATTCATCTGCATGAACAAACAAACTGATTGGAGCAAGGACTTTCTGAGCAGCTCAGGTCTCTGTCTCTGCCCTGCCCTGAGATGTGATCATTGCCAGATCCCAGTGTTCGATTTATCTAAGTTGATATTTGAATAAAATGGATTAAAATGTGTTGCATCCTTGTCACACAGCAGTGAACTTTATTTTGCAATTAACTGTTTAACAGCTTCATTAAGTCACAGCCAGGGGAATGTCACACAGCTCAGAACTTAATTGTCCACTAACATTTTTATCACAACAATAAAGCGAGTAAAGGTATAAACATCGGCAAAAAGAAAGTGCAAATAGTAACATTAATTTTGGTTGCAAAGATTTCAAAAAAACACGCTTGTTTAAAACAGAGATGAACAACTAGTTGAATCCCTGCGTTGTGTGCAAGAGGTTAGATATTCATCGTAGAGCAGAAATGAAGAAGCTTAAATGATATCAGTGTCAATGATAATGCCCTTTTAATGTTTGAAAGATCCACTTCAAACCCTAATCCGTGCAATACTGAATGTTTCAGTTGCTGAACTGATTGTGAACAAAATGTTAATCTCCACTTGAATCTCAGCAGACAATGTTAACACAAATCTGTTTCTCCACACAGGATATTATCCTTATGGAGACCATGGTAAATATGTTTACTCTGAGAATATATTGTCAACTTTTTGGGGTGTTTTACTCTCCAGAAACAATAATGCCGACTGTCTGTGAGATACAGTTCACATTACCCACACACCAACACCTTCACTGCACCATCTCGCTGCTCATTGGCTGCTTCTCATCTGCACCAAAACAGCTCATGGTGTAAATTTCCACTGTTTGATCTTAGTGACATTCATCTGACCGTCTCCCACCATTTCACAGCGTGAAATTCCCAACCTCAATCCTTATCACCGACGAGAAGTTTATCGTCCTCTCTCAAAAGCTGCAGTGGCGGATTTCAGCTCCTCTCCAGGAAATCTGAATTGCCCCACTCTCACGCTGAGACACTGATGAAACTGGGAGTGTTCCGGTTTCACTCAAATTCTGGGACAATGGTAAATCCCTGGAATCCTGGCCATGTGCTCGAGTGGCAAAATGTTTGAGGGAACACGGAGCAGGATCACCACTGCAGCAGAGGCGGATTTCTGCCCAAACATCCTTCAACTGCAACAGTCCTCAGCACAAGGACTTCAGTGATGGAGGAGACAGGAGAAGCGGGGATTGTTCTCCTCAGAGAAAAGAATGTTCAGGGGAGATTTAATCCCGATGTTCAGAATTAAGACAGTTTTTGATTGGGGAAAGAAGGAGAAATTGTTTCCACTGGCAGGAGGGTCAGGAACCAGAGAACAGAAATGTAAGATATTTCGCAAAGATATCGGGGGCAACATGAATAGAAATTAGGCACAGTCCCCAATGAAAACCACCACTGAGACTGCGCAGTGGCTCTCAAGATCACAAAGAATAAAATGCATTGATTCTGTGACATTTGTCGAGAGGCTTTCATCTTCCTGCTGGACAGGACACATTCAGGAATAGCAAGAACAAACAAATCGATTGGAGCAAAGACTTCCAGAGCAGCTCAGGTCTCTGTCCTGTCCTGAGATATGATCATTGGGTAGACCCCAGTGTAGATTTATCCAAATTCGTATTTCAACATTGATGAAAAATTGCTGTATCTTTATCTTGTTGAAGTGAACATGTTTTTTTCCACTGAAATGTTTAACCGCTGCATTAAGTAGTGGAGAGGAGAATGTTATAACTGTCCAGTCAGGCATTTATCACAAAGATTCAGGCAGAAAACCTACAGGTTGAAATCAAGCCGCTGTGAATGATAAAATTAATTAGCTCATAAAAATTAAAACCAATCCATACTTTGGGAAAACAGAGATGAGTAACTATTTTACTCCCTGCTTTTGGTGCAAGAGGTTAGACACTTGTATGAGAGAGTGCAGAGATGATCAACCTGAAATGAAATCAGTATGAATGGTCATGTCCAGTTAATGTTTGAAAGTTCCACACCAATTTCTAATCTGCGTAATATGGAATGTTTTAATTGCTGAACTGTTTGTGTCAAAAATGTGAATCTTCAATTGATTCTCTGCAATCTTAACACAAATCTGTTTCCCCGCCACAGGGAAAAAATATCCAAAATACGATGGTAAATATTTTTCTGACGAGAATATTTTTGTCCGACTGTTGCATGTTTAAATCTCCAGAAACAATGCAGAGCCAAACTGTTCACAATTCCAAACCCAAATCCCTTCAATGCACTATCCTGCTGCACATTGGCTGCTTCTCCTGTGTTCCAAAACAGGTGTAAAGGTGTAAATTTCCTCTGGGTGATATTAGTGAGAGAATGCATTCATCTGCATGAACAAACAAACTGATTGGAGCAAGGACTTTCTGAGCAGCTCAGGTCTCTGTTCTGCCCTGAGATGTGATCATTGGCCACACCCCAGTGTAGATTTATCCAAGTTGATATTTGAGAAAAAAAATGGATTAAAATGTGTTGCATCCTTGTCACACAGCAGTGAAATTCATTTTGCAATTAACTGTTTAACAGCTTCATTAAGTCACAGCCAGGGAATGTCACACAGCTCAGAACTTAATTGTCCACGAATATTATTATCACAATAATTAAGCGAGTAAAGGTATAAACATCGGCAAAAAGAAAGTGCAAATAGTAAAATTAATTTTGTTTGCAAAGATTTCAAAAAAACACGCTTTTTTAAAACAGAGAGGAACAACTAGTTGAATCCCTGCGTTGTGTGCAAGATGTTAGATATTCATAGTAGAGCAGAAATGAATAAGCTTAAATGATATCAGTGTCAGTGATAATGTCCTGTAATGTTTGAAAGATCCACTTCCATTCCTAATCCGTGCAATACTGAATGTTTCAGTTGCTGAACTGTTTGTGAACAAAATGTTAATCTCCACTTGAATCTCAGCAGACAACGTTAACACAAATCTGTTTCTCCACACAGGATATTATCCTCATGGAGGCGATGGTAAATATGTTTACTCTGAGAATGTATTGTCAATTTTTTGGGGTGTTTTAATCTCCAGAAACAATAATGCCGACAGTCTGAGAGATACTGTTCACATTACCCACACACCAACACCTTCACTGCACCATCTCGCTGCTCATTGGCTGCTACTCATCTGCACCAAAACAGTTCATGGTGTAAATTTCCTCTGGTTGATGTTAGTGAGATTGATCTGCCCGTCTCCCACCATTTCACAGCGTGAAATACCCAACCTCAATCCTTATCACCGACGAGAAGTTTAGCGTCCTCTATCAAAAGCTGCAGTGACGGATTTCAGCTCCTCTCCAGGAAATCTGAATTGCCTCACACTCAGGCTGAGAAACTGATTAAACTGGGAGTGTTCCGATTTCACTCAAATTCTGGGACAGTGGAAAATCCCTGGAATCCTGGCCATGTGCTCGAATAGCAAAATGTTCCAGGGAACACGGAGCAGGATCACCACTGCAGCAGAGGCAGATTTCTGCCCAAACATCCTTCAACTGCAACAGTCCTCAGTACAAGGACTTCAGTGATGGAGAGAGACAGGAGAAGCTGGGATTGTTCTCCTTAGAGAAAAGAATGTTCAGGGGAGATTTAATCCCGATGTTCAGAATTAAGACAGTTTTTGATTGGGTAAAGAAGGAGAAATTGATTCCATTGGCAGAAGAGGAGAATGTTATAACTGTCCAGTGAGGCATTTATCACAAAGATTCAGGCAGAAAACCTATAGGTTGAAATCAAGCCGCTGTGAATGATAAAATTAATTAGCTCATAAAAATTTAAACCAATCCATACTTTGGGAAAACAGAGATGAGTAACTATTTTACTCCCTGCTTTTGGTGCAAGAGGTTAGACTCTTGTATGAGAGAGTGCAGAGATGATCAACCTGAAATGAAATCAGTATGAATGGTCATGTCAAGTTAATGTTTGAAAGTTCCACACCAATTTCTAATCCGCGTAATATGGAATGTTTTAATTGCTGAACTGTTTGTGTCGAAAATGTGAATCTTCAATTGATTCTCTGCAATCTTAACACAAATCTGTTTCCCCGCCACAGGGAAAAAATATACAAAATACGATGGTAAATATTTTTCTGACGAGAATATTTTGTCCGACTGTTGCATGTTTAAATCTCCAGAAACAATGCAGAGCCAAACTGTTCACAATTCCAAACCCAAATCCCTTCAATGCACTATCCTGCTGCACATTGGCTGCTTCCCCTGTGTTCCAAAACAGGTGTAAAGGTGTAAATTTCCTCTGGGTGATATAAGTAAGAGAATGCATTCATCTGCATGAACAAACAAACTAATTGGAGCAAGGACTTTCTGAGCAGCTCAGGTCTCTGTCTCTGCCCTGCCCTGAGATGTGATCATTGCCAGATCCCAGTGTTAGATTTATCTAAGTTGATATTTGAAAAAAAAATGGATTAAAATGTGTTGCATCCTTGTCACACAGCAGTGAACTTTATTTTGCAATTAACTGTTTAACAGCTTCATTAAGTCACAGCCAGGGAAAGTCACACAGCTCATAACTAAATTGTCTACGAATCTTATTATCACAATAATTAAGCGAGTAAAGGTATAAACATCGGCAAAAAGAAAGTGCGAATAGTAAAATTAATTTTGTTTGCAAAGATTTCAAAAAAACACGCTTGTTTAAAACAGAGATGAACAACTAGTTGAATCCCTGCGTTGTGTGCAATAGGTTAGATATTCATAGTAGAGCAGAAATGAAGATGCTTAAATGATATCAGTGTCAGTGATAATGCCCATTTAATGTTTGAAAGATCCACTTCAATCCCTAATCCGTGCAATACTGAATGTTTCAGTTGCTGAACTGATTGTGAACAAAATGTGAATCTCCATTGAATCTCAGCAGACAATGTTAACACAAATCTGTTTCTCCACACAGGATATTATCCTCATGGAGACCATGGTAAATATGTTTACTCTGAGAATATATTGTCAATTTTTTGGGGTGTTTTAATCTCCAGAAACAATAATGCCGACAGTCTGTGAGATACAGTTCACATTACCCACACATCAACACCTTCACTGCACCATCCCGCTGCTCATTGGCTGCTTCTCATCTGAACCCAAACAGTTCAAGGTGTAAATTTCCTCTGGTTGATATTAGTGACAGAATGCAGTCATCTGACCGTCTCCCACCATTTCACAGCACGAAATTCCCAACCTCAAACCTTGTCACCGCCGAGAAGTTAAGCGTCCTCTTTGAAAAGCTGCAGTGGCGGATTTTAGCTCCTGCCCAGGAAATCTGAATTTCCCCAATCTCACTGTGAGATAGTGATTACACTGGCAGTGTTTCAGCTGCACTTACATTCTGGGACAGGGAAAAAACACTGGAATTACCGGCTATGTGCTGGAGGGACAACATTTTCCTGGGAACAAGGAACAGGGACACCACTGCAGCAGAGGCGGATTTCTGCTCAAACACCTTTCAACAGCAACAGTCCTCAGCACAAGGACTTCAGTGATGGAGAGAGACAGGAGAAGCGGGGATTGTTCTCCTTAGAGGAAATAATGTTAAGGGGAGATTTAATCCCGATGTTCAGAATTAGGACAGTTTTTGATTGGGTAATGAAGGAGAAATTGTTTCCATTGACATGATTGTCCTTAACAGAGGATATAAATTTAAGAAAGTTCGCAAAAATGCCAGGGGGTGAACATGAATAGAAATCAGACTGAGTACCCAGTGAAAACCAACATTGAGATTGTGCAGTAACTCACAAGATTGCAATGAATAAAATGAATTGATTTTGTGACCTGGGTCAAGAGGCTTCAGTTTCCTGCTGGACAGGACACATTCAGGAATAGTTTGAACAAACAAATGAATTGGAGAAAGCACTTTCTGAGCAGCTCAGGACTCTGTCCTGTCCTGAGATGTGATCATTGGCCAGACCGCACTGCAGATTTATCCAAACGCAAACAAGAAATGCTGGAAATACCCAGCAGGTGTGGCAGCATCTGTGGAGAGAGAAGCAGAGTTAAAGTTTCAGGTCAGTGACCCTTCATCAGAACTGGCAGATGTTAGAAATGTAAAAGGTTTTAACCAAGTAAAGCGGGGGTGTAGCAAGAGATAACAAAAGAGGTGTTGATAGGACAAGGTCACAGAGAATAACTGACCAGAAGGTCATGGAGCAAAGGCAAACGGTTTGCTAATGGTGTGGTGAAAGACAAAGCGTTAGTACAGAGGGGGTGTTAATGGACAGAAAACTGAGCAGCCTGGCCCCAAGCACAAACATGAAAAAAAAAACTGTGGGTAAGCACAGCAGAAACAAACTAAACAAGCTAAAATAAAATAATCACTTAAAAAAGAAAAAAGAAAAAAAGGAAGAATAACTAAAAATAAAAATAAAAAGGGGGGCCCTTCATGCTCTGAAATTATTGAACTCAATGTTCAGTCCGGCAGGCTGTAGCGTGCCTAATCAATAAATGAGATACTGTTCCTCGAGCTTGCGTTGATGTTAACTGGAACACTACAGCAATTCCAGGACAGAGATGTGAGAATGAGAGCAGGGGGGAGTGTTGAAATGGCCAGCAACCAGAAGCTCAGGGTCATGCTTTCGGTCTGAGTGGAGGTGTTCCGCAAAGCGGTCACCTGGTCTGCATTTGGTCTCACCAATGTAGAGGAGACTACATTGTGAGCAGCAACTACAGTATCCTAAATTGAAAGAAGTACAAGTAAATCGCTGTTTCACCTGAAAGGAATGTTTGGGGCCATGGATAGTGAGGAGAGAGGAGGGAAATAGGCAGGCATTATATCTCCTGCAATTGCAGGGGAAGGTGCCATGGGAAGGGGACGAGATGGTGGGAGTAATGGATGAGTGGCCCAAGGTGTCATGAAGGGAACGATCCCTTCAGAATGCTAACAGGGGAAGGGAGGGGAAGATGTGTTTAGTAGTGGCATCACACTGGAGGTGGCGGAAATGGCGGTGGATGAACCTTTGGATGTGGAGGCTGGTGGGGTGGAAAGTGAGGACAAGGAGAACCCTGTCTCGGTTTTGGGAGGGAGGGACGGGATGAGGGTAGAGGTGCGGGAAATGGGCCAGACATGGTTGAGGGCCCTGTCAACCACAGTGGGGGGAATCCTCGATTGAGGAAAAAGGAAGACACATCAGGAAGCATCATCAGAGCAGATGCGTCGGAGATGGAGAAACTGGGAGAATGGAATGGAGTCCTTACAGGAGGCAGGGTGTGAAGAAGTATAGTCGAGGTAGCTGTGGGATTCGGTGGGCTTATAATGAATATTAGTAGACAGCCTATCCCCTGAGATGGAGACAGAGAAGTCGAGGAAGGGAAGTGTTGGAGATGGACCATGTTAAAGTGAGAAAAGGGTGGAAATTAGAAGCAAAGTTGATAACGTTTTTCAGTACGGGACAAGAGCAGGAACCAGCACCGATACAGTCATCAATGTACCAGAAAAAGAGTTGGGGGATAGGGCCTGAGTAGGAGTGGAACAAGGAATGTTCGACATATCCCACAAAAAGACAGGCATAACTCGGACCCATGCGGGTACCCATAGCAACACCTTTTAGATGAAGGAAGTGAGTGGAGTTGAAGGAGAAGTTGTTCAATGTGAGAACAAGTTCAGCAAGGTGGAGGAGGGTGGTAGTGGATGGGGGCCGGTTGGCTCTCTGTTCAAGGAAGAAGCGAAGAGCCTTCAAACCGCCCAGGTGGGGGATGGAGGTGTAGAGAGATTGAACGTCCCAAGAGGAGGCCTGGAAACTGGAAATGATCAAAATGATTTTATCCAAGTTGATATGTGAATAAAATGCATTTAAAAGTGTTGCATCCCTATCATACAGGAGTGAATTGTTTTTGCAAATACCTGTTTAACAGCTTCATTAAAAAGCAAACAGGGGAATGTCACATAACTGTCCACTAACGTTTTTATCACAAAGATTAAGCCAGTAAAGTTATAATGCATTGAAATGAAATGGGTGCAAATGGTAACATTAATTTCATTTGTAAGGATTTCAACAAAACCATACATTGTGAAAACAGAAATGAATAACTATTTCACTCCCTGCCTTTCATGCAACAGGATAGATGTTGGTGTGAGAGGGTGCAGAGATGAACAAGCTTAAACAAATTGGTATTAATGGTAACGTCCATTCAATGTTTAAAAGATCGACATCAATCCCTAATTCGTGCAATACTGAATGTTCCAGTTACTGAAATGAATTAAAAACAAGAAATGCTGGAACCACTCAGCATGTCTGGCAGCATCTGTGGAAAGAGAAGCAGAGTTAACGTTTCGGGTCAGTGACCCTTCAGCGGAAGGAACCAAAACAGTCCAAGGTGTAATTTTCCTCTGGTTGATATTAATGACAGAATGCATTCATCTGACCGTCTCCCACCATTTCACAGCACGAAATTCCCAACTTCAAACCTTGTCACCGACGAGAAGTTCTGCGTCCTCTTTCAGAAACTGTAGTATCGGTTTTCAGCTCAGGCACCCTTGTCACGCAGCAGTGAGCTTTATCCGCAGTGACCTGTCTAAAGCTTCATTAAATAGCGGACGAGGGAATGTCACACAGCTCATCGCATAACGGTCCAACAAAGTATTTATCACAAAGAGTGACCTCGAAAAAAATAGTGCATTGAAATGCAGTGGGGACAATAAAATCATAGAATCATTGAAAGTTTACAGCACAGAAAGCGGCCACTTGGCCCATCATGTCTGTGCCGGCCAAACAACAATCCTCCAAGTCCAATGCCACCTTCTTGCATTTGGTCTGTAGCCCTGCGGATTGCGGCACTTGTTACGGCCCTTGAGATGCATATCCAGACTCCATTTGAATGAGTTGGGGGTTTCTGTTTCAACTACCCATTGAGGCAGTGAGTTGCAGACCCCCACCACCCTCTCATGAAATTTATTTCCATATCTCCCCTCTAATCGTTCGACCAATCACTTTAAATCAATGTCCCCTAATCACTGACATCTCTGCTAAGGTAAATAGGCCCTTCACCTCCATTCTATCCAGGCCCCCGCATAATTTTGTACATTTCAATCAGATCTCCCCTCAGCATTCTCTATTCCAAGGAGAACAACCCCAGCCTCGCCAATCTTTCCTCACAGCTGTATTTTTTCAGTCCTGGCAACATCCTCGTTAATCTCCTCTGTAACAGCTCCAGTGCAATTATATCCTTTCTGTAATGAGGTGACCAGAACAGCACACAGTACTCAATTTGTGGCCTAACCAACGATTTATACAGTTCCAGCATAACTTCCCTGCTCAAATAGTAAAATAAATTCATTTTGTAAGGAGTTCAAGAAAACCATACTTTGTGAAAACAGAGATGAATAACTATTTAACTCCCTGCGTTTGGTGGAAGAGGTTAGATATTCATAGGAGAGGGTTCACAGATGAATAAGCTTAAATGAAATCAGTATTAATGATAATGTACATTAAATGCTTGAAAGATCGACTTCAATCCTAATCCGAGCAACACTGAATGTTTCAGTTACTGAACAAATTGTGTTCAAAATGTAAATCTCCACTCGAAACGCAGCAGACAATGTTAACACAAATCTGTTTCTACCCACAGGATATTATAATCATGGACACTATGGTAAATATTTTCAACAAGAAAATTTATTGTCAGTTTTCTGCATGTTTTAATCTCCAGAAGCAATAATGCAGACACTCTGAGTGATACAGTTCAAAATACCCAAGCCCAAATCCTTTCACAGCATCATTCTACTGCTCACTGGCTGCTTCTCATCTAAACCCAAATAGTTTATGGTGTAAATTTCCTCTGGTTGATAAGAGTGACAGATTGCATTCATCTGACCGTCTCCCACCATTTCACAGCACGAAATTCCCAACCTCAAACCTTGTCACCGATGAGAAGTTTAGCATCCACTTTGAAAAGCTGCAGTGGCGAATTTCAGCTCCTGCCCAGACAATCTGAATTTCCCCAATCGCACCCTGAGATGGTCATTACACTGGGAGTTTCAGTTGCACTTATATTGTGGAACTGTGGATAATCCCTGGAATTCCCGGCCATGTGCTGGAAGGACAAAATGTTCCAGGGAACACGGAGCAGGGTCACCACGGCAGCAGAGGTGGATTTCTGCTCAAACATTCTTCCACAGCAACAGTCCTCAGCACAAGGATTTCAGTGATGGAGAGAGCCTCGAGAAGCTGTGATTGTTCTCCTTAGAGGGTAGAATGTACAGGAGAGATTTAATGGAGATGATCAGAATTAAGACAGTTTTTGATTAGGTAAAGAAGGAGAAATTGTTTCCATTGGCAGGAAGGGCGGTGACCAGAAGGCAAGATGTAAGATATTTCACAAATAAATGTCAGGGGGTGGACATGAATACAAAGTAGACCCAGTACCCAATGAAAACCACCACTGAGATTGTGCAGTAGCTCTCAAGATTGCAATGAATAGATTGAATTGATTCTATGACCTGGGTCAAGAAGCTTCAGCTTGCTGCTGGACAGGACACATTCAGGAATAGCGTAAAAAAACAAAGCAACTGGAGCAAGGATCTTCTGAGCAGCTCAGGTCTCTGTCCTGCCCTGAGATGTATTCAGTGTCCAGACTGCTGTGTAAATTTCTCCAAGTTGATATTTGAACAAATTGAATAAAAGTGTTGTATCCTTGTCATGCTGGAGTGAACTATTTTTTCAATTAACAGCTGTACAGCTGCACTGAATAGCAGCGAGGTGAATGTCACACAACTCATAACCTAACCGTCCACTAATGCCTTTATCACAAAGATAAAGCTAGAAAACTCATAATTCATTGAAAACAAACGGGCATGAAAGTTATCATTAATTTAATTTGTAAAGATTTCAACAAAACCATATCTTGTGTAAACAGAAATGATTAACTATTTCACTCCCTCCTTTTGGTGCAAGAGGATAGAATGTCCTATCAGAGGGTGCAGAGATGAATAAGCTTCAACGAATAACAACGTCTATTTCATGTTTGAGTGATCTACACCAATCGTTAATCTGAGCGATACTGTATCTTTCTGTTAGTGAACCGATTGTGTTGAAAATGTGAATCTCCACTTGATTCTCAGCAGACAATGTTAACACAAATCTGTTTCTCCTCACAGTCTGTTACCACTATTGCAGCTACGGTAAATATTTTTATTTAGAGAATTTATTCTCAATTTTGACGCGTTTTGATCTCTAGGAAAAATAATGCAGACATTCTGATTGAAACTGTTCACAATACCCACACAACAATCCCTTCACTGTGCCATCCCGCTGCTCATTGGCTGTTTTTCATTAATTGCAAAACTGCTAAATATGTACATTTCCACTGATTAATATTAGTGATGAAAGCTTTCATCTGACCGTCTCCCACCATTCTACAGCGCGAAATTCCCAACATCAAACCTTGTCACCGACGAGAAGTTTAGCGACCTCTTTCAAAAGCTGCAGTGGCGGATTTCAGTTCCCGCCCAGGAAATCTGAATATCCTCACTCTCACCCTCAGATAGTGATTACACTGGGAGTGTTTCAGCTACACTTATATTGTCTCATAGTGGAAAATCCCTGGAATCATGGCCACGTGCTGGAGGGACCAAATGTTCCAGGGAACACGGAGCAGGGTCACCACTGCAGCAGAGGCAGATTTCTGCCCAAACATCCTTCGACAGCAACAGTCCTCAGCACAAGGACTTCAGTGATGGAGAGAGACTGGAGAAGCGGGGATTGTTCTCCTTAGAGGAAAGAATGTTCAGGGGAGATTTAATCGAGATGATCAGAATTAAGACAGATTCTGTTTGGCTAAAGAAGGAGAAATTGTTTCAACTGCCAGGAGTGTAGGTACCAGAGGACACAGATTTAAGATGATTGGCCAAAATGTCGTATGATCATTGGCCAGAACGCAATGTAGATTTATCCACTTTGATATTTCAACAACGGGATTAAAAATTGCTGCATCTGTGTCATTCAGGGGAGATTTTATTTCTCAATTAACAGTTTACCAGCTGCACTAAATAGCGGACATGGGAATGTCACACAACTCATAACTGTCCACTAATGTTTTTAGCACAAAGATTAAGCTAGAAAACATGTAATGCATTGAAGTGAAGCGGCTGTGAATGGTAAAATTAATTTAATTTGTAAGGATTTGAACCAAACTATACTTTATAAAAAGATGTATAATGTTTTCACTTCCTGCTTTTGTTGCAAGAGGATAGATATTCATATGAGAGGGTGCAGAGATGAAAAACGTAAGGGAATTGAGTATTAATGATAATGTCCATAGAATGTTTGAATGATGCAATACTGAATGTTTCCGTTACTGAACCAATTGTGTTGAAGATGTGAATCTCCACTTGATTTTCAGCAGTCAATGTTAACACAAATCTGTTTATCCCCCACAGATTGTTACCCCTCTTATGGCAAAGGTAACATTTTTTATTGAGATAATTTATTGTCAAAATTTGCGTGTTTTAATCTCCTGAAACAATAATGCAGACACTCTGAGAGATACTGTTCACAATACCCAAAGACAAACAACAGCCCTCAGCATAATGTCTTCATTGATGCAGAGAGACTAGAGAAGCTGAGATTGTCCTCCTTAGAGGAAACCATTTTCAGGGAAGATGTAATTGACATGTTCAGAGTTAAGAAAGCTTTTGATTGAAAAGAAGGAGAAATTGTTTCTACTGGCAAAAAGATCCATAACCAGAGGACACAGGTTTAAGATAATTGGCAGAAATATCAATAGGAGCATGAGGAGAAAGGAGACACAGTCCTCAATGAAAACCACCACAGAGATTGTGCAGTATCTATCAAGATTGCAATAAATAAAATGGCTTGATTCTGTGACCTGGGTCAAGAGCCTTCAGCTTCCAGCTGAACATGACACGTTCAGGAATAGCATGAACAAACAAACCAACTGGAGTAAGGACTTCCTGAGCAACTCAGGTCTCTGTCCTGCCCTGAAATGTGATCATTGGCCAGAACAATGTAGATTGATCCAAGTTGACATTGAACCAACATGCGTTAAAAATTGCAGCATCTGTATCAGACAGGAGTGAACATTTTTTTTCCAATTAACTGCTTAACAGTTGCATTTAGTAGCGGACAGGGATGTCACACAATTCATACCTGTCCGCCATTGCATTTATCACAAAACTTCATCCAGAAAATGTGTACATTGAGATAAAACAGCTATGAATGGTAAAATTAATTTGTGTATAAAAATGTTAAACAATCTAAACATTGTGCAAACAGAGATGAAAACTATTTCACTCCCTGCTTTTGGTGCAAGAGTTTAGATCTTCATATGAATGGACAATATCCAGGTTTGGGCTGATAAATGGCAAGTAACATTCACACCACACAAGTGCCGGGCAATGACCATCTCCAACAAGAGAGAATGGAACCAACTCCCCTTGACATTCAATGTCATTACAATTGCTGAATCCCCCACTATCAACATCCTAGGGGCTACCATTGACCCGAAACTGAACTTGAGTAGCCATATAAATACCATGGCTACAAGAGCAGGTCAGAGGTTAGGAATCCTGCGGCGACTATGTCACCTCCTGACTCCCCAAAGCCTGTCCACCATCTACAAGGCACAAGTCAGTAGTATGATGGAATACTCTCCACTTGGCTGGATGCCTGCAGCTCCAACAACACACAAGATCTCGACACCATCCAGGACAAAGAAGTCCACTTGATTGGCACCCCATCCACAATCATTCACTCCCTCCATCACCGACACACAATGGCAGCAGTGTGTACCATCTACAAAACGCACTGCAACAATGCACCAAGGCTCCTTAGACAGCACCTTCCAAACCCGCAACCTTTACCAACTAGAAGGACAAGGGCAGCAAATCCGTGGGAACACCACCACCTGCAAGTTCCCCTCCAAGTCACATGCCATCCTGACCTGGAACTATATCGCCGTTCCTTCACTGTTGCTGGGCCCAAATCCTGCACCTCCCTTCCGAACAGCACTGTGAGTGTACCCGCCTCACATGCCCGTGCACTTCTAGGTGGTAGAGGTCGCGGGGTTGGAAGCTGCTGTCTAAGGAGCCTTGGGTGTGTTGCTGCATTGCATCTTGCAGATGGTATACACTGCTGCCACTGTGTGTCAGTGGTGGAGGGAGTGAATGTTGAAGTTGTGGATTGGGTGCCAATCAAGCGGGCTGCTTTGTCCTGGATGATATCAAGCTTCTTGAATGTTGTTGCAGTTGCACACGTCCAGGCAAGTGAAGAGTATTCCATCACAATCCTGACTTGTGGCTTGTAGATGGTAGACAGGCTTTGGGGAAGTCAGGACGTGAGTTAGTCGCTGCAGGATTCCTCGCCTCTGAGCTGCTCCTGTAGCCACGGTATATATGTGGCTACTCCAGTTCAATTTCGCGTGAATGGTAACCCCCAGGATGTTGATAGTGGGGAATTCAGTGCTCGTAATGCCATTGAATGTCAAGGGGAGATGGTTAGATTCCCTTTTGTTTGAGATGGTCATTGACTAGCACTTGTGTGGTGCAAATGTTACTTGACACTTATTAGCCCAAGCCTGGATATTGTCCAGGTCTTGTTGCATTTATACATGGACTGCTTCAGTATCTGAGGATTCACAAACAGTGTTGAACATTGTGCAATCATCAACGAACATCCCCACTTATGACCTTATTACTGAAGGAAGGTCATTGGTAAAGCAGCTGAAGATGGTTGGGCCTAGGACAATCCCCTGAAGGACTCCTGCAGTAGTGTCCTGGAGCTCAGATGATTGACCTCCAACAACCACAGCTACCTTACTTTGCGCTAGGTATGACTCCAACCATTGGAGAGTTTTCCACCTGATTCCCATTGACTCTCATTTTGTTGGGCTCATTGATGCCATTCTCAGTCAAATCCAGCCTTGATGTCAAGGGCAGTCAATCTCACCTCACCAGTGATGCAGCGAGACTAGTGTAGCTGGGATTGTTCTCCTTAGAGGAAGGAATGTTAAGGCAAGATGTTCAGATATAAGACAGTTTTTGATAGGATAAAGAAGGAGAAATTGTTTCCACTGTCAACACGGTCAGGCACCAGAGGACACAGATTTAAGGCAATTGGAGAAATTGTTATGAGGGAAGATGAGGAGAAATTAGACACAGTCCCCAGTGAAAACCACCACTGAGATTGTGCAGTAGATCTCAAGATTGTAATGAATAAAATGACTTGATTCTGTGACCTGGGTCAAGCCTTCAGCTTCCTGCTGAACAGGACACATTCAAAAATAGCATGAAACAAGAAACCAACTGTCGCATGAACCTCAGGTCTCTTTCTTGCACTGAGACGTGATCATTGGCCAGACCGCTATGTAGATTTATTCAAGCTGATATTTGAAAAAAAATGTATTTAAAAGGTGCTGCATCCTTGTCATACAGGAGTGAACTTTGTTTTTGCAAATAACTGTATAGTGGACAGGGGATTGTCACACAACTCATAACTGTCCACAAAGATTCAGGCAAAACACATACGCTGAAATGGATTGTTTTTGAAAGTTAAAATTAATTAGTTTGTCAATATTTAAAGCAATACCTACATTGTGAATCCAGAGATGAATAATTATTTCACTCCCTGCTTTTGGTGCAAGAGGTAAGATATTTATATGATTGTGTGCAGAGATGAATAAGCTTAAATGAAATGAATATGAATAATAATGTCCATTTAATGCTGGAAAGTCCATCACCAATCGTCAATTGGAGCAATACTGAATGTTTCAGTTACTGAACTGAATGTGTTGAAAATGTAAATCTCCACTTGATTTTCAGCAATGTTAACTCAAATCTGTTTCTTCCCCAAAGGAAAAAAGAAGCACTAAAAGCCACGGTAAATACTTTGATTCCGAAAGTTTATTGCAGATGTTTTGCGTGTTTTAATTCAAGGAAAAAATATTGCAGACACTCTGAGTGAAACTGTTCACAATACCCAAAACCAAATCCCTTCACTGCACCATCCCACTGCTCATTGGCTGCTTTTTATGTGTTCCAAAACTGGTAAAGGTGTAAATTTCCTCAGGTTGATATTAGTGACAGAATGCATTCATCTGACTGTCTCCCACAACTTCCCAGCATGAAATTCCCAACCTCAAACCTTGGCACCGACAAGACATTTGGCGTCCTATTTGAAAATCTGCAGTGGCTGATTCCAGCTCCTGCCCAGGAAATCTGAATTTCCCCACTCTCCCCCTGAGATAGTGATTACACTGGGAGTGTTTCATTTGCACTTACATTGTGGGACAGTGGAAAATCCCTGGAATTACCGGCAATGCGATGAAGGGACAAAATGTTCCAGGGAACACAGAGCAGGTTCATCATTGCAGCAGAAGCAGATTTCTGACCAAACATCCTTCGACAGCAACAAGGACTTCAATGATGGAGAGAGACTGGAGAAGCTGGGATTGTTCTCCTTGGGGGAAAGAATGTTAAGTGGGGATTTAATCGAGATGTTCTGAATTAAAATGATTTCTAATTGGCAAGGAAGGAGAAACTGTTTTAGCTGGCAGGAGAATCGGAAAGCAGAGGACACAGATTTAAGATAATTGGGAAAAATGTCAGGGGGTAACATGAGGAGAAACTAGACACAGTCCCCAAACAAAACCACCACTGAGATTCTGCATGTGGTCTGATGTTTGCAAAGAATAAAACTGCTTGATTCTGTGACCTGGGTCAAGAGCCTGCAGCTACCTGCTGGACAGGACACATTCAGGAATAGCCTAAACAAAAATACCAACTGGAATAAGGACTTTCTGAGCAGCTCAGAGCTCTGACCTGCCCTGAGATGTGATCATTGGCCAGACCACAATGTGAAATTTTCCAAATTGATACTGAACCGTATGGATTAAAAAGTGATGCATCCGTGGTCTACAGGATTGGACTGTACTCCCCAATTAACTATTCAACAGCTGCTGTAAATAGCAAACTGGGGAATGTCACACAGCTCATAACTTAACTGTTCATGAATGATTTTATAACAAAGATTAAGCTTGAAAATGTATAATGCATTGAAATAAACCAGGTCTGAATGGTAAAATTAATTTAATTTGTAAAGATTTCAACTAATCCATAATTTGTGTAAACAGAGATAAATAACTATCTCAGTTCCTGCTTTTGGTGCAAGAGGTTAGATATTAATATGAGAGGGTGCAAAGATTAAAAAGCTTAAATGAAATGAGTATTAAAAATAATGTCCATTTAATGTTGGAAAGATTGACACCAATCCCTAATCCGTGCAAGACTGAATGTTTCAGTTACTGAACTGATTGTATTGGAAATGTGAATGACAGGGAATTTTCACTAATGGCTATCTGATCTACATCTGTATTAGTCCCAGGTGGCAAGTGGATTTATTGATTCCCATCTCCACCAAAGGGATCTGATTTTCTGGAAAAGTTTTCAGCTTCCGACTTCTTGTTAGTAAATATGACACAAGATCATATTAGTGCATGGCAATATTGACATAGAAATACAGGAACAGCAGGTGGTTATTCAGCCCCTTGAGCCTGCTACACCATTCAATTAGATCATGGGGTGAATGCTAACATCTACCCATCACAGATCCTTTAATACCCTAGCCTCACAAAAAAAAACTATCCATATCAGTTTTGACATTTTAAATTAACCACAAGCCTCAGCAGCATTTTATGGGTATTCCAGATTTCTGCAACCCTTTGTATGAAGAAATGCTTCCTAATGCCATCCCTGAACAGTCTGGATCTAATAGTAAGGTTATTCCTCCTTGTTTTGAACTTCTCCCCAGCCAGAGGAAATAGTTTCTCTCTATGCACCCTGTCAAATGCTTTGACTATCACTCAGAAAAGGAGAATCACTGGCTGTTCTGAGATGTGGAAGGACTTTGTCTGCGTCCCTTTAAGAATCATGGCAGGATTTGCGACACAGAAGAATACTGGACCTGTGTATCTGTACCCTCAGATCTCTGGATCTGTCCTTTGATCTCTATCCATTCCTGGGCTGATGTATCTCCATCCCAAGATCTCTTAGTCCCTCCACCCTGTTGTGAACTTTCAGTTTAGATTATAATTCTGTTTTGTTATTTTCCTACTTCACGTTTTTTTACAATGCACTTCATTTGTCTCAGATCCACCTGCATCCTTGTTTCTCAGTTGCATAAGTTGATGTCCAGCAAGAAAGTGAATTCATATTTCTTTCCTGATTTTCAGGATACTATCCCTGGATTTGATCCCTTACAGACGTATTTGCTGCTTCTGCTCATAATTTGCTTCGCCTGAAATCAGTAGCTGCTTAAAAAGGGACATTCCTTCACTGTTGGATCCGTCGCACCGAGGACAACAGATGCTCCATGAACACCACAACTCACCACTGTGGACCTGCCTGTTTGTTGGTGAAGGTCACAACAACCACAAATGATGCCAGCACTCATGAGAAAGGTCTTCTTCCTGGTTCTCTGACTGGAGATCCTTGGAGTATGATTGTTATCGGTCAAGTAACATTCTTTACATGGAGATTTGTCCTTTATGATTAGTGCATTAGTAAAAACATATATCGATAAAAATTGGGATGATCTCTTCCAACTGTAATTAGCTGAGATATCGTCAGAGCTGCATTCACTCAAACACATCTTATAGAATTTGGAGTAATCCTGGTGTGACCTTCTCTGACTCTTCAAGGGAAACATTTTGGAATCATTCCTGTAATTGCACCTTGCGAGCTGAATAAAATATTCCAGCATCATAAGTGACTTGTCCATGATTTTTAGAATCCCTTTGGTGTGCACCACATCCATATTCCTCTTTTACTCTCATCATTCTTGAATACTGTTGCGAGCCATAAAGCAATATCAAATAGGATCAGACATTGACAACGTGAAACGCAGGGACAAAACCTTCAAAATCTCTTTCAGAGGCACCGAGATCCCCATTTTGTTCCTTTAATGTGAAAGGTGAAAGGGTCAAACGGGGAGCAATCTCACCCAGCTGTCACTTTGCAGTGAATGTTTTTCCCAGTAAGCTTGGTTCAGACCAGATCATTTCAGACCATTCGCTTCATTGGTCAGATGTTTCACAGCTGTCTCGGGACCAGTGAACTGGTTTTGATTCACATCACGTTTAAACCAAAGAGCCAAGTTTTTCAATCAGCGTTGCCTTCTTGCCCACCAGATGTGCAAGTCTGGAAAATCACATGCCTCCCACCAAAATAAATGGATCACAAGCCATGGGCTGTGCTCTGTGCTGGGGGTAAACCGACAGAGCCCAGACACACTGGGCACACAGTGTGGAGAACTGGGTGTTTCCTTGTGTTGGCCACAGAGACGTGTTGCTGGGTGTGCATTATGCTCCCTCCACTGGGAAGTTCGATGGATAGTCGTGCATCCCTGGTTTCGATTGCCCTCAGCTGTCTCACCCCTCCCTATCTCTGTAGCCTCCTCCAGCTCCACAACCCTCCAAGATTTCTTTACTCCTCCAAATCTAGTCTCCTGCTTCAATTCCTAATTAATCCCGAATTTGAATTTCTCCACCATGAGCAATCGGGTCTTCAGCTGTCTGGAATTTCCTCCCTTAGCCTCTCTATTTCCGTCTCCACCTTTCCAACGCTCTTTAAAAGCAGCCATTTTAACTAAGCTTTTGGTCCCCTCTTCCCAACATCTCTTTATGTGGTTGGGCATCAACTGTAATTTACCAGACTGACCAGGAACCAATCCAGAATGTCCATCTGCTGTTGAATGCATTTATTAAATGGCCCACTTGAGGGAGCTACAGAACTCTCTTTTCAGATAAAAAACCCGATTGAACTGGAGCTCCATATATCCTCAGTCTGGTGTTCACATCACGAAAAAGAAAATCGCTGCACACTTGATCCTTTAAGTGGTGGGAATGGGAACCAGAATTTTTTTCACCCTCTTCGCTTTAGCAGCAAACATGTGAAGGATCAGCCATGATCATATTGAATGGTGGGGCAGACACAATGGGCTGAGTGGCCTATTCCTGCTCCGATGTTCCTATCTTCCTGAGTACCTATGTACATCTCCTGGTATCCCTCTGGTCGTTCCACAGTCTCTGAGCCTTTACTGCATGATGCAAGACTTCATCCCTGCACCTTTCTCAAATAAGAGAAGCCATTCACTTGTCTCCTGAGTACAATAGTCTTCCAACAGTATTTCGGAGGCTGAGGCCAATAGTTACTTGTACTCTGATAAAGGTGATAGCACAATCGCAACACATTTCGGGTATGACGGTCACTCAATAAAGAGTTCATCTTCTGTTTTAAACAGAATGGACAACCTGTAGATGTCTGTTCATTTGATAAATAAAACACAATGGGTTACAACTCTATTAACAACAACATTTGCTGTGTTCAGTTGGGAGGTGAACAGTGGTAAAAAGATTCACTCCTTAACACCTGATCATAACAAATGCTCAAAAACACGATCTGATCCATCAGAAAAGTGAGGGATTTGAAAACGGGAGGTACAATGACCTCTGCAATTGTTGCAAAGTTAATCAACAGGTTTTCCTGTATTCTGCAAATGAAGGAGAAACGGGCTGCAGAGAAAAGAAGAGTAAGAAAAGAAAACTACATCTGTCTCCAACTTTTAAAAGGAGGAACCCAGATGTTAAACCAGTAGGGGCATGCACAATGTGCTTCTAGTGCGGACAATATCGGCATGTTAAGGCAGATTGTTGGTATTTCAATAAAACCAAGAGGGCACTGCAGTCAAGCTAGTGTCGTAGCTGTGAATGTAGTGTGCATGTGCCCCATTCTAACCCAGGGACAAAACACAAACTAAAAAATTTATAAAAAAGAATTACTCTATTTTTATCCCAGGCATCAGGCAAAGAGATAACCATCCTTATGAATACTGGTTGTTTTCAAACACTACTCCCAGCAAAGTTTACAGAATGCCACTTGAAAGTTAGAGCAAATACCACAGTATTGATAAAAATAGGTTGCTGACTTGAAGGTTCCCTGAGTTAAAGTTTACCTGCAGAGTACGTTGGTCACTGGGGTAGAGACGGTCTGGGTCATTCTGAGCTTAACAATACAGGGGGTCGAACTATTGCTGAACAATGACTTGGCAGGTAGTACAGTATTTTATCCAGATTGGTCCAGAGCAGATCATGGAGACTGGCGAAACTGTGGGGAACAAACAAATCTCTGAACAGCTGCAGAGGGCTGAGGAAGACCCCAAAATCCCAGAAGGGGACGATAGGGCCAGTAAATAGTAAAGAGGTTAAAGCAAAGACTGTAGGATTTCAGGAGGCCAAGGTGGAATCAGTAGGCCAAGATCGAGCTGGAGGAATTTAAAGGAGTTGAGGTATAAGCACAAAAGTTGAAAGGAATACACCAAAGGTATGCTTAGCAGAATCCTTCTTAAAATATTTAAATAGGGACAAGGGCAGTTCACAAACAGGGAAGCCAAGAGTGTGGGAGATGCCTCATTAGTTGAAGTACCACAGAGGAGTGCGGCAGAAGGTGGACCACCACCTGTGAGCTGTATTGTCGCAGAGAACATGGGGCAGATTGAGGGAAAAACCATCATCAAAGGAAAGGGGTATGTAAAATGCCCTATGGTTTTACTCACTTGTGAAAGCCATAATTAAACTAAAAGTGATGTGACTGTGGATGTCCCCACTGAAGAACCAGCGTGTCAGGTTCTAAATCCAAAGTGAATCGAACCCAGCAAAACAGTTTGAGAATCAATAAATGTGTTATGTGTGCATTGATGAGACACCTATACCTTCTTACTTGCTTTCTTTCTAAACAAAGAAAAAACAAAGAACATAAAAATGAAATCCAAGGAATTTCATTTTTGTCCCTTTGGAGGAAGGTGTCATGCTGAAGTGAATTGAAGTGATTGAAAAACAGAACCCAAACTGAAAGTTATAAAAATTGACTTTTCCTTTCCAGATAATTGGACAATGTGCTGCAAAATCCCCATTGATACTTTATATTCAAACTGTCTTACTGTCTGTTAATGACAAAAGGATACATTTCAAGTTAAGAGATGTCAATCACACCATACAGAACCCATCAAGAGGCATTTTTGAGTTGAAAAGGTTCCAGAGAAGGTGGGAAGTCGCCACATCCTGTTCACCTCCCAACTGACCAAAGGGAGGGACTCTGCATCTCCCAACAGAGACAACACGTGAGAGAGTTTTGACCTTAAAAAGTTGCTGCCTGGAGAGAAAGGGGAAGATCAGAACATACATGTGTGGGTGCAGTTGCGACCATTTGGGGAATGAATATTTCTCAATAAATAGTTAATCATCTGTTTTAAACCAACAAGACAAACTGTCGCTCTCTATTTATTTGACAAATATTACACAAGCGGTTAAGATCCTAGTAACAAAAACTTTGATGTGGTCAGTTAGGAGGTGAACAGTGGGAACCACCCACACACCTTACCACCTGGCTTTATTACTCATGCTTCATTTCTCCATATTTTATATATATGTATATATATACTCAAGACATGGTCATCGCCGGCAAGGCTGGGATATCTTGCCCATCCCAAGTTACTCTTCAGAAGGTTGTGGTGGGTTGCCTTTGCATTGAACCACTGGAGTCTGCATGGCCGTGTGGTAAAGGTACACCCACAATATTATTATGTGGCATATTCCAGGGTTCTGAGCCACTGGCAATGAAGGTAAGGCCGATACATGTCCATGATGGAAGGGGAGCTTTGAAGCGTTGGTGATTTGGGTCACTGCCCAAAACGATGTCCATCCTCTCCCTGTGTGCCTGTTTACTGTTTGAGGTCAATTGTAGGACCCCAACTGCCACCCCTGGGTGAAATGGCGTAGATTGTGTGGTGGTAATGACGGTGAAACTGTACACGTTCACCGTCATTACTCATCTGAAACTGACAGCAACTTGTGCATTTTTGCGTGATTCTGCTCATATGCTGATTCCAGACGTTGCTGTCAGTAATTCTAAGCTACTTCAGAGGATGTGTTATTGAGGCATCTCCCCCCAGACTGCAATCATGGAAATCAATGGAATTCATGAAAACTTCTAACTCATACACTGTTAGGCTTGTCGTAAACGCCCTCAGAAAAGTTAAATCAGTGTAACTGGGTTTTTAACTGCGAATTAACTTCATGATCACTTTTGTACCCCTCTCTGGTCCTGGAAAGCCAGTTTTATTTTGCAGAATTTCAACTTTCTCTATAATGATAAAAAAAATCCAAACAATTCCATAAAAGAGATTTTTTACTTTTTTTTAAGTTTGTTTGTCTTTTCCTCTACTGCCAACCAATCCGTGACGATGACGTAGTGGTAATATTACTGAACTATTAATCCAGAGGCCCAGGCTAATGCCCTGGAGAAAGATGTCCAAATCCCATCACAGCAGCTGGTGGAATTTAATTTCAATTATTTAATTTAAAAAGCTGGAATTGAAAGTTATTTTCAGTAATGGTGCCATCAAACTATCATCAATTGTTGTAAAACCCCATGTGGTTCACCAATGTCCTTTCGAGAAGGATATTTGCTGTGCTGGCCTGGTCTGGCCTACATGTGACTCCAGACACACAGCAATGTGGTTTGCTCTCAATGAAATGATCAAGCCAGCCACTCAGTTTTCAAGGGCAATTAGGGATGGGCAATAAATGCTGGACTTGCCAGTGATACCCACATCCATGTACAAAATAACACAAAATTGCTATCAGAAAGTGTAACTTTACCGGTGAGAGATTTGAAATGCTTTTAAACTCTTTGTGAACTGCCTGTGTAAATAGTTCCACACGACTGGGAGCTTATCCTGCTTGCTGCCATGACTGCACGCCGGGAGATCCCCTTGCTTTCATGCAAGGTGTAATCTGCATCCGGAATGGGCAAACCAACACCACAGAGATCACTCGGGGCTGAATTTTAATCATGCACTGCGCTCTGCGGCGGCACACTTTCAACTCGGCGGCTGTCCGACACGGAAATGCCGCTGAGGAACCCCACTATATTGCACGTGGGGGTTCATTTAAATAGAGCTGGCGGAGTGGCCACCCCCGATGATGTAGAAGGGGGCGACTGCCGGGTCCCCGACAACTTGTTCCTCAGACGAAAAGACTGTTCTTTGTTCTTTGTTCTTATTCACACAACCAATCAAAATTGTTTTCCCCGGTTCCTCACCCCTCCCATCTGAACATTTTACTCCTCCTCCCTCCCCACCAGGTTCTCGCCTCGGAACTCCATACGGACGCCGCCTGAAGGTGAGTACATTGACATATTATTAATGTTAATTTAAATATGTAGATGAAGAGCCTGCTGCCAGGCGGCAGGGGGCCGGCAACACGGGCCTCTCCCCACAGAATTTTACCAGCCCCCGTGCCGTGGCCTGCGGTGTGGTGAGGCTGGTAAAATTCAGCCCAAGATATTTGTGGGCAGCTTTCTACCAGATCATTGGTGAGCGCCCTTGCTGAATACTTGGCCAATAAAGTTACCCCAGTAAAACACAGCACATAAACAAGCCTGAGATGTTATACCGCCCCTCCAAGAGGGCAGAAGGAGTCTGGGTTTAATTGCTCATCCAAAAGATGGCTAAAAGTGTAGCACTTCCTCAGTACTGCACTGGCAGTGTCAGCCTTGATTTTCTGCTCAAAGGAGGACTGCAACTCACTACTGTCTGACTAATGTGTGCGGCCACTGAGCCCAGGCTTAAACTATTAATCCAGCCATTGGATCTCGTCCTTCTATCCCTGGTCTAACAGAGCTCTTGTTCTGCTCTTCAGAATATTGGAGCATGCCTTACTGAGGTGGGGGGTGGTTGGGTGACATTTCCCCTGGAAATGTGGCTTGTGTTATCCTGTTCTGCTGGAGCTGGTTGGGGAGTGAGTTTGGAGGAGACACTTTACATTCTCTTGCTAGGTTTTAGGTTTGCAATTAAGCAGAGCCTTAATTTTAAAACTGCCATCCTGGTGTTCAACTCCATCCATGGCCTTGAACCTTCCCTATCTCTGTAACCGCCTCAGGCCCGTACAACCCTTCCAGATCTCCGCACGCCTCCAATTCTGCCCTCTTGCGCATTCCCCATTTTAATCGCTCCACCATTGGCGGCCGTGCCTTCAGCTGTTGGGCCCTAAGCTCTGGAATGCCCTCCCTCAACCTCTCCGCCTCTCACTCCTTCTCGACGCTCCTAAACAAACTACCTCTTCCATCAAGCTTTTTGTTACCTGTCTTAATTTCTCCTTGCAAGGCTCAGTCTCAAATTTTGCCTTGTGAAGCTCCTTTGAAGAGTGTAGGGATGTTTTATTACGTTAAAGACGCGAAATAAATTCACGTTGTGTTTGTTGAAAATATTTCAATTGCTCTCAGTGAAAATAGACCGATTTCACTATCTGATTGCACATTTATGTGAGAATTAAGTTTGAATATTAGGCATAGATCCTGTAATCAGGAGAAATAAATCATGACACAAAGAGGTTTAAGAAATTGCAGTCATATCCATGGAAACAGAAAAGGTGAAGAGATTTAATATTTACCTTTAATATTTACCTCAATTTTTAAAGGCATAAGGGATAAATAAATGAAACCGAGGAGGATACATGGCTATGGGGAGGGTGCGGGGCCGTGGGATTATATCTGGAGCGGTCTTGCAAAGGCACAATGAGTAAATTGGCCTCCTCCTATGCTGTGAACTCATGAGCTTTAAACTCTGGCCAACACTCTACTCTCAGGTCTTATCTCCAGTTCCCACAATCAGTGTTTATTTGTTTAATCCAAGGCTCAGACTCTTGGCAAGAACAGTTTATCAGATAAGCTGACCCGTTTCACTCGGCAGCTCATTGCTTGACCCATTTGCTTTCCATAGGTGCTCATATCGAAGGTGCCACGTTGATGGTTGGACCGGGTTTCTGGTCATGTAAAAAAATACAGAAATGGCCCAACTGAAAATTGTGAGAACTATCGGTGTAACTCTCAAATCAAATCACTTATCGAAGAGCGTGATGTCCTCCTTGGTGATTAAATGGCACCTGGTATATTGCATTCTGCTGTCTAATAATTAAATCACAATAATTTAGCGTTCTCGATATTACCTACACCACTTGCTGTTAACCGATTATGCTGGGAGTTATGTGTGTGAAAGTCCAGCAGTCGGGCTGTATATTCTAACAGTCGATGTGAGGCCTGGCACACAAGGATGAGGCATACATGAACAACAGGATCCCATAACCTGGAAGATTCAATTCCTGGAGGGAAAAGGGTGGAAGGAACAGGAATGCTACACCATCAGTGTATCACTTTAATGAGATACAGTCATGCAGTTGCTCTGGGGTCGGAATAGATGCTCCGAGGTCGCAAGTTCAAGACTCCATATCAATCCTGCAGTTTAATTTGACAAATCAGGTCATTTGTGAGCTGGGACCAGAAACCATGGAAACTGCCACATGATCACAGAAAACCAGCCGGTTTGGTCATGTCCTCCAGGGAAAGGGAATCCTACAGGTCTACCTGTCCTGGCCGATATGTCTCTCCAGTTCCACTCTGCCTGGCTGATTCTTATTACCCCCTGAAGTGGCTGCAAGACAATCTCTCTTTGAGACCCCTGACTGTCCCAGCTGTTCAGTTGGTAGCATGTTCATCTCTGTTGGAGGTTGTGGGTTCAAATCCCATTTGCAGAAGCCTGAACATAATCCAGGCTGACACTAACACATAATGCATAAGTAGCTGTCAGTAATTCTCCGCTCCTTCAGAGGAATGCGCTGTTGAGGCATCTCCCCCCACAGACTGCAATCATATCATCAATGGATTTGATGAGAACCTCTAACACGTACTCTGTTAGTTCCACTGTAAAAACCTTTGGAAAAGCTACACCCTGTTAACTGAGGTGTAATTGGGTTTTTACTGCGAATTAACTTCATGATCATTGCTAAACACATCTCTGGCCCTGAAAAGCTCATTTTATTTTTGTGGAATTTCAACTTTAGATTAGATTAGATTAGAGATACAGCACTGAAACAGGCCCTTCGGCCCACCGAGTCTGTGCCGACCATCAACCACCCATTTATACTAATCCTACACTAATCCCATATTCCTACCAAACATCCCCATCTGTCCCTATATTTCCCTACCACCTACCTATACTAGTGACAATTTATAATGGCCAATTTACCTACCAACCTGCAAGTCTTTTGGCTTGTGGGAGGAAACCGGAGCACCCGGAGAAAACCCACGCAGACACAGGGAGAACTTGCAAACTCCACACAGGCAGTGCCCAGAATCGAACCCGGGTCCCTGGAGCTGTGAGGCTGCAGTGCTAACCACTGCGCCACTGTGCCGCCCTTTCTCCATGTTGATAAAAATTCCAAAGATTATCTAAAAAAAAGAAATGTTTTTTCGATTTTAAAACAGCTTTCTTGTCTTTGCTTTAGCCTCTATGCCATCCAATTCATGACAATGGCTTGGTGATAATGTCACTGAGATAATATTGTAGGGGCCCAGGATAGTGCCCTGGTGAAAGAGGTCCAAATCCCACCACAGCAGCTGGTGGAATAAAAATTCGAATAATTAATTCAGATAAAAGCTAGAATTGAAAGCTCGTTTCAGTAATGTTGCCATGAAACTATCATTGATTGTTGTAAAAAAGCATATGTTTCACTCATGCCCTCCAGAGGAGAAAATTTGCTGTGCCTATCTGGTCTGGCCGACTTGTGACTCCAGACCCACTGTGATGTTGTTGACTCTCAACCGAAATGGCCCAGCAAGCCACTCAGATTTCAAGGGAATTAGGGATGGGCAATAAATGCTGGTCCTGCCACTGAAACCCACATCCCACGACAGAGTAATGATAAAAATAATAATAATAAGCTGATATCTGAAAGTCTGAATTCCCAGTGAAGGATTTGAAATAATTTTAAATTCCTGGTTTGCTGTCTGTGTGATTAATTCCAACTGACTGTCTACTTCCCCTGCTTGCTGACATCACTGCTGCTGCATGCCTGGAGATTCCCTTGTTTTAGCGGCAGGTTTATTCTGCATCCGGAATGGGAAAACCCACGCCACAGAGATAGCTCGGTCTTTGTGAGGAGATTTCTATGAGGTCATTGGGAGGCACCCTTGCTTCAACTCTGACTGCAAAATCTGGGCCAATAAAGTTACCCCATTTTACTCCCTCCGTCACTGGTGGTCGTACCTTCAGCTGCCTGTGACCTATGTTCTGGAATTCTCTTCCACAACATCTCCATCTCTCTCTCTCTCTCTCTCTCTCTTTCAAAACGCCCCTTGAAACCTCCCTCTTTGTCCAAGTTTTTGGTCACCTGTTTTACCAACTCCTTGCATGGCTCGGTGTCAAATTTTGCTTTATAAAGCTCTTTCAAAGCTGCTAGGAATGTTTTATTACAGTAAAGGCACTATATAAATTCAACCGGTGGTTATGGATAATATTTCCACCGTTCTGCGTGAAAATAGGCAGATTTCACTGACTGTTTACACATGTGTGAAAATATTAAATATTAACCATACAACCTGTATTAACGAGAACCAAATCATGACACAAAAAGATTTAGGAAACTGGGGTGATTTCCGTGGGATCAGCGAAGGTTAAGAGGAGGTTTAATATTTACCTTAAAAATTAGAAAGAGTTTCGCTAATGAAAGGCTATTTCTTATCCTTCAGCAAAGGTTTCGGGCTCCAATTCAAAACTGTCACTGAGAGAGTGAGCAGAGGGTTGTTGTCCTGTGGAATGCTTTGTCACAGACGGTGTACAGAAAAAATGCAGTGCATCTTTTAAAGGCAAATGGGATAAATATTTGAAACCGAGGAGGATACATGGCTGTGGGGAAGGTGTGGGGCAGTGGGATTAATTCTGGATCACTCTTGCAAAGGCACAATCAGTAAATTGGCCACCTCCTATGCTGTGAACTCATGGGCTTTAAACTCTGGCCAACACTCTACTCTCAGGTCTTTTCTCCAGTTCTCACAATCAGTGTTTATTTGTTCAATCAAAGGCTCAGACTCTTGGAAAGAACAGTTTATCAGATAAGCTGACCTGTTTCATTCAAGCAGCTCGTTTCTTGACCCATTTGCTTTCCACAAGTGCTCATATCGAAGGTGCCACATTGATGCTTGGACAGGGTTTCTGGTCAAGTAAAAAAACACAGAAAAGGCCCAGCTGAAAATTGTGAGAACTGTCGGTGTAACTCTCAAATCAAATCACTTATCAAAGAAAACATGTGGTCCTCCCTGGTGATTAAATGGCCCCTGGTAGTGTCCCCAGATTGTGTTTTGGTGTCTAATATTTAAATTATCATATTTCATGGTTTTGTATTTCACCTACAGCATTTGCTGTTAACCTATTATGCTGGGAGATACGTGTGTGAATGTCCAGCAGTCGGGGCTGTATATTCTAACAGTCAGTGTGAGGCTTGGTACATAGAATGAGGCATACGTGAACAGCAGGATCCCAAAACCAGGAAGATTTAGTTCCTGCAAGGAAAAAGGAGGAAGGAACAGGAATGTTACACCATCGATGTGTCAATTTAATGAGATACAGTAGTGCAGTGCGTCTGGGATCGGAATTGACACTCCGCGGTCGCAAGTTTGAACCCCTTGTAAATCGTGTGATTGAATTATATAAATCAGGTCATTTGTGTGCAAGGTGCAGGAACTATGGAAACTGCCAGATGGTCACAGAAACCCAGCCGGTTTGGTCATGTCCTCCAGGGAAAGGGAATCCTTCAGGTCTACCTGTCCTGGCCTATATGTCTCTCCAGTTCCATTCTGCCTGGCTGATTCTTCTTATCCCCTGAAGTGGCTAAAAGACAATCTCTCCTTGAGACCCCTGACTGTCCCAGCTGTTCAGTTGGTAGCATGTTCGCCTCTGTTGGAGGTTGTGGCTTCAAATCCCATTTGCTTAACATGAACACATAATCCAGGCTGACACTCTATCACCATCACTGAGGGAGTGCAGCAGTGCCAGACAAGGAGACTTTTCGAGGAGATGCTAAACCAAAGCACAGTCAGCCCTCTCATATAAAAGATATTATGTCACCATTTGAAATGGGAGCAGAGGAGTTCTCCATCTGGTCCCCTGGTCAATATTTATCACTCAATCAACACCACCGAAAAAGCAGGTTGTTTCCAGTCATTACCAGATTGCTGTTTGTGGGAGCTTGCTGTGCTCAAATTGGGTGATGTGTTTCCTGCATTTCAACTGTGGCAGCACTTCATTGGTTGCTTTTGGAACATCCTGAGCTGGAGAAAGGTGCGATTGAAATGCACATTTTTTTTAGAGTTGAGGAATAAGTGCAGCCTTAGCAGCACTGCCCAGATCCCAAGAACAAGTTAAAAGCTCAAGAAACACAAACTCTTCCAGACAAACTCCCAGTTGTTGACATTGATGCAGGGAATTCTGGACTGGTCCTTATTTCAGGAACCTCTTCTCCCCCCTTTAACACAGGAATTACTGGATGAAAACACATCAAGGTCCATCTGGTTCACCTTCTATCATCCTGATAGTCATGTTGTACAGGGAGTTATTGACCAATCACAGCAATGCATCTCTGTCAATGAATCGACAACAGATTCAGACATGAGGGGAGGAAAACCCCCAGTGATGGAAAGCTTCAGGAACCAGAGATCCAAAGTCACCTGTTCCTCCCAGCCAACGCTACACATTCCCCCAATCCCGCTCTGCCAGGTGGCACTCTTAATGTGCCACGTTACTACATGTATCTTGGCAAGCAGGGGAACATAGAAAGGACCTGATTGAATCTCATGCAGCTTGTTCGAAAACCTTGCTATCTGAGAGATTATCAGAGGACTGTTTGTTCCTTTTCATTGTGTTCTTAGACGCCTTATCTCGAATGATTTAATGACTCACATGAACATTCTGTGGGTAAAGTGTGGGCAAGGTGGAGCTGGCACACCAAAGAATGATGTGGCATCTGTGAAAAAGCAAATCAAGGAGAACAACTTCCATTCTAGGCATTGAAACAAGCAATGAGTAGTTTAACTATATGAAAATGAAAGGGGACAGTGTCTCGAAAAGTACTGAACTCACTTCTAATGAGAGGGAAAAGGATGGGGAAAAGCTGACTGTGGCATTGAACCTGTCTCACCCGGGGATGCTGTGATGTCTACACATCAGCCCCCTCCTCCATTTCCACCCGGCACACACAAGACACCCAATCTCCTCAGACAAGGGGGACAAACAGAGAAGACTGTTGAGGGACTAATCCGATTGAGGGAAACACGTTGCAAAAAGCTCTCAAATCCCAGACGGCAATCACAAAAATTGTGGGAGATCATATCTGAACAATGGGTCCAATGATCCTCTTTATTTCTATATACGGTCATGTTGAACAATCTCAGGACACTGTCTACCTCCTCTACTCATGTATCAAATCCACACTCACTCCACTTGACGGTGACCAGTCCTCAAGGTCAAAGACCCTGTGATCTGGCTGAGATCGAACCAGGTTCAATGCCTACATAACAGCACCTGTCACAGTAGAGGGAGCTTTACTATGTATCTAACCCTGTGCTCTACCTGTCCTGGGAGTGTTTGATGGGGAGAGTGGAGAGGGAGATTTAGTCTGTATCTAACCCTGTGCTGTACCTGTCCTGGGAGTGTTTGATGGGGAGAGTGGAGAGGGAGATTTAGTCTGTATCTAACCCTGTGCTGTACCTGTCCTGGGAGTGTTTGATGGGGAGAGTGGAGAGGGAGATTTAGTCTGTATCGAACCCGTGCTTTCCTTGAACTGAATGTATTGTAACCAGTGTTTCCCAGACAGAAGGATATGGATGAAGAGTTGATGTATTGACGAATACTGGAGAAAGAAGAGTTTAAGGTTTAGTGAAGGTGAGGATTCCTGGTAAAAGAGTGAGAATAACATAAGGCATGGCCTGGTGAGAGGAAGAGAAAGGAAGAGAAGGAGGGACTGAGACACAATTCAGTGTACAGATTTCACCCTCTGAGAGAGAAATTGAGAGACGCCAGGAAGTGTACAGATATCACCCTGAGAGAGGGGAGACTGAGAGACAGCAGTCAGGGTACAGATATCACCCTGAGAGAGGGGGGACTGAGAGACACCAGTCAGTGTACAGATATCACCCTGAGAGAGAGGGACTGAGAGACACCAGTCAGTGTACAGATATCACCCTCTGAGAGAGGGACTGAGAGCCTCCAGTCTGTGTACAGATATCACCCTGAGAGAGGGGAGACGAGAAGCTGCAGTCAGTGTACAGATATCACCATCTGACAGAGGGACTGAGAGTCACCAGTCAGTGTACAGATATCACCCTCTGAGAGAGGGACTGAGAGACACCAGTCAGTGTACAGATATCACCCTCTGAGAGAGGGGAGATGGGAGACTGCAGTCAGTGTACAGATATCACCCTCTGACAGAGGGACTGAGAGTCACCAGTCTGTGTACAGATATCTCCCTGAGAGAGGGGGGACTGAGAGTCACCAGTCTGTGTACAGATATCACCTTGAGAGAGAGGGGACTGACAGAAACCAGTCAGTGTACAGGTATTACTTTGTGAGAGAGGGATTGAGAGAAACCAGTCAATGTACAGATATCACCCTGAGAGAGAGGGGACTGTGCGAAACCAGTCAGTGTACAGATATCACCTTGAGAGAGAGAGGGGACTGAGAGAAACCAGTCAGTGCACAGGTATGACTTTGTGAGAGAGGGATTGAGAGAAACCAGTCAGTGTACAGATATCACCCTGAGAGAGAGGGGACTGAGAGACACCAGTCAGTGTACAGATATCACTCTGTGAGAGAGGGATTGAGAGACACCAGTCAGTGCACAGATATCTCCCTCAGAGAGAGGAACTGAGAGACATCAATCTGTGTACAGATATTTCCCTCAGAGAGGAACTGAGAGACATCAATCTGTGTACAGATATTTCCCTCAGAGAGACGAACTGAGAGACATCAATCTGTGTACAGATATTTCCCTCAGAGAGGAACTGAGAGACATCAATCAGTGTACAGATATCCCCCTGAGAGAGCGCGACTAAGAGACACCAGTTAGTGTACTGATATCACCCTGAGAGAGAGGGACTGGCAGACACCAGTCAGTGTATGGATATCTCCCACAGAGAGAGGAACTGAGAGACACAAATCAGTGTGCAGATATCAGCCTGAGAGAGAGGGACGGAGAGAAACCAGTCAGTGTATTGATAACAGTCGTTAGACTCTGTTTCTTGAATTTGCTGAATTTGGGAGGTGATCCGTTCTGCTGCCTCGTCACACCCTGGGTGGATAAACTGCCCCCACATGTAAACAAGCTTCTGTCAAACTTCTGCCCAACTCCACGACTGCCAAGGCAGAGACCCCACATCCTCCATCCTCCTCCAACCCGCAGCCAAAGAAACTCGCCCTCTGTTGTTTTCTGCCTAAAACAGGGGCCTTGTTTCAGTATGCCCGTGGATTCTCATAGATTGGACAGGCCGGGGTTGGTAGCCAGAAAAATGAGCACATGCTCCTCGGTGATCCAATTAATGCTTTATCTTTTGGCTGACATTTCATCGCCTTTGCCATGCTTGTCAGAAAGATTGATTCAAGCTTAAATCAGAGCGTCACCTGTTCTAAACAGAGCCAAAACCTGCTCAGCAGGTCTGTTCATAAAATGTATATAAACCCTGAGTCCGCAGTGTACAATGCACCACACCAACTGGCAGACAACTCACCGCAACCATGAAATACCTGTGTCTCCTTCTATTCGTCCTGATTGCAGGGGTCATGGCAGGTAAGGAACAAAGTGCTGTCTTATTCATTCACTGATGTTAGACAGTTTTGGAACTATGGAATACCTGTCCTTGCAGCCTCTGGACAGAGCTCTGTGTGTCCAGTGTAGATCAAGACAGAGCTCACGGCCTCTAGACAGAGCTCTGTGTGTACGGTGTACATCATGGACTGAGACTGTGTCCTCTGGGTGGAGCACCGAGATTCCAGTAGCAACATAGGAACAGGAGGAGGCCATTCAGCCCCTTGGATCCTGTTCTGCCATTCAATGTGATCATAACTGATCTGCGACTCACTCCATATACCTGCCTTTGCCCCATATCCCTCAAGACTTGTGAAAAAAAAACAATGTCAGTTTTAAAATTAACAATTCATTTGGCATTAATTGGAATTTGCAGAAGAGAGTTCCAAACTTCTACCAGCCTGTGTATGAAGAAATGTTTCCTAATTTCACTCCTGCAGGATCTGGCTCTAAGTTTTGAACAGTTCCCTCGAGTCCTGAACTCCTTCACCAGCGGAAATAATTTCCCACTACCTACCCTATATTTTCCCTTTAATTGCTGAAAACTTCAATCAATTAACCCCTTAACCTTCTAAATTCCAGGGAATACAGCCCTAGTGTGTGTAATTGCTCCTTGTAATTTAACCCTTGAATGTAAGCATCATTCTGGTAAATCTACACTGCACTCCCTCCAAGCCAATATATCCTTGCTAAGGTGTGTTGCCCAGAACTGCTCACAGTAACTCCAGGTGTGGTCTAATCAGGGCTGTGTATAGCTGAAGCATGACTTCAATCCACTTGTATTTTCATTTTCTCCATATAAAGGCCAGTAGTCCATTGCCTATTTGATTATTTTCCGTCGTTGTTCAGGACATTTTAATGATCTGTGTCCCTGGGCTCCCAAGTATCTTTGGACATTCACTGTTTCTATCATTTTCATCATATAGAAACTTTCCTGTTCTATGCTTTTAAAGCCCATATGGTTAACCTCACATCTGTCTACATTGAAACCCATTTGTTACTGTTTCATTTCATCATTTAATGTAACAATAGCTCTTTGTAATTTTACTCTTCCATCTACACTGCTTGCAATGCCCCCTAATTTGGAAATGTGGCTTGCTGTCCCATAAGTCATTGTTAAATACAGTGAAGAATTGAGGATCCAATCCAGATTAGTTTAGAGATACAGCACTGAAACAGGCCCTTCGGCCCACCGAGTCTGTGCCGACCATCAACCACCCATTTATACTAATCCTACACTAATCCCATATTCCTATCACATCCCCACCTGTCCCTATATAGTTCCCTACCACCTACCTATACTAGGGGCAATTTATAATGGCCAATTAACCTATCAACCTGCAAGTCTTTGGCATGTGGGAGGAAACCGGAGCACCCGGAGAAAACCCACGCAGACACAGGGAGAACTTGCAAACTCCACACAGGCAGTACCCAGAATCAAACCCGGGTCCCTGGAGCTGTGAGGCTGCGGTGCTAACCACTGCGCCACTGTGCCGCCCACCTCTTGACTCTACGAAAAGCAACAACAGCTCATTTCCAATCCTGCTCAAGAAATCCCAAACTCTGGTCAATCAGCTTGTGATTCGATAACACAGGGAGGGCACCCGCTGTTTCCACTGTCAGAAGGGTCGGTAACTAGAGGGCACAGATTTCAGAAAATTCACAAAAATGTCACAGAGGCGAACGTGAATAGAAAGGAGACACACACCCCAATGAAAACAAATGCTGAGATTGTGCAGCAGGCAATCTTAACACAAATCTGTTTCTCTCCACAGATCCCATTGCCGATGGTAAATATTGCATTCTGAGAATTTATTGTCAATTTTTGCATGTTTAATCTCGCGAAGACAAAATTGTAGACTATGAGTGAAACTGTTCAGAATTACCAAACCCAAATCCCTTCACTGTACCATCCCGCTGCTCATTGGAGCAGAGACTTTCTGAGCAGTTCAGGTCTCTGACCTGTCCTGAGATGTGATCATTGGCCAGATCGCAATGTGGATTTATCTGAGATGATCTTTCAACATTGATTAAAATGTGCTGCGTCTTTACAATACTGGAATGAACTTGATTTTTCCACTGACATGTTTAACAGTTGCATTAAGTAGTGGACAAGGGAAATTTACAACTGTCCAGTAAGGCATTTATCACAAAGATTCAGGCAGAAGATTTATCTGTTGAAATCAAGCCGCTGTGAATGGTAAAATGAATTAGCTCATAAAATTTTAACCAATCCATACTTTGGGAAAACAGAAATGAATAACTATTTTAATCCCTGCTTTTGGTGCAAGAGGTTAGACACTTGTATGAGAGAGTGCGGAGATGATCAAGCTGAAATGAAATCAGTATGAATGGTCATGTCAAGTTAATGTTTGAAACTTCCACACCAATTTCTAATCTGCGCAATACTGAATGTTTTAATTGTTGAACTGTTTGTGTCGAAAATGTGAATCTTCACATGCTTCTCTGCAATCTTAACACAAATCTGTTTCCCCGCCACAGGGAAAAAAGATAAGAAAGACAAAGGTAAATATTTTGCTGACGAGAATATTTTTGTCCGATTGTTGCATGTTTAAATCTCCAGAAACAATGCAGAGCCAAACTGTTCACAATTCCAAACCCAAATCCCTTCACTGCACTATCATGATGCACATTGGCTGCTTCTCCTGTGTTCCAAAACAGGTGTAAAGGTGTAAATTTCCTCTGGGTGTTATTAGTGAGAGAATGCATTCATCTGCATGAACAAACAAACTGATTGGAGCAAGGACTTTCTGAGCAGCTCAGGTCTCTGCCCTGCCCTGAGATGTGATCATTGTCAGACCCCAGTGTTAGATTTATCCAAGTTGATATTTGAACAAAATGGATTAAAATGTGTTGCATCCTTGTCACACAGCAGTGAACTTTATTCTGCAATTAACTGTTTAAGAGCTTCATTAAGTCGCGGCCAGTGGAATGTCACACAGCTCAGAACTTAATTGTCCACTAACATTTTTATCACATTAATTAAGCGAGTAAAGGTATAAACATTGGCATAAAGAGGGTGCCATAAGTAAAATAGATTCAGTTTGTAAAGATTTTTTTTAAAAGCACTTTGTGTAAACAGAGATGAACAACTAGTTGAGTCCCTGAGTTTGGTGCAAGAGGTTAGATGTTCGTAGGAGAGGGTGCACAGATGAATAATCTTAAACGAAATCAGTATTAATGAAAATGTCCATTTCATGTTTGAAAGATCGACTTCAATTCCTGATCAGTGCAAGACTGAATGTTTCAATTACTGAACTGATTGTGTTCAAAATGTGAATCTCCACTTGAATCTCAGCAGACAGTGTTAACACAAATTTGTTTTTCCACACAGGAGATTATCTTCCTGGAGGCCATGGTAAATATTATTAGTCTGAGAACTTATTGTCAATATTTTGCGTGTTTTAATCTCCAAAAGCAATAATGCAGACACTCTGATAGATACTGTTCCCAATACCCACACACCAATCCCCACACTGCACCATCCCGCTGCTCATTGGCTGCTCCTCATCTGAACTAAAACAGTTAAATGTCTCAATTTCCTGATTGATATTAGTGACAGAATGCATTCATCTGACCGTCTCCCACCATTTCACAGCACGAAATTCCCAACCTCCAAGCTGGTCCCGGACGAGAAGTTTAGCGACCACTTTCAAAACCTGCAGTGGTTGTGTTCAGCTCCTGCCCAGGAAGTCTGAATTTCCCCGATCACACAGTGATTACACTGGGAGTGTTCCAGTTTCAATTCAATGCTGGGACAGCGGAAAATCCCTGGAATCCTGGCCATGTGCCGGAGGGACACAAAATCCCAGGCAACACGGAGCAGGGTCACAACTGCAGCAGAGGCGGATTTCTGCTCAAACATCCTTCAACAGCAAGTGCTCAACACAAGGACTTCAGTGATGGAGAGAGAGTAGAGAAGTGGGGATTGTTCCCCTTTGAGGAAAGAAAGTTAAGGGGAGATTTAATCCCGATGTGCAGAATTAAGACAGTTTTTGATTGGGTAAACAAGGAGAAATTGTTTCCACTGGCAGGAGGGCCAGTAACAGGAGGACATAAATTTAAGATATTTCATAAAATATGTCAGGGGGTGAACATGAATAGAATATAGACACAGTACCCAATGAGAACCACCACAGAGATTGTATGGCAGCTCTCAATAATGCAATGAATAAAATGACTTGTATCTATGACATTTTTTGAAAGGCTTTCATCTTCCTGCTGGACAGGATACATTCAGAAATAGCAAGAACAAACAAATCGATTGGAGCAAAGTCTTCCAGAGCAGCTCAGGTCTCTGTCCTGTCCTGAGATGTGATCATTGGGTAGACCCCAGTGTAGATTTATCCAAATTCATATTTCAACATTGATTAAAAAGTGCTGTATCTTTATCATGTCGGAGTAAACATTTTTGTTTCCACTGAAATGTTTAACAGTTGCATTAAGTAGTGGTCAGGACAATGTTATAACAGTCCACTAATGCATTTATCAAAAAGATTCAGGCAGAAAAATTAAACGGTGAAATCAAGCCACTGTGAATGATAAAATTAATTCGCTCATAAAAAATTTTAAAAATCCATACTTTGGGAAAACAGAGATGAATAACTATTTTACTCCCTGCTTTTGGTGCAAGAGGTTAGACATTTGTATGAGAGAGTGCGGAGATGAACAAGCTTAAATCAAATCAGTATCAATGGTAACGTCAAGTTAATGATTGAAATTTCCACACCAATCCCGAATCCATGCAATACTGAATGTTTCAATTGCTGAACTGATTGTGTTGAAAATGTGAATCTTCACTTGATTCTCTGCAATCTTAACACAAATCTGTTTCCCTGCCTCCCCGCACCCCAAGGGAAAAGGGTAGGAAATACAGTGGTAAATATTTTAATGACGAGAATTTTTTATCCGATTGTTGCATGTTTAAAGCTCCAGAAACAGTAATGCAGAGTGAAACTGTTCACAATTCCCAAACCTAAATCCATTCACTGCACTATCCGGCTGCTCATTGGCTGCTTCTCCTGTGTTCCAAAATGGGTAAAGGTGCAAATTTCCTCTGGGTGATATTAGTGAGAGAATGCAATCATCTGCATGAACAAACAAACTGATTGGAGCAAGGACTTTCTGAGCAGTTCAGGTCTCTGCCCTGCTCTGAGATGTGATCATTGGTCAGACTCCAGTGTAGATTTATCCAAGTTGATATTTGAACAAAATGGATTAAAATGTGTTGCATCCTTGTCACGCAGCAGTGGGCTGAGAGGTGGCAGATGGAGTTCAACCTGGAAAAGTGTGAAGTGATTCATTTTGGAAGGGCGAATTTGAATGCGGAATACAGGCTTAAAGACAGCATTCTTGGTACTGTGGAGGAACAGAGGGATCTTGGGGTCCATGTCCATAGATCGCTCAAAGTTGCCACCCAAGTTGATAAGGTTGTTAAGAAGGTATATGGTGTGTTGGCTTTCATTAACAGGGGGATTGAGTTTAAGAGCCGCGAGGTTATGCTGCAGCTCTATAAGGCCCTGGTTCGACCACACTTGGAATATTGTGTTCAGTTCTGGTCGCCTCATTATAGGAAGGATGTGGAAGCTTTAGAGAGGGTGCAGAGGAGATTTACCAGGATGCTGCCCGGACTGGAGGGCATGTCCTACGAAGAAAGATTGAGGGAGCTAGGGCTTTTCTCATTGGAGCGAAGAAGGATGAGAGGTGACTTGATAGAGGGGTACAAGATGATGAGAGGCATAGTTAGAGTGGATAGTCAGAGACTTTTTCCCAGGGTGGAAAGGGCTATCACCAGGGGGCATAATTTTAAGGTGATTGGAGGAAGGTTTCGGGGAGATGTCAGAGGTAGGTTCTTTACACAGAGAGTGGTGGGTGCGTGGAATGCGCTGCCAGCGATGGTAGTAGAAGCAGATACATTAGGGACATTTAAGAGACTCTTGGATAGGTACATGGATGATAGTAGAATGAAGGGTAGGTAGTTACTTAGATCTTAGAATAGGTTAAAGGTTCGGCACAACATCGTGGGCCGACGGGCCTGTACTGTGCTGTACTGTTCTATGTTCTATGTTCTATGTTCTAGCAGTGAACTTCATTTTGCAATTAACTGTTTCACAGCTTCATTAAGTCACAGCCAGGGGAATGTCACACAGCTCAGAACTTAATTGTCCACTAACATTTTTATCACAACAATAAAGCGAGTATAGGTATAATGCCGACAGTCTGAGAGATACTGATCACATTACCCACACACCAACACCTTCACTGCACCATCTCGCTGCTCATTGGCTGCTTCTCATCTGCACCAAAACAGCTCATGGTGTAAATTTCCTCTGTTTGATCTTAGTGACATTCATCTGTCCGTCTCCCACCATTTCACAGCGTGAAATTCCCAACCTCAATCCTTATCAACGACGAGAAGTTTAGCGTCCTCTATCAAAAGCTGCAGAGACGGATTTCAGCTCCTCTCCAGGAAATCTGATTTGCCCCACTCTCACGCTGAGACGGTGATAACACTGGGAGTGTTCCGGTTTCCCTCAAATTCTGGGGCAGTGGAAAAACCCTGGAATCCTGGCCATGTGCTCGAGTGGCAAAATGTTATAGGAAACACGGAGCAGGATCACCACTGCAGCAGAGGCGGATTTCTGACCAAACATCCTTCAACTGCAACAGTCCTCAGCACAAGGACTTCAGTGATGGAGGAGACAGGAGAAGCTGGGATTGTTCTCCTTAGAGAAAAGAATGTTCAGGGGAGATTTAATCCCGATGTTCAGAATTAAGACAGTTTTTGATTGGGTAAAGAAGGAGAAATTGTTTCCACTGGCAGGAGGGTCAGTAACCAGAGAACAGAAATGTAAGATATTTCGCAAAGATATCGGGGGCAACATGAATAGAAATTAGACACAGTCCCCAATGAAAACCACCACTGAGACTGCGCAGTAGCTCTCAAGATCACAATGAATAAAATGACTTGATTCTGTGACATTTGTCGAGAGGCTTTCATCTTCCTGCTGGACAAGACACATTCAGGAACAGCAAGAACAAACAAATCGATTGGAGCAAAGACTTCCAGAGCAGCTCAGGTCTCTGTCCTGTCCTGAGATATGATCATTGGGTAGACCCCAGTGTAGATTTATCCAAATTCATATTTCAACATTGATGAAAAAGTGCTGTATCTTTATCATGTTGAAGTGAACATGTTTTTTTCCACTGAAATGTTTAACCGCTGCATTAAGTAGTGGAGAGGAGAACGTTATAACTGTCGAGTAATGCATTTATCACAAAGATTCAGGCAGAAAACTTATAGGTTGAAATCAAGCCGCTGTGAATGATAAAATTAAATAGCTCATAAAAATTTGAACCAATCCATACTTTGGAAAAACAGAGATGAACAACTATTTTACTCCCTGCTTTTGGTGCAAGAGGTTAGACATTTGTATGAGAGGGTGCAGAGATGAACAATCTTAAATGAAATCAGTATGAATGGGAATGTCAAGCTAATGTTTGAAATTTCCACACCAATTTCTAATCCGAGCAATACTGAATGTTACAATTACTGAACTGATTGTGTTGAAATATGAATCTTCACTTGATTCTCTGCAATCTTAACACAAATCTGTTTCCACGCCTCCTCGCACCACCACGGGAAAAAGGTACGAAATACGGTGGTAAATATTTTTTATTACGTGAATTTATTATCCGATTGTTGCATGTTTAAATCACCAGAAACAGTAATGTAGGGCCAAACTGTTCACAATTCAAAACCCAAATCCGAATCACTGCATTATCCCGGTGCTTCTTCCGTGTTCCAAAATGGTTAAAGGTGTAAATTTCTGTTGCTTGATATTAGTGAGAGAATGCATTCATCTGCATGAACAAACAAACTGATTGGAGCAAGGACTTTCTGAGCAGCTCACGTCTCTGTTCTGCCCTGAGATGTGATCATTGGCCACACCCCAGTGTAGATTTATCCAAGTTGATATTTGAAAAAAAAAATGGATTAAATGTGTTGCATCCTTGTCACACAGCAGTGAACTTCATTTTGCAATTAACTGTTTAACAGCTTCATTAAGTCACAACCAGGGAATGTCACACAGCTCAGAACTAAATTGTCCACGAATATTATTATCACAATAATTAAGCGAGTAAAGGTATAAACATCAGCAAAAAGAAAGTGCGAACAGCAAAATTAATTTTGTTTCCAAAGATTTCAAAAAAAGGCGCTTTTTTAAAACAGAGAGGAACAACGAGTTGAATCCCTGCGTTGTGTGCAAGATGTTAGATATTCATAGTAGAGCAGAAATGAATAAGCTTAAATGATATCAGTGTCAGTGATAATGTCCTGTAATGTTTGAAAGATCCACTTCAATCCCTAATCCGTGCAATACTGAATGTTTCAGTTGCTGAACTGTTTGTGAACAAAATGTTAATCTCCACTTGAATCTCAACAGACAATGTTAACACAAATCTGTTTCTCCACACAGGATATTATCCTCATCCAGACCATGGTAAATATGTTTACTCTGAGAATGTATTGTCAATTTTTTGGGGTGTTTTAATCTCCAGAAACAATAATGCCGACAGTCTGAGAGATACTGTTCACATTACCCACACACCAACACCTTCACTGCACCATCTCGCTGCTCATTGGCTGCCTCTCATCTGCACCAAAACAGCTCATGGTGTAAATTTCCACTGTTTGATATTAGTGACATTGATCTGACCGTCTCCCACCATTTCACAGCGTGAAATTCCCAACCTCAATCCTTATCACCGACGAGAAGTTTAGCGTCCTCTATCAAAAGCTGCAGAGACGGATTTCAGCTCCTCTCCAGGAAATCTGATTTGCCCCACTCTCACGCTGAGACGGTGATAACACTGGGAGTGTTCCGGTTTCCCTCAAATTCTGGGGCAGTGGAAAAACCCTGGAATCCTGGCCATGTGCTCGAGTGGCAAAATGTTATAGGAAACACGGAGCAGGATCACCACTGCAGCAGAGGCGGATTTCTGACCAAACATCCTTCAACTGCAACAGTCCTCAGCACAAGGACTTCAGTGATGGAGGAGACAGGAGAAGCGGGGATTGTTCTCCTTAGAGAAAAGAATGTTCAGGGGAGATTTAATCCCGATGTTCAGAATTAAGACAGTTTTTGATTGGGTAAAGAAGGAGAAATTGTTTCCACTGGCAGGAGGGTCAGTAACCAGAGAACAGAAATGTAAGATATTTCGCAAAGATATCGGGGGCAACATGAATAGAAATTAGACACAGTCCCCAATGAAAACCACCACTGAGACTGCGCAGTAGCTCTCAAGATCACAATGAATAAAATGACTTGATTCTGTGACATTTGTCGAGAGGCTTTCATCTTCCTGCTGGACAAGACACATTCAGGAACAGCAAGAACAAACAAATCGATTGGAGCAAAGACTTCCAGAGCAGCTCAGGTCTCTGTCCTGTCCTGAGATATGATCATTGGGTAGACCCCAGTGTAGATTTATCCAAATTCATATTTCAACATTGATGAAAAAGTGCTGTATCTTTATCATGTTGAAGTGAACATGTTTTTTTCCACTGAAATGTTTAACCGCTGCATTAAGTAGTGGAGAGGAGAACGTTATAACTGTCGAGTAATGCATTTATCACAAAGATTCAGGCAGAAAACTTATAGGTTGAAATCAAGCCGCTGTGAATGATAAAATTAAATAGCTCATAAAAATTTGAACCAATCCATACTTTGGAAAAACAGAGATGAACAACTATTTTACTCCCTGCTTTTGGTGCAAGAGGTTAGACATTTGTATGAGAGGGTGCAGAGATGAACAATCTTAAATGAAATCAGTATGAATGGGAATGTCAAGCTAATGTTTGAAATTTCCACACCAATTTCTAATCCGAGCAATACTGAATGTTACAATTACTGAACTGATTGTGTTGAAATATGAATCTTCACTTGATTCTCTGCAATCTTAACACAAATCTGTTTCCACGCCTCCTCGCACCACCACGGGAAAAAGGTACGAAATACGGTGGTAAATATTTTTTATTACGTGAATTTATTATCCGATTGTTGCATGTTTAAATCACCAGAAACAGTAATGTAGGGCCAAACTGTTCACAATTCAAAACCCAAATCCGAATCACTGCATTATCCCGGTGCTTCTTCCGTGTTCCAAAATGGTTAAAGGTGTAAATTTCTGTTGCTTGATATTAGTGAGAGAATGCATTCATCTGCATGAACAAACAAACTGATTGGAGCAAGGACTTTCTGAGCAGCTCACGTCTCTGTTCTGCCCTGAGATGTGATCATTGGCCACACCCCAGTGTAGATTTATCCAAGTTGATATTTGAAAAAAAAAATGGATTAAATGTGTTGCATCCTTGTCACACAGCAGTGAACTTCATTTTGCAATTAACTGTTTAACAGCTTCATTAAGTCACAACCAGGGAATGTCACACAGCTCAGAACTAAATTGTCCACGAATATTATTATCACAATAATTAAGCGAGTAAAGGTATAAACATCAGCAAAAAGAAAGTGCGAACAGCAAAATTAATTTTGTTTCCAAAGATTTCAAAAAAAGGCGCTTTTTTAAAACAGAGAGGAACAACGAGTTGAATCCCTGCGTTGTGTGCAGGATGTTAGATATTCATAGTAGAGCAGAAATGAATAAGCTTAAATGATATCAGTGTCAGTGATAATGTCCTGTAATGTTTGAAAGATCCACTTCAATCCCTAATCCGTGCAATACTGAATGTTTCAGTTGCTGAACTGTTTGTGAACAAAATGTTAATCTCCACTTGAATCTCAGCAGACAATGTTAACACAAATCTGTTTCTCCACACAGGATATTATCCTCATCCAGACCATGGTAAATATGTTTACTCTGAGAATGTATTGTCAATTTTTTGGGGTGTTTTAATCTCCAGAAACAATAATGCCGACAGTCTGAGAGATACTGTTCACATTACCCACACACCAACACCTTCACTGCACCATCTCGCTGCTCATTGGCTGCCTCTCATCTGCACCAAAACAGCTCATGGTGTAAATTTCCACTGTTTGATATTAGTGACATTGATCTGACCGTCTCCCACCATTTCACAGCGTGAAATTCCCAACCTCAATCCTTATCACCGACGAGAAGTTTAGCGTCCTCCATCAAAAGCTGCAGTGACGGATTTCAGTTCCTCTCCAGGAAATCTGAATTGCCCCACTCTCACGCTGAGACACTGATGAAACTGGGAGTGTTCCGGTTTCACTCAAATTCTGGGACAGTGGTAAATCCCTGGAATCCTGGCCATGTGCTCGAGTGGCAAAATGTTTGAGGGAACACGGAGCAGGATCACCACTGCAGCAGAGGCGGATTTCTGCCCAAACATCCTTCAACTGCAACAGTCCTCAGCACAAGGACTTCAGTGATGGAGGAGACAGGAGAAGCGGGGATTGTTCTCCTAAGAGGAAAGAATGTTCAGGGGAGATTTAATCCCGATGTTCAGAATTAAGACAGTTTTTGATTGGGGAAAGAAGGAGAAATTGTTTCCACTGGCAGGAGGGTCAGTAACCAGAGAACAGAAATGTAAGATATCTCGCAAAGATATCGGGGGCAACATGAATAGAAATTAGACACAGTCCCCAATGAAAACCACGACTGAGACTGCGCAGTAGCTCTCAAGATCACAATGAATAAAATGACTTGATTCTGTGACATTTGTCGAGAGGCTTTCATCTTCCTGCTGGACAGGACACATTCAGGAATAGCAAGAACAAACAAATCGATTGGAGCAAAGACTTCCAGAGCAGCTCAGTTCTCTGTCCTGTCCTGAGATGTGATCATTGGGTAGACCCCAGTGTAGATTTATCCAAATTCATATTTCAACATTGATGAAAAAGTGCTGTATCTTTATCTTGTTGAAGTGAAGATTTTTTTTCCACTGAAATGTTTAACCGCTGCATTAAGTAGTGGAGAGGAGAATGTTATAACTGTCCAGTAAGGCATTTATCACAAAGATTCAGGCAGAAAACTTATAGGTTGAAATCAAGCCGCTGTGAATGATAAAATTAATTAGCTCATAAAATTTAAACCAATCCATACTTTGGGAAAACAGAGATGAATAACTATTTTACTCCCTGCTTTTGGTGCAAGAGGTTCGACACTTGTATGAGAGAGTGCAGAGATGATCAACCTGAAATGAAATCAGTATGAATGGTCATGTCAAGTTAATGTTTGAAAGTTCCACACCAATTTCTAATCCGCGTAATATGGAATGTTTTAATTGCTGAACTGTTTGTGTCGAAAATGTGAATCTTCAATTGATTCTCTGCAATCTTAACACAAATCTGTTTCCCCGCCACAGGGAAAAAATATACAAAATACGATGGTAAAAATTTTTCTGACGAGAATATTTTTGTCCGACTGTTGCATGTTTAAATCTCCAGAAACAATGCAGAGCCAAACTGTTCACAATTCCAAACCCAAATCCCTTCAATGCACTATCCTGCTGCACATTGGCTGCTTCTCCTGTGTTCCAAAACAGGTGTAAAGGTGTAAATTTCCTCTGGGTGATATTAGTGAGAGAATGCATTCATCTGCATGAACAAACAAACTGATTGGAGCAAGGACTTTCTGAGCAGCTCAGGTCTCTGTTTCTGCCCTGCCCTGAGATGTGATCATTGCCAGATCCCAGTGTTAGATTTATCTAAGTTGATATTTGAATAAAATGGATTAAAATGTGTTGCATCCTTGTCACACAGCAGTGAACTTTATTTTGCAATTAACTGTTTAACAGCTTCATTAAGTCACAGCCAGGGGAATGTCACACAGCTCAGAACTTAATTGTCCACTAACATTTTTATCACAACAATAAAGCGAGTATAGGTATAAACATCGGCATAAAGAGTGTGCGAATAGTGAAATTAATATCGTTTGCAAAGCTTTCAAAAAAACACACTTTGTGTAAACGGAGATGAACAACTAGTTGAGTCCCTGCTTTTTATGCAAGAGGTTAGATATTCAGAGGAAAGGGTGCACAGATGAATAAGCTTAAATTATATCAGTGTCAGTGATAATGTCCTGTAATGTTTGAAAGATCCACTTCAATCCCTAATCCGTGCAATACTGAATGTTTCAGTTGCTGAACTGATTGTCAACAAAATGTTAATCTCCACTTGAATCTCAGCAGACAATGTTAACACAAATCTGTTTCTCCACACAGGATATTATCCTCATCCAGACCATGGTAAATATGTTTACTCTGAGAATGTATTGTCAATTTTTTGGGGTGTTTTAATCTCCAGAAACAATAATGCCGACAGTCTGAGAGATACTGTTCACATTACCCACACACCAACACCTTCACTGCACCATCTCGCTGCTCATTGGCTGCTTCTCATCTGCACCAAAACAGTTCATGGTGTAAACTTCCTCTGGTTGATGTTAGTGACATTGATCTGCCCGTCTCCCACCATTTCACAGCGTGAAATTCCCAACCTCAATCCTTATCACCGACGAGAAGTTTAGCGTCCTCTATCAAAAGCTGCAGTGACGGATTTCAGTTCCTCTCCAGGAAATCTGAATTGCCCCACTCTCACGCTGAGACACTGATGAAACTGGGAGTGTTCCGGTTTCACTCAAATTCTGGGACAGTGGTAAATCCCTGGAATCCTGGCCATGTGCTCCAGTGGCAAAATGTTCGAGGGAACACGGAGCAGGATCACCACTGCAGCAGAGGCGGATTTCTGCCCAAACATCCTTCAACTGCAACAGTCCTCAGCACAAGGACTTCAGTGATGGAGGAGACAGGAGAAGCGGGGATTGTTCTCCTCAGAGGAAAGAATGTTCAGGGGAGATTTAATCCCGATGTTCAGAATTAAGACAGTTTTTGATTGGGTAAAGAAGGAGAAATTGTTTCCACTGGCAGGAGGGTCAGGAACCAGAGAACAGAAATGTAAGATATTTCGCAAAGATATCGGGGGCAACATGAATAGAAATTAGGTATCGTTCCCAAATGAAAACCACCACTGAGACTGCGCAGTGGCTCTCAAGATCACAATGAATAAAATGACTTGATTCTGTGACATTTGTCGAGAGGCTTTCATCTTCCTGCTGGACAGGACACATTCAGGAATAGCAAGAATAAACAAATCGATTGGAGCAAAGACTTCCAGAGCAGCTCAGGTCTCTGTCCTGTCCTGAGATATGATCATTGGGTAGACCCCAGTGTAGATTTATCCAAATTCATATTTCAACATTGATGAAAAATTGCTGTATCTTTATCTTGTTGAAGTGAACATGTTTTTTTCCACTGAAATGTTTAACCGCTGCATTAAGTAGTGGAGAGGAGAATGTTATAACTGTCCAGTAAGGAATATATCACAAAGATTCAGGCAGAAAACCTATAGGTTGAAATCAAGCCGCTGTGAATGATAAAATTAATTAGCTCATAAAAATTTAAACCAATCCATACTTTGGGAAAACAGAGATGAGTAACTATTTTACTCCCTGCTTTTGGTGCAAGAGGTTAGACACTTGTATGAGAGAGTGCAGAGATGATCAACCTGAAATGAAATCAGTATGAATAGTCTTGTCAAGTTAATGTTTGAAAGTTCCACACCAATTTCTAATCCGCGTAATATGGAATGTTTTAATTGCTGAACTGTTTGTGTCGAAAATGTGAATCTTCACTTGATTCTCTGCAATCTTAACACAAATCTGTTTCCCCACCACAGGGAAAAAAGATGGAAAATACGATGGTAAATATTTTTCTGACGAGAATATTTTTGTCCGACTGTTGCATGTTTAAATCTCCAGAAACAATGCAGAGCCAAACTGTTCACAATTCCAAACCCAAATCCCTTCAATGCACTATCCTGCTGCACATTGGCTGCTTCCCCTGTGTTCCAAAACAGGTGTGAAGGTGTAAAATTCCTCTGGGTGATATAAGTAAGATAATGCATTCATCTGCATGAACAAACAAACTGATTGGTGCACGGACTTTCTGAGCAGCTCAGGTCTCTGCCCTGCCCTGCCCTGAGATGTGATCATTTCCAGATCCCAGTGTTAGATATATCTAAGTTGATATTTGAATAAAATGGATTAAAATGTCTTGCATCCTTGTCATGCAGCAGTGAACTTTATGTTGCAATTAACTGTTTAACAGCTTCATTAAGTCACAGCCAGGGAATGTCACACAGCTCAGAACTAAATTGTCTACGAATATTATTATCACAATAATTAAGCGAGTAAAGGTATAAACATCGGCAAAAAGAAAGTGCAAATAGTAAAATTAATTTTGGTTGCAAAGATTTCAAAAAAACACGCTTGTTTAAAACAGAGATGAACAACGAGTTGAATCCCTGCGTTGTGTGCAAGAGGTTAGATATTCATCGTCGAGCAGAAATGAAGAAGCTTTAATGATATCAGTGTCAATGATAATGCCCATTTAATGTTTGAAAGATCCACTTCAAACCCTAATCCGTGCAATACTGAATGTTTCAGTTGCTGAACTGATTGTGAACAAAATGTTAATCTCCAATTGAATCTCAGCAGACAATGTTAACACAAATCTGTTTCTCCACACAGGATATTATCCTTATGGAGACCATGGTGAATATGTTTACTCTGAGAATATATTGTCAATTTTTTGGGGTGTTTTACTCTGCAGAAACAATAATGCCGACAGTCTGTGAGATACAGTTCACATTACCCACACACCAACACCTTCACTGCACCATCTCGCTGCTCATTGGCTGCTTCTCATGTGCACCAAAACAGCTCATGGTGTAAATTTCCTCTGTTTGATCTTAGTGACATTCATCTGACCGTCTCCCACCATTTCACAGCGTGAAATACCCAACCTCAATCCTTATCACCGACGAGAAGTTTATCGTCCTCTCTCAAAAGCTGCAGTGACGGATTTCAGCTCCTCTCCAGGAAATCTGAATTGCCCCACTCTCACGCTGAGACACTGATGAAACTGGGAGTGTTCCGGTTTCACTCAAATTCTGGGACAGTGGTAAATCCCTGGAATCCTGGCCATGTGCTCGAGTGGCAAAATGTTTGAGGGAACACGGAGCAGGATCACCACTGCAGCAGAGGCGGATTTCTGCCCAAACATCCTTCAACTGCAACAGTCCTCAGCACAAGGACTTCAGTGATGGAGGAGACAGGAGAAGCGGGGATTGTTCTCCTCACAGGAAAGAATGTTCAGGGGAGATTTAATCCCGATGTTCAGAATTAAGACAGTTTTTGATTGGGTAAAGAAGGAGAAATAGTTTCCATTGGCAGGAGGGTCAGGAACCAGAGAACAGAAATGTAAGATATTTCGCAAAGATATCGGGGGCAACATGAATAGAAATTAGTTATAGTTCCCAATGAAAGCCACGACTGAGACTGTGCTGTAGCTCTCAAGATCACAATGAATAAAATGACTTGATTCTGTGACATTTGTCGAGAGGCTTTCATCTTCCTGCTGGACAGGACACATTCAGGAATAGCAAGAACAAACAAATCGATTGGAGAAAAGACTTCCAGAGCAGCTCAGGTCTCTGTCCTGTCCTGAGATATGATCATTGGGTAGACCCCAGTGTAGATTTATCCAAATTCATATTTCAACATTGATGAAAAATTGCTGTATCTTTATCATGTTGAAGTGAACATGTTTTTTTCCACTGAAATGTTTAACCGCTGCATTAAGTAGTGGAGAGGAGAATGTTATAACTGTCCAGTAAGGCATTTATCACAAAGATTCAGGCAGAAAACCTATAGGTTGAAATCAAGCCGCTGTGAATGATAAAATTAATTAGCTCATAAAAATTTAAACCAATCCATACTTTGGGAAAACAGAGATGAGTAACTATTTTACTCCCTGCTTTTGGTGCAAGAGGTTAGACACTTGTATGAGAGAGTGCAGAGATGATCAACCTGAAATGAAATCAGTATGAATGGTCATGTCAAGTTAATGTTTGAAAGTTCCACACCAATTTCTAATCCGCGTAATATGGAATGTTTTAATTGCTGAACTGTTTGTGTCGAAAATGTGAATCTTCAATTGATTCTCTGCAATCTTAACACAAATCTGTTTCCCCGCCACAGGGAAAAAATATCCAAAATACGATGGTAAATATTTTTCTGACGAGAATATTTTTGTCCGACTGTTGCATGTTTAAATCTCCAGAAACAATGCAGAGCCAAACTGTTCACAATTCCAAACCCAAATCCCTTCAATGCACTATCCTGCTGCACATTGGCTGCTTCTCCTGTGTTCCAAAAAAGGTGTAAAGGTGTAAATTTCCTCTGGGTGATATTAGTGAGAGAATGCATTCATCTGCATGAACAAACAAACTGATTGGAGCAAGGACTTTCTGAGCAGCTCAGGTCTCTGTTCTGCCCTGAGATGTGATCATTGGCCACACCCCAGTGTAGATTTATCCAAGTTGATATTTGACAAAAAAAATGGATTAAAATGTGTTGCATCCTTGTCACACAGCAGTGAAATTCATTTTGCAATTAACTGTTTAACAGCTTCATTAAGTCACAGCCAGGGAATGTCACACAGCTCAGAACTTAATTGTCCACGAATATTATTATCACAATAATTAAGCGAGTAAAGGTATAAACATCGGCAAAAAGAAAGTGCAAATAGTAAAATTAATTTTGTTTGCAAAGATTTCAAAAAAACACGCTTTTTTAAAACAGAGAGGAACAACGAGTTGAATCCCTGCGTTGTGTGCAAGATGTTAGATATTCATAGTAGAGCAGAAATGAATAAGCTTAAATGATATCAGTGTCAGTGATAATGTCCTGTAATGTTTGAAAGATCCACTTCAATCCCTAATCCGTGCAATACTGAATGTTTCAGTTGCTGAACTGTTTGTGAACAAAATGTTAATCTCCACTTGAATCTCAGCAGACAACGTTAACACAAATCTGTTTCTCCACACAGGATATTATCCTCATGGAGGCGATGGTAAATATGTTTACTCTGAGAATGTATTGTCAATTTTTTTGGGGTGTTTTAATCTCCAGAACCAATAATGCCGACAGTCTGAGAGATACTGTTCACATTCCCCACACACCAACACTTTCACTGCACCATCTCGCTGCTCATTGGCTGCTACTCATCTCCACCAAAACAGTTCATGGTGTCAATTTCCACTGTTTGATATTAGTGACAATGATCTGCCCGTCTCCCACCATTTCACAGCGTGAAATTCCCAACCTCAATCCTTATCACCGACGAGAAGTTTAGCGTCCTCTATCAAAAGCTGCAGTGACGGATTTCAGCTCCTCTCCAGGAAATCTGAATTGCCTCACTCTCACGCTGAGAAACTGATGAAACTGGGAGTGTTCCGATTTCACTCAAATTCTGGGACAGTGGAAAATCCCTGGAATCCTGGCCATGTGCTCGAATAGCAAAATGTTCCAGGGAACACGGAGCAGGATCACCACTGCAGCAGAGGCGGATTTCTGCCCAAACATCCTTCAACTGCAACAGTCCTCAGCACAAGGACGTCACTGATGGAGAGAGACAGGAGAAGCTGGGATTGTTCTCCTTAGAGAAAAGAATGTTCAGGGGAGATTTAATCCCGATGTTCAGAATTAAGACAGTTTTTGATTGGGTAAAGAAGGAGAAATTGATTCCACTGGCAGGAGAGGAGAATGTTATAACTGTCCAGTGAGGCATTTATCACAAAGATTCAGGCAGAAAACGTATAGGTTGAAATCAAGCCGCTGTGAATGATAAAATTAATTAGCTCATAAAAATTTAAACCAATCCATACTTTGGGAAAACAGAGATGAATAACTATTTTACTCCCTGCTTTTGGTGCAAGAGGTTAGACACTTGTATGAGAGAGTGCAGAGATGATCAACCTGAAATGAAATCAGTATGAATGGTCATGTCAAGTTAATGTTTGAAAGTTCCACACCAATTTCTAATCCGCGTAATATGGAATGTTTTAATTGCTGAACTGTTTGTGTCGAAAATGTGAATCTTCAATTGATTCTCTGCAATCTTAACACAAATCTGTTTCCCCGCCACAGGGAAAAAATATACAAAATACGATGGTAAATATTTTTCTGACGAGAATATTTTTGTCCGACTGTTGCATGTTTAAATCTCCAGAAACAATGCAGAGCCAAACTGTTCACAATTCCAAACCCAAATCCCTTCAATGCACTATCCTGCTGCACATTGGCTGCTTCTCCTGTGTTCCAAAACAGGTGTAAAGGTGTAAATTTCCTCTGGGTGATATTAGTGAGAGAATGCATTCATCTGCATGAACAAACAAACTGATTGGAGCAAGGACTTTCTGAGCAGCTCAGGTCTCTGTCTCTGCCCTGCCCTGAGATGTGATCATTGCCAGATCCCAGTGTTAGATTTATCTAAGTTGATATTTGAAAAAAAAATGGATTAAAATGTGTTGCATCCTTGTCACACAGCAGTGAACTTTATTTTGCAATTAACTGTTTAACAGCTTCATTAAGTCACAGCCAGGGAAAGTCACACAGCTCATAACTAAATTGTCTACGAATCTTATTATCACAATAATTAAGCGAGTAAAGGTATAAACATCGTCAAAAAGAAAGTGCGAATAGTAAAATTAATTTTGGTTGCAAAGATTTCAAAAAAACACGCTTGTTTAAAACAGAGATGAACAACTAGTTGAATCCCTGCGTTGTGTGCAATAGGTTAGATATTCATAGTAGAGCAGAAATGAAGATGCTTAAATGATATCAGTGTCAGTGATAATGCCCATTTAATGTTTGAAAGATCCACTTCAATCCCTAATCCGTGCAATACTGAATGTTTCAGTTGCTGAACTGATTGTGAACAAAATGTGAATCTCCATTGAATCTCAGCAGACAATGTTAACACAAATCTGTTTCTCCACACAGGATATTATCCTCATGGAGACGATGGTAAATATGTTTACTCTGAGAATATATTGTCAATTTTTTGGGGTGTTTTAATCTCCAGAAACAATAATGCCGACAGTCTGTGAGATACAGTTCACATTACCCACACATCAACACCTTCACTGCACCATCCCGCTGCTCATTGGCTGCTTCTCATCTGAACCCAAACAGTTCAAGGTGTAAATTTCCTCTGGTTGATATTAGTGACAGAATGCAGTCATCTGACCGTCTCCCACCATTTCACAGCACGAAATTCCCAACCTCAAACCTTGTCACCGCCGAGAAGTTAAGCGTCCTCTTTGAAAAGCTGCAGTGGCGGATTTTAGCTCCTGCCCAGGAAATCTGAATTTCCCCAATCTCACTGTGAGATAGTGATTACACTGGGAGTGTTTCAGCTGCACTTACATTCTGGGACAGGGAAAAAACACTGGAATTACCGGCTATGTGCTGGAGGGACAACATTTTCCTGGGAACAAGGAACAGGGACACCACTGCAGCAGAGGCGGATTTCTGCCCAAACACCTTTCAACAGCAACAGTCCTCAGCACAAGGACTTCAGTGATGGAGAGAGACAGGAGAAGCGGGGATTGTTCTCCTTAGAGGAAATAATGTTAAGGGGAGATTTAATCCCGATGTTCAGAATTAGGACAGTTTTTGATTGGGTAATGAAGGAGAAATTGTTTCCATTGACATGATTGTCCTTAACCAGAGGATATAAATTTAAGAAAGTTCGCAAAAATGCCAGGGGGTGAACATGAATAGAAATCAGACTGAGTACCCAGTGAAAACCAACATTGAGATTGTGCAGTAACTCACAAGATTGCAATGAATAAAATGAATTGATTTTGTGACCTGGGTCAAGAGGCTTCAGTTTCCTGCTGGACAGGACACATTCAGGAATAGTTTGAACAAACAAATGAATTGGAGAAAGCACTTTCTGAGCAGCTCAGGACTCTGTCCTGTCCTGAGATGTGATCATTGGCCAGACCGCACTGCAGATTTATCCAAACGCAAACAAGAAATGCTGGAAATACCCAGCAGGTGTGGCAGCATCTGTGGAGAGAGAAGCAGAGTTAAAGTTTCAGGTCAGTGACCCTTCATCAGAACTGGCAGATGTTAGAAATGTAAAAGGTTTTAACCAAGTAAAGCGGGGGTGTAGCAAGAGATAACAAAAGAGGTGTTGATAGGACAAGGTCACAGAGAATAACTGACCAGAAGGTCATGGAGCAAAGGCAAACGGTTTGCTAATGGTGTGGTGAAAGACAAAGCGTTAGTACAGAGGGGGTGTTAATGGACAGAAAACTGAGCAGCCTGGCCCCAAGCACAAACATGAAAAAAAAAACTGTGGGTAAGCACAGCAGAAACAAACTAAACAAGCTAAAATAAAATAATCACTTAAAAAAGAAAAAAGAAAAAAAGGAAGAATAACTAAAAATAAAAATAAAAAGGGGGGCCCTTCATGCTCTGAAATTATTGAACTCAATGTTCAGTCCGGCAGGCTGTAGCGTGCCTAATCAATAAATGAGATACTGTTCCTCGAGCTTGCGTTGATGTTAACTGGAACACTACAGCAATTCCAGGACAGAGATGTGAGAATGAGAGCAGGGGGGAGTGTTGAAATGGCAAGCAACCGGAAGCTCAGGGTCATGCTTTCGGTCTGAGCGGAGATGTTCCGCAAAGCGGTCACCTGGTCTGCATTTGGTCTCACCAATGTAGAGGAGACTACATTGTGAGCAGCAACTACAGTATCCTAAATTGAAAGAAGTACAAGTAAATCGCTGTTTCACCTGAAAGGAATGTTTGGGGCCATGGATAGTGAGGAGAGAGGAGGGAAATAGGCAGGCATTATATCTCCTGCAATTGCAGGGGAAGGTGCCATGGGAAGGGGACGAGATGGTGGGAGTAATGGATGAGTGGCCCAAGGTGTCATGAAGGGAACGATCCCTTCAGAATGCTAACAGGGGAAGGGAGGGGAAGATGTGTTTAGTAGTGGCATCACACTGGAGGTGGCGGAAATGGCGGTGGATGAACCTTTGGATGTGGAGGCTGGTGGGGTGGAAAGTGAGGACAAGGGGAACCCTGTCTCGGTTTTGGGAGGGAGGGACGGGATGAGGGTAGAGGTGCGGGAAATGGGCCAGACATGGTTGAGGGCCCTGTCAACCACAGTGGGGGGAATCCTCGATTGAGGAAAAAGGAAGACACATCAGGAAGCATCATCAGAGCAGATGCGTCGGAGATGGAGAAACTGGGAGAATGGAATGGAGTCCTTACAGGAGGCAGGGTGTGAAGAAGTATAGTCGAGGTAGCTGTGGGATTCGGTGGGCTTATAATGAATATTAGTAGACAGCCTATCCCCTGAGATGGAGACAGAGAAGTCGAGGAAGGGAAGTGTTGGAGATGGACCATGTTAAAGTGAGAAAAGGGTGGAAATTAGAAGCAAAGTTGATAACGTTTTTCAGTACGGGACAAGAGCAGGAACCAGCACCGATACAGTCATCAATGTACCAGAAAAAGAGTTGGGGGATAGGGCCTGAGTAGGAGTGGAACAAGGAATGTTCGACATATCCCACAAAAAGACAGGCATAACTCGGACCCATGCGGGTACCCATAGCAACACCTTTTAGATGAAGGAAGTGAGTGGAGTTGAAGGAGAAGTTGTTCAATGTGAGAACAAGTTCAGCAAGGTGGAGGAGGGTGGTAGTGGATGGGGGCCGGTTGGCTCTCTGTTCAAGGAAGAAGCGAAGAGCCTTCAAACCGCCCAGGTGGGGGATGGAGGTGTAGAGAGATTGAACGTCCCAAGAGGAGGCCTGCAAACTGGAAATGATCAAAATGATTTTATCCAAGTTGATATGTGAATAAAATGCATTTAAAAGTGTTGCATCCCTATCATACAGGAGTGAATTGTTTTTGCAAATACCTGTTTAACAGCTTCATTAAAAAGCAAACAGGGGAATGTCACATAACTGTCCACTAACGTTTTTATCACAAAGATTAAGCCAGTAAAGTTATAATGCATTGAAATGAAATGGGTGCAAATGGTAACATTCATTTCATTTGTCAGGATTTCAACAAAACCATACATTGTGAAAACAGAAATGAATAACTATTTCACTCCCTGCCTTTCATGCAACAGGATAGATGTTGGTGTGAGAGGGTGCAGAGATGAACAAGCTTAAACAAATTGGTATTAATGGTAACGTCCATTCAATGTTTAAAAGATCGACATCAATCCCTAATTCGTGCAATACTGAATGTTCCAGTTACTGAAATGAATTAAAAACAAGAAATGCTGGAACCACTCAGCATGTCTGGCAGCATCTGTGGAAAGAGAAGCAGAGTTAACGTTTCGGGTCAGTGACCCTTCATCGGAAGGAACCAAAACAGTCCAAGGTGTAATTTTCCTCTGGTTGATATTAATGACAGAATGCATTCATCTGACCGTCTCCCACCATTTCACAGCACGAAATTCCCAACTTCAAACCTTGTCACCGACGAGAAGTTCTGCGTCCTCTTTCAGAAACTGTAGTATCGGTTTTCAGCTCAGGCACCCTTGTCACGCAGCAGTGAGCTTTATCCGCAGTGACCTGTCTAAAGCTTCATTAAATAGCGGACGAGGGAATGTCACACAGCTCATCGCATAACGGTCCAACAAAGTATTTATCACAAAGAGTGACCTCGAAAATAATAGTGCATTGAAATGCAGTGGGGACAATAAAATCATAGAATCATTGAAAGGTTACAGCACAGAAAGCGGCCACTTGGCCCATCATGTCTGTGCCGGCCAAACAACAATCCTCCAAGTCCAATGCCACCTTCTTGCATTTGGTCTGTAGCCCTGCGGATTGCGGCACTTGTTACGGCCCTTGAGATGCATATCCAGACTCCATTTGAATGAGTTGGGGGTTTCTGTTTCAACTACCCATTGAGGCAGTGAGTTGCAGACCCCCACCACCCTCTCATGAAATTTATTTCCATATCTCCCCTCTAATCGTTCGACCAATCACTTTAAATCAATGTCCCCTAGTCACTGACATCTCTGCTAAGGTAAATAGGCCCTTCACCTCCATTCTATCCAGGCCCCCGCATAATTTTGTACATTTCAATCAGATCTCCCCTCAGCATTCTCTATTCCAAGGAGAACAACCCCAGCCTCGCCAATCTTTCCTCACAGCTGTATTTTTTCAGTCCTGGCAACATCCTCGTTAATCTCCTCTGTAACAGCTCCAGTGCAATTATATCCTTTCTGTAATGAGGTGATCAGAACAGCACACAGTACTCAATTTGTGGCCTAACCAACGATTTATACAGTTCCAGCATAACTTCCCTGCTCAAATAGTAAAATAAATTCATTTTGTAAGGAGTTCAAGAAAACCATACTTTGTGAAAACAGAGGTGAATAACTATTTAACTCCCTGCGTTTGGTGGAAGAGGTTAGATATTCATAGGAGAGGGTTCACAGATGAATAAGCTTAAATGAAATCAGTATTAATGATAATGTACATTAAATGCTTGAAAGATCGACTTCAATCCTAATCCGAGCAACACTGAATGTTTCAGTTACTGAACAAATTGTGTTCAAAATGTAAATCTCCACTCGAAACGCAGCAGACAATGTTAACACAAATCTGTTTCTACCCACAGGATATTATAATCATGGACACTATGGTAAATATTTTCAACAAGAAAATTTATTGTCAGTTTTCTGCATGTTTTAATCTCCAGAAGCAATAATGCAGACACTCTGAGTGATACAGTTCAAAATACCCAAGCCCAAATCCTTTCACAGCATCATTCTACTGCTCACTGGCTGCTTCTCATCTAAACCCAAATAGTTTATGGTGTAAATTTCCTCTGGTTGATAAGAGTGACAGATTGCATTCATCTGACCGTCTCCCACCATTTCACAGCACGAAATTCCCAACCTCAAACCTTGTCACCGATGAGAAGTTTAGCATCCACTTTGAAAAGCTGCAGTGGCGAATTTCAGCTCCTGCCCAGAAAATCTGAATTTCCCCAATCGCACCCTGAGATGGTCATTACACTGGGAGTTTCAGTTGCACTTATATTGTGGAACTGTGGATAATCCCTGGAATTCCCGGCCATGTGCTGGAAGGACAAAATGTTCCAGGGAACACGGAGCAGGGTCACCACGGCAGCAGAGGTGGATTTCTGCTCAAACATTCTTCCACAGCAACAGTCCTCAGCACAAGGATTTCAGTGATGGAGAGAGCCTCGAGAAGCTGGGATTGTTCTCCTTAGAGGGTAGAATGTACAGGAGAGATTTAATGGAGATGATCAGAATTAAGACAGTTTTTGATTAGGTAAAGAAGGAGAAATTGTTTCCATTGGCAGGAAGGGCGGTGACCAGAAGGCAAGATGTAAGATATTTCACAAATAAATGTCAGGGGGTGGACATGAATACAAAGTAGACCCAGTACCCAATGAAAACCACCACTGAGATTGTGCAGTAGCTCTCAAGATTGCAATGAATAGATTGAATTGATTCTATGACCTGGGTCAAGAAGCTTCAGCTTGCTGCTGGACAGGACACATTCAGGAATAGCGTAAAAAAACAAAGCAACTGGAGCAAGGATCTTCTGAGCAGCTCAGGTCTCTGTCCTGCCCTGAGATGTATTCAGTGTTCAGACTGCTGTGTAAATTTCTCCAAGTTGATATTTGAACAAATTGAATAAAAGTGTTGTATCCTTGTCATGCAGGAGTGAACTATTTTTTCAATTAACAGCTGTACAGCTGCACTGAATAGCAGCGAGGTGAATGTCACACAGCTCATAACCTAACCGTCCACTAATGCTTTTATCACAAAGATAAAGCTAGAAAACTCATAATTCATTGAAAACAAACGGGCATGAAAGTTATCATTAATTTAATTTGTAAAGATTTCAACAAAACCATATCTTGTGTAAACAGAAATGATTAACTATTTCACTCCCTCCTTTTGGTGCAAGAGGATAGAATGTCCTATCAGAGGGTGCAGAGATGAATAAGCTTCAACGAATAACGTCTATTTCATGTTTGAGTGATCTACACCAATCGTTAATCTGAGCGATACTGTATCTTTCTGTTAGTGAACCGATTGTGTTGAAAATGTGAATCTCCACTTGATTCTCAGCAGACAATGTTAACACAAATCTGTTTCTCCTCACAGTCTGTTACCACTATTGCAGCTACGGTAAATATTTTTATTTAGAGAATTTATTCTCAATTTTGACGCGTTTTGATCTCCAGGAAAAATAATGCAGACATTCTGATTGAAACTGTTCACAATACCCACACAACAATCCCTTCACTGTGCCATCCCGCTGCTCATTGGCTGTTTTTCATTAATTGCAAAACTGCTAAAGATGTACATTTCCACCGATTAATATTAGTGATGAAAGCTTTCATCTGACCGTCTCCCACCATTCTACAGCGCGAAATTCCCAACATCAAACCTTGTCACCGACGAGAAGTTTAGCGACCTCTTTCAAAAGCTGCAGTGGCGGATTTCAGTTCCCGCCCAGGAAATCTGAATATCCTCACTCTCACCCTCAGATAGTGATTACACTGGGAGTGTTTCAGCTACACTTATATTGTCTCATAGTGGAAAATCCCTGGAATCATGGCCACGTGCTGGAGGGACCAAATGTTCCAGGGAACACGGAGCAGGGTCACCACTGCAGCAGAGGCAGATTTCTGCCCAAACATCCTTCGACAGCAACAGTCCTCAGCACAAGGACTTCAGTGATGGAGAGAGACTGGAGAAGCGGGGATTGTTCTCCTTAGAGGAAAGAATGTTCAGGGGAGATTTAATCGAGATGATCAGAATTAAGACAGATTCTGTTTGGCTAAAGAAGGAGAAATTGTTTCAACTGCCAGGAGTGCAGGTACCAGAGGACACAGATTTAAGATGATTGGCCAAAATGTCGTATGATCATTGGCCAGAACGCAATGTAGATTTATCCACTTTGATATTTCAACAACAGGATTAAAAATTGCTGCATCTGTGTCATTCAGGGGAGATTTTATTTCTCAATTAACAGTTTACCAGCTGCACTAAATAGCGGACATGGGAATGTCACACAACTCATAACTGTCCACTAATGTTTTTAGCACAAAGATTAAGCTAGAAAACATGTAATGCATTGAAGTGAAGCGGCTGTGAATGGTAAAATTAATTTAATTTGTAAGGATTTGAACCAAACTATACTTTATAAAAAGATGTATAATGTTTTCACTTCCTGCTTTTGTTGCAAGAGGATAGATATTCATATGAGAGGGTGCAGAGATGAAAAACGTAAGGGAATTGAGTATTAATGATAATGTCCATAGAATGTTTGAATGATGCAATACTGAATGTTTCCGTTACTGAACAAATTGTGTTGAAGATGTGAATCTCCACTTGATTTTCAGCAGTCAATGTTAACACAAATCTGTTTATCCCCCACAGATTGTTACCCCTCTTATGGCAAAGGTAACATTTTTTATTGAGATAATTTATTGTCAAAATTTGCGTGTTTTAATCTCCTGAAACAATAATGCAGACACTCTGAGAGATACTGTTCACAATACCCAAAGACAAACAACAGCCCTCAGCATAATGTCTTCATTGATGCAGAGAGACTAGAGAAGCTGAGATTGTCCTCCTTAGAGGAAACCATTTTCAGGGAAGATGTAATTGACATGTTCAGAGTTAAGAAAGCTTTTGATTGAAAAGAAGGAGAAATTGTTTCTACTGGCAAAAAGATCCATAACCAGAGGACACAGGTTTAAGATAATTGGCAGAAATATCAATAGGAGCATGAGGAGAAAGGAGACACAGTCCTCAATGAAAACCACCACAGAGATTGTGCAGTATCTATCAAGTTTGCAATAAATAAAATGGCTTGATTCTGTGACCTGGGTCAAGAGCCTTCAGCTTCCAGCTGAACATGACACGTTCAGGAATAGCATGAACAAACAAACCAACTGGAGTAAGGACTACCTGAGCAACTCAGGTCTCTGTCCTGCCCTGAAATGTGATCATTGTCCAGAACAATGTAGATTGATCCAAGTTGACATTGAACCAACATGCGTTAAAAATTGCAGCATCTGTATCAGACAGGAGTGAACATTTTTTTTCCAATTAACTGCTTAACAGTTGCACTTAGTAGCGGACAGGGATGTCACACAATTCATACCTGTCCGCCATTGCATTTATCACAAAACTTCATCCAGAAAATGTGTACATTGAGATAAAACAGCTATGAATGGTAAAATTAATTTGTGTATAAAAATGTAAAACAATCTAAACATTGTGCAAACAGAGATGAAAACTATTTCACTCCCTGCTTTTGGTGCAAGAGTTTAGATCTTCATATGAATGGACAATATCCAGGTTTGGGCTGATAAATGGCAAGTAACATTCACACCACACAAGTGCCGGGCAATGACCATCTCCAACAAGAGAGAATGGAACCAACTCCCCTTGACATTCAATGTCATTACAATTGCTGAATCCCCCACTATCAACATCCTAGGGGCTACCATTGACCCGAAACTGAACTTGAGTAGCCATATAAATACCATGGCTACAAGAGCAGGTCAGAGGTTAGGAATCCTGCGGCGACTATGTCACCTCCTGACTCCCCAAAGCCTGTCCACCATCTACAAGGCACAAGTCAGTAGTATGATGGAATACTCTCCACTTGGCTGGATGCCTGCAGCTCCAACAACACACAAGATCTCGACACCATCCAGGACAAAGAAGTCCACTTGATTGGCACCCCATCCACAATCATTCACTCCCTCCATCACCGACACACAATGGCAGCAGTGTGTACCATCTACAAAACGCACTGCAACAATGCACCAAGGCTCCTTAGACAGCACCTTCCAAACCCGCAACCTTTACCAACTAGAAGGACAAGGGCAGCAAATCCGTGGGAACACCACCACCTGCAAGTTCCCCTCCAAGTCACACACCATCCTGACCTGGAACTATATCGCCGTTCCTTCACTGTTGCTGGGCCCAAATCCTGCACCTCCCTTCCGAACAGCACTGTGAGTGTACCCGCCTCACATGCCCGTGCACTTCTAGGTGGTAGAGGTCGCGGTACATTGATTGTAGATTGTGCAGTAGATCTCAAGATTGTAATGAATAAAATGACTTGATTCTGTGACCTGGGTCAAGCCTTCAGCTTCCTGCTGAACAGGACACATTCAAAAATAGCATGAAACAAGAAACCAACTGTCGCATGAACCTCAGGTCTCTTTCTTGCACTGAGACGTGATCATTGGCCAGACTGCTATCTAGATTTATTCAAGCTGATATTTGAAAAAAAATGTATTTAAAAGGTGCTGCATCCTTGTCATACAGGAGTGAACTTTGTTTTTGCAAATAACTGTATAGTGGACAGGGGATTGTCACACAACTCATAACTGTCCACAAAGATTCAGGCAAAACTTATACGCTGAAATGGATTGTTTCTGAAAGTTAAAATTAATTAGTTTGTCAATATTTAAAGCAATACCTACATTGTGAATCCAGAGATGAATAATTATCTCACACCCTGCTTTTGGTGCAAGAGGTAAGATATTTATATGATTGTGTGCAGAGATGAATAAGCTTAAATGAAATGAATATGAATAATAATGTCCATTTAATGCTGGAAAGTCCATCACCAATCGTCAATTGGAGCAATACTGAATGTTTCAGTTACTGAACTGAATGTGTTGAAAATGTAAATCTCCACTTGATTTTCAGCAATGTTAACTCAAATTTGTTTCTTCCCCAAAGGAAAAAAGAAGCACTAAAAGCCACGGTAAATACTTTGATTCCGAAAGTTTATTGCAGATGTTTTGCGTGTTTTAATTCAAGGAAAAAATATTGCAGACACTCTGAGTGAAACTGTTCACAATACCCAAAACCAAATCCCTTCAATGCACCATCCCACTGCTCATTGGCTGCTTTTTATGTGTTCCAAAACTGGTAAAGGTGCAATCTTCCTCAGGTTGATATTAGTGACAGAATGCATTCATCTGACCGTCTCCCACCATTTCACAGCACGAAATTCCTAACCTCAAACCTTGGCACCGACAAGACATTTGGCGTCCTATTTGAAAATCTGCAGTGGCTGATTCCAGCTCCTGCCCAGGAAATCTGAATTTCCCCACTCTCCCCCTGAGATAGTGATTACACTGGGAGTGTTTCATTTGCACTTACATTGTGGGACAGTGGAAAATCCCTGGAATTACCGGCAATGCGATGAAGGGACAAAATGTTCCAGGGAACACAGAGCAGGTTCATCATTGCAGCAGAAGCAGATTTCTGACCAAACATCCTTCGACAGCAACAAGGACTTCAATGATGGAGAGAGACTGGAGAAGCTGGGATTGTTCTCCTTGGGGGAAAGAATGTTAAGTGGGGATTTAATCGAGATGTTCTGAATTAAAATGATTTCTAATTGGCAAGGAAGGAGAAACTGTTTTAGCTGGCAGGAGAATCGGAAAGCAGAGGACACAGATTTAAGATAATTGGGAAAAATGTCAGGGGGTAACATGAGGAGAAACTAGACACAGTCCCCAAACAAAACCACCACTGAGATTCTGCATGTGGTCTGATGTTTGCAAAGAATAAAACTGCTTGATTCTGTGACCTGGGTCAAGAGCCTGCAGCTACCTGCTGGACAGGACACATTCAGGAATAGCCTAAACAAAAATACCAACTGGAATAAGGACTTTCTGAGCAGCTCAGAGCTCTGACCTGCCCTGAGATGTGATCATTGGCCAGACCACAATGTGAAATTTTCCAAATTGATACTGAACCATATGGATTAAAAAGTGATGCATCCGTGGTCTACAGGATTGGACTGTACTCCCCAATTAACTATTCAACAGCTGCTGTAAATAGCAAACTGGGGAATGTCACACAGCTCATAACTTAACTGTTCATGAATGATTTAGTAACAAAGATTAAGCTAGAAAATGTATAATGCATTGAAATAAACCAGGTCTGAATGGTAAAATTAATTTAATTTGTAAAGATTTCAACTAATCCATAATTTGTGTAAACAGAGATAAATAACTATCTCAGTTCCTGCTTTTGGTGCAAGAGGTTAGATATTTATATGAGAGGATGCAAAGATTAAAAAGCTTAAATGAAATGAGTATTAAAAATAATGTCCATTTAATGTTGGAAAGATTGACACCAATCCCTAATCCGTACAAGACTGAATGTTTCAGTTACTGAACTGATTGTATTGGAAATGTGAATGACAGGGAATTTTCACTAATGGCTATCTGATCTACATCTGTATTAGTCCCAGGTGGCAAGTGGATTTATTGATTCCCATCTCCACCAAAGGGATCTGATTTTCTGGAAAAGTTTTCAGCTTCCGACTTCTTGTTAGTAAATATGACACAAGATCATATTAGTGCATGGCAATATTGACATAGAAATACAGGAACAGCAGGCGGTCATTCAGCCCCTTGAGCCTGCTACACCATTCAATTAGATCATGGGGTGAATGCTAACATCTACCCATCACAGATCCTTTAATACCCTAGCCTCACAAAAAAAAACTATCCATATCAGTTTTGAAATTTTAAATTAACCACAAGCCTCAGCAGCATTTTACGGGTTTCCAGATTTCTGCGACCCTTTGTGTGAAGAAATGCTTCCTAATGCCATCCCTGAACAGTCTGGATCTAATAGTAAGGTTATTCCTCCTTGTTTTGAACTTCTCCCCAGCCAGAGGAAATAGTTTCTCTCTATGCACCCTGTCAAATGCTTTGACTATCACTCAGAAAAAGACCATCACTGGCTGTTCTGAGATGTGGAAGGACTTTGCCTGCGTCCCTGAAAGAATCATGGCAGGATTTGCGACACAGAAGAATACTGGACCTGTGTATCTGTACCCTCAGATCTCTGGATCTGTCCTTTGATCTCTATCCATCACTGGATGATATATGTGCATCCCAAAGTCGATTAGACCCTCCACCCTGTTGTGAACTTTCAGTTTAGATTAGAATTCTGTTTTGTTATTTTCCTACTTCACGTTTTTTTACAATGCACTTCATTTGTCTCAGATCCACCTGCATCCTTGTTTCTCAGTTGCATAAGTTGATGTCTAACAAGAAAGTGAATTCATATTTCTTTCCTGATTTTCAGGATACTATCCCTGGATTTGATCCCTTTCAGACGTATTTGCTGCTTCTGCTCATAATTTGCTTCGCATGAAATCAGTAGCTGCTTAAAAAGGGACATTCCTTCACTGTTGGATCCGTCGCACCGAGGACAACAGATGCTCCAGGAACACCACAACTCACCACTGTGGACCAGCCTGTTTGGTGGTGAAGGTCACAACAACCACAAATGATGCCAGCACTCATGAGAAAGGTCTTCTTCCTGGTTCTCTGACTGGAGATCCTTGGAGCGCAATTGTTATCCGTCAAGTAACATTCTTTATATGGAGATTTGTCCTTTATGATTAGTGCATTAATTAAAATATATGTAGATAAAAACTGGGATGATCTCTTCCAACTGTAATTAGCTGAGACACCATCAGAGCTGCATTCATTCAAACACATCTAATAGAATTTGGAGTAATCCTGGAGTGACATTCTCTGACTGTTCAAGGGAAACATTTTGGAATCATTCCTGTAATTGCACCTTGCGAGCTGAATAAAAAAATCCTGCATCATAAGAGACGTGTCCATGATTTTTAGAATCCGTTTGGTGTGCACCACATCCGTATTCCTCTTTTACTGTCATCATTCTTGAATACTGTTGCGAGCCATAAAGCAATATCAAATAGGATCAGACATTGACAACGTGAAACGCAGGGACAAAACCTTCAAAATCTATTTCAGAGGCACCGAGTTCCCCATTTTGTTTCTTTAATGTGAAAGGTGAAAGGGTCAAACGGGGAGCAATCTCACCCAGCTGTCACTTTGCAGTGAATGTTTTTCCCAGTAAGCTTGGTTCAGACCAGATCATTTCAGACCATTCGCTTCATTGGTCAGATGTTTCACAGCTGTCTCGGGACCAGTGAACTGGTTTTGATTCACATCACGTTTAAACCAAAGAGCCAAGTTTTTCAATCAGCGTTGCCTTCTTGCCCACCAGATGTGCAAGCCTGGAAAATCACATGCCTCCCACCAAAATAAATGGATCACAAGCCATGGGCTGTGCTCTGTGCTGGGGGTAAACCGACAGAGCCCAGACACACTGGGCACACAGTGTGGAGAACTGGGTGTTTCCTTGTGTTGGCCACAGAGACGTGTTGCTGGGTGTGCATTATGCTCCCTCCACTGGGAAGTTCGATGGATAGTCGTGCATCCCTGGTTTCGATTGCCCTCAGCTGTCTCACCCCTCCCTATCTCTGTAGCCTCCTCCAGCTCCACAACCCTCCAAGATTTCTTTACTCCTCCAATTCTAGTCTCCTGCTTCAATTCCTAATTAATCCCGAATTTGAATTTCTCCACCATGAGCAATCGGGTCTTCAGCTGTCTGGAATTTCCTCCCTTAGCCTCTCTATTTCCGTCTCCACCTTTCCAACGCTCTTTAAAAGCAGCCATTTTAACTAAGCTTTTGGTCCCCTCTTCCCAACATCTCTTTATGTGGTTGGGCATCAACTGTAATTTACCAGACTGACCAGGAACCAATCCAGAATGTCCATTTGCTGTTGAATGCATTTATTAAATGGCCCACTTGAGGGAGCTACAGAACTCTCTTTTCAGATAAAAAACCTGATTGAACTGTAGCTCCATATATCCTCAGTCTGGTGTTCACATCACGAAAAAGAAAATCGCTGCACACTTGATCCTTTAAGTGGTGGGAATGGGAACCAGAATTTTTTTCACCCTCTTCGCTTTAGCAGCAAACATGTGAAGGATCAGCCATGATCATATTGAATGGTGGGGCAGACACAATGGGCTGAGTGGCCTATTCCTGCTCCGATGTTCCTATCTTCCTGAGTACCTATGTACATCTCCTGGTATCCCTCTGGTCGTTCCACAGTCTCTGAGCCTTTACTGCATGATGCAAGACTTCATCCCTGCACCTTTCTCAAATAAGAGAAGCCATTCACTTGTCTCCTGAGTACAATAGTCTTCCAACAGTATTTCGGAGGCTGAGGCCAATAGTTACTTGTACTCTGATAAAGGTGATAGCACAATCGCAACACATTTCGGGTATGACGGTCACTCAATGAAGAGTTCATCTTCTGTTTTAAACAGAATGGACAACCTGTAGATGTCTGTTCATTTGATAAATAAAACACAATGGGTTACAACTCTATTAACAACAACATTTGCTGTGTTCAGTTGGGAGGTGAACAGTGGTAAAAAGATTCACTCCTTAACACCTGATCATAACAAATGCTCAAAAACACGATCTGATCCATCAGAAAAGTGAGGGATTTGAAAACGGGAGGTACAATGACCTCTGCAATTGTTGCAAAGTTAATCAACAGGTTTTCCTGTATTCTGCAAATGAAGGAGAAACGGGCTGCAGAGAAAAGAAGAGTAAGAAAAGAAAACTACATCTGTCTCCAACTATTAAAAGGAGGAACCCAGATGTTAAACCAGTAGGGGCATGCACAATGTGCTTCTAGTGCGGACAATACCGGCATGTTAAGGCAGATTGTTGGTATTTCAATAAAACCAAGAGGGCACTGCAGTCAAGCTAGTGTCGTAGCTGTGAATGTAGTGTGCATGTGCCCCATTCTAACCCAGGGACAAAACACAAACTTAAAAAATTTATAAAAAAGAAGAATTACTCTATTTTTATCCCAGGCATCAGGCAAAGAGATAACCATCCTTATGAATACTGGTTGTTTTCAAACACTACTCCCAGCAAAGTTTACAGAATGCCACCTGAAAGTTAGAGCAAATACCACAGTATTGATAAAAATAGGTTGCTGACTTGAAGGTTCCCTGAGTTAAAGTTTACCTGCAGAGTACGTTGGTCACTGGGGTAGAGACGGTCGGGGTCATTCTGAGCTTAACAATACAGGGGGTCGAACTATTTCTGAACAATGACTTGGCAGGTAGTACAGTATTTTATCCAGATTGGTCCAGAGCAGATCATGGAGACTGGCGAAACTGTGGGGAACAAACAAATCTCTGAACAGCTACAGAGGGCTGAGGAAGACCCCAAAATCCCAGAAGGGGACGATAGGGCCAGTAAATAGTAAAGAGGTTAAAGCAAAGACTGTAGGATTTCAGGAGGCCAAGGTGGAATCAGTAGGCCAAGATCGAGCTAGAGGAATTTAAAGGAGTTGAGGTATAAGCACAAAAGTTGAAAGGAATACACCAAAGGTATGCTTAGCAGAATCCTTCTTAAAATATTTAAATAGGGACAAGGGCAGTTCACAAACAGGGAAGCCAAGAGTGTGGGAGATGCCTCATTAGTTGAAGTACCACAGAGGAGTGCAGCAGAAGGTGGACCACCACCTGTGAGCTGTATTGTCGCAGAGAACATGGGGCAGATTGAGGGAAAAACCATCATCAAAGGAAAGGGGTATGTAAAATGCCCTATGGTTTTCTTTTCTTTTGAAAAGAAAACCATAGGGCATTTTACATACCCCTTTCCTTTGATGATGGTTTTTCCCTCAATCTGTGGTTTTACTCACTTGTGAAAGCCATAATTAAACTAAAAGTGATGTCACTGTGGATGCCCCCACTTAAGAACCAGCGTGTCAGGTTCTAAATCCAAAGTGAATCGAACCCAGCAAAACAGTTTGAGAATCAATAAATATGTTATGTGTGCATTGATGAGACACCTATACCTTCTTACTTGCTTTCTTTCTAAACAAAGAAAAAACAAAGAACATAAAAATGAAATCCAAGGAATTTCATTTTTGTCCCTTTGGAGGAAGGTGTCATGCTGAAGTGAATTGAAGTGATTGAAAAACAGAACCCAAACTGAAAGTTATAAAAATTGACTTTTCCTTTCCAGATAATTGGACAATGTGCTGCAAAATCCCCATTGATACTTTATATTCAAACTGTCTTACTGTCTGTTAATGACAAAAGGATACATTTCAAGTTAAGAGATGTCAATCACACCAAACAGAACCCATCAAGAGGCATTTTTGAGTTGAAAAGGTTCCAGAGAAGGTGGGAAGTCGCCACATCCTGTTCACCTCCCAACTGACCAAAGGGAGGGACTCTGCATCTCCCAACAGAGACAACACGTGAGAGAGTTTTGACCTTAAAAAGTTGCTGCCTGGAGAGAAAGGGGAAGATCAGAACATACATGTGTGGGTGCAGTTGCGACCATTTGGGGAATGAATATTTCTCAATAAATAGTTAATCATCTGTTTTAAACCAACAAGACAAACTGTCGCTCTCTATTTATTTGACAAATATTACACAAGCGGTTAAGATCCTAGTAACAAAAACTTTGATGTGGTCAGTTAGGAGGTGAACAGTGGGAACCACCCACACACCTTACCACCTGGCTTTATTACTCATGCTTCATTTCTCCATATTTTATATATATGTATATATATACTCAAGACATGGTCATCGCCGGCAAGGCTGGGATATCTTGCCCATCCCAAGTTACTCTTGAGAAGGTTGTGGTGGGCTGCCTTTGCATTGAACCACTGGTAAAGGTACACCCACAATATTATTATGTGGCATATTCCAGGGTTCTGAGCCACTGGCAATGAAGGTAAGGCCGATACATGTCCATGATGGAAGGGGAGCTTTGAAGCGTTGGTGATTTGGGTCACTGCCCAAAACGATGTCCATCCTCTCCCTGTGTGCCTGTTTACTGTTTGAGGTCAATTGTAGGACCCCAATTGCCACCGCTGGGTGAAATGGCGTAGATTGTGAGGTGGTAATGACGGTGAAACTGTACACGTTCACCGTCATTACTCATCTGAAACTGACAGCAACTTGTGCATTTTTGCGTGATTCTGCTCATATGCTGATTCCAGACGTTGCTGTCAGTAATTCTAAGCTACTTCAGAGGATGTGTTATTGAGGCATCTCCCCCCAGACTGCAATCATGGAAATCAATGGAATTCATGAAAACTTCTAACTCATACACTGTTAGGCTTGTCGTAAACGCCCTCAGAAAAGTTAAATCAGTGTAACTGGGTTTTTAACTGCGAATTAACTTCATGATCACTTTTGTACCCCTCTCTGGTCCTGGAAAGCCAGTTTTATTTTGCAGAATTTCAACTTTCTCTATGATGATAAAAAAATCCAAACAATTCCATAAAAGAGATTTTTTACTTTTTTTTAAGTTTGTTTGTCTTTTCCTCTACTGCCAACCAATCCGTGACGATGACGTAGTGGTAATATTACTGAACTATTAATCCAGAGGCCCAGGCTAATGCCCTGGAGAAAGATGTCCAAATCCCATCACAGCAGCTGGTGGAATTTAATTTCAATTATTTAATTTAAAAAGCTGGAATTGAAAGTTATTTTCAGTAATGGTGCCATCAAACTATCATCAATTGTTGTAAAACCCCATGTGGTTCACCAATGTCCTTTCGAGAAGGATATTTGCTGTGCTGGCCTGGTCTGGCCTACATGTGACTCCAGACACACAGCAATGTGGTTTGCTCTCAATGAAATGATCAAGCCAGCCACTCAGTTTTCAAGGGCAATTAGGGATGGGCAATAAATGCTGGACTTGCCAGTGATACCCACATCCATGTACAAAATAACACAAAATTGCTATCAGAAAGTGTAACTTTACCGGTGAGAGATTTGAGATACTTTTAAACTCTTTGTGAACAGCCTGTGTAAAAAATTCCACACGACTGGGAGCTTATCCTGCTTGCTGCCATGACTGCACGCCGGGAGATCCCCTTGCTTTCATGCAAGGTGTAATCTGCATCCGGAATGGGCAAACCAACACCACAGAGATCACTCGGGGCTGAATTTTAATCATGCACTGCGCTCTGCGGCGGCACACTTTCAACTCGGCGGCTGTCCGACACGGAAATGCCGCTGAGGAACCCCACTATATTGCACGTGGGGGTTCATTTAAATAGAGCTGGCGGAGTGGCCACCCCCGATGATGTAGAAGGGGGCGACTGCCGGGTCCCCGACAACTTGTTCCTCAGACGAAAAGACTGTTCTTTGTTCTTTGTTCTTATTCACACAACCAATCAAAATTGTTTTCCCCGGTTCCTCACCCCTCCCATCTGAACATTTTACTCCTCCTCCCTCCCCACCAGGTTCTCGCCTCGGAACTCCATACGGACGCCGCCTGAAGGTGAGTACATTGACATATTATTAATGTTAATTTAAATATGTAGATGAAGAGCCTGCTGCCAGGCGGCAGGGGGCCGGCAACACGGGCCTCTCCCCACAGAATTTTACCAGCCCCCGTGCCGTGGCCTGCGGTGTGGTGAGGCTGGTAAAATTCAGCCCAAGATATTTGTGGGCAGCTTTCTACCAGATCATTGGTGAGCGCCCTTGCTGAATACTTGGCCAATAAAGTTACCCCAGTAAAACACAGCACATAAACAAGCCTGAGATGTTATACCGCCCCTCCAAGAGGGCAGAAGGAGTCTGGGTTTAATTGCTCATCCAAAAGATGGCTAAAAGTGTAGCACTTCCTCAGTACTGCACTGGCAGTGTCAGCCTTGATTTTCTGCTCAAAGGAGGACTGCAACTCACTACTGTCTGACTAATGTGTGCGGCCACTGAGCCCAGGCTTAAACTATTAATCCAGCCATTGGATCTCGTCCTTCTATCCCTGGTCTAACAGAGCTCTTGTTCTGCTCTTCAGAATATTGGAGCATGCCTTACTGAGGTGGGGGGTGGTTGGGTGACATTTCCCCTGGAAATGTGGCTTGTGTTATCCTGTTCTGCTGGAGCTGGTTGGGGAGTGAGTTTGGAGGAGACACTTTACATTCTCTTGCTAGGTTTTAGGTTTGCAATTAAGCAGAGCCTTAATTTTAAAACTGCCATCCTGGTGTTCAACTCCATCCATGGCCTTGAACCTTCCCTATCTCTGTAACCGCCTCAGGCCCGTACAACCCTTCCAGATCTCCGCACGCCTCCAATTCTGCCCTCTTGCGCATTCCCCATTTTAATCGCTCCACCATTGGCGGCCGTGCCTTCAGCTGTTGGGCCCTAAGCTCTGGAATGCCCTCCCTCAACCTCTCCGCCTCTCACTCCTTCTCGACGCTCCTAAACAAACTACCTCTTCCATCAAGCTTTTTGTTACCTGTCTTAATTTCTCCTTGCAAGGCTCAGTCTCAAATTTTGCCTTGTGAAGCTCCTTTGAAGAGTGTAGGGATGTTTTATTACGTTAAAGACGCGAAATAAATTCACGTTGTGTTTGTTGAAAATATTTCAATTGCTCTCAGTGAAAATAGACCGATTTCACTATCTGATTGCACATTTATGTGAGAATTAAGTTTGAATATTAGGCATAGATCCTGTAATCAGGAGAAATAAATCATGACACAAAGAGGTTTAAGAAATTGCAGTCATATCCATGGAAACAGAAAAGGTGAAGAGATTTAATATTTACCTTTAATATTTACCTCAATTTTTAAAGGCATAAGGGATAAATAAATGAAACCGAGGAGGATACATGGCTATGGGGAGGGTGCGGGGCCGTGGGATTATATCTGGAGCGGTCTTGCAAAGGCACAATGAGTAAATTGGCCTCCTCCTATGCTGTGAACTCATGAGCTTTAAACTCTGGCCAACACTCTACTCTCAGGTCTTATCTCCAGTTCCCACAATCAGTGTTTATTTGTTTAATCCAAGGCTCAGACTCTTGGCAAGAACAGTTTATCAGATAAGCTGACCCGTTTCACTCGGCAGCTCATTGCTTGACCCATTTGCTTTCCATAGGTGCTCATATCGAAGGTGCCACGTTGATGGTTGGACCGGGTTTCTGGTCATGTAAAAAAATACAGAAATGGCCCAACTGAAAATTGTGAGAACTATCGGTGTAACTCTCAAATCAAATCACTTATCGAAGAGCGTGATGTCCTCCTTGGTGATTAAATGGCACCTGGTATATTGCATTCTGCTGTCTAATAATTAAATCACAATAATTTAGCGTTCTCGATATTACCTACACCACTTGCTGTTAACCGATTATGCTGGGAGTTATGTGTGTGAAAGTCCAGCAGTCGGGCTGTATATTCTAACAGTCGATGTGAGGCCTGGCACACAAGGATGAGGCATACATGAACAACAGGATCCCATAACCTGGAAGATTCAATTCCTGGAGGGAAAAGGGTGGAAGGAACAGGAATGCTACACCATCAGTGTATCACTTTAATGAGATACAGTCATGCAGTTGCTCTGGGGTCGGAATAGATGCTCCGAGGTCGCAAGTTCAAGACTCCATATCAATCCTGCAGTTTAATTTGACAAATCAGGTCATTTGTGAGCTGGGACCAGAAACCATGGAAACTGCCACATGATCACAGAAAACCAGCCGGTTTGGTCATGTCCTCCAGGGAAAGGGAATCCTACAGGTCTACCTGTCCTGGCCGATATGTCTCTCCAGTTCCACTCTGCCTGGCTGATTCTTATTACCCCCTGAAGTGGCTGCAAGACAATCTCTCTTTGAGACCCCTGACTGTCCCAGCTGTTCAGTTGGTAGCATGTTCATCTCTGTTGGAGGTTGTGGGTTCAAATCCCATTTGCAGAAGCCTGAACATAATCCAGGCTGACACTAACACATAATGCATAAGTAGCTGTCAGTAATTCTCCGCTCCTTCAGAGGAATGCGCTGTTGAGGCATCTCCCCCCACAGACTGCAATCATATCATCAATGGATTTGATGAGAACCTCTAACACGTACTCTGTTAGTTCCACTGTAAAAACCTTTGGAAAAGCTACACCCTGTTAACTGAGGTGTAACTGGGTTTTTACTGCGAATTAACTTCATGATCATTGCTAAACACATCTCTGGCCCTGAAAAGCTCTTTTTATTTTTGTGGAATTTCAACTTTCTCCATGTTGATAAAAATTCCAAAGATTATCTAAAAAAAAGAAATGTTTTTTCGATTTTAAAACAGCTTTCTTGTCTTTGCTTTAGCCTCTATGCCATCCAATTCATGACAATGGCTTGGTGATAATGTCACTGAGATAATATTGTAGGGGCCCAGGATAGTGCCCTGGTGAAAGAGGTCCAAATCCCACCACAGCAGCTGGTGGAATAAAAATTCGAATAATTAATTCAGATAAAAGCTAGAATTGAAAGCTCGTTTCAGTAATGTTGCCATGAAACTATCATTGATTGTTGTAAAAAAGCATATGTTTCACTCATGCCCTCCAGAGGAGAAAATTTGCTGTGCCTATCTGGTCTGGCCGACTTGTGACTCCAGACCCACTGTGATGTTGTTGACTCTCAACCGAAATGGCCCAGCAAGCCACTCAGATTTCAAGGGAATTAGGGATGGGCAATAAATGCTGGTCCTGCCACTGAAACCCACATCCCACGACAGAGTAATGATAAAAATAATAATAATAAGCTGATATCTGAAAGTCTGAATTCCCAGTGAAGGATTTGAAATAATTTTAAATTCCTGGTTTGCTGTCTGTGTGATTAATTCCAACTGACTGTTTACTTCCCCTGCTTGCTGACATCACTGCTGCTGCATGCCTGGAGATTCCCTTGTTTTAGTGGCAGGTTTATTCTGCATCCGGAATGGGAAAACCCACGCCACAGAGATAGCTCGGTCTTTGTGAGGAGATTTCTATGAGGTCATTGGGAGGCACCCTTGCTTCAATTCTGACTGCAAAATCTGGGCCAATAAAGTTACCCCATTTTACTCCCTCCGTCACTGGTGGTCGTACCTTCAGCTGCCTGTGACCTATGTTCTGGAATTCTCTCCCACAACATCTCCATCTCTCTCTCTCTCTCTCTCCTTCAAAACGCCCCTTGAAACCTCCCTCTTTGTCCAAGTTTTTGGTCACCTGTTTTACCAACTCCTTGCATGGCTCGGTGTCAAATTTTGCTTTATAAAGCTCTTTCAAAGCTGCTAGGAATGTTTTATTACAGTAAAGGCACTATATAAATTCAACCGGTGGTTATGGATAATATTTCCACCGTTCTGCGTGAAAATAGACTGATTTCACTGACTGTTTACACATGTGTGAAAATATTAAATATTAACCATACAACCTGTAATAACGAGAACCAAATCATGACACAAAAAGATTTAGGAAACTGGGGTGATTTCGGTGGGATCAGCGAAGGTTAAGAGGAGGTTTAATATTTACCTTAAAAATTAGAAAGAGTTTCGCTAATGAAAGGCTATTTCTTATCCTTCAGCAAAGGTTTCGGGCTCCAATTCAAAACTGTCACTGAGAGAGTGAGCAGAGGGTTGTTGTCCTGTGGAATGCTTTGTCACAGACGGTGTACAGAAAAAATGCAGTGCATCTTTTAAAGGCAAATGGGATAAATATTTGAAACCGAGGAGGATACATGGCTGTGGGGAAGGTGCGGGGCAGTGGGATTAATTCTGGATCACTCTTGCAAAGGCACAATCAGTAAATTGGCCACCTCCTATGCTGTGAACTCATGGGCTTTAAACTCTGGCCAACACTCTACTCTCAGGTCTTTTCTCCAGTTCTCACAATCAGTGTTTATTTGTTCAATCAAAGGCTCAGACTCTTGGAAAGAACAGTTTATCAGATAAGCTGACCTGTTTCATTCAAGCAGCTCGTTTCTTGACCCATTTGCTTTCCACAAGTGCTCATATCGAAGGTGCCACATTGATGCTTGGACAGGGTTTCTGGTCAAGTAAAAAAACACAGAAAAGGCCCAGCTGAAAATTGTGAGAACTGTCGGTGTAACTCTCAAATCAAATCACTTATCAAAGAAAACATGTGGTCCTCCCCGGTGATTAAATGGCCCCTGGTAGTGTCCCCAGATTGTGTTTTGGTGTCTAATATTTAAATTATCATATTTCATGGTTTTGTATTTCACCTACAGCACTTGCTGTTAACCTATTATGCTGGGAGATACGTGTGTGAATGTCCAGCAGTCGGGGCTGTATATTCTAACAGTCAGTGTGAGGCTTGGTACATAGAATGAGGCATACGTGAACAGCAGGATCCTAAAACCAGGAAGATTTAGTTCCGGCAAGGAAAAAGGAGGAAGGAACAGGAATGTTACACCATCGATGTGTCAATTTAATGAGATACAGTAGTGCAGTGCGTCTGGGATCGGAACTGACACTCCGCGGTCGCAAGTTTGAACCCCTTGTAAATCGTGTGATTGAATTATATAAATCAGGTCATTTGTGTGCAAGGTGCAGGAACTATGGAAACTGCCAGATGGTCACAGAAACCCAGCCGGTTTGGTCATGTCCTCCAGGGAAAGGGAATCCTTCAGGTCTACCTGTCCTGGCCTATATGTCTCTCCAGTTCCATTCTGCCTGGCTGATTCTTCTTATCCCCTGAAGTGGCTAAAAGACAATCTCTCCTTGAGACCCCTGACTGTCCCAGCTGTTCAGTTGGTAGCATGTTCGCCTCTGTTGGAGGTTGTGGCTTCAAATCCCATTTGCTTAACATGAACACATAATCCAGGCTGACACTCTATCACCATCACTGAGGGAGTGCAGCAGTGCCAGACAAGGAGACTTTTCGAGGAGATGCTAAAACAAAGCACAGTCAGCCCTCTCATATAAAAGATATTATGTCACCATTTGAAATGGGAGCAGAGGAGTTCTCCATCTGGTCCCCTGGTCAATATTTATCACTCAATCAACACCACCGAAAAAGCAGGTTGTTTCCAGTCATTACCAGATTGCTGTTTGTGGGAGCTTGCTGTGCTCAAATTGGGTGATGTGTTTCCTGCATTTCAACTGTGGCAGCACTTCATTGGTTGCTTTTGGAACATCCTGAGCTGGAGAAAGGTGCGATTGAAATGCACATTTTTTTTAGAGTTGAGGAATAAGTGCAGCCTTAGCAGCACTGCCCAGATCCCAAGAACAAGTTAAAAGCTCAAGAAACACAAACTCTTCCAGACAAACTCCCAGTTGTTGACATTGATGCAGGGAATTCTGGACTGGTCCTTATTTCAGGAACCTCTTCTCCCCCCTTTAACACAGGAATTACTGGATGAAAACACATCAAGGTCCATCTGGTTCACCTTCTATCATCCTAATAGTCATGTTGTACAGGGAGTTATTGACCAATCACAGCAATGCATCTCTGTCAATGAATCGACAACAGATTCAGACATGAGGGGAGGAAAACCCCCAGTGATGGAAAGCTTCAGGAACCAGAGATCCAAAGTCACCTCTTCCTCCCAGCCAACGCTACACATTCCCCCAATCCCGCTCTGCCAGGTGGCACTCTTAATGTGCCACGTTACTACATGTATCTTGGCAAGCAGGGGAACATAGAAAGGACCTGATTGAATCTCATGCAGCTTGTTCGAAAACCTTGCTATCATGAGAGATTATCAGAGGACTGTTTGTTCCTTTTCATTGTGTTCTTAGACGCCTTATCTCGAATGATTTAATGACTCACATGAACATTCTGTGGGTAAAGTGTGGGCAAGGTGGAGCTGGCACACCAAAGAATGATGTGGCATCTGTGAAAAAGCAAATCAAGGAGAACAACTTCCATTCTAGGCATTGAAACAAGCAATGAGTAGTTTAACTATATGAAAATGAAAGGGGACAGTGTCTCGAAAAGTACTGAACTCACTTCTAATGAGAGGGAAAAGGATGGGGAAAAGCTGACTGTGGCATTGAACCTGTCTCACCCGGGGATGCTGTGATGTCTACACATCAGCCCCCTCCTCCATTTCCACCCGGCACACACAAGACACCCAATCTCCTCAGACAAGGGGGACAAACAGAGAAGACTGTTGAGGGACTAATGCGATTGAGGGAAACACGTTGCAAAAAGCTCTCAAATCCCAGACGGCAATCACAAAAATTGTGGGAGATCATATCTGAACAATGGGTCCAATGATCCTCTTTATTTCTATATACGGTCATGTTGAACAATCTCAGGACACTGTCTACCTCCTCTACTCATGTATCAAATCCACACTCACTCCACTTGACGGTGACCAGTCCTCAAGGTCAAAGACCCTGTGATCTGGCTGAGATCGAACCAGGTTCAATGCCTACATAACAGCACCTGTCACTGTAGAGGGAGCTTTACTATGTATCTAACCCTGTGCTCTACCTGTCCTGGGAGTGTTTGATGGGGAGAGTGGAGAGGGAGATTTAGTCTGTATCTAACCCTGTGCTGTACCTGTCCTGGGAGTGTTTGATGGGGAGAGTGGAGAGGGATATTTAGTCTGTATCTAACCCTGTGCTGTACCTGTCCTGGGAGTGTTTGATGGGGAGAGTGGAGAGGGAGATTTAGTCTGTATCGAACCCGTGCTTTCCTTGAGCTGAATGTATTGTAACCAGTGTTTCCCAGACAGAAGGATATGGATGAAGAGTTGATGTATTGACGAATACTGGAGAAAGAAGAGTTTGAGGTTTAGTGAAGGTGAGGATTCCTGGTAAAAGAGTGAGAATAACATAAGGCATGGCCTGGTGAGAGGAAGAGAAAGGAAGAGAAGGAGGGACTGAGACACAATTCAGTGTACAGATTTCACCCTCTGAGAGAGAAATTGAGAGACACCAGGAAGTGTACAGATATCACCCTGAGAGAGGGGAGACTGAGAGACAGCAGTCAGGGTACAGATATCACCCTGAGAGAGGGGGGACTGAGAGACACCAGTCAGTGTACAGATATCACCCTGAGAGAGAGGGACTGAGAGCCTCCAGTCTGTGTACAGATATCACCCTGAGAGAGGGGAGACGAGAAGCTGCAGTCAGTGTACAGATATCACCCTCTGACAGAGGGACTGAGAGTCACCAGTCAGTGTACAGATATCACCCTCTGAGAGAGGGACTGAGAGACACCAGTCAGTGTACAGATATCACCCTCTGAGAGAGGGGAGACGGGAGACTGCAGTCAGTGTACAGATATCACCCTCTGAGAGAGGGACTGAGAGTCACCAGTCTGTGTACAGATATCTCCCTGAGAGAGGGGGGACTGAGAGTCACCAGTCTGTGTACAGATATCACCTTGAGAGAGAGGGGACTGAGAGAAACCAGTCAGTGTACAGGTATTACTTTGTGAGAGAGGGATTGAGAGAAACCAGTCAATGTACAGATATCACCCTAAGAGAGAGGGGACTGCGAGAAACCAGTCAGTGTACAGATATCAACTTGAGAGAGAGAGGGGACTGAGAGAAACCAGTCAGTGCACAGGTATGACTTTGTGACAGAGGGATTGAGAGAAACCAGTCAGTGTACAGATATCACCCTGAGAGAGAGGGGACTGAGAGACACCAGTCAGTGTACAGATATCACTCTGTGAGAGAGGGATTGAGAGACACCAGTCAGTGCACAGATATCTCCCTCAGAGAGAGGAACTGAGAGACATCAATCTGTGTACAGATATTTCCCTCAGAGAGACGAACTGAGAGACATCAATCTGTGTACAGATATTTCCCTCAGAGAGGAACTGAGAGACATCAATCAGTGTACAGATATCCCCCTGAGAGAGCGTGACTAAGAGACACCAGTTAGTGTACTGATATCACCCTGAGAGAGAGGGACTGGCAGACACCAGTCAGTGTATGGATATCTCCCACAGAGAGAGGAACTGAGAGACACAAATCAGTGTGCAGATATCAGCCTGAGAGAGAGGGACGGAGAGGAACCAGTCAGTGTATTGATAACAGTCGTTAGACTCTGTTTCTTGAATTTGCTGAATTTGGGAGGTGATCCTTTCTGCTGCCTCGTCACACCCTGGGTGGATAAACTGCCCCCACATGTAAACAAGCTTCTGTAAAACTTCTGCCCAACTCCACGACTGCCAAGGCAGAGACCCCACATCCTCCATCCTCCTCCAACCCGCAGCCAAAGAAACTCACCCTCTGCTGTTTTCTGCCTAAAACAGGGGCCTTGTTTCAGTATGCCCGTGGATTCTCATAGATTGGACAGGCCGGGGTTGGTAGCCAGAAAAATGAGCACATGCTCCTCGGTGATCCAATTAATGCTTTATCTTTTGGCTGACATTTCATCGCCTTTGCCATGCTTGTCAGAAAGATTGATTCAAGCTTAAAACAGAACGTCACCTGTTCTAAACAGAGCCAAAACCTGCTCAGCAGGTCTGTTCATAAAATGTATATAAACCCTGAGTCCGCAGTGTACAGTGCACCACACCAACTGGCAGACAACTCACCGCAACCATGAAATACCTGTGTCTCCTTCTATTCGTCCTGATTGCAGGGGTCATGGCAGGTAAGGAACAAAGTGCTGTCTTATTCATTCACTGATGTTAGACAGTTTTGGAACTATGGAATACCTGTCCTTGCAGCCTCTGGACAGAGCTCTGTGTGTCCAGTGTAGATCAAGACAGAGCTCACGGCCTCTAGACAGAGCTCTGTGTGCCCGGTGTACATCATGAACAGAGCTCGCGGCTGCTGGACAGAGCTCTGTGTGTCCGGTGTACATCATGGACTGAGACTGTGTCCTCTGGGTGGAGCACCGAGATTCCAGTAGCAACAAAGGAACAGGAGGAGGCCATTCAGCCCCTTGGATCCTGTTCTGCCATTCAATGTGATCATAACTGATTTGCGACTCACTCCATATACCTGCCTTTGCCCCATATCCCTCAAGACTTGTGAAAAAAAAACAATGTCTGTTTTAAAATTAACAATTCATTTGGCATTAATTGTAATTTGCAGAAGAGAGTTCCAAACTTCTACCAGCCTGTGTATGAAGAAATGTTTCCTAATTTCACTCCTGCAGGATCTGGCTCTAAGTTTTGAACAGTTCCCTCGAGTCCTGAACTCCTTCACCAGCGGAAATAATTTCCCACCACCTACCCTATATTTTCCCTTTAATTGCTGAAAACTTCAATCAATTAACCCCTTAACCTTCTAAATTCCAGGGAATACAGCCCTAGTGTGTGTAATTGCTCCTTGTAATTTAACCCTTGAATGTAAGCATCATTCTGGTAAATCTACACTGCACTCCCTCCAAGCCAATATATCCTAGCTAAGGTGTGTTGCCCAGAACTGCTCACAGTAACTCCAGGTTTGGTCTAATCAGGGCTGTGTATAGCTGAAGCATGACTTCAATCCACTTGTATTTTCATTTTCTCCATATAAAGGCCAGTAGTCCATTGCCTATTTGATTATTTTCCGTCGTTGTTCAGGACATTTTAATGATCTGTGTCCCTGGGTTCCCAAGTATCTTTGGACATTCACTGTTTCTATCATTTTCATCATATAGAAACTTTCCTGTTCTATGCTTTTTAAGCCCATATGGTTAACCTCACATCTGTCTACATTGAAACCCATTTGTTACTGTTTCATTTCATCATTTAATGTAACAATAGCTCTTTGTAATTTTACTCTTCCATCTACACTGCTTGCAATGCCCCCTAATTTGGAAATGTGGCTTGCTGTCCCATAAGTCATTGTTAAATACAGTGAAGAATTGAGGATCCAATCCAGATTAGTTTAGAGATACAGCACTGAAACAGGCCCTTCGGCCCACCGAGTCTGTGCCGACCATCAACCACCCATTTATACTAATCCTACACTAATCCCATATTCCTATCACATCCCCACCTGTCCCTATATAGTTCCCTACCACCTACCTATACTAGGGGCAATTTATAATGGCCAATTAACCTATCAACCTGCAAGTCTTTGGCATGTGGGAGGAAACCGGAGCACCCGGAGAAAACCCACGCAGACACAGGGAGAACTTGCAAACTCCACACAGGCAGTACCCAGAATCAAACCCGGGTCCCTGGAGCTGTGAGGCTGCAGTGCTAACCACTGCGCCACTGTGCCGCCCACCTCTTGACTCTACGAAAAGCAACAACAACTCATTTCCAATCCTGCTCAAGAAATCCCAAACTCTGGTCAATCAGCTTGTGATTCGATAACACAGGGAGGGCACCCGCTGTTTCCACTGTCAGAAGGGTCGGTAACTAGAGGGCACAGATTTCAGAAAATTCACAAAAATGGCACAGAGGCGAACGTGAATAGAAAGGAGACACACACCCCAATGAAAACAAATGCTGAGATTGTGCAGCAGGCAATCTTAACACAAATCTGTTTCTCTCCACAGATCCCATTGCCGATGGTAAATATTGCATTCTGAGAATTTATTGTCAATTTTTGCATGTTTAATCTCGCGAAGACAAAATTGTAGACTATGAGTGAAACTGTTCAGAATTACCAAACCCAAATCCCTTCACTGTACCATCCCGCTGCTCATTGGAGCAGAGACTTTCTGAGCAGCTCAGGTCTCTGACCTGTCCTGAGATGTGATCATTGGCCAGATCGCAATGTGGATTTATCTGAGATGATCTTTCAACATTGATTAAAATGTGCTGCGTCTTTACAATACTGGAATGAACTTGATTTTTCCACTGACATGTTTAACAGTTGCATTAAGTAGTGGACAAGGGAAATTTACAACTGTCCAGTAAGGCATTTATCACAAAGATTCAGGCAGAAGATTTATCTGTTGAAATCAAGCCGCAGTGAATGGTAAAATGAATTAGCTCATAAAATTTTAACCAATCCATACTTTGGGAAAACAGAGATGAATAACTATTTTACTCCCTGCTTTTGGTGCAAGAGGTTAGACATTTGTATGAGAGAGTGCGGAGATGATCAAGCTGAAATGAAATCAGTATGAATGGTCATGTCAAGTTAATGTTTGAAAGTTCCACACCAATTTCTAATCTGTGCAATACTGAATGTTTTAATTGTTGAACTGATTGTGTCGAAAATGTGAATCTTCACATGCTTCTCTGCAATCTTAACACAAATCTGTTTCCCCGCCACAGAGAAAAAAGATAAGAAAGACAAAGGTAAATATTTTTCTGACGAGAATATTTTTGTCCGATTGTTGCATGTTTAAATCTCCAGAAACAATGCAGAGCCAAACTGTTCACAATTCCAAACCCAAATCCCTTCACTGCACTATCATGATGCACATTGGCTGCTTCTCCTGTGTTCCAAAACAGGTGTAAAGGTGTAAATTTCCTCTGGGTGTTATTAGTGAGAGAATGCAATCATCTGCATGAACAAACAAACTGATTGGAGCAAGGACTTTCTGAGCAGCTCAGGTCTCTGCCCTGCCCTGAGATGTGATCATTGTCAGACCCCAGTGTTAGATTTATCCAAGTTGATATTTGAACAAAATGGATTAAAATGTGTTGCATCCTTGTCACACAGCAGTGAACTTTATTCTGCAATTAACTGTTTAAGAGCTTCATTAAGTCGCGGCCAGTGGAATGTCACACAGCTCAGAACTTAATTGTCCACTAACATTTTTATCACAACAATTAAGCGAGTAAAGGTATAAACATTGGCATAAAGAGGGTGCCATAAGTAAAATAGATTTAGTTTGTAAAGATTTTTTTTAAAAGCACTTTGTGTAAACAGAGATGAACAACTAGTTGAGTCCCTGAGTTTGGTGCAAGAGGTTAGATGTTCGTAGGAGAGGGTGCACAGATGAATAATCTTAAACGAAATCAGTATTAATGAAAATGTCCATTTCATGTTTGAAAGATCGACTTCAATTCCTGATCAGTGCAAGACTGAATGTTTCAATTACTGAACTGATTGTGTTCAAAATGTGAATCTCCACTTGAATCTCAGCAGACAGTGTTAACACAAATTTGTTTTTCCACACAGGAGATTATCTTCCTGGAGGCCATGGTAAATATTATTAGTCTGAGAACTTATTGTCAATATTTTGCGTGTTTTAATCTCCAAAAGCAATAATGCAGACACTCTGATAGATACTGTTCCCAATACCCACACACCAATCCCCACACTGCACCATCCCGCTGCTCATTGGCTGCTCCTCATCTGAACTAAAACAGTTAAATGTCTCAATTTCCTGATTGATATTAGTGACAGAATGCATTCATCTGACCGTCTCCCACCATTTCACAGCACGAAATTCCCAACCTCCAAGCTGGTCCCGGACGAGAAGTTTAGCGACCACTTTCAAAACCTGCAGTGGTTGTGTTCAGCTCCTGCCCAGGAAGTCTGAATTTCCCCGATCACACAGTGATTACACTGGGAGTGTTCCAGTTTCAATTCAATGCTGGGACAGCGGAAAATCCCTGGAATCCTGGCCATGTGCCGGAGGGACACAAAATCCCAGGCAACACGGAGCAGGGTCACAACTGCAGCAGAGGCGGATTTCTGCTCAAACATCCTTCAACAGCAAGTGCTCAACACAAGGACTTCAGTGATGGAGAGAGAGTAGAGAAGTGGGGATTGTTCCCCTTTGAGGAAAGAAAGTTAAGGGGAGATTTAATCCCGATGTGCAGAATTAAGACAGTTTTTGATTGGGTAAACAAGGAGAAATTGTTTCCACTGGCAGGAGGGCCAGTAACAGGAGGACATAAATTTAAGATATTTCATAAAATATGTCAGGGGGTGAACATGAATAGAATATAGACACAGTACCCAATGACAACCACCACAGAGATTGTATGGTAGCTCTCAATAATGCAATGAATAAAATGACTTGTATCTATGACATTTTTTGAAAGGCTTTCATCTTCCTGCTGGACAGGATACATTCAGAAATAGCAAGAACAAACAAATCGATTGGAGCAAAGTCTTCCAGAGCAGCTCAGGTCTCTGTCCTGTCCTGAGATGTGATCATTGGGTAGACCCCAGTGTAGATTTATCCAAATTCATATTTCGACATTGATTAAAAAGTGCTGTATCTTTATCATGTCGGAGTAAACATTTTTGTTTCCACTGAAATGTTTAACAGTTGCATTAAGTAGTGGTCAGGACAATGTTATAACAGTCCACTAATGCATTTATCAAAAAGATTCAGGCAGAAAAATTAAACGGTCAAATCAAGCCACTGTGAATGATAAAATTAATTCGCTCATAAAAAATTTTAAAAATCCATACTTTGGGAAAACAGAGATGAATAACTATTTTACTCCCTGCTTTTGGTGCAAGAGGTTAGACATTTGTATGAGAGAGTGCGGAGATGAACAAGCTTAAATCAAATCAGTATCAATGGTAACGTCAAGTTAATGATTGAAATTTCCACACCAATCCCGAATCCATGCAATACTGAATGTTTCAATTGCTGAACTGATTGTGTTGAAAATGTGAATCTTCACTTGATTCTCTGCAATCTTAACACAAATCTGTTTCCCTGCCTCCCCGCACCCCAAGGGAAAAGGGTAGGAAATACAGTGGTAAATATTTTAATGACGAGAATTTTTTATCCGATTGTTGCATGTTTAAAGCTCCAGAAACAGTAATGCAGAGTGAAACTGTTCACAATTCCCAAACCTAAATCCATTCACTGCACTATCCGGCTGCTCATTGGCTGCTTCTCCTGTGTTCCAAAATGGGTAAAGGTGCAAATTTCCTCTGGGTGATATTAGTGAGAGAATGCAATCATCTGCATGAACAAACAAACTGATTGGAGCAAGGACTTTCTGAGCAGTTCAGGTCTCTGCCCTGCTCTGAGATGTGATCATTGGTCAGACTCCAGTGTAGATTTATCCAAGTTGATATTTGAACAAAATGGATTAAAATGTGTTGCATCCTTGTCACGCAGCAGTGGGCTGAGAGGTGGCAGATGGAGTTCAACCTGGAAAAGTGTGAAGTGATTCATTTTGGAAGGGCGAATTTGAATGCGGAATACAGGCTTAAAGACAGCATTCTTGGTACTGTGGAGGAACAGAGGGATCTTGGGGTCCATGTCCATAGATCGCTCAAAGTTGCCACCCAAGTTGATAAGGTTGTTAAGAAGGTATATGGTGTGTTGGCTTTCATTAACAGGGGGATTGAGTTTAAGAGCCGCGAGGTTATGCTGCAGCTCTATAAGGCCCTGGTTCGACCACACTTGGAATATTGTGTTCAGTTCTGGTCGCCTCATTATAGGAAGGATGTGGAAGCTTTAGAGAGGGTGCAGAGGAGATTTACCAGGATGCTGCCCGGACTGGAGGGCATGTCCTACGAAGAAAGATTGAGGGAGCTAGGGCTTTTCTCATTGGAGCGAAGAAGGATGAGAGGTGACTTGATAGAGGGGTACAAGATGATGAGAGGCATAGTTAGAGTGGATAGTCAGAGACTTTTTCCCAGGGTGGAAAGGGCTATCACCAGGGGGCATAATTTTAAGGTGATTGGAGGAAGGTTTCGGGGAGATGTCAGAGGTAGGTTCTTTACACAGAGAGTGGTGGGTGCGTGGAATGCGCTGCCAGCGATGGTAGTAGAAGCAGATACATTAGGGACATTTAAGAGACTCTTGGATAGGTACATGGATGATAGTAGAATGAAGGGTAGGTAGTTACTTAGATCTTAGAGTAGGTTAAAGGTTCGGCACAACATCGTGGGCCGACGGGCCTGTACTGTGCTGTACTGTTCTATGTTCTATGTTCTATGTTCTAGCAGTGAACTTCATTTTGCAATTAACTGTTTCACAGCTTCATTAAGTCACAGCCAGGGGAATGTCACACAGCTCAGAACTTAATTGTCCACTAACATTTTTATCACAACAATAAAGCGAGTATAGGTATAATGCCGACAGTCTGAGAGATACTGATCACATTACCCACACACCAACACCTTCACTGCACCATCTCGCTGCTCATTGGCTGCTTCTCATCTGCACCAAAACAGCTCATGGTGTAAATTTCCTCTGTTTGATCTTAGTGACATTCATCTGTCCGTCTCCCACCATTTCACAGCGTGAAATTCCCAACCTCAATCCTTATCAACGACGAGAAGTTTAGCGTCCTCTATCAAAAGCTGCAGAGACGGATTTCAGCTCCTCTCCAGGAAATCTGATTTGCCCCACTCTCACGCTGAGACGGTGATAACACTGGGAGTGTTCCGGTTTCCCTCAAATTCTGGGGCAGTGGAAAAACCCTGGAATCCTGGCCATGTGCTCGAGTGGCAAAATGTTATAGGAAACACGGAGCAGGATCACCACTGCAGCAGAGGCGGATTTCTGACCAAACATCCTTCAACTGCAACAGTCCTCAGCACAAGGACTTCAGTGATGGAGGAGACAGGAGAAGCGGGGATTGTTCTCCTTAGAGAAAAGAATGTTCAGGGGAGATTTAATCCCGATGTTCAGAATTAAGACAGTTTTTGATTGGGTAAAGAAGGAGAAATTGTTTCCACTGGCAGGAGGGTCAGTAACCAGAGAACAGAAATGTAAGATATTTCGCAAAGATATCGGGGGCAACATGAATAGAAATTAGACACAGTCCCCAATGAAAACCACCACTGAGACTGCGCAGTAGCTCTCAAGATCACAATGAATAAAATGACTTGATTCTGTGACATTTGTCGAGAGGCTTTCATCTTCCTGCTGGACAAGACACATTCAGGAACAGCAAGAACAAACAAATCGATTGGAGCAAAGACTTCCAGAGCAGCTCAGGTCTCTGTCCTGTCCTGAGATATGATCATTGGGTAGACCCCAGTGTAGATTTATCCAAATTCATATTTCAACATTGATGAAAAAGTGCTGTATCTTTATCATGTTGAAGTGAACATGTTTTTTTCCACTGAAATGTTTAACCGCTGCATTAAGTAGTGGAGAGGAGAACGTTATAACTGTCGAGTAATGCATTTATCACAAAGATTCAGGCAGAAAACTTATAGGTTGAAATCAAGCCGCTGTGAATGATAAAATTAAATAGCTCATAAAAATTTGAACCAATCCATACTTTGGGAAAACAGAGATGAATAACTATTTTACTCCCTGCTTTTGGTGCAAGAGGTTAGACATTTGTATGAGAGGGTGCAGAGATGAACAATCTTAAATGAAATCAGTATGAATGGGAATGTCAAGCTAATGTTTGAAATTTCCACACCAATTTCTAATCCGAGCAATACTGAATGTTACAATTACTGAACTGATTGTGTTGAAATATGAATCTTCACTTGATTCTCTGCAATCTTAACACAAATCTGTTTCCACGCCTCCTCGCACCACCACGGGAAAAAGGTACGAAATACGGTGGTAAATATTTTTTATTACGTGAATTTATTATCCGATTGTTGCATGTTTAAATCACCAGAAACAGTAATGTAGGGCCAAACTGTTCACAATTCAAAACCCAAATCCGAATCACTGCATTATCCCGGTGCTTCTTCCGTGTTCCAAAATGGTTAAAGGTGTAAATTTCTGTTGCTTGATATTAGTGAGAGAATGCATTCATCTGCATGAACAAACAAACTGATTGGAGCAAGGACTTTCTGAGCAGCTCACGTCTCTGTTCTGCCCTGAGATGTGATCATTGGCCACACCCCAGTGTAGATTTATCCAAGTTGATATTTGAAAAAAAAAATGGATTAAATGTGTTGCATCCTTGTCACACAGCAGTGAACTTCATTTTGCAATTAACTGTTTAACAGCTTCATTAAGTCACAACCAGGGAATGTCACACAGCTCAGAACTAAATTGTCCACGAATATTATTATCACAATAATTAAGCGAGTAAAGGTATAAACATCAGCAAAAAGAAAGTGCGAACAGCAAAATTAATTTTGTTTCCAAAGATTTCAAAAAAAGGCGCTTTTTTAAAACAGAGAGGAACAACGAGTTGAATCCCTGCGTTGTGTGCAAGATGTTAGATATTCATAGTAGAGCAGAAATGAATAAGCTTAAATGATATCAGTGTCAGTGATAATGTCCTGTAATGTTTGAAAGATCCACTTCAATCCCTAATCCGTGCAATACTGAATGTTTCAGTTGCTGAACTGTTTGTGAACAAAATGTTAATCTCCACTTGAATCTCAGCAGACAATGTTAACACAAATCTGTTTCTCCACACAGGATATTATCCTCATCCAGACCATGGTAAATATGTTTACTCTGAGAATGTATTGTCAATTTTTTGGGGTGTTTTAATCTCCAGAAACAATAATGCCGACAGTCTGAGAGATACTGTTCACATTACCCACACACCAACACCTTCACTGCACCATCTCGCTGCTCATTGGCTGCCTCTCATCTGCACCAAAACAGCTCATGGTGTAAATTTCCACTGTTTGATATTAGTGACATTGATCTGACCGTCTCCCACCATTTCACAGCGTGAAATTCCCAACCTCAATCCTTATCACCGACGAGAAGTTTAGCGTCCTCCATCAAAAGCTGCAGTGACGGATTTCAGTTCCTCTCCAGGAAATCTGAATTGCCCCACTCTCACGCTGAGACACTGATGAAACTGGGAGTGTTCCGGTTTCACTCAAATTCTGGGACAGTGGTAAATCCCTGGAATCCTGGCCATGTGCTCGAGTGGCAAAATGTTTGAGGGAACACGGAGCAGGATCACCACTGCAGCAGAGGCGGATTTCTGCCCAAACATCCTTCAACTGCAACAGTCCTCAGCACAAGGACTTCAGTGATGGAGGAGACAGGAGAAGCGGGGATTGTTCTCCTAAGAGGAAAGAATGTTCAGGGGAGATTTAATCCCGATGTTCAGAATTAAGACAGTTTTTGATTGGGGAAAGAAGGAGAAATTGTTTCCACTGGCAGGAGGGTCAGTAACCAGAGAACAGAAATGTAAGATATCTCGCAAAGATATCGGGGGCAACATGAATAGAAATTAGACACAGTCCCCAATGAAAACCACCACTGAGACTGCGCAGTAGCTCTCAAGATCACAATGAATAAAATGACTTTATTCTGTGACATTTGTCGAGAGGCTTTCATCTTCCTGCTGGACAGGACACATTCAGGAATAGCAAGAACAAACAAATCGATTGGAGCAAAGACTTCCAGAGCAGCTCAGGTCTCTGTCCTGTCCTGAGATATGATCATTGGGTAGACCCCAGTGTAGATTTATCCAAATTCATATTTCAACATTGATGAAAAAGTGCTGTATCTTTATCTTGTTGAAGTGAAGATTTTTTTTCCACTGAAATGTTTAACCGCTGCATTAAGTAGTGGAGAGGAGAATGTTATAACTGTCCAGTAAGGCATTTATCACAAAGATTCAGGCAGAAAACTTATAGGTTGAAATCAAGCCGCTGTGAATGATAAAATTAATTAGCTCATAAAAATTTAAACCAATCCATACTTTGGGAAAACAGAGATGAATAACTATTTTACTCCCTGCTTTTGGTGCAAGAGGTTCGACACTTGTATGAGAGAGTGCAGAGATGATCAACCTGAAATGAAATCAGTATGAATGGTCATGTCAAGTTAATGTTTGAAAGTTCCACACCAATTTCTAATCCGCGTAATATGGAATGTTTTAATTGCTGAACTGTTTGTGTCGAAAATGTGAATCTTCAATTGATTCTCTGCAATCTTAACACAAATCTGTTTCCCCGCCACAGGGAAAAAATATACAAAATACGATGGTAAAAATTTTTCTGACGAGAATATTTTTGTCCGACTGTTGCATGTTTAAATCTCCAGAAACAATGCAGAGCCAAACTGTTCACAATTCCAAACCCAAATCCCTTCAATGCACTATCCTGCTGCACATTGGCTGCTTCTCCTGTGTTCCAAAACAGGTGTAAAGGTGTAAATTTCCTCTGGGTGATATTAGTGAGAGAATGCATTCATCTGCATGAACAAACAAACTGATTGGAGCAAGGACTTTCTGAGCAGCTCAGGTCTCTGTTTCTGCCCTGCCCTGAGATGTGATCATTGCCAGATCCCAGTGTTAGATTTATCTAAGTTGATATTTGAATAAAATGGATTAAAATGTGTTGCATCCTTGTCACACAGCAGTGAACTTTATTTTGCAATTAACTGTTTAACAGCTTCATTAAGTCACAGCCAGGGGAATGTCACACAGCTCAGAACTTAATTGTCCACTAACATTTTTATCACAACAATAAAGCGAGTAAAGGTATAAACATCGGCATAAAGAGTGTGCGAATAGTGAAATTAATATCGTTTGCAAAGCTTTCAAAAAAACACACTTTGTGTAAACGGAGATGAACAACTAGTTGAGTCCCTGCGTTTTATGCAAGAGGTTAGATATTCAGAGGAAAGGGTGCACAGATGAATAAGCTTAAATTATATCAGTGTCAGTGATAATGTCCTGTAATGTTTGAAAGATCCACTTCAATCCCTAATCCGTGCAATACTGAATGTTTCAGTTGCTGAACTGATTGTCAACAAAATGTTAATCTCCACTTGAATCTCAGCAGACAATGTTAACACAAATCTGTTTCTCCACACAGGATATTATCCTCATCCAGACCATGGTAAATATGTTTACTCTGAGAATGTATTGTCAATTTTTTGGGGTGTTTTAATCTCCAGAAACAATAATGCCGACAGTCTGAGAGATACTGTTCACATTACCCACACACCAACACCTTCACTGCACCATCTCGCTGCTCATTGGCTGCTTCTCATCTGCACCAAAACAGTTCATGGTGTAAATTTCCTCTGGTTGATGTTAGTGACATTGATCTGCCCGTCTCCCACCATTTCACAGCGTGAAATTCCCAACCTCAATCCTTATCACCGACGAGAAGTTTAGCGTCCTCTATCAAAAGCTGCAGTGACGGATTTCAGTTCCTCTCCAGGAAATCTGAATTGCCCCACTCTCACGCTGAGACACTGATGAAACTGGGAGTGTTCCGGTTTCACTCAAATTCTGGGACAGTGGTAAATCCCTGGAATCCTGGCCATGTGCTCCAGTGGCAAAATGTTTGAGGGAACACGGAGCAGGATCACCACTGCAGCAGAGGCGGATTTCTGCCCAAACATCCTTCAACTGCAACAGTCCTCAGCACAAGGACTTCAGTGATGGAGGAGACAGGAGAAGCGGGGATTGTTCTCCTCAGAGGAAAGAATGTTCAGGGGAGATTTAATCCCGATGTTCAGAATTAAGACAGTTTTTGATTGGGTAAAGAAGGAGAAATTGTTTCCACTGGCAGGAGGGTCAGGAACCAGAGAACAGAAATGTAAGATATTTCGCAAAGATATCGGGGGCAACATGAATAGAAATTAGGTATCGTTCCCAAATGAAAACCACCACTGAGACTGCGCAGTAGCTCTCAAGATCACAATGAATAAAATGACTTTATTCTGTGACATTTGTCGAGAGGCTTTCATCTTCCTGCTGGACAGGACACATTCAGGAATAGCAAGAACAAACAAATCGATTGGAGAAAAGACTTCCAGAGCAGCTCAGGTCTCTGTCCTGTCCTGAGATGTGATCATTGGGTAGACCCCAGTGTAGATTTATCCAAATGCATATTTCAACATTGATTAAAAAGTGCTGTATCTTTATCATGTCGGAGTAAACATTTTTTTTTCCACTGAAATGTTTAACAGTTGCATTAAGTAGTGGTCAGGACAATGTTATAACAGTCCACTAATGCATTTATCACAAAGATTCAGGCAGAAAAATTAAACGGTGAAATCAAGCCACTGTGATTGATAAAATTATTTCGCTCATAAAAAATTTTAAAAATCCATACTTTGGGAAAACAGAGATGAATAACTATTTTACTCCCTGCTTTTGGTGCAAGAGGTTAGACATTTGTATGAGAGAGTGCGGAGATGAACAAGCTTAAATCAAATCAGTATCAATGGTAACGTCAAGTTAATGATTGAAATTTCCACACCAATCCCGAATCCATGCAATACTGAATGTTTCAATTGCTGAACTGATTGTGTTGAAAATGTGAATCTTCACTTGATTCTCTGCAATCTTAACACAAATCTGTTTCCCTGCCTCCCCGCACCCCAAGGGAAAAGGGTAGGAAATACAGTGGTAAATATTTTAATGACGAGAATTTTTTATCCGATTGTTGCATGTTTAAAGCTCCAGAAACAGTAATGCAGAGTGAAACTGTTCACAATTCCCAAACCTAAATCCATTCACTGCACTATCCGGCTGCTCATTGGCTGCTTCTCCTGTGTTCCAAAATGGGTAAAGGTGCAAATTTCCTCTGGGTGATATTAGTGAGAGAATGCAATCATCTGCATGAACAAACAAACTGATTGGAGCAAGGACTTTCTGAGCAGTTCAGGTCTCTGCCCTGCTCTGAGATGTGATCATTGGTCAGACTCCAGTGTAGATTTATCCAAGTTGATATTTGAACAAAATGGATTAAAATGTGTTGCATCCTTGTCACGCAGCAGTGGGCTGAGAGGTGGCAGATGGAGTTCAACCTGGAAAAGTGTGAAGTGATTCATTTTGGAAGGGCGAATTTGAATGCGGAATACAGGCTTAAAGACAGCATTCTTGGTACTGTGGAGGAACAGAGGGATCTTGGGGTCCATGTCCATAGATCGCTCAAAGTTGCCACCCAAGTTGATAGGGTTGTTAAGAAGGTATATGGTGTGTTGGCTTTCATTAACAGGGGGATTGAGTTTAAGAGCTGCGAGGTTATGCTGCAGCTCTATAAGGCCCTGGTTCGACCACACTTGGAATATTGTGTTCAGTTCTGGTCGCCTCATTATAGGAAGGATGTGGAAGCTTTAGAGAGGGTGCAGAGGAGATTTACCAGGATGCTGCCCGGACTGGAGGGCATGTCCTACGAAGAAAGATTGAGGGAGCTAGGGCTTTTCTCATTGGAGCGAAGAAGGATGAGAGGTGACTTGATAGAGGGGTACAAGATGATGAGAGGCATAGTTAGAGTGGATAGTCAGAGACTTTTTCCCAGGGTGGAAAGGGCTATCACCAGGGGGCATAATTTTAAGGTGATTGGAGGAAGGTTTCGGGGAGATGTCAGAGGTAGGTTCTTTACACAGAGAGTGGTGGGTGCGTGGAATGCGCTGCCAGCGGTGGCAGTAGAAGCAGATACATTAGGGACATTTAAGAGACTCTTGGATAGGTACATGGATGATAGTAGAATGAAGGGTAGGTAGTTACTTAGATCTTAGAGGAGGTTAAAGGTTCGGCACAACATCGTGGGCCGACGGGCCTGTACTGTGCTGTACTGTTCTATGTTCTATGTTCTATGTTCGATGTTCTATGTTCTAGCAGTGAACTTCATTTTGCAATTAACTGTTTCACAGCTTCATTAAGTCACAGCCAGGGGAATGTCACACAGCTCAGAACTTAATTGTCCACTAACATTTTTGTCACTACAATAAAGCGAGTATAGGGATAAACATGGGCATAAAGAGTGTGCAAATAGTGAAATTAATTTTGTTTGCAAAGATTTCAAAAAAACACACTTTTTGAAAACAGAGATGAACAACGAGTTGAGTCCCTGCGTTTTATGCAAGAGGTTAGATATTCAGAGGAAAGGGTGCACAGATGAATAAGCTTAAATTATATCAGTGTCAGTGATAATGTCCTGTAATGTTTGAAAGATCGACTTCAATCCCTAATCCGTGCAATACTGAATGTTTCAGTTGTTGAACTGATTGTGAACAAAATGCTAATCTCCACTTGAATCTCAGCAGACAATGTGAACACAAATCTGTTTCTCCACACAGGATATTATCCTCATGTAGACCATGGTAAATATGTTTACTCTGAGAATTTATTGTCAATTTTTTGGGGTGTTTTAATCTCCAGAAACAATAATGCCGACAGTCTGAGAGATACTGTTCACATTACCCACACACCAACACCTTCACTGCACCATCTCGCTGCTCATTGGCTGCCTCTCATCTGCACCAAAACAGTTCATGGTGTCAATTTCCACTGTTTGATATTAGTGACATTCATCTGACCATCTCCCACCATTTCACAGCGTGAAATTCCCAACCTCAATCCTTATCACCGACGAGAAGTTTAGCGTCCTCTATCAAAAGCTGCAGTGACGGGTTTCAGCTCCTCTCCAGGAAATCTGAATTGCCCCACTCTCACGCTGAGACGGTGATAACACTGGGAGTGTTCCGGTTTCCCTCAAATTCTGGGACAGTGGAAAATCCCTGGAATCCTGGCCATGTGCTCGAGGGGCAAAATGTTCCAGGAAACACGGAGCAGGATCACCACTGCAGCAGAGGCAGATTTCTGCCCAAACATTCTTCAACTGCAACAGTCCTCAGCACAAGGACTTCAGTGATGGAGAGAGACAGGAGAAGCTGGGATTGTTCTCCTCAGAGAAAAGAATGTTCAGGGGAGATTTAATCCCGATGTTCAGAATTAAGACAGTTTTTGATTGGGTAAAGAAGGAGAAATTGTTTCCACTGGCAGGAGGGTCAGGAACCAGAGAACAGAAATGTAAGATATTTCGCAAAGATATCGGGGGCAACATGAATAGAAATTAGACACAGTCCCCAATGAAAACCACCACTGAGACTGCGCAGTGGCTCTCAAGATCACAATGAATAAAATGACTTGATTCTGTGACATTTGTCGAGAGGCTTTCATCTTCCTGCTGGACAGGACACATTCAGGAATAGCAAGAATAAACAAATCGATTGGAGCAAAGACTTCCAGAGCAGCTCAGGTCTCTGTCCTGTCCTGAGATATGATCATTGGGTAGACCCCAGTGTAGATTTATCCAAATTCATATTTCAACATTGATGAAAAATTGCTGTATCTTTATCTTGTTGAAGTGAACATGTTTTTTTCCACTGAAATGTTTAACCGCTGCATTAAGTAGTGGAGAGGAGAATGTTATAACTGTCCAGTAAGGAATATATCACAAAGATTCAGGCAGAAAACCTATAGGTTGAAATCAAGCCGCTGTGAATGATAAAATTAATTAGCTCATAAAAATTTAAACCAATCCATACTTTGGGAAAACAGAGATGAGTAACTATTTTACTCCCTGCTTTTGGTGCAAGAGGTTAGACACTTGTATGAGAGAGTGCAGAGATGATCAACCTGAAATGAAATCAGTATGAATAGTCTTGTCAAGTTAATGTTTGAAAGTTCCACACCAATTTCTAATCCGCGTAATATGGAATGTTTTAATTGCTGAACTGTTTGTGTCGAAAATGTGAATCTTCACTTGATTCTCTGCAATCTTAACACAAATCTGTTTCCCCACCACAGGGAAAAAAGATGGAAAATACGATGGTAAATATTTTTCTGACGAGAATATTTTTGTCCGACTGTTGCATGTTTAAATCTCCAGAAACAATGCAGAGCCAAACTGTTCACAATTCCAAACCCAAATCCCTTCAATGCACTATCCTGCTGCACATTGGCTGCTTCCCCTGTGTTCCAAAACAGGTGTGAAGGTGTAAAATTCCTCTGGGTGATATAAGTAAGATAATGCATTCATCTGCATGAACAAACAAACTGATTGGTGCACGGACTTTCTGAGCAGCTCAGGTCTCTGCCCTGCCCTGCCCTGAGATGTGATCATTTCCAGATCCCAGTGTTAGATATATCTAAGTTGATATTTGAATAAAATGGATTAAAATGTCTTGCATCCTTGTCATGCAGCAGTGAACTTTATGTTGCAATTAACTGTTTAACAGCTTCATTAAGTCACAGCCAGGGAATGTCACACAGCTCAGAACTAAATTGTCTACGAATATTATTATCACAATAATTAAGCGAGTAAAGGTATAAACATCGGCAAAAAGAAAGTGCAAATAGTAAAATTAATTTTGGTTGCAAAGATTTCAAAAAAACACGCTTGTTTAAAACAGAGATGAACAACTAGTTGAATCCCTGCGTTGTGTGCAAGAGGTTAGATATTCATCGTCGAGCAGAAATGAAGAAGCTTTAATGATATCAGTGTCAATGATAATGCCCATTTAATGTTTGAAAGATCCACTTCAAACCCTAATCCGTGCAATACTGAATGTTTCAGTTGCTGAACTGATTGTGAACAAAATGTTAATCTCCAATTGAATCTCAGCAGACAATGTTAACACAAATCTGTTTCTCCACACAGGATATTATCCTTATGGAGACCATGGTGAATATGTTTACTCTGAGAATATATTGTCAATTTTTTGGGGTGTTTTACTCTCCAGAAACAATAATGCCGACAGTCTGTGAGATACAGTTCACATTACCCACACACCAACACCTTCACTGCACCATCTCGCTGCTCATTGGCTGCTTCTCATGTGCACCAAAACAGCTCATGGTGTAAATTTCCTCTGTTTGATCTTAGTGACATTCATCTGACCGTCTCCCACCATTTCACAGCGTGAAATACCCAACCTCAATCCTTATCACCGACGAGAAGTTTATCGTCCTCTCTCAAAAGCTGCAGTGACGGATTTCAGCTCCTCTCCAGGAAATCTGAATTGCCTCACTCTCACGCTGAGACACTGATGAAACTGGGAGTGTTCCGGTTTCACTCAAATTCTGGGACAGTGGTAAATCCCTGGAATCCTGGCCATGTGCTCGAGTGGCAAAATGTTTGAGGGAACACGGAGCAGGATCACCACTGCAGCAGAGGCGGATTTCTGCCCAAACATCCTTCAACTGCAACAGTCCTCAGCACAAGGACTTCAGTGATGGAGGAGACAGGAGAAGCGGGGATTGTTCTCCTCACAGGAAAGAATGTTCAGGGGAGATTTAATCCCGATGTTCAGAATTAAGACAGTTTTTGATTGGGTAAAGAAGGAGAAATAGTTTCCATTGGCAGGAGGGTCAGGAACCAGAGAACAGAAATGTAAGATATTTCGCAAAGATATCGGGGACAACATGAATAGAAATTAGTTATAGTTCCCAATGAAAACCACGACTGAGACTGTGCTGTAGCTCTCAAGATCACAATGAATAAAATGACTTGATTCTGTGACATTTGTCGAGAGGCTTTCATCTTCCTGCTGGACAGGACACATTCAGGAATAGCAAGAACAAACAAATCGATTGGAGAAAAGACTTCCAGAGCAGCTCAGGTCTCTGTCCTGTCCTGAGATATGATCATTGGGTAGACCCCAGTGTAGATTTATCCAAATTCATATTTCAACATTGATGAAAAATTGCTGTATCTTTATCATGTTGAAGTGAACATGTTTTTTTCCACTGAAATGTTTAACCGCTGCATTAAGTAGTGGAGAGGAGAATGTTATAACTGTCCAGTAAGGCATTTATCACAAAGATTCAGGCAGAAAACTTATAGGTTGAAATCAAGCCGCTGTGAATGATAAAATTAATTAGCTCATAAAAATTTAAACCAATCCATACTTTGGGAAAACAGAGATGAGTAACTATTTTAACCCTGCTTTTGGTGCAAGAGGTTAGACACTTGTATGAGAGAGTGCAGAGATGATCAACCTGAAATGAAATCAGTATGAATGGTCATGTCAAGTTAATGTTTGAAAGTTCCACACCAATTTCTAATCCGCGTAATATGGAATGTTTTAATTGCTGAACTGTTTGTGTCGAAAATGTGAATCTTCAATTGATTCTCTGCAATCTTAACACAAATCTGTTTCCCCGCCACAGGGAAAAAATATCCAAAATACGATGGTAAATATTTTTCTGACGAGAATATTTTTGTCCGACTGTTGCATGTTTAAATCTCCAGAAACAATGCAGAGCCAAACTGTTCACAATTCCAAACCCAAATCCCTTCAATGCACTATCCTGCTGCACATTGGCTGCTTCTCCTGTGTTCCAAAAAAGGTGTAAAGGTGTAAATTTCCTCTGGGTGATATTAGTGAGAGAATGCATTCATCTGCATGAACAAACAAACTGATTGGAGCAAGGACTTTCTGAGCAGCTCAGGTCTCTGTTCTGCCCTGAGATGTGATCATTGGCCACACCCCAGTGTAGATTTATCCAAGTTGATATTTGACAAAAAAAATGGATTAAAATGTGTTGCATCCTTGTCACACAGCAGTGAAATTCATTTTGCAATTAACTGTTTAACAGCTTCATTAAGTCACAGCCAGGGAATGTCACACAGCTCAGAACTTAATTGTCCACGAATATTATTATCACAATAATTAAGCGAGTAAAGGTATAAACATCGGCAAAAAGAAAGTGCAAATAGTAAAATTAATTTTGTTTGCAAAGATTTCAAAAAAACACGCTTTTTTAAAACAGAGAGGAACAACGAGTTGAATCCCTGCGTTGTGTGCAAGATGTTAGATATTCATAGTAGAGCAGAAATGAATAAGCTTAAATGATATCAGTGTCAGTGATAATGTCCTGTAATGTTTGAAAGATCCACTTCAATCCCTAATCCGTGCAATACTGAATGTTTCAGTTGCTGAACTGTTTGTGAACAAAATGTTAATCTCCACTTGAATCTCAGCAGACAACGTTAACACAAATCTGTTTCTCCACACAGGATATTATCCTCATGGAGGCGATGGTAAATATGTTTACTCTGAGAATGTATTGTCAATTTTTTTGGGGTGTTTTAATCTCCAGAAACAATAATGCCGACAGTCTGAGAGATACTGTTCACATTCCCCACACACCAACACTTTCACTGCACCATCTCGCTGCTCATTGGCTGCTACTCATCTGCACCAAAACAGTTCATGGTGTCAATTTCCACTGTTTGATATTAGTGACAATGATCTGCCCGTCTCCCACCATTTCACAGCGTGAAATTCCCAACCTCAATCCTTATCACCGACGAGAAGTTTAGCGTCCTCTATCAAAAGCTGCAGTGACGGATTTCAGCTCCTCTCCAGGAAATCTGAATTGCCTCACTCTCACGCTGAGAAACTGATGAAACTGGGAGTGTTCCGATTTCACTCAAATTCTGGGACAGTGGAAAATCCCTGGAATCCTGGCCATGTGCTCGAATAGCAAAATGTTCCAGGGAACACGGAGCAGGATCACCACTGCAGCAGAGGCGGATTTCTGCCCAAACATCCTTCAACTGCAACAGTCCTCAGCACAAGGACGTCACTGATGGAGAGAGACAGGAGAAGCTGGGATTGTTCTCCTTAGAGAAAAGAATGTTCAGGGGAGATTTAATCCCGATGTTCAGAATTAAGACAGTTTTTGATTGGGTAAAGAAGGAGAAATTGATTCCACTGGCAGGAGAGGAGAATGTTATAACTGTCCAGTGAGGCATTTATCACAAAGATTCAGGCAGAAAACGTATAGGTTGAAATCAAGCCGCTGTGAATGATAAAATTAATTAGCTCATAAAAATTTAAACCAATCCATACTTTGGGAAAACAGAGATGAATAACTATTTTACTCCCTGCTTTTGGTGCAAGAGGTTAGACACTTGTATGAGAGAGTGCAGAGATGATCAACCTGAAATGAAATCAGTATGAATGGTCATGTCAAGTTAATGTTTGAAAGTTCCACACCAATTTCTAATCATCGTAATATGGAATGTTTTAATTGCTGAACTGTTTGTGTCGAAAATGTGAATCTTCAATTGATTCTCTGCAATCTTAACACAAATCTGTTTCCCCGCCACAGGGAAAAAATATACAAAATACGATGGTAAATATTTTTCTGACGAGAATATTTTTGTCCGACTGTTGCATGTTTAAATCTCCAGAAACAATGCAGAGCCAAACTGTTCACAATTCCAAACCCAAATCCCTTCAATGCACTATCCTGCTGCACATTGGCTGCTTCTCCTGTGTTCCAAAACAGGTGTAAAGGTGTAAATTTCCTCTGGGTGATATTAGTGAGAGAATGCATTCATCTGCATGAACAAACAAACTGATTGGAGCAAGGACTTTCTGAGCAGCTCAGGTCTCTGTCTCTGCCCTGCCCTGAGATGTGATCATTGCCAGATCCCAGTGTTAGATTTATCTAAGTTGATATTTGAAAAAAAAATGGATTAAAATGTGTTGCATCCTTGTCACACAGCAGTGAACTTTATTTTGCAATTAACTGTTTAACAGCTTCATTAAGTCACAGCCAGGGAAAGTCACACAGCTCATAACTAAATTGTCTACGAATCTTATTATCACAATAATTAAGCGAGTAAAGGTATAAACATCGGCAAAAAGAAAGTGCGAATAGTAAAATTAATTTTGGTTGCAAAGATTTCAAAAAAACACGCTTGTTTAAAACAGAGATGAACAACAAGTTGAATCCCTGCGTTGTGTGCAATAGGTTAGATATTCATAGTAGAGCAGAAATGAAGATGCTTAAATGATATCAGTGTCAGTGATAATGCCCATTTAATGTTTGAAAGATCCACTTCAATCCCTAATCCGTGCAATACTGAATGTTTCAGTTGCTGAACTGATTGTGAACAAAATGTGAATCTCCATTGAATCTCAGCAGACAATGTTAACACAAATCTGTTTCTCCACACAGGATATTATCCTCATGGAGACGATGGTAAATATGTTTACTCTGAGAATATATTGTCAATTTTTTGGGGTGTTTTAATCTCCAGAAACAATAATGCCGACAGTCTGTGAGATACAGTTCACATTACCCACACATCAACACCTTCACTGCACCATCCCGCTGCTCATTGGCTGCTTCTCATCTGAACCCAAACAGTTCAAGGTGTAAATTTCCTCTGGTTGATATTAGTGACAGAATGCAGTCATCTGACCGTCTCCCACCATTTCACAGCACGAAATTCCCAACCTCAAACCTTGTCACCGCCGAGAAGTTAAGCGTCCTCTTTGAAAAGCTGCAGTGGCGGATTTTAGCTCCTGCCCAGGAAATCTGAATTTCCCCAATCTCACTGTGAGATAGTGATTACACTGGGAGTGTTTCAGCTGCACTTACATTCTGGGACAGGGAAAAAACACTGGAATTACCGGCTATGTGCTGGAGGGACAACATTTTCCTGGGAACAAGGAACAGGGACACCACTGCAGCAGAGGCGGATTTCTGCCCAAACACCTTTCAACAGCAACAGTCCTCAGCACAAGGACTTCAGTGATGGAGAGAGACAGGAGAAGCGGGGATTGTTCTCCTTAGAGGAAATAATGTTAAGGGGAGATTTAATCCCGATGTTCAGAATTAGGACAGTTTTTGATTGGGTAATGAAGGAGAAATTGTTTCCATTGACATGATTGTCCTTAACAGAGGATATAAATTTAAGAAAGTTCGCAAAAATGCCAGGGGGTGAACATGAATAGAAATCAGACTGAGTACCAAGTGAAAACCAACATTGAGATTGTGCAGTAACTCACAAGATTGCAATGAATAAAATGAATTGATTTTGTGACCTGGGTCAAGAGGCTTCAGTTTCCTGCTGGACAGGACACATTCAGGAATAGTTTGAACAAACAAATGAATTGGAGAAAGCACTTTCTGAGCAGCTCAGGACTCTGTCCTGTCCTGAGATGTGATCATTGGCCAGACCGCACTGCAGATTTATCCAAACGCAAACAAGAAATGCTGGAAATACCCAGCAGGTGTGGCAGCATCTGTGGAGAGAGAAGCAGAGTTAAAGTTTCAGGTCAGTGACCCTTCATCAGAACTGGCAGATGTTAGAAATGTAAAAGGTTTTAACCAAGTAAAGCGGGGGTGTAGCAAGAGATAACAAAAGAGGTGTTGATAGGACAAGGTCACAGAGAATAACTGACCAGAAGGTCATGGAGCAAAGGCAAACGGTTTGCTAATGGTGTGGTGAAAGACAAAGCGTTAGTACAGAGGGGGTGTTAATGGACAGAAAACTGAGCAGCCTGGCCCCAAGCACAAACATGAAAAAAAAAACTGTGGGTAAGCACAGCAGAAACAAACTAAACAAGCTAAAATAAAATAATCACTTAAAAAAGAAAAAAGAAAAAAAGGAAGAATAACTAAAAATAAAAATAAAAAGGGGGGCCCTTCATGCTCTGAAATTATTGAACTCAATGTTCAGTCCGGCAGGCTGTAGCGTGCCTAATCAATAAATGAGATACTGTTCCTCGAGCTTGCGTTGATGTTAACTGGAACACTACAGCAATTCCAGGACAGAGATGTGAGAATGAGAGCAGGGGGGGAGTGTTGAAATGGCAAGCAACCGGAAGCTCAGGGTCATGCTTTCGGTCTGAGCGGAGATGTTCCGCAAAGCGGTCACCTGGTCTGCATTTGGTCTCACCAATGTAGAGGAGACTACATTGTGAGCAGCAACTACAGTATCCTAAATTGAAAGAAGTACAAGTAAATCGCTGTTTCACCTGAAAGGAATGTTTGGGGCCATGGATAGTGAGGAGAGAGGAGGGAAATAGGCAGGCATTATATCTCCTGCAATTGCAGGGGAAGGTGCCATGGGAAGGGGACGAGATGGTGGGAGTAATGGATGAGTGGCCCAAGGTGTCATGAAGGGAACGATCCCTTCAGAATGCTAACAGGGGAAGGGAGGGGAAGATGTGTTTAGTAGTGGCATCACACTGGAGGTGGCGGAAATGGCGGTGGATGAACCTTTGGATGTGGAGGCTGGTGGGGTGGAAAGTGAGGACAAGGGGAACCCTGTCTCGGTTTTGGGAGGGAGGGACGGGATGAGGGTAGAGGTGCGGGAAATGGGCCAGACATGGTTGAGGGCCCTGTCAACCACAGTGGGGGGAATCCTCGATTGAGGAAAAAGGAAGACACATCAGGAAGCATCATCAGAGCAGATGCGTCGGAGATGGAGAAACTGGGAGAATGGAATGGAGTCCTTACAGGAGGCAGGGTGTGAAGAAGTATAGTCGAGGTAGCTGTGGGATTCGGTGGGCTTATAATGAATATTAGTAGACAGCCTATCCCCTGAGATGGAGACAGAGAAGTCGAGGAAGGGAAGTGTTGGAGATGGACCATGTTAAAGTGAGAAAAGGGTGGAAATTAGAAGCAAAGTTGATAACGTTTTTCAGTACGGGACAAGAGCAGGAACCAGCACCGATACAGTCATCAATGTACCAGAAAAAGAGTTGGGGGATAGGGCCTGAGTAGGAGTGGAACAAGGAATGTTCGACATATCCCACAAAAAGACAGGCATAACTCGGACCCATGCGGGTACCCATAGCAACACCTTTTAGATGAAGGAAGTGAGTGGAGTTGATGGAGAAGTTGTTCAATGTGAGAACAAGTTCAGCAAGGTGGAGGAGGGTGGTAGTGGATGGGGGCCGGTTGGCTCTCTGTTCAAGGAAGAAGCGAAGAGCCTTCAAACCGCCCAGGTGGGGGATGGAGGTGTAGAGAGATTGAACGTCCCAAGAGGAGGCCTGGAAACTGGAAATGATCAAAATGATTTTATCCAAGTTGATATGTGAATAAAATGCATTTAAAAGTGTTGCATCCCTATCATACAGGAGTGAATTGTTTTTGCAAATACCTGTTTAACAGCTTCATTAAAAAGCAAACAGGGGAATGTCACATAACTGTCCACTAACGTTTTTATCACAAAGATTAAGCCAGTAAAGTTATAATGCATTGAAATGAAATGGGTGCAAATGGTAACATTAATTTCATTTGTAAGGATTTCAACAAAACCATACATTGTGAAAACAGAAATGAATAACTATTTCACTCCCTGCCTTTCATGCAACAGGATAGATGTTGGTGTGAGAGGGTGCAGAGATGAACAAGCTTAAACAAATTGGTATTAATGGTAACGTCCATTCAATGTTTAAAAGATCGACATCAATCCCTAATTCGTGCAATACTGAATGTTCCAGTTACTGAAATGAATTAAAAACAAGAAATGCTGGAACCACTCAGCATGTCTGGCAGCATCTGTGGAAAGAGAAGCAGAGTTAACGTTTCGGGTCAGTGACCCTTCAGCGGAAGGAACCAAAACAGTCCAAGGTGTAATTTTCCTCTGGTTGATATTAATGACAGAATGCATTCATCTGACCGTCTCCCACCATTTCACAGCACGAAATTCCCAACTTCAAACCTTGTCACCGACGAGAAGTTCTGCGTCCTCTTTCAGAAACTGTAGTATCGGTTTTCAGCTCAGGCACCCTTGTCACGCAGCAGTGAGCTTTATCCGCAGTGACCTGTCTAAAGCTTCATTAAATAGCGGACGAGGGAATGTCACACAGCTCATCGCATAACGGTCCAACAAAGTATTTATCACAAAGAGTGACCTCGAAAAAAATAGTGCATTGAAATGCAGTGGGGACAATAAAATCATAGAATCATTGAAAGTTTACAGCACAGAAAGCGGCCACTTGGCCCATCATGTCTGTGCCGGCCAAACAACAATCCTCCAAGTCCAATGCCACCTTCTTGCATTTGGTCTGTAGCCCTGCGGATTGCGGCACTTGTTACGGCCCTTGAGATGCATATCCAGACTCCATTTGAATGAGTTGGGGGTTTCTGTTTCAACTACCCATTGAGGCAGTGAGTTGCAGACCCCCACCACCCTCTCATGAAATTTATTTCCATATCTCCCCTCTAATCGTTCGACCAATCACTTTAAATCAATGTCCCCTAGTCACTGACATCTCTGCTAAGGTAAATAGGCCCTTCACCTCCATTCTATCCAGGCCCCCGCATAATTTTGTACTTTTTAATCAGATCTCCCCTCAGCATTCTCTATTCCAAGGAGAACAACCCCAGCCTCGCCAATCTTTCCTCACAGCTGTATTTTTTCAGTCCTGGCAACATCCTCGTTAATCTCCTCTGTAACAGCTCCAGTGCAATTATATCCTTTCTGTAATGAGGTGACCAGAACAGCACACAGTACTCAATTTGTGGCCTAACCAACGATTTATACAGTTCCAGCATAACTTCCCTGCTCAAATAGTAAAATAAATTCATTTTGTAAGGAGTTCAAGAAAACCATACTTTGTGAAAACAGAGATGAATAACTATTTAACTCCCTGCGTTTGGTGGAAGAGGTTAGATATTCATAGGAGAGGGTTCACAGATGAATAAGCTTAAATGAAATCAGTATTAATGATAAAGTACATTAAATGCTTGAAAGATCGACTTCAATCCTAATCCGAGCAACACTGAATGTTTCAGTTACTGAACAAATTGTGTTCAAAATGTAAATCTCCACTCGAAACGCAGCAGACAATGTTAACACAAATCTGTTTCTACCCACAGGATATTATAATCATGGACACTATGGTAAATATTTTCAACAAGAAAATTTATTGTCAGTTTTCTGCATGTTTTAATCTCCAGAAGCAATAATGCAGACACTCTGAGTGATACAGTTCAAAATACCCAAGCCCAAATCCTTTCACAGCATCATTCTACTGCTCACTGGCTGCTTCTCATCTAAACCCAAATAGTTTATGGTGTAAATTTCCTCTGGTTGATAAGAGTGACAGATTGCATTCATCTGACCGTCTCCCACCATTTCACAGCACGAAATTCCCAACCTCAAACCTTGTCACCGATGAGAAGTTTAGCATCCACTTTGAAAAGCTGCAGTGGCGAATTTCAGCTCCTGCCCAGACAATCTGAATTTCCCCAATCGCACCCTGAGATGGTCATTACACTGGGAGTTTCAGTTGCACTTATATTGTGGAACTGTGGATAATCCCTGGAATTCCCGGCCATGTGCTGGAAGGACAAAATGTTCCAGGGAACACGGAGCAGGGTCACCACGGCAGCAGAGGTGGATTTCTGCTCAAACATTCTTCCACAGCAACAGTCCTCAGCACAAGGATTTCAGTGATGGAGAGAGCCTCGAGAAGCTGGGATTGTTCTCCTTAGACGGTAGAATGTACAGGAGAGATTTAATGGAGATGATCAGAATTAAGACAGTTTTTGATTAGGTAAAGAAGGAGAAATTGTTTCCATTGGCAGGAAGGGCGGTGACCAGAAGGCAAGATGTAAGATATTTCACAAATAAATGTCAGGGGGTGGACATGAATACAAAGTAGACCCAGTACCCAATGAAAACCACCACTGAGATTGTGCAGTAGCTCTCAAGATTGCAATGAATAGATTGAATTGATTCTATGACCTGGGTCAAGAAGCTTCAGCTTGCTGCTGGACAGGACACATTCAGGAATAGCGTAAAAAAACAAAGCAACTGGAGCAAGGATCTTCTGAGCAGCTCAGGTCTCTGTCCTGCCCTGAGATGTATTCAGTGTTCAGACTGCTGTGTAAATTTCTCCAAGTTGATATTTGAACAAATTGAATAAAAGTGTTGTATCCTTGTCATGCAGGAGTGAACTATTCTTTTAAATTAACAGCTGTACAGCTGCACTAAATAGCAGCGAGGTGAATGTCACACAGCTCATAACCTAACCGTCCACTAATGCTTTTATCACAAAGATAAAGCTAGAAAACTCATAATTCATTGAAAACAAACGGGCATGAAAGTTATCATTAATTTAATTTGTAAAGATTTCAACAAAACCATATCTTGTGTAAACAGAAATGATTAACTATTTCACTCCCTCCTTTTGGTGCAAGAGGATAGAATGTCCTATCAGAGGGTGCAGAGATGAATAAGCTTCAACGAATAACGTCTATTTCATGTTTGAGTGATCTACACCAATCGTTAATCTGAGCGATACTGTATCTTTCTGTTAGTGAACCGATTGTGTTGAAAATGTGAATCTCCACTTGATTCTCAGCAGACAATGTTAACACAAATCTGTTTCTCCTCACAGTCTGTTACCACTATTGCAGCTACGGTAAATATTTTTATTTAGAGAATTTATTCTCAATTTTGACGCGTTTTGATCTCCAGGAAAAATAATGCAGACATTCTGATTGAAACTGTTCACAATACCCACACAACAATCCCTTCACTGTGCCATCCCGCTGCTCATTGGCTGTTTTTCATTAATTGCAAAACTGCTAAAGATGTACATTTCCACCGATTAATATTAGTGATGAAAGCTTTCATCTGACCGTCTCCCACCATTCTACAGCGCGAAATTCCCAACATCAAACCTTGTCACCGACGAGAAGTTTAGCGACCTCTTTCAAAAGCTGCAGTGGCGGATTTCAGTTCCCGCCCAGGAAACCTGAATATCCTCACTCTCACCCTCAGATAGTGATTACACTGGGAGTGTTTCAGCTACACTTATATTGTCTCATAGTGGAAAATCCCTGGAATCATGGCCACGTGCTGGAGGGACCAAATGTTCCAGGGAACACGGAGCAGGGTCACCACTGCAGCAGAGGCAGATTTCTGCCCAAACATCCTTCGACAGCAACAGTCCTCAGCACAAGGACTTCAGTGATGGAGAGACACTGGAGAAGCGGGGATTGTTCTCCTTAGAGGAAAGAATGTTCAGGGGAGATTTAATCGAGATGATCAGAATTAAGACAGATTCTGTTTGGCTAAAGAAGGAGAAATTGTTTCAACTGCCAGGAGTGCAGGTACCAGAGGACACAGATTTAAGATGATTGGCCAAAATGTCGTATGATCATTGGCCAGAACGCAATGTAGATTTATCCACTTTGATATTTCAACAACAGGATTAAAAATTGCTGCATCTGTGTCATTCAGGGGAGATTTTATTTCTCAATTAACAGTTTACCAGCTGCACTAAATAGCGGACATGGGAATGTCACACAACTCATAACTGTCCACTAATGTTTTTAGCACAAAGATTAAGCTAGAAAACATGTAATGCATTGAAGTGAAGCGGCTGTGAATGGTAAAATTAATTTAATTTGTAAGGATTTGAACCAAACTATACTTTATAAAAAGATGTATAATGTTTTCACTTCCTGCTTTTGTTGCAAGAGGATAGATATTCATATGAGAGGGTGCAGAGATGAAAAACGTAAGGGAATTGAGTATTAATGATAATGTCCATAGAATGTTTGAATGATGCAATACTGAATGTTTCCGTTACTGAACAAATTGTGTTGAAGATGTGAATCTCCACTTGATTTTCAGCAGTCAATGTTAACACAAATCTGTTTATCCCCCACAGATTGTTACCCCTCTTATGGCAAAGGTAACATTTTTTATTGAGATAATTTATTGTCAAAATTTGCGTGTTTTAATCTCCTGAAACAATAATGCAGACACTCTGAGAGATACTGTTCACAATACCCAAAGACAAACAACAGCCCTCAGCATAATGTCTTCATTGATGCAGAGAGACTAGAGAAGCTGAGATTGTCCTCCTTAGAGGAAACCATTTTCAGGGAAGATGTAATTGACATGTTCAGAGTTAAGAAAGCTTTTGATTGAAAAGAAGGAGAAATTGTTTCTACTGGCAAAAAGATCCATAACCAGAGGACACAGGTTTAAGATAATTGGCAGAAATATCAATAGGAGCATGAGGAGAAAGGAGACACAGTCCTCAATGAAAACCACCACAGAGATTGTGCAGTATCTATCAAGATTGCAATAAATAAAATGGCTTGATTCTGTGACCTGGGTCAAGAGCCTTCAGCTTCCAGCTGAACATGACACGTTCAGGAATAGCATGAACAAACAAACCAACTGGAGTAAGGACTTCCTGAGCAACTCAGGTCTCTGTCCTGCCCTGAAATGTGATCATTGGCCAGAACAATGTAGATTGATCCAAGTTGACATTGAACCAACATGCGTTAAAAATTGCAGCATCTGTATCAGACAGGAGTGAACATTTTTTTTCCAATTAACTGCTTAACAGTTGCATTTAGTAGCGGACAGGGATGTCACACAATTCATACCTGTCCGCCATTGCATTTATCACAAAACTTCATCCAGAAAATGTGTACATTGAGATAAAACAGCTATGAATGGTAAAATTAATTTGTGTATAAAAATGTAAAACAATCTAAACATTGTGCAAACAGAGATGAAAACTATTTCACTCCCTGCTTTTGGTGCAAGAGTTTAGATCTTCATATGAATGGACAATATCCAGGTTTGGGCTGATAAATGGCAAGTAACATTCACACCACACAAGTGCCGGGCAATGACCATCTCCAACAAGAGAGAATGGAACCAACTCCCCTTGACATTCAATGTCATTACAATTGCTGAATCCCCCACTATCAACATCCTAGGGGCTACCATTGACCCGAAACTGAACTTGAGTAGCCATATAAATACCATGGCTACAAGAGCAGGTCAGAGGTTAGGAGTCCTGCGGCGACTATGTCACCTCCTGACTCCCCAAAGCCTGTCCACCATCTACAAGGCACAAGTCAGTAGTATGATGGAATACTCTCCACTTGGCTGGATGCCTGCAGCTCCAACAACACACAAGATCTCGACACCATCCAGGACAAAGAAGTCCACTTGATTGGCACCCCATCCACAATCATTCACTCCCTCCATCACCGACACACAATGGCAGCAGTGTGTACCATCTACAAAACGCACTGCAACAATGCACCAAGGCTCCTTAGACAGCACCTTCCAAACCCGCAACCTTTACCAACTAGAAGGACAAGGGCAGCAAATCCGTGGGAACACCACCACCTGCAAGTTCCCCTCCAAGTCACACACCATCCTGACCTGGAACTATATCGCCGTTCCTTCACTGTTGCTGGGCCCAAATCCTGCACCTCCCTTCCGAACAGCACTGTGAGTGTACCCGCCTCACATGCCCGTGCACTTCTAGGTGGTAGAGGTCGCGGGGTTGGAAGCTGCTGTCTAAGGAGCCTTGGGTGTGTTGCTGCATTGCATCTTGTAGATGGTATACACTGCTGCCACTGTGTGTCAGTGGTGGAGGGAGTGAATGTTGAAGTTGTGGATTGGGTGCCAATCAAGCGGGCTGCTTTGTCCTGGATGATATCAAGCTTCTTGAATGTTGTTGCAGTTGCACACGTCCAGGCAAGTGAAGAGTATTCCATCACAATCCTGACTTGTGGCTTGTAGATGGTAGACAGGCTTTGGGGAAGTCAGGACGTGAGTTAGTCGCTGCAGGATTCCTCGCCTCTGAGCTGCTCCTGTAGCCACGGTATATATGTGGCTACTCCAGTTCAATTTCGCGTGAATGGTAACCCCCAGGATGTTGATAGTGGGGAATTCAGTGCTCGTAATGCCATTGAATGTCAAGGGGAGATGGTTAGATTCCCTTTTGTTTGAGATGGTCATTGACTAGCACTTGTGTGGTGCAAATGTTACTTGACACTTATTAGCCCAAGCCTGGATATTGTCCAGGTCTTGTTGCATTTATACATGGACTGCTTCAGTATCTGAGGATTCACAAACAGTGTTGAACATTGTGCAATCATCAACGAACATCCCCACTTATGACCTTATTACTGAAGGAAGGTCATTGGTAAAGCAGCTGAAGATGGTTGGGCCTAGGACAATCCCCTGAAGGACTCCTGCAGTAGTGTCCTGGAGCTCAGATGATTGACCTCCAACAACCACAGCTACCTTACTTTGCGCTAGGTATGACTCCAACCATTGGAGAGTTTTCCACCTGATTCCCATTGACTCTCATTTTGTTGGGCTCATTGATGCCATACTCAGTCAAATGCAGCCTTGATGTCAAGGGCAGTCAATCTCACCTCACCAGTGATGCAGCGAGACTAGAGTAGCTGGGATTGTTCTCCTTAGAGGAAGGAATGTTAAGGCAAGAAGTTCAGATATAAGACAGTTTTTTGATAGGATAAAGAAGGAGAAATTGTTTCCACTGTCAACACGGTCAGGCACCAGAGGACACAGATTTAAGGCAATTGGAGAAATTGTTATGAGGGAAGATGAGGAGAAATTCGACACAGTCCCCAGTGAAAACCACCACTGAGATTGTGCAGTAGATCTCAAGATTGTAATGAATAAAATGACTTGATTCTGTGACCTGGGTCAAGCCTTCAGCTTCCTGCTGAACAGGACACATTCAAAAATAGCATGAAACAAGAAACCAACTGTCGCATGAACCTCAGGTCTCTTTCTTGCACTGAGACGTGATCATTGGCCAGACTGCTATCTAGATTTATTCAAGCTGATATTTGAAAAAAAATGTATTTAAAAGGTGCTGCATCCTTGTCATACAGGAGTGAACTTTGTTTTTGCAAATAACTGTATAGTGGACAGGGGATTGTCACACAACTCATAACTGTCCACAAAGATTCAGGCAAAACTTATACGCTGAAATGGATTGTTTCTGAAAGTTAAAATTAATTAGTTTGTCAATATTTAAAGCAATACCTACATTGTGAATCCAGAGATGAATAATTATCTCACACCCTGCTTTTGGTGCAAGAGGTAAGATATTTATATGATTGTGTGCAGAGATGAATAAGCTTAAAGGAAATGAATATGAATAATAATGTCCATTTAATGCTGGAAAGTCCATCACCAATCGTCAATTGGAGCAATACTGAATGTTTCAGTTACTGAACTGAATGTGTTGAAAATGTAAATCTCCACTTGATTTTCAGCAATGTTAACTCAAATCTGTTTCTTCCCCAAAGGAAAAAAGAAGCACTAAAAGCCACGGTAAATACTTTGATTCCGAAAGTTTATTGCAGATGTTTTGCGTGTTTTAATTCAAGGAAAAAATATTGCAGACACTCTGAGTGAAACTGTTCACAATACCCAAAACCAAATCCCTTCAATGCACCATCCCACTGCTCATTGGCTGCTTTTTATGTGTTCCAAAACTGGTAAAGGTGCAATCTTCCTCAGGTTGATATTAGTGACAGAATGCATTCATCTGACCGTCTCCCACCGTTTCACAGCACGAAATTCCTAACCTTAAACCTTGGCACCGACAAGACATTTGGCGTCCTATTTGAAAATCTGCAGTGGCTGATTCCAGCTCCTGCCCAGGAAATCTGAATTTCCCCACTCTCCCCCTGAGATAGTGATTACACTGGGAGTGTTTCATTTGCACTTACATTGTGGGACAGTGGAAAATCCCTGGAATTACCGGCAATGCCATGAAGGGACAAAATGTTCCAGGGAACACAGAGCAGGTTCATCATTGCAGCAGAAGCAGATTTCTGACCAAACATCCTTCGACAGCAACAAGGACTTCAATGATGGAGAGAGACTGGAGAAGCTGGGATTGTTCTCCTTGGGGGAAAGAATGTTAAGTGGGGATTTAATCGAGATGTTCTGAATTAAAATGATTTCTAATTGGCAAGGAAGGAGAAACTGTTTTAGCTGGCAGGAGAATCGGAAAGCAGAGGACACAGATTTAAGATAATTGGGAAAAATGTCAGGGGGTAACATGAGGAGAAACTAGACACAGTCCCCAAACAAAACCACCACTGAGATTCTGCATGTGGTCTGATGTTTGCAAAGAATAAAACTGCTTGATTCTGTGACCTGGGTCAAGAGCCTGCAGCTACCTGCTGGACAGGACACATTCAGGAATAGCCTAAACAAAAATACCAACTGGAATAAGGACTTTCTGAGCAGCTCAGAGCTCTGACCTGCCCTGAGATGTGATCATTGGCCAGACCACAATGTGAAATTTTCCAAATTGATACTGAACCATATGGATTAAAAAGTGATGCATCCGTGGTCTACAGGATTGGACTGTACTCCCCAATTAACTATTCAACAGCTGCTGTAAATAGCAAACTGGGGAATGTCACACAGCTCATAACTTAACTGTTCATGAATGATTTTATAACAAAGATTAAGCTAGAAAATGTATAATGCATTGAAATAAACCAGGTCTGAATGGTAAAATTAATTTAATTTGTAAAGATTTCAACTAATCCATAATTTGTGTAAACAGAGATAAATAACTATCTCAGTTCCTGCTTTTGGTGCAAGAGGTTAGATATTAATATGAGAGGGTGCAAAGATTAAAAAGCTTAAATGAAATGAGTATTAAAAATAATGTCCATTTAATGTTGGAAAGATTGACACCAATCCCTAATCCGTGCAAGACTGAATGTTTCAGTTACTGAACTGATTGTATTGGAAATGTGAATGACAGGGAATTTTCACTAATGGCTATCTGATCTACATCTGTATTAGTCCCAGGTGGCAAGTGGATTTATTGATTCCCATCTCCACCAAAGGGATCTGATTTTCTGGAAAAGTTTTCAGCTTCCGACTTCTTGTTAGTAAATATGACACAAGATCATATTAGTGCATGGCAATATTGACATAGAAATACAGGAACAGCAGGTGGTTATTCAGCCCCTTGAGCCTGCTACACCATTCAATTAGATCATGGGGTGAATGCTAACATCTACCCATCACAGATCCTTTAATACCCTAGCCTCACAAAAAAAAACTATCCATATCAGTTTTGACATTTTAAATTAACCACAAGCCTCAGCAGCATTTTATGGGTATTCCAGATTTCTGCAACCCTTTGTATGAAGAAATGCTTCCTAATGCCATCCCTGAACAGTCTGGATCTAATAGTAAGGTTATTCCTCCTTGTTTTGAACTTCTCCCCAGCCAGAGGAAATAGTTTCTCTCTATGCACCCTGTCAAATGCTTTGACTATCACTCAGAAAAGGAGAATCACTGGCTGTTCTGAGATGTGGAAGGACTTTGTCTGCGTCCCTTTAAGAATCATGGCAGGATTTGCGACACAGAAGAATACTGGACCTGTGTATCTGTACCCTCAGATCTCTGGATCTGTCCTTTGATCTCTATCCATTCCTGGGCTGATGTATCTCCATCCCAAGATCTCTTAGTCCCTCCACCCTGTTGTGAACTTTCAGTTTAGATTATAATTCTGTTTTGTTATTTTCCTACTTCACGTTTTTTTACAATGCACTTCATTTGTCTCAGATCCACCTGCATCCTTGTTTCTCAGTTGCATAAGTTGATGTCCAGCAAGAAAGTGAATTCATATTTCTTTCCTGATTTTCAGGATACTATCCCTGGATTTGATCCCTTACAGACGTATTTGCTGCTTCTGCTCATAATTTGCTTCGCCTGAAATCAGTAGCTGCTTAAAAAGGGACATTCCTTCACTGTTGGATCCGTCGCACCGAGGACAACAGATGCTCCAGGAACACCACAACTCACCACTGTGGACCTGCCTGTTTGTTGGTGAAGGTCACAACAACCACAAATGATGCCAGCACTCATGAGAAAGGTCTTCTTCCTGGTTCTCTGACTGGAGATCCTTGGAGTATGATTGTTATCGGTCAAGTAACATTCTTTACATGGAGATTTGTCCTTTATGATTAGTGCATTAGTAAAAACATATATCGATAAAAATTGGGATGATCTCTTCCAACTGTAATTAGCTGAGATATCGTCAGAGCTGCATTCACTCAAACACATCTTATAGAATTTGGAGTAATCCTGGTGTGACCTTCTCTGACTCTTCAAGGGAAACATTTTGGAATCATTCCTGTAATTGCACCTTGCGAGCTGAATAAAATATTCCAGCATCATAAGTGACTTGTCCATGATTTTTAGAATCCCTTTGGTGTGCACCACATCCATATTCCTCTTTTACTCTCATCATTCTTGAATACTGTTGCGAGCCATAAAGCAATATCAAATAGGATCAGACATTGACAACGTGAAACGCAGGGACAAAACCTTCAAAATCTCTTTCAGAGGCACCGAGATCCCCATTTTGTTCCTTTAATGTGAAAGGTGAAAGGGTCAAACGGGGAGCAATCTCACCCAGCTGTCACTTTGCAGTGAATGTTTTTCCCAGTAAGCTTGGTTCAGACCAGATCATTTCAGACCATTCGCTTCATTGGTCAGATGTTTCACAGCTGTCTCGGGACCAGTGAACTGGTTTTGATTCACATCACGTTTAAACCAAAGAGCCAAGTTTTTCAATCAGCGTTGCCTTCTTGCCCACCAGATGTGCAAGTCTGGAAAATCACATGCCTCCCACCAAAATAAATGGATCACAAGCCATGGGCTGTGCTCTGTGCTGGGGGTAAACCGACAGAGCCCAGACACACTGGGCACACAGTGTGGAGAACTGGGTGTTTCCTTGTGTTGGCCACAGAGACGTGTTGCTGGGTGTGCATTATGCTCCCTCCACTGGGAAGTTCGATGGATAGTCGTGCATCCCTGGTTTCGATTGCCCTCAGCTGTCTCACCCCTCCCTATCTCTGTAGCCTCCTCCAGCTCCACAACCCTCCAAGATTTCTTTACTCCTCCAAATCTAGTCTCCTGCTTCAATTCCTAATTAATCCCGAATTTGAATTTCTCCACCATGAGCAATCGGGTCTTCAGCTGTCTGGAATTTCCTCCCTTAGCCTCTCTATTTCCGTCTCCACCTTTCCAACGCTCTTTAAAAGCAGCCATTTTAACTAAGCTTTTGGTCCCCTCTTCCCAACATCTCTTTATGTGGTTGGGCATCAACTGTAATTTACCAGACTGACCAGGAACCAATCCAGAATGTCCATCTGCTGTTGAATGCATTTATTAAATGGCCCACTTGAGGGAGCTACAGAACTCTCTTTTCAGATAAAAAACCCGATTGAACTGTAGCTCCATATATCCTCAGTCTGGTGTTCACATCACGAAAAAGAAAATCGCTGCACACTTGATCCTTTAAGTGGTGGGAATGGGAACCAGAATTTTTTTCACCCTCTTCGCTTTAGCAGCAAACATGTGAAGGATCAGCCATGATCATATTGAATGGTGGGGCAGACACAATGGGCTGAGTGGCCTATTCCTGCTCCGATGTTCCTATCTTCCTGAGTACCTATGTACATCTCCTGGTATCCCTCTGGTCGTTCCACAGTCTCTGAGCCTTTACTGCATGATGCAAGACTTCATCCCTGCACCTTTCTCAAATAAGAGAAGCCATTCACTTGTCTCCTGAGTACAATAGTCTTCCAACAGTATTTCGGAGGCTGAGGCCAATAGTTACTTGTACTCTGATAAAGGTGATAGCACAATCGCAACACATTTCGGGTATGACGGTCACTCAATGAAGAGTTCATCTTCTGTTTTAAACAGAATGGACAACCTGTAGATGTCTGTTCATTTGATAAATAAAACACAATGGGTTACAACTCTATTAACAACAACATTTGCTGTGTTCAGTTGGGAGGTGAACAGTGGTAAAAAGATTCACTCCTTAACACCTGATCATAACAAATGCTCAAAAACACGATCTGATCCATCAGAAAAGTGAGGGATTTGAAAACGGGAGGTACAATGACCTCTGCAATTGTTGCAAAGTTAATCAACAGGTTTTCCTGTATTCTGCAAATGAAGGAGAAACGGGCTGCAGAGAAAAGAAGAGTAAGAAAAGAAAACTACATCTGTCTCCAACTTTTAAAAGGAGGAACCCAGATGTTAAACCAGTAGGGGCATGCACAATGTGCTTCTAGTGCGGACAATATCGGCATGTTAAGGCAGATTGTTGGTATTTCAATAAAACCAAGAGGGCACTGCAGTCAAGCTAGTGTCGTAGCTGTGAATGTAGTGTGCAGCTGCCCCATTCTAACCCAGGGACAAAACACAAACTAAAAAATTTATAAAAAAGAAGAATTACTCTATTTTTATCCCAGGCATCAGGCAAAGAGATAACCATCCTTATGAATACTGGTTGTTTTCAAACACTACTCCCAGCAAAGTTTACAGAATGCCACTGAAAGTTAGAGCAAATACCACAGTATTGATAAAAATAGGTTGCTGACTTGAAGGTTCCCTGAGTTAAAGTTTACCTGCAGAGTACGTTGGTCACTGGGGTAGAGACGGTCTGGGTCATTCTGAGCTTAACAATACAGGGGGTCGAACTATTGCTGAACAATGACTTGGCAGGTAGTACAGTATTTTATCCAGATTGGTCCAGAGCAGATCATGGAGACTGGCGAAACTGTGGGGAACAAACAAATCTCTGAACAGCTGCAGAGGGCTGAGGAAGACCCCAAAATCCCAGAAGGGGACGATAGGGCCAGTAAATAGTAAAGAGGTTAAAGCAAAGACTGTAGGATTTCAGGAGGCCAAGGTGGAATCAGTAGGCCAAGATCGAGCTAGAGGAATTTAAAGGAGTTGAGGTATAAGCACAAAAGTTGAAAGGAATACACCAAAGGTATGCTTAGCAGAATCCTTCTTAAAATATTTAAATAGGGACAAGGGCAGTTCACAAACAGGGAAGCCAAGAGTGTGGGAGATGCCTCATTAGTTGAAGTACCACAGAGGAGTGCAGCAGAAGGTGGACCACCACCTGTGAGCTGTATTGTCGCAGAGAACATGGGGCAGATTGAGGGAAAAACCATCATCAAAGGAAAGGGGTATGTAAAATGCCCTATGGTTTTACTCACTTGTGAAAGCCATAATTAAACTAAAAGTGATGTGACTGTGGATGTCCCCACTGAAGAACCAGCGTGTCAGGTTCTAAATCCAAAGTGAATCGAACCCAGCAAAACAGTTTGAGAATCAATAAATGTGTTATGTGTGCATTGATGAGACACCTATACCTTCTTACTTGCTTTCTTTCTAAACAAAGAAAAAACAAAGAACATAAAAATGAAATCCAAGGAATTTCATTTTTGTCCCTTTGGAGGAAGGTGTCATGCTGAAGTGAATTGAAGTGATTGAAAAACAGAACCCAAACTGAAAGTTATAAAAATTGACTTTTCCTTTCCAGATAATTGGACAATGTGCTGCAAAATCCCCATTGATACTTTATATTCAAACTGTCTTACTGTCTGTTAATGACAAAAGGATTCATTTCAAGTTAAGAGATGTCAATCACACCATACAGAACCCATCAAGAGGCATTTTTGAGTTGAAAAGGTTCCAGAGAAGGTGGGAAGTCGCCACATCCTGTTCACCTCCCAACTGACCAAAGGGAGGGACTCTGCATCTCCCAACAGAGACAACACGTGAGAGAGTTTTGACCTTAAAAAGTTGCTGCCTGGAGAGAAAGGGGAAGATCAGAACATACATGTGTGGGTGCAGTTGCGACCATTTGGGGAATGAATATTTCTCAATAAATAGTTAATCATCTGTTTTAAACCAACAAGACAAACTGTCGCTCTCTATTTATTTGACAAATATTACACAAGCGGTTAAGATCCTAGTAACAAAAACTTTGATGTGGTCAGTTAGGAGGTGAACAGTGGGAACCACCCACACACCTTACCACCTTGCTTTATTACTCATGCTTCATTTCTCCATATTTTATATATATGTATATATATACTCAAGACATGGTCATCGCCGGCAAGGCTGGGATATCTTGGCCATCCAAAGTTACTCTTCAGAAGGTTGTGGTGGGCTGCCTTTGCATTGAACCACTGGTAAAGGTACACCCACAATATTATTATGTGGCATATTCCAGGGTTCTGAGCCACTGGCAATGAAGGTAAGGCCGATACATGTCCATGATGGAAGGGGAGCTTTGAAGCGTTGGTGATTTGGGTCACTGCCCAAAACGATGTCCATCCTCTCCCTGTGTGCCTGTTTACTGTTTGAGGTCAATTGTAGGACCCCAATTGCCACCCCTGGGTGAAATGGCGTAGATTGTGTGGTGGTAATGACGGTGAAACTGTACACGTTCACCGTCATTACTCATCTGAAACTGACAGCAACTTGTGCATTTTTGCGTGATTCTGCTCATATGCTGATTCCAGACGTTGCTGTCAGTAATTCTAAGCTACTTCAGAGGATGTGTTATTGAGGCATCTCCCCCCAGACTGCAATCATGGAAATCAATGGAATTCATGAAAACTTCTAACTCATACACTGTTAGGCTTGTCGTAAACGCCCTCAGAAAAGTTAAATCAGTGTAACTGGGTTTTTAACTGCGAATTAACTTCATGATCACTTTTGTACCCCTCTCTGGTCCTGGAAAGCCAGTTTTATTTTGCAGAATTTCAACTTTCTCTATGATGATAAAAAAATCCAAACAATTCCATAAAAGAGATTTTTTACTTTTTTTTAAGTTTGTTTGTCTTTTCCTCTACTGCCAACCAATCCGTGACGATGACGTAGTGGTAATATTACTGAACTATTAATCCAGAGGCCCAGGCTAATGCCCTGGAGAAAGATGTCCAAATCCCATCACAGCAGCTGGTGGAATTTAATTTCAATTATTTAATTTAAAAAGCTGGAATTGAAAGTTATTTTCAGTAATGGTGCCATCAAACTATCATCAATTGTTGTAAAACCCCATGTGGTTCACCAATGTCCTTTCGAGAAGGATATTTGCTGTGCTGGCCTGGTCTGGCCTACATGTGACTCCAGACACACAGCAATGTGGTTTACTCTCAATGAAATGATCAAGCCAGCCACTCAGTTTTCAAGGGCAATTAGGGATGGGCAATAAATGCTGGACTTGCCAGTGATACCCACATCCATGTACAAAATAACACAAAATTGCTATCAGAAAGTGTAACTTTACCGGTGAGAGATTTGAAATGCTTTTAAACTCTTTGTGAACTGCCTGTGTAAATAATTCCACACGACTGGGCGCTTATCCTGCTTGCTGCCATGACTGCACGCCGGGAGATCCCCTTGCTTTCATACAAGGTGTAATCTGCATCCGGAATGGGCAAACCAACACCACAGAGATCACTCGGGGCTCTGGAATGCCCTGCCTCAACCTCTCCGCCTCTCACTCCTTCTCGACGCTCCTAAACAAACTACCTCTTCCATCAAGCTTTTTGTTACCTGTCTTAATTTCTCCTTGCAAGGCTCGGTCTCAAATTTTGCCTTGTGAAGCTCCTTTGAAGAGTGTAGGGATGTTTTATTACGTTAAAGACGCGAAATAAATTCACGTTGTGTTTGTTGAAAATATTTCAATTGCTCTCAGTGAAAATAGACCGATTTCACTATCTGATTGCACATTTATGTGAGAATTAAGTTTAAATATTAGGCATAGATCCTGTAATCAGGAGAAATAAATCATGACATAAAGAGGTTTAAGAAATTGCAGTCATATCCATGGAAAAAGAAAAGGTAAAGAGATTTAATATTTACCTTTAATATTTACCTCAATTTTTAAAGGCATAAGGGATAAATAAATGAAACCGAGGAGAATACATGGCTATGGGGAGGGTGCGGGGCCGTGGGATTATATCTGGAGCGGTCTTGCAAAGGCACAATGAGTAAATTGGCCTCCTCCTATGCTGTGAACTCATGAGCTTTAAACTCTGGCCAACACTCTACTCTCAGGTCTTATCTCCAGTTCCCACAATCAGTGTTTATTTGTTTAATCCAAGGCTCAGACTCTTGGCAAGAACAGTTTATCAGATAAGCTGACCCGTTTCACTCGGCAGCTCATTGCTTGACCCATTTGCTTTCCATAGGTGCTCATATCGAAGGTGCCACGTTGATGGTTGGACCAGGTTTCTGGTCATGTAAAAAAATACAGAAATGGCCCAACTGAAAACTGTGAGAACTATCGGTGTAACTCTCAAATCAAATCACTTATCGAAGAGCGTGATGTCCTCCTTGGTGATTAAATGGCACCTGGTATATTGCATTCTGCTGTCTAATAATTAAATCACAATAATTTAGCGTTCTCGATATCACCTACACCACTTGCTGTTAACCGATTATGCTGGGAGTTATGTGTGTGAAAGTCCAGCAGTCGGGCTGTATATTCTAACAGTCGATGTGAGGCCTGGCACACAAGGATGAGGCATACATGAACAACAGGATCCCATAACCTGGAAGATTCAATTCCTGGAGGGAAAAGGGTGGAAGGAACGGGAATGCTACACCATCAGTGTATCACTTTAATGAGATACAGTCATGCAGTTGCTCTGGGGTCGGAATAGATGCTCCGAGGTCGCAAGTTCAAGACTCCATATCAATCCTGCAGTTTAATTTGACAAATCAGGTCATTTGTGAGCTGGGACCAGAAACCATGGAAACTGCCACATGATCACAGAAAACCAGCCGGTTTGGTCATGTCCTCCAGGGAAAGGGAATCCTACAGGTCTACCTGTCCTGGCCGATATGTCTCTCCAGTTCCACTCTGCCTGGCTGATTCTTATTACCCCCTGAAGTGGCTGCAAGACAATCTCTCTTTGAGACCCCTGACTGTCCCAGCTTTTCAGTTGGTAGCATGTTCATCTCTGTTGGAGGTTGTGGGTTCAAATCCCATTTGCAGAAGCCTGAACATAATCCAGACTGACACTAACGCATAATGCATAAGTAGCTGTCAGTAATTCTCCGCTCCTTCAGAGGAATGCGCTGTTGAGGCATCTCCCCCCACAGACTACAATCATATCATCAATGGATTTGATGAGAACCTCTAACACGTACTCTGTTAGTTCCACTGTAAAAACCTTTGGAAAAGCTACACCCTGTTAACTGAGGTGTAACTGGGTTTTTACTGCGAATTAACTTCATGATCATTGCTAAACACATCTCTGGCCCTGAAAAGCTCTTTTTATTTTTGTGGAATTTCAACTTTCTCCATGTTGATAAAAATTCCAAAGATTATCTAAAAAAAAGAAATGTTTTTTCGATTTTAAAACAGCTTTCTTGTCTTTGCTTTAGCCTCTATGCCATCCAATTCATGACAATGGCTTGGTGATAATGTCACTGAGATAATATTGTAGGGGCCCAGGATAGTGCCCTGGTGAAAGAGGTCCAAATCCCACCACAGCAGCTGGTGGAATAAAAATTCGAATAATTAATTCAGATAAAAGCTAGAATTGAAAGCTCGTTTCAGTAATGTTGCCATGAAACTATCATTGATTGTTGTAAAAAAGCATATGTTTCACTCATGCCCTCCAGAGGAGAAAATTTGCTGTGCCTATCTGGTCTGGCCGACTTGTGACTCCAGACCCACTGTGATGTTGTTGACTCTCAACCGAAATGGCCCAGCAAGCCACTCAGATTTCAAGGGAATTAGGGATGGGCAATAAATGCTGGTCCTGCCACTGAAACCCACATCCCACGACAGAGTAATGATAAAAATAATAATAATAAGCTGATATCTGAAAGTCTGAATTCCCAGTGAAGGATTTGAAATAATTTTAAATTCCTGGTTTGCTGTCTGTGTGATTAATTCCAACTGACTGTCTACTTCCCCTGCTTGCTGACATCACTGCTGCTGCATGCCTGGAGATTCCCTTGTTTTAGTGGCAGGTTTATTCTGCATCCGGAATGGGAAAACCCACGCCACAGAGATAGCTCGGTCTTTGTGAGGAGATTTCTATGAGGTCATTGGGAGGCACCCTTGCTTCAATTCTGACTGCAAAATCTAGGCCAATAAAGTTACCCCATTTTACTCTCTCCGTCACTGGTGGTCGTACCTTCAGCTGCCTGTGACCTATGTTCTGGAATTCTCTTCCACAACATCTCCATCTCTCTCTCTCTCTCTCTCTTTGAAAACGCCCCTTGAACCCTCCCTCTTTGACCAAGTTTTTGGTCACCTGTTTTACCAACTCCTTGCATGGCTCGGTGTCAAATTTTGCTTTATAAAGCTCTTTCAAAGCTGCTAGGAATGTTTTATTACAGTAAAGGCACTATATAAATTCAACCGGTGGTTATGGATAATATTTCCACCGTTCTGCGTGAAAATAGACTGATTTCACTGACTGTTTACACATGTGTGAAAATATTAAATATTAACCATACAACCTGTAATAACGAGAACCAAATCATGACACAAAAAGATTTAGGAAACTGGGGTGATTTCGGTGGGATCAGCGAAGGTTAAGAGGAGGTTTAATATTTACCTTAAAAATTAGAAAGAGTTTCGCTAATGAAAGGCTATTTCTTATCCTTCAGCAAAGGTTTCGGGCTCCAATTCAAAACTGTCACTGAGAGAGTGAGCAGAGGGTTGTTGTCCTGTGGAATGCTTTGTCACAGACGGTGTACAGAAAAAATGCAGTGCATCTTTTAAAGGCAAATGGGATAAATATTTGAAACCGAGGAGGATACATGGCTGTGGGGAAGGTGCGGGGCAGTGGGATTAATTCTGGATCACTCTTGCAAAGGCACAATCAGTAAATTGGCCTCCTCCTATGCTGTGAACTCATGGGCTTTAAACTCTGGCCAACACTCTACTCTCAGTTCTTTTCTCCAGTTCTCACAATCAGTGTTTATTTGTTCAATCAAAGGCTCAGACTCTTGGAAAGAACAGTTTATCAGATAAGCTGACCTGTTTCATTCAAGCAGCTCGTTTCTTGACCCATTTGCTTTCCACAAGTGCTCATATCGAAGGTGCCACATTGATGCTTGGACAGGGTTTCTGGTCAAGTAAAAAAACACAGAAAAGGCCCAGCTGAAAATTGTGAGAACTGTCGGTGTAACTCTCAAATCAAATCACTTATCAAAGAAAACATGTGGTCCTCCCTGGTGATTAAATGGCCCCTGGTAGTGTCCCCAGATTGTGTTTTGGTGTCTAATATTTAAATTATCATATTTCATGGTTTTGTATTTCACCTACAGCACTTGCTGTTAACCTATTATGCTGGGAGATACGTGTGTGAATGTCCAGCAGTCGAGGCTGTATATTCTAACAGTCAGTGTGAGGCTTGGTACATAGAATGAGGCATACGTGAACAGCAGGATCCTAAAACCAGGAAGATTTAGTTCCGGCAAGGAAAAAGGAGGAAGGAACAGGAATGTTACACCATCGATGTGTCAATTTAATGAGATACAGTAGTGCAGTGCGTCTGGGATCGGAACTGACACTCCGCGGTCGCAAGTTTGAACCCCTTGTAAATCGTGTGATTGAATTATATAAATCAGGTCATTTGTGTGCAAGGTGCAGGAACTATGGAAACTGCCAGATGGTCACAGAAACCCAGCCGGTTTGGTCATGTCCTCCAGGGAAAGGGAATCCTTCAGGTCTACCTGTCCTGGCCTATATGTCTCTCCAGTTCCATTCTGCCTGGCTGATTCTTCTTATCCCCTGAAGTGGCTAAAAGACAATCTCTCCTTGAGACCCCTGACTGTCCCAGCTGTTCAGTTGGTAGCATGTTCGCCTCTGTTGGAGGTTGTGGCTTCAAATCCCATTTGCTTAACATGAACACATAATCCAGGCTGACACTCTATCACCATCACTGAGGGAGTGCAGCAGTGCCAGACAAGGAGACTTTTCGAGGAGATGCTAAACCAAAGCACAGTCAGCCCTCTCATATAAAAGATATTATGTCACCATTTGAAATGGGAGCAGAGGAGTTCTCCATCTGGTCCCCTGGTCAATATTTATCACTCAATCAACACCACCGAAAAAGCAGGTTGTTTCCAGTCATTACCAGATTGCTGTTTGTGGGAGCTTGCTGTGCTCAAATTGGGTGATGTGTTTCCTGCATTTCAACTGTGGCAGCACTTCATTGGTTGCTTTTGGAACATCCTGAGCTGGAGAAAGGTGCGATTGAAATGCACATTTTTTTTAGAGTTGAGGAATAAGTGCAGCCTTAGCAGCACTGCCCAGATCCCAAGAACAAGTTAAAAGCTCAAGAAACACAAACTCTTCCAGACAAACTCCCAGTTGTTGACATTGATGCAGGGAATTCTGGACTGGTCCTTATTTCAGGAACCTCTTCTCCCCCCTTTAACACAGGAATTACTGGATGAAAACACATCAAGGTCCATCTGGTTCACCTTCTATCATCCTAATAGTCATGTTGTACAGGGAGTTATTGACCAATCACAGCAATGCATCTCTGTCAATGAATCGACAACAGATTCAGACATGAGGGGAGGAAAACCCCCAGTGATGGAAAGCTTCAGGAACCATAGATCCAAAGTCACCTCTTCCTCCCAGCCAACGCTACACATTCCCCCAATCCCGCTCTGCCAGGTGGCACTCTTAATGTGCCACGTTACTACATGTATCTTGGCAAGCAGGGGAACATAGAAAGGACCTGATTGAATCTCATGCAGCTTGTTCGAAAACCTTGCTATCATGAGAGATTATCAGAGGACTGTTTGTTCCTTTTCATTGTGTTCTTAGACGCCTTATCTCGAATGATTTAATGACTCACATGAACATTCTGTGGGTAAAGTGTGGGCAAGGTGGAGCTGGCACACCAAAGAATGATGTGGCATCTGTGAAAAAGCAAATCAAGGAGAACAACTTCCATTCTAGGCATTGAAACAAGCAATGAGTAGTTTAACTATATGAAAATGAAAGGGGACAGTGTCTCGAAAAGTACTGAACTCACTTCTAATGAGAGGGAAAAGGATGGGGAAAAGCTGACAGTGGCATTGAACCTGTCTCACCCGGGGATGCTGTGATGTCTACACATCATCCCCCTCCTCCATTTCCACCCGGCACACACCAGACACCCAATCTCCTCAGACAAGGGGGACAAACAGAGAAGACTGTTGAGGGACTAATCCGATTGAGGGAAACACGTTGCAAAAAGCTCTCAAATCCCAGACGGCAATCACAAAAATTGTGGGAGATCATATCTGAACAATGGGTCCAATGATCCTCTTTATTTCTATATACGGTCATGTTGAACAATCTCAGGACACTGTCTACCTCCTCTACTCATGTATCAAATCCACACTCACTCCACTTGACGGTGACCTGTCCTCAAGGTCAAAGACCCTGTGATCTGGCTGAGATCGAACCAGGTTCAATGCCTACATAACAGCACCTGTCACTGTAGAGGGAGCTTTACTATGTATCTAACCCTGTGCTCTACCTGTCCTGGGAGTGTTTGATGGGGAGAGTGGAGAGGGAGATTTAGTCTGTATCTAACCCTGTGCTTTACCTGTCCTGGGAGTGTTTGATGGGGACAGTGGAGAGGGAGATTTAGTCTGTATCTAACCCGTGCTTTCCTTGAGCGGAATGTATTGTAACCAGTGTTTCCCAGACAGAAGGATATGGATGAAGAGTTGATGTATTGACGAATACTGGAGAAAGAAGAGTTTAAGGTTTAGTGAAGGTGAGGATTCCTGGTAAAAGAGTGAGAATAACATAAGGCATGGCCTGGTGAGAGGAAGAGAAAGGAAGAGAAGGAGGGACTGAGACACAATTCAGTGTACAGGTTTCACCCTCTGAGAGAGAAATTGAGAGACACCAGTCAGTGTACAGATATCACCCTGAGAGAGGGGGGACTGAGAGACCCCAGTCAGTGTACAGATATCACCCTTAGAGAGAGGGACTGAGAGTCACCAGTCAGTGTACAGATATCACCCTCTGAGAGAGGGACTGAGAGCCTCCAGTCTGTGTACAGATATCACCCTGAGAGAGGGGAGATGAGAGACTGCAGTCAGTGTACAGATATCACCCTTTGACAGAGGGACTGAGAGTCACCAGTCTGTGTACAGATATCTCCCTGAGTGAGGGGGGACTGTGAGTCACCAGTCTGTGTACAGATATCACCTTGAGAGAGAGGGGACTGAGAGAAACCAGTCAGTGTACAGGTATTACTTTGTGAGAGAGGGATTGAGAGAAACCAGTCAATGTACAGATATCACCCTGAGAGAGAGGGGACTGCGAGAAACCAGTCAGTGTACAGATGTCACCTTGAGAGAGAGGGGACTGAGAGAAACCAGTCAGTGTACAGGTATTACTTTGTGAGAGAGGGATTGAGAGAAACCAGTCAGTGTACAGATATCACCCTGAGAGAGAGGGGACTGAGAGACACCAGTCAGTGCACAGATATCACTCTGTGAGAGAGGGATTGAGAGACACCAGTCAGTGCACAGATATCTCCCTCAGAGAGAAGAACTGAGAGACATCAATCTGTGTACAGATATTTCCCTCAGAGAGACGAACTGAGAGACATCAATCTGTGTACAGATATTTCCCTCAGAGAGGAACTGAGGGACATCAATCAGTGCACAGATATCCCCCTGAGAGAGCACGACTGAGAGACACCAGTTAGTGTACTGATATCACGCTGAGAGAGAGGGACTGACAGACACCAGTCAGTGTATGGATATCTCCCACAGAGAGAGGAACTGAGAGACATCAATCAGTGTGCAGATATCAGCCTGAGAGAGAGGGACGGAGAGAAACCAGTCAGTGTATTGATAACAGTCGTTAGACTCTGTTTCTTGAATTTGCTGAATTTGGGAGGTGATCCTTTCTGCTGCCTCGTCACACCCTGGGTGGATAAACTGCCCCCACATGTAAACAAGCTTCTGTAAAACTTCTGCCCAACTCCACGACTGCCAAGGCAGAGACCCCACATCCTCCATCCTCCTCCAACCCGCAGCCAAAGAACCTCACCCTCTGTTGTTTTCTGCCTAAAACAGGGGCCTTGTTTCAGTATGCCCGTGGATTCTCATAGGTTGGACAGGCCGGGGTTGGTAGCCAGAAAAATGAGCACATGCTCCTCGGTGATCCAATTAATGCTTTATCTTTTGGCTGACATTTCATCGCCTTTGCCATGCTTGTCAGAAAGATTGATTCAAGCTTAAAACAGAACGTCACCTGTTCTAAACAGAGCCAAAACCTGCTCAGCAGGTCTGTTCATAAAATGTATATAAACCCTGAGTCCGCAGTGTACAATGCAGCACACCGACTGGCAGACAACTCACTGCAACCATGAAATACCTGTGTCTCCTTCTATTCGTCCTGATTGCAGGGGTCATGGCAGGTAAGGAACAAAGTGCTGTCTTATTCATTCACTGATGTTAGACAGTTTTGGAACTATGGAATACCTGTCCTTGCAGCCTCTGGACAGAGCTCTGTGTGTCCAGTGTAGATCAAGACAGAGCTCACGGCCTCTAGACAGAGCTCTGTGTGCCCGGTGTACATCATGAACAGAGCTCGCGGCTGCTGGACAGAGCTCTGTGTGTCCGGTGTACATCATGGACTGAGACTGTGTCCTCTGGGTGGAGCACCGAGATTCCAGTAGCAACAAAGGAACAGGAGGAGGCCATTCAGCCCCTTGGATCCTGTTCTGCCATTCAATGTGATCATAACTGATTTGCGACTCACTCCATATACCTGCCTTTGCCCCATATCCCTCAAGACTTGTGAAAAAAAAACAATGTCTGTTTTAAAATTAACAATTCATTTGGCATTAATTGTAATTTGCAGAAGAGAGTTCCAAACTTCTACCAGCCTGTGTATGAAGAAATGTTTCCTAATTTCACTCCTGCAGGATCTGGCTCTAAGTTTTGAACAGTTCCCTCGAGTCCTGAACTCCTTCACCAGCGGAAATAATTTCCCACCACCTACCCTATATTTTCCCTTTAATTGCTGAAAACTTCAATCAATTAACCCCTTAACCTTCTAAATTCCAGGGAATACAGCCCTAGTGTGTGTAATTGCTCCTTGTAATTTAACCCTTGAATGTAAGCATCATTCTGGTAAATCTACACTGCACTCCCTCCAAGCCAATATATCCTTGCTAAGGTGTGTTGCCCAGAACTGCTCACAGTAACTCCAGGTGTGGTCTAATCAGGGCTGTGTATAGCTGAAGCATGACTTCAATCCACTTGTATTTTCATTTTCTCCATATAAAGGCCAGTAGTCCATTGCCTATTTGATTATTTTCCGTCGTTGTTCAGGACATTTTAATGATCTGTGTCCCTGGGCTCCCAAGTATCTTTGGACATTCACTGTTTCTATCATTTTCATCATATAGAAACTTTCCTGTTCTATGCTTTTTAAGCCCATATGGTTAACCTCACATCTGTCTACATTGAACCCCATTTGTTACTGTTTCATTTCATCATTTAATGTAACAATAGCTCTTTGTAATTTTACTCTTCCATCTACACTGCTTGCAATGCCCCCTAATTTGGAAATGTGGCTTGCTGTCCCATAAGTCATTGTTAAATACAGTGAAGAATTGAGGATCCAATCCAGATTAGTTTAGAGATACAGCACTGAAACAGGCCCTTCGGCCCACCGAGTCTGTGCCGACCATCAACCACCCATTTATACTAATCCTACACTAATCCCATATTCCTATCACATCCCCACCTGTCCCTATATAGTTCCCTACCACCTACCTATACTAGGGGCAATTTATAATGGCCAATTAACCTATCAACCTGCAAGTCTTTGGCATGTGGGAGGAAACCGGAGCACCCGGAGAAAACCCACGCAGACACAGGGAGAACTTGCAAACTCCACACAGGCAGTACCCAGAATCGAACCACTGCCAACCACTGCGCCACTGTGCCGCCCACCTCTTGACTCTACGAAAAGCAACAACAGCTCATTTCCAATCCTGCTCAAGAAATCCCAAACTCTGGTCAATCAGCTTGTGATTCGATAACACAGGGAGGGCACCCGCTGTTTCCACTGTCAGAAGGGTCGGTAACCAGAGGGCACAGATTTCAGAAAATTCACAAAAATGTCACAGAGGCGAACGTGAATAGAAAGGAGACACGCACCCCAATGAAAACAAATGCTGAGATTGTGCAGCAGGCAATCTTAACACAAATCTGTTTCTCTCCACAGATCCCATTGCCGAAGGTAAATATTGCATTCTGAGAATTTATTGTCAATTTTTGCATGTTTAATCTCGCGAAGACAAAATTGTAGACTATGAGTGAAACTGTTCAGAATTACCAAACCCAAATCCCTTCACTGTACCATCCCGCTGCTCATTGGAGCAGAGACTTTCTGAGCAGCTCAGGTCTCTGACCTGTCCTGAGATGTGATCATTGGCCAGATCGCAATGTGGATTTATCTGAGATGATCTTTCAACATTGATTAAAATGTGCTGCGTCTTTACAATACTGGAATGAACTTGATTTTTCCACTGACATGTTTAACAGTTGCATTAAGTAGTGGACAAGGGAAATTTACAACTGTCCAGTAAGGCATTTATCACAAAGATTCAGGCAGAAGATTTATCTGTTGAAATCAAGCCGCTGTGAATGGTAAAATGAATTAGCTCATAAAATTTTAACCAATCCATACTTTGGGAAAACAGAGATGAATAACTATTTTACTCCCTGCTTTTGGTGCAAGAGGTTAGACATTTGTATGAGAGAGTGCGGAGATGATCAAACTGAAATGAAATCAGTATGAATGGTCATGTCAAGTTAATGTTTGAAAGTTCCACACCAATTTCTAATCTGCGCAATACTGAATGTTTTAATTGTTGAACTGTTTGTGTCGAAAATGTGAATCTTCACATGCTTCTCTGCAATCTTAACACAAATCTGTTTCCCCGCCACAGGGAAAAAAGATAAGAAAGACAAAGGTAAATATTTTGCTGACGAGAATATTTTTGTCCGATTGTTGCATGTTTAAATCTCCAGAAACAATGCAGAGCCAAACTGTTCACAATTCCAAACCCAAATCCCTTCACTGCACTATCATGATGCACATTGGCTGCTTCTCCTGTGTTCCAAAACAGGTGTAAAGGTGTAAATTTCCTCTGGGTGTTATTAGTGAGAGAATGCATTCATCTGCATGAACAAACAAACTGATTGGAGCAAGGACTTTCTGAGCAGCTCAGGTCTCTGCCCTGCCCTGAGATGTGATCATTGTCAGACCCCAGTGTTAGATTTATCCAAGTTGATATTTGAACAAAATGGATTAAAATGTGTTGCATCCTTGTCACACAGCAGTGAACATCATTCTGCAATTAACTGTTTAAGAGCTTCATTAAGTCGCGGCCAGTGGAATGTCACACAGCTCAGAACTTAATTGTCCACTAACATTTTTATCACAACAATTAAGCGAGTAAAGGTATAAACATTGGCATAAAGAGGGTGCCATAAGTAAAATAGATTTAGTTTGTAAAGATTTTTTTTAAAAGCACTTTGTGTAAACAGAGATGAACAACTAGTTGAGTCCCTGAGTTTGGTGCAAGAGGTTAGATGTTCGTAGGAGAGGGTGCACAGATGAATAATCTTAAACGAAATCAGTATTAATGAAAATGTCCATTTCATGTTTGAAAGATCGACTTCAATTCCTGATCAGTGCAAGACTGAATGTTTCAATTACTGAACTGATTGTGTTCAAAATGTGAATCTCCACTTGAATCTCAGCAGACAGTGTTAACACAAATTTGTTTTTCCACACAGGAGATTATCTTCCTGGAGGCCATGGTAAATATTATTAGTCTGAGAACTTATTGTCAATATTTTGCGTGTTTTAATCTCCAGAAGCAATAATGCAGACACTCTGATAGATACTGTTCCCAATACCCACACACCAATCCCCACACTGCACCATCCCGCTGCTCATTGGCTGCTCCTCATCTGAACTAAAACAGTTAAATGTCTCAATTTCCTGATTGATATTAGTGACAGAATGCATTCATCTGACCGTCTCCCACCATTTCACAGCACGAAATTCCCAACCTCCAAGCTGGTCCCGGACGAGAGGTTTAGCGACCACTTTCAAAACCTGCAGTGGTTGTGTTCAGCTCCTGCCCAGGAAGTCTGAATTTCCCCGGTCACACAGTGATTACACTGGGAGTGTTCCAGTTTCAATTTAATGCTGGGACAGCGGAAAATCCCTGGAATCCTGGCCATGTGCCGGAGGGACACAAAATCCCAGGCAACACGGAGCAGGGTCACAACTGCAGCAGAGGCGGATTTCTGCTCAAACATCCTTCAACAGCAAGTGCTCAGCACAAGGACTTCAGTGATGGAGAGAGAGTAGAGAAGTGGGGATTGTTCCCCTTTGAGGAAAGAAAGTTAAGGGGAGATTTAATCCCGATGTGCAGAATTAAGACAGTTTTTGATTGGGTAAACAAGGAGAAATTGTTTCCACTGGCAGGAGGGCCAGTAACAGGAGGACATAAATTTAAGATATTTCATAAAATATGTCAGGGGGTGAACATGAATAGAATATAGACACAGTACCCAATGACAACCACCACAGAGATTGTATGGTAGCTCTCAATAATGCAATGAATAAAATGACTTGTATCTATGACATTTTTTGAAAGGCTTTCATCTTCCTGCTGGACAGGATACATTCAGAAATAGCAAGAACAAACAAATCGATTGGAGCAAAGTCTTCCAGAGCAGCTCAGGTCTCTGTCCTGTCCTGAGATGTGATCATTGGGTAGACCCCAGTGTAGATTTATCCAAATTCATATTTCGACATTGATTAAAAAGTGCTGTATCTTTATCATGTCGGAGTAAACATTTTTGTTTCCACTGAAATGTTTAACAGTTGCATTAAGTAGTGGTCAGGACAATGTTATAACAGTCCACTAATGCATTTATCAAAAAGATTCAGGCAGAAAAATTAAACGGTGAAATCAAGCCACTGTGAATGATAAAATTAATTCGCTCATAAAAAATTTTAAAAATCCATACTTTGGGAAAACAGAGATGAATAACTATTTTACTCCCTGCTTTTGGTGCAAGAGGTTAGACATTTGTATGAGAGAGTGCGGAGAAGAACAAGCTTAAATCAAATCAGTATCAATGGTAACGTCAAGTTAATGATTGAAATTTCCACACCAATCCCGAATCCATGCAATACTGAATGTTTCAATTGCTGAACTGATTGTGTTGAAAATGTGAATCTTCACTTGATTCTCTGCAATCTTAACACAAATCTGTTTCCCTGCCTCCCCGCACCCCAAGGGAAAAGGGTAGGAAATACAGTGGTAAATATTTTAATGACGAGAATTTTTTATCCGATTGTTGCATGTTTAAAGCTCCAGAAACAGTAATGCAGAGTGAAACTGTTCACAATTCCCAAACCTAAATCCATTCACTGCACTATCCGGCTGCTCATTGGCTGCTTCTCCTGTGTTCCAAAATGGGTAAAGGTGCAAATTTCCTCTGGGTGATATTAGTGAGAGAATGCAATCATCTGCATGAACAAACAAACTGATTGGAGCAAGGACTTTCTGAGCAGTTCAGGTCTCTGCCCTGCTCTGAGATGTGATCATTGGTCAGACTCCAGTGTAGATTTATCCAAGTTGATATTTGAACAAAATGGATTAAAATGTGTTGCATCCTTGTCACGCAGCAGTGGGCTGAGAGGTGGCAGATGGAGTTCAACCTGGAAAAGTGTGAAGTGATTCATTTTGGAAGGGCGAATTTGAATGCGGAATACAGGCTTAAAGACAGCATTCTTGGTACTGTGGAGGAACAGAGGGATCTTGGGGTCCATGTCCATAGATCGCTCAAAGTTGCCACCCAAGTTGATAAGGTTGTTAAGAAGGTATATGGTGTGTTGGCTTTCATTAACAGGGGGATTGAGTTTAAGAGCCGCGAGGTTATGCTGCAGCTCTATAAGGCCCTGGTTCGACCACACTTGGAATATTGTGTTCAGTTCTGGTCGCCTCATTATAGGAAGGATGTGGAAGCTTTAGAGAGGGTGCAGAGGAGATTTACCAGGATGCTGCCCGGACTGGAGGGCATGTCCTACGAAGAAAGATTGAGGGAGCTAGGGCTTTTCTCATTGGAGCGAAGAAGGATGAGAGGTGACTTGATAGAGGGGTACAAGATGATGAGAGGCATAGTTAGAGTGGATAGTCAGAGACTTTTTCCCAGGGTGGAAAGGGCTATCACCAGGGGGCATAATTTTAAGGTGATTGGAGGAAGGTTTCGGGGAGATGTCAGAGGTAGGTTCTTTACACAGAGAGTGGTGGGTGCGTGGAATGCGCTGCCAGCGATGGTAGTAGAAGCAGATACATTAGGGACATTTAAGAGACTCTTGGATAGGTACATGGATGATAGTAGAATGAAGGGTAGGTAGTTACTTAGATCTTAGAGTAGGTTAAAGGTTCGGCACAACATCGTGGGCCGACGGGCCTGTACTGTGCTGTACTGTTCTATGTTCTATGTTCTATGTTCTAGCAGTGAACTTCATTTTGCAATTAACTGTTTCACAGCTTCATTAAGTCACAGCCAGGGGAATGTCACACAGCTCAGAACTTAATTGTCCACTAACATTTTTATCACAACAATAAAGCGAGTATAGGTATAATGCCGACAGTCTGAGAGATACTGATCACATTACCCACACACCAACACCTTCACTGCACCATCTCGCTGCTCATTGGCTGCTTCTCATCTGCACCAAAACAGCTCATGGTGTAAATTTCCTCTGTTTGATCTTAGTGACATTCATCTGTCCGTCTCCCACCATTTCACAGCGTGAAATTCCCAACCTCAATCCTTATCAACGACGAGAAGTTTAGCGTCCTCCATCAAAAGCTGCAGAGACGGATTTCAGCTCCTCTCCAGGAAATCTGATTTGCCCCACTCTCACGCTGAGACGGTGATAACACTGGGAGTGTTCCGGTTTCCCTCAAATTCTGGGGCAGTGGAAAAACCCTGGAATCCTGGCCATGTGCTCGAGTGGCAAAATGTTATAGGAAACACGGAGCAGGATCACCACTGCAGCAGAGGCGGATTTCTGACCAAACATCCTTCAACTGCAACAGTCCTCAGCACAAGGACTTCAGTGATGGAGAGAGACAGGAGAAGCTGGGATTGTTCTCCTTAGAGAAAAGAATGTTCAGGGGAGATTTAATCCCGATGTTCAGAATTAAGACAGTTTTTGATTGGGTAAAGAAGGAGAAATTGTTTCCACTGGCAGGAGGGTCAGTAACCAGAGAACAGAAATGTAAGATATTTCGCAAAGATATCGGGGGCAACATGAATAGAAATTAGACACAGTCCCCAATGAAAACCACCACTGAGACTGCGCAGTAGCTCTCAAGATCACAATGAATAAAATGACTTGATTCTGTGACATTTGTCGAGAGGCTTTCATCTTCCTGCTGGACAGGACACATTCAGGAACAGCAAGAACAAACAAATCGATTGGAGCAAAGACTTCCAGAGCAGCTCAGGTCTCTGTCCTGTCCTGAGATATGATCATTGGGTAGACCCCAGTGTAGATTTATCCAAATTCATATTTCAACATTGATGAAAAAGTGCTGTATCTTTATCATGTTGAAGTGAACATGTTTTTTTCCACTGAAATGTTTAACCGCTGCATTAAGTAGTGGAGAGGAGAACGTTATAACTGTCGAGTAATGCATTTATCACAAAGATTCAGGCAGAAAACTTATAGGTTGAAATCAAGCCCGCTGTGAATGATAAAATTAAATAGCTCATAAAAATTTGAACCAATCCATACTTTGGAAAAACAGAGATGAACAACTATTTTACTCCCTGCTTTTGGTGCAAGAGGTTAGACATTTGTATGAGAGCGTGCAGAGATGAACAATCTTAAATGAAATCAGTATGAATGGGAATGTCAAGCTCATGTTTGAAATTTCCACACCAATTTCTAATCCGAGCAATACTGAATGTTACAATTACTGAACTGATTGTGTTGAAATATGAATCTTCACTTGATTCTCTGCAATCTTAACACAAATCTGTTTCCACGCCTCCTCGCACCACCACGGGAAAAAGGTACGAAATACGGTGGTAAATATTTTTTATTGCGTGAATTTATTATCCGATTGCTGCATGTTTAAATCACCAGAAACAGTAATGTAGGGCCAAACTGTTCACAATTCAAAACCCAAATCCGAATCACTGCATTATCCCGCTGCTTCTCCCGTGTTCCAAAATGGTTAAAGGTGTAAATTTCTGTTGCTTGATATTAGTGAGAGAATGCATTCATCTGCATGAACAAACAAACTGATTGGAGCAAGGACTTTCTGAGCAGCTCACGTCTCTGTTCTGCCCTGAGATGTGATCATTGGCCACACCCCAGTGTAGATTTATCCAAGTTGATATTTGAAAAAAAAAATGGATTAAATGTGTTGCATCCTTGTCACACAGCAGTGAACTTCATTTTGCAATTAACTGTTTAACAGCTTCATTAAGTCACAACCAGGGAATGTCACACAGCTCAGAACTAAATTGTCCACGAATATTATTATCACAATAATTAAGCGAGTAAAGGTATAAACATCAGCAAAAAGAAAGTGCGAATAGCAAAATTAATTTTGTTTCCAAAGATTTCAAAAAAAGGCGCTTTTTTAAAACAGAGAGGAACAACGAGTTGAATCCCTGCGTTGTGTGCAAGATGTTAGATATTCATAGTAGAGCAGAAATGAATAAGCTTAAATGATATCAGTGTCAGTGATAATGTCCTGTAATGTTTGAAAGATCCACTTCAATCCCTAATCCGTGCAATACTGAATGTTTCAGTTGCTGAACTGATTGTGAACAAAATGTTAATCTCCACTTGAATCTCAGCAGACAATGTTAACACAAATCTGTTTCTCCACACAGGATATTATCCTCATCCAGACCATGGTAAATATGTTTACTCTGAGAATGTATTGTCAATTTTTTGGGGTGTTTTAATCTCCAGAAACAATAATGCCGACAGTCTGTGAGATACAGTTCACATTACCCACACACCAACACCTTCACTGCACCATCTCGCTGCTCATTGGCTGCCTCTCATCTGCACCAAAACAGCTCATGGTGTAAATTTCCTCTGTTTGATATTAGTGACATTCATCTGACCGTCTCCCACCATTTCACAGCGTGAAATTCCCAACCTCAATCCTTATCACCGACGAGAAGTTTAGCGTCCTCCATCAAAAGCTGCAGTGACGGATTTCAGTTCCTCTCCAGGAAATCTGAATTGCCCCACTCTCACGCTGAGACACTGATGAAACTGGGAGTGTTCCGGTTTCACTCAAATTCTGGGACAGTGGTAAATCCCTGGAATCCTGGCCATGTGCTCCAGTGGCAAAATGTTTGAGGGAACACGGAGCAGGATCACCACTGCAGCAGAGGCAGATTTCTGCCCAAACATCCTTCAACTGCAACAGTCCTCAGCACAAGGACTTCAGTGATGGAGGAGACAGGAGAAGCGGGGATTGTTCTCCTAAGAGGAAAGAATGTTCAGGGGAGATTTAATCCCGATGTTCAGAATTAAGACAGTTTTTGATTGGGGAAAGAAGGAGAAATTGTTTCCACTGGCAGGAGGGTCAGTAACCAGAGAACAGAAATGTAAGATATCTCGCAAAGATATCGGGGGCAACATGAATAGAAATTAGACACAGTCCCCAATGAAAACCACCACTGAGACTGCGCAGTAGCTCTCAAGATCACAATGAATAAAATGACTTGATTCTGTGACATTTGTCGAGAGGCTTTCATCTTCCTGCTGGACAGGACACATTCAGGAATAGCAAGAACAAACAAATCGATTGGAGAAAAGACTTCCAGAGCAGCTCAGGTCTCTGTCCTGTCCTGAGATATGATCATTGGGTAGACCCCAGTGTAGATTTATCCAAATTCATATTTCAACATTGATGAAAAATTGCTGTATCTTTATCTTGTTGAAGTGAACATTTTTTTCCACTGAAATGTTTAACCGCTGCATTAAGTAGTGGAGAGGAGAATGTTATAACTGTCCAGTAAGGCATTTATCACAAAGATTCAGGCAGAAAACTTATAGGTTGAAATCAAGCCGCTGTGAATGATAAAATTAATTAGCTCATAAAATTTAAACCAATCCATACTTTGGGAAAACAGAGATGAATAACTATTTTACTCCCTGCTTTTGGTGCAAGAGGTTCGACACTTGTATGAGAGAGTGCAGAGATGATCAACCTGAAATGAAATCAGTATGAATGGTCATGTCAAGTTAATGTTTGAAAGTTCCACACCAATTTCTAATCCGCGTAATATGGAATGGTTTAATTGCTGAACTGTTTGTGTCGAAAATGTGAATCTTCAATTGATTCTCTGCAATCTTAACACAAATCTGTTTCCCCGCCACAGGGAAAAAATATACAAAATACGATGGTAAAAATTTTTCTGACGAGAATATTTTTGTCCGACTGTTGCATGTTTAAATCTCCAGAAACAATGCAGAGCCAAACTGTTCACAATTCCAAACCCAAATCCCTTCAATGCACTATCCTGCTGCACATTGGCTGCTTCTCCTGTGTTCCAAAACAGGTGTAAAGGTGTAAATTTCCTCTGGGTGATATTAGTGAGAGAATGCATTCATCTGCATGAACAAACAAACTGATTGGAGCAAGGACTTTCTGAGCAGCTCAGGTCTCTGTCTCTGCCCTGCCCTGAGATGTGATCATTGCCAGATCCCAGTGTTAGATTTATCTAAGTTGATATTTGAATAAAATGGATTAAAATGTGTTGCATCCTTGTCACACAGCAGTGAACTTTATTTTGCAATTAACTGTTTAACAGCTTCATTAAGTCACAGCCAGGGGAATGTCACACAGCTCAGAACTTAATTGTCCACTAACACTTTTATCACAACAATAAAGCGAGTATAGGTATAAACATCGGCATAAAGAGTGTGCGAATAGTGAAATTAATATCGTTTGCAAAGATTTCAAAAAAACACACTTTGTGTAAACGGAGATGAACAACTAGTTGAGTCCCTGCGTTTTATGCAAGAGGTTAGATATTCAGAGGAAAGGGTGCACAGATGAATAAGCTTAAATTATATCAGTGTCAGTGATAATGTCCTGTAATGTTTGAAAGATCCACTTCAATCCCTAATCCGTGCAATACTGAATGTTTCAGTTGCTGAACTGATTGTCAACAAAGTGTTAATCTCCATTGAATCTCAGCAGACAATGTTAACACAAATCTGTTTCTCCACACAGGATATTATCCTCATCCAGACCATGGTAAATATGTTCACTCTGAGAATATATTGTCAATTTTTTGGGGTGTTTTAATCTCCAGAAACAATAATGCTGACAGTTTGAGATACTGTTCGCATTACCCACACACCAACACCTTCACTGCACCATCTCGCTGCTCATTGGCTGCTTCTCATCTGCACCAAAACAGTTCATGGTGTAAATTTCCTCTGGTTGATGTTAGTGACATTGATCTGTCCGTCTCCCACCATTTCACAGCGTGAAATTCCCAACCTCAATCCTTATCACCGACGAGAAGTTTAGCGTCCTCCATCAAAAGCAGCAGTGACGGATTTCAGCTCCTCTCCAGGAAATCTGAATTGCCCCACTCTCACGCTGAGACACTGATGAAACTGGGAGTATTCCGGTTTCACTCAAATTCTGGGACAGTGGTAAATCCCTGGAATCCTGGCCATGTGCTGGAGTGGCAAAATGTTTGAGGGAACACGGAGCAGGATCACCACTGCAGCAGAGGCAGATTTCTGCCCAAACATTCTTCAACTGCAACAGTCCTCAGCACAAGGACTTCAGTGATGGAGAGAGACAGGAGAAGCTGGGATTGTTCTCCTCAGAGAAAAGAATGTTCAGGGGAGATTTAATCCCGATGTTCAGAATTAAGACAGTTTTTGATTGGGTAAAGAAGGAGAAATTGTTTCCACTGGCAGGAGGGTCAGTAACCAGAGAACAGAAATGTAAGATATTTCGCAAAGATATCGGGGGCAACATGAATAGAAATTAGGTATCGTTCCCAAATGAAAACCACCACTGAGACTGCGCAGTAGCTCTCAAGATCACAATGAATAAAATGACTTTATTCTGTGACATTTGTCGAGAGGCTTTCATCTTCCTGCTGGACAGGACACATTCAGGAATAGCAAGAACAAACAAATCGATTGGAGAAAAGACTTCCAGAGCAGCTCAGGTCTCTGTCCTGTCCTGAGATGTGATCATTGGGTAGACCCCAGTGTAGATTTATCCAAATGCATATTTCAACATTGATTAAAAAGTGCTGTATCTTTATCATGTCGGAGTAAACATTTTTTTTTCCACTGAAATGTTTAACAGTTGCATTAAGTAGTGGTCAGGACAATGTTATAACAGTCCACTAATGCATTTATCACAAAGATTCAGGCAGAAAAATTAAACGGTGAAATCAAGCCACTGTGAATGATAAAATTATTTCGCTCATAAAAAATTTTAAAAATCCATACTTTGGGAAAACAGAGATGAATAACTATTTTACTCCCTGCTTTTGGTGCAAGAGGTTAGACATTTGTATGAGAGAGTGCGGAGATGAACAAGCTTAAATCAAATCAGTATCAATGGTAACGTCAAGTTAATGATTGAAATTTCCACACCAATCCCGAATCCATGCAATACTGAATGTTTCAATTGCTGAACTGATTGTGTTGAAAATGTGAATCTTCACTTGATTCTCTGCAATCTTAACACAAATCTGTTTCCCTGCCTCCCCGCACCCCAAGGGAAAAGGGTAGGAAATACAGTGGTAAATATTTTAATGACGAGAATTTTTTATCCGATTGTTGCATGTTTAAAGCTCCAGAATCAGTAATGCAGAGTGAAACTGTTCACAATTCCCAAACCTAAATCCATTCACTGCACTATCCGGCTGCTCATTGGCTGCTTCTCCTGTGTTCCAAAATGGGTAAAGGTGCAAATTTCCTCTGGGTGATATTAGTGAGAGAATGCAATCATCTGCATGAACAAACAAACTGATTGGAGCAAGGACTTTCTGAGCAGTTCAGGTCTCTGCCCTGCTCTGAGATGTGATCATTGGTCAGACTCCAGTGTAGATTTATCCAAGTTGATATTTGAACAAAATGGATTAAAATGTGTTGCATCCTTGTCACGCAGCAGTGGGCTGAGAGGTGGCAGATGGAGTTCAACCTGGAAAAGTGTGAAGTGATTCATTTTGGAAGGGCGAATTTGAATGCGGAATACAGGCTTAAAGACAGCATTCTTGGTACTGTGGAGGAACAGAGGGATCTTGGGGTCCATGTCCATAGATCGCTCAAAGTTGCCACCCAAGTTGATAGGGTTGTTAAGAAGGTATATGGTGTGTTGGCTTTCATTAACAGGGGGATTGATTTTAAGAGCTGCGAGGTTATGCTGCAGCTCTATAAGGCCCTGGTTCGACCACACTTGGAATATTGTGTTCAGTTCTGGTCGCCTCATTATAGGAAGGACGTGGAAGCTTTAGAGAGGGTGCAGAGGAGATTTACCAGGATGCTGCCCGGACTGGAGGGCATGTCCTACGAAGAAAGATTGAGGGAGCTAGGGCTTTTCTCATTGGAGCGAAGAAGGATGAGAGGTGACTTGATAGAGGGGTACAAGATGATGAGAGGCATAGTTAGAGTGGATAGTCAGAGACTTTTTCCCAGGGTGGAAAGGGCTATCACCAGGGGGCATAATTTTAAGGTGATTGGAGGAAGGTTTCGGGGAGATGTCAGAGGTAGGTTCTTTACACAGAGAGTGGTGGGTGCGTGGAATGCGCTGCCAGCGGTGGCAGTAGAAGCAGATACATTAGGGACATTTAAGAGACTCTTGGATAGGTACATGGATGATAGTAGAATGAAGGGTAGGTAGTTACTTAGATCTTAGAGGAGGTTAAAGGTTCGGCACAACATCGTGGGCCGAAGGGCCTGTACTGTGCTGTACTGTTCTATGTCTATGTTCTATGTTCTATGTTCTATGTTCTAGCAGTGAACTTCATTTTGCAATTAACTGTTTCACAGCTTCATTAAGTCACAGCCAGGGGAATGTCACACAGCTCAGAACTTAATTGTCCACTAACATTTTTGTCACTACAATAAAGCGAGTATAGGGATAAACATGGGCATAAAGAGTGTGCAAATAGTGAAATTAATTTTGTTTGCAAAGATTTCAAAAAAACACACTTTTTGAAAACAGAGATGAACAACGAGTTGAGTCCCTGCGTTTTATGCAAGAGGTTAGATATTCAGAGGAAAGGGTGCACAGATGAATAAGCTTAAATTATATCAGTGTCAGTGATAATGTCCTGTAATGTTTGAAAGATCGACTTCAATCCCTAATCCGTGCAATACTGAATGTTTCAGTTGTTGAACTGATTGTGAACAAAATGCTAATCTCCACTTGAATCTCAGCAGACAATGTGAACACAAATCTGTTTCTCCACACAGGATATTATCCTCATGTAGACCATGGTAAATATGTTTACTCTGAGAATTTATTGTCAATTTTTTGGGGTGTTTTAATCTCCAGAAACAATAATGCCGACAGTCTGAGAGATACTGTTCACATTACCCACACACCAACACCTTCACTGCACCATCTCGCTGCTCATTGGCTGCCTCTCATCTGCATCAAAACAGTTCATGGTGTCAATTTCCACTGTTTGATATTAGTGACATTCATCTGACCGTCTCCCACCATTTCACAGCGTGAAATTCCCAACCTCAATCCTTATCACCGACGAGAAGTTTAGCGTCCTCTATCAAAAGCTGCAGTGACGGGTTTCAGCTCCTCTCCAGGAAATCTGAATTGCCCCACTCTCACGCTGAGACGGTGATAACACTGGGAGTGTTCCGGTTTCCCTCAAATTCTGGGACAGTGGAAAATCCCTGGAATCCTGGCCATGTGCTCGAGGGGCAAAATGTTCCAGGAAACACGGAGCAGGATCACCACTGCAGCAGAGGCAGATTTCTGCCCAAACATTCTTCAACTGCAACAGTCCTCAGCACAAGGACTTCAGTGATGGAGAGAGACAGGAGAAGCTGGGATTGTTCTCCTCAGAGAAAAGAATGTTCAGGGGAGATTTAATCCCGATGTTCAGAATTAAGACAGTTTTTGATTGGGTAAAGAAGGAGAAATTGTTTCCACTGGCAGGAGGGTCAGGAACCAGAGAACAGAAATGTAAGATATTTCGCAAAGATATCGGGGGCAACATGAATAGAAATTAGACACAGTCCCCAATGAAAACCACCACTGAGACTGCGCAGTGGCTCTCAAGATCACAATGAATAAAATGACTTGATTCTGTGACATTTGTCGAGAGGCTTTCATCTTCCTGCTGGACAGGACACATTCAGGAATAGCAAGAATAAACAAATCGATTGGAGCAAAGACTTCCAGAGCAGCTCAGGTCTCTGTCCTGTCCTGAGATATGATCATTGGGTAGACCCCAGTGTAGATTTATCCAAATTCATATTTCAACATTGATGAAAAATTGCTGTATCTTTATCTTGTTGAAGTGAACATGTTTTTTTCCACTGAAATGTTTAACCGCTGCATTAAGTAGTGGAGAGGAGAATGTTATAACTGTCCAGTAAGGAATATATCACAAAGATTCAGGCAGAAAACCTATAGGTTGAAATCAAGCCGCTGTGAATGATAAAATTAATTAGCTCATAAAAATTTAAACCAATCCATACTTTGGGAAAACAGAGATGAGTAACTATTTTACTCCCTGCTTTTGGTGCAAGAGGTTAGACACTTGTATGAGAGAGTGCAGAGATGATCAACCTGAAATGAAATCAGTATGAATAGTCTTGTCAAGTTAATGTTTGAAAGTTCCACACCAATTTCTAATCCGCGTAATATGGAATGTTTTAATTGCTGAACTGTTTGTGTCGAAAATGTGAATCTTCACTTGATTCTCTGCAATCTTAACACAAATCTGTTTCCCCACCACAGGGAAAAAAGATGGAAAATACGATGGTAAATATTTTTCTGACGAGAATATTTTTGTCCGACTGTTGCATGTTTAAATCTCCAGAAACAATGCAGAGCCAAACTGTTCACAATTCCAAACCCAAATCCCTTCAATGCACTATCCTGCTGCACATTGGCTGCTTCCCCTGTGTTCCAAAACAGGTGTGAAGGTGTAAAATTCCTCTGGGTGATATAAGTAAGATAATGCATTCATCTGCATGAACAAACAAACTGATTGGTGCACGGACTTTCTGAGCAGCTCAGGTCTCTGCCCTGCCCTGCCCTGAGATGTGATCATTTCCAGATCCCAGTGTTAGATATATCTAAGTTGATATTTGAATAAAATGGATTAAAATGTCTTGCATCCTTGTCATGCAGCAGTGAACTTTATGTTGCAATTAACTGTTTAACAGCTTCATTAAGTCACAGCCAGGGAATGTCACACAGCTCAGAACTAAATTGTCTACGAATATTATTATCACAATAATTAAGCGAGTAAAGGTATAAACATCGGCAAAAAGAAAGTGCAAATAGTAAAATTAATTTTGGTTGCAAAGATTTCAAAAAAACACGCTTGTTTAAAACAGAGATGAACAACTAGTTGAATCCCTGCGTTGTGTGCAAGAGGTTAGATATTCATCGTCGAGCAGAAATGAAGAAGCTTTAATGATATCAGTGTCAATGATAATGCCCATTTAATGTTTGAAAGATCCACTTCAAACCCTAATCCGTGCAATACTGAATGTTTCAGTTGCTGAACTGATTGTGAACAAAATGTTAATCTCCAATTGAATCTCAGCAGACAATGTTAACACAAATCTGTTTCTCCACACAGGATATTATCCTTATGGAGACCATGGTAAATATGTTTACTCTGAGAATATATTGTCAATTTTTTGGGGTGTTTTACTCTCCAGAAACAATAATGCCGACAGTCTGTGAGATACAGTTCACATTACCCACACACCAACACCTTCACTGCACCATCTCGCTGCTCATTGGCTGCTTCTCATGTGCACCAAAACAGCTCATGGTGTAAATTTCCTCTGTTTGATCTTAGTGACATTCATCTGACCGTCTCCCACCATTTCACAGCGTGAAATACCCAACCTCAATCCTTATCACCGACGAGAAGTTTATCGTCCTCTCTCAAAAGCTGCAGTGACGGATTTCAGCTCCTCTCCAGGAAATCTGAATTGCCCCACTCTCACGCTGAGACACTGATGAAACTGGGAGTGTTCCGGTTTCACTCAAATTCTGGGACAGTGGTAAATCCCTGGAATCCTGGCCATGTGCTCGAGTGGCAAAATGTTTGAGGGAACACGGAGCAGGATCACCACTGCAGCAGAGGCGGATTTCTGCCCAAACATCCTTCAACTGCAACAGTCCTCAGCACAAGGACGTCAGTGATGGAGGAGACAGGAGAAGCGGGGATTGTTCTCCTCACAGGAAAGAATGTTCAGGGGAGATTTAATCCCGATGTTCAGAATTAAGACAGTTTTTGATTGGGTAAAGAAGGAGAAATAGTTTCCATTGGCAGGAGGGTCAGGAACCAGAGAACAGAAATGTAAGATATTTCGCAAAGATATCGGGGACAACATGAATAGAAATTAGTTATAGTTCCCAATGAAAACCACGACTGAGACTGTGCTGTAGCTCTCAAGATCACAATGAATAAAATGACTTGATTCTGTGACATTTGTCGAGAGGCTTTCATCTTCCTGCTGGACAGGACACATTCAGGAATAGCAAGAACAAACAAATCGATTGGAGAAAAGACTTCCAGAGCAGCTCAGGTCTCTGTCCTGTCCTGAGATATGATCATTGGGTAGACCCCAGTGTAGATTTATCCAAATTCATATTTCAACATTGATGAAAAATTGCTGTATCTTTATCATGTTGAAGTGAACATGTTTTTTTCCACTGAAATGTTTAACCGCGGCATTAAGTAGTGGAGAGGAGAATGTTATAACTGTCCAGTAAGGCATTTATCACAAAGATTCAGGCAGAAAACTTATAGGTTGAAATCAAGCCGCTGTGAATGATAAAATTAATTAGCTCATAAAATTTAAACCAATCCATACTTTGGGAAAACAGAGATGAGTAACCATTTTACTCCCTGCTTTTGGTGCAAGAGGTTAGACACTTGTATGAGAGAGTGCAGAGATGATCAACCTGAAATGAAATCAGTATGAATGGTCATGTCAAGTTAATGTTTGAAAGTTCCACACCAATTTCTAATCCGCGTAATATGGAATGTTTTAATTGCTGAACTGTTTGTGTCGAAAATGTGAATCTTCAATTGATTCTCTGCAATCTTAACACAAATCTGTTTCCCCGCCACAGGGAAAAAATATACAAAATACGATGGTAAATATTTTTCTGACGAGAATATTTTTGTCCGACTGTTGCATGTTTAAATCTCCAGAAACAATGCAGAGCCAAACTGTTCACAATTCCAAACCCAAATCCCTTCAATGCACTATCCTGCTGCACATTGGCTGCTTCTCCTGTGTTCCAAAACAGGTGTAAAGGTGTAAATTTCCTCTGGGTGATATTAGTGAGAGAATGCATTCATCTGCATGAACAAACAAACTGATTGGAGCAAGGACTTTCTGAGCAGCTCAGGTCTCTGTTCTGCCCTGAGATGTGATCATTGGCCACACCCCAGTGTAGATTTATCCAAGTTGATATTTGACAAAAAAAATGGATTAAAATGTGTTGCATCCTTGTCACACAGCAGTGAAATTCATTTTGCAATTAACTGTTTAACAGCTTCATTAAGTCACAGCCAGGGAATGTCACACAGCTCAGAACTTAATTGTCCACGAATATTATTATCACAATAATTAAGCGAGTAAAGGTATAAACATCGGCAAAAAGAAAGTGCAAATAGTAAAATTAATTTTGTTTGCAAAGATTTCAAAAAAACACGCTTTTTTAAAACAGAGAGGAACAACGAGTTGAATCCCTGCGTTGTGTGCAAGATGTTAGATATTCATAGTAGAGCAGAAATGAATAAGCTTAAATGATATCAGTGTCAGTGATAATGTCCTGTAATGTTTGAAAGATCCACTTCAATCCCTAATCCGTGCAATACTGAATGTTTCAGTTGCTGAACTGTTTGTGAACAAAATGTTAATCTCCACTTGAATCTCAGCAGACAACGTTAACACAAATCTGTTTCTCCACACAGGATATTATCCTCATGGAGGCGATGGTAAATATGTTTACTCTGAGAATGTATTGTCAATTTTTTTGGGGTGTTTTAATCTCCAGAAACAATAATGCCGACAGTCTGAGAGATACTGTTCACATTCCCCACACACCAACACTTTCACTGCACCATCTCGCTGCTCATTGGCTGCTACTCATCTGCACCAAAACAGTTCATGGTGTCAATTTCCACTGTTTGATATTAGTGACAATGATCTGCCCGTCTCCCACCATTTCACAGCGTGAAATTCCCAACCTCAATCCTTATCACCGACGAGAGGTTTAGCGTCCTCTATCAAAAGCTGCAGTGACGGATTTCAGCTCCTCTCCAGGAAATCTGAATTGCCTCACTCTCACGCTGAGAAACTGATGAAACTGGGAGTGTTCCGATTTCACTCAAATTCTGGGACAGTGGAAAATCCCTGGAATCCTGGCCATGTGCTCGAATAGCAAAATGTTCCAGGGAACACGGAGCAGGATCACCACTGCAGCAGAGGCGGATTTCTGCCCAAACATCCTTCAACTGCAACAGTCCTCAGCACAAGGACGTCACTGATGGAGAGAGACAGGAGAAGCTGGGATTGTTCTCCTTAGAGAAAAGAATGTTCAGGGGAGATTTAATCCCGATGTTCAGAATTAAGACAGTTTTTGATTGGGTAAAGAAGGAGAAATTGATTCCACTGGCAGGAGAGGAGAATGTTATAACTGTCCAGTGAGGCATTTATCACAAAGATTCAGGCAGAAAACGTATAGGTTGAAATCAAGCCGCTGTGAATGATAAAATTAATTAGCTCATAAAAATTTAAACCAATCCATACTTTGGGAAAACAGAGATGAATAACTATTTTACTCCCTGCTTTTGGTGCAAGAGGTTAGACACTTGTATGAGAGAGTGCAGAGATGATCAACCTGAAATGAAATCAGTATGAATGGTCATGTCAAGTTAATGTTTGAAAGTTCCACACCAATTTCTAATCCGCGTAATATGGAATGTTTTAATTGCTGAACTGTTTGTGTCGAAAATGTGAATCTTCAATTGATTCTCTGCAATCTTAACACAAATCTGTTTCCCCGCCACAGGGAAAAAATATACAAAATACGATGGTAAATATTTTTCTGACGAGAATATTTTTGTCCGACTGTTGCATGTTTAAATCTCCAGAAACAATGCAGAGCCAAACTGTTCACAATTCCAAACCCAAATCCCTTCAATGCACTATCCTGCTGCACATTGGCTGCTTCTCCTGTGTTCCAAAACAGGTGTAAAGGTGTAAATTTCCTCTGGGTGATATTAGTGAGAGAATGCATTCATCTGCATGAACAAACAAACTGATTGGAGCAAGGACTTTCTGAGCAGCTCAGGTCTCTGTCTCTGCCCTGCCCTGAGATGTGATCATTGCCAGATCCCAGTGTTAGATTTATCTAAGTTGATATTTGAAAAAAAAATGGATTAAAATGTGTTGCATCCTTGTCACACAGCAATGAACTTTATTTTGCAATTAACTGTTTAACAGCTTCATTAAGTCACAGCCAGGGAAAGTCACACAGCTCATAACTAAATTGTCTACGAATCTTATTATCACAATAATTAAGCGAGTAAAGGTATAAACATCGGCAAAAAGAAAGTGCGAATAGTAAAATTAATTTTGGTTGCAAAGATTTCAAAAAAACACGCTTGTTTAAAACAGAGATGAACAACTAGTTGAATCCCTGCGTTGTGTGCAATAGGTTAGATATTCATAGTAGAGCAGAAATGAAGATGCTTAAATGATATCAGTGTCAGTGATAATGCCCATTTAATGTTTGAAAGATCCACTTCAATCCCTAATCCGTGCAATACTGAATGTTTCAGTTGCTGAACTGATTGTGAACAAAATGTGAATCTCCATTGAATCTCAGCAGACAATGTTAACACAAATCTGTTTCTCCACACAGGATATTATCCTCATGGAGACGATGGTAAATATGTTTACTCTGAGAATATATTGTCAATTTTTTGGGGTGTTTTAATCTCCAGAAACAATAATGCCGACAGTCTGTGAGATACAGTTCACATTACCCACACATCAACACCTTCACTGCACCATCCCGCTGCTCATTGGCTGCTTCTCATCTGAACCCAAACAGTTCAAGGTGTAAATTTCCTCTGGTTGATATTAGTGACAGAATGCAGTCATCTGACCGTCTCCCACCATTTCACAGCACGAAATTCCCAACCTCAAACCTTGTCACCGCCGAGAAGTTAAGCGTCCTCTTTGAAAAGCTGCAGTGGCGGATTTTAGCTCCTGCCCAGGAAATCTGAATTTCCCCAATCTCACTGTGAGATAGTGATTACACTGGGAGTGTTTCAGCTGCACTTACATTCTGGGACAGGGAAAAAACACTGGAATTACCGGCTATGTGCTGGAGGGACAACATTTTCCTGGGAACAAGGAACAGGGACACCACTGCAGCAGAGGCGGATTTCTGCCCAAACACCTTTCAACAGCAACAGTCCTCAGCACAAGGACTTCAGTGATGGAGAGAGACAGGAGAAGCGGGGATTGTTCTCCTTAGAGGAAATAATGTTAAGGGGAGATTTAATCCCGATGTTCAGAATTAGGACAGTTTTTGATTGGGTAATGAAGGAGAAATTGTTTCCATTGACATGATTGTCCTTAACAGAGGATATAAATTTAAGAAAGTTCGCAAAAATGCCAGGGGGTGAACATGAATAGAAATCAGACTGAGTACCCAGTGAAAACCAACATTGAGATTGTGCAGTAACTCACAAGATTGCAATGAATAAAATGAATTGATTTTGTGACCTGGGTCAAGAGGCTTCAGTTTCCTGCTGGACAGGACACATTCAGGAATAGTTTGAACAAACAAATGAATTGGAGAAAGCACTTTCTGAGCAGCTCAGGACTCTGTCCTGTCCTGAGATGTGATCATTGGCCAGACCGCACTGCAGATTTATCCAAACGCAAACAAGAAATGCTGGAAATACCCAGCAGGTGTGGCAGCATCTGTGGAGAGAGAAGCAGAGTTAAAGTTTCAGGTCAGTGACCCTTCATCAGAACTGGCAGATGTTAGAAATGTAAAAGGTTTTAACCAAGTAAAGCGGGGGTGTAGCAAGAGATAACAAAAGAGGTGTTGATAGGACAAGGTCACAGAGAATAACTGACCAGAAGGTCATGGAGCAAAGGCAAACGGTTTGCTAATGGTGTGGTGAAAGACAAAGCGTTAGTACAGAGGGGGTGTTAATGGACAGAAAACTGAGCAGCCTGGCCCCAAGCACAAACATGAAAAAAAAAACTGTGGGTAAGCACAGCAGAAACAAACTAAACAAGCTAAAATAAAATAATCACTTAAAAAAGAAAAAAGAAAAAAAGGAAGAATAACTAAAAATAAAAATAAAAAGGGGGGCCCTTCATGCTCTGAAATTATTGAACTCAATGTTCAGTCCGGCAGGCTGTAGCGTGCCTAATCAATAAATGAGATACTGTTCCTCGAGCTTGCGTTGATGTTAACTGGAACACTACAGCAATTCCAGGACAGAGATGTGAGAATGAGAGCAGGGGGGGAGTGTTGAAATGGCAAGCAACCGGAAGCTCAGGGTCATGCTTTCGGTCTGAGCGGAGATGTTCCGCAAAGCGGTCACCTGGTCTGCATTTGGTCTCACCAATGTAGAGGAGACTACATTGTGAGCAGCAACTACAGTATCCTAAATTGAAAGAAGTACAAGTAAATCGCTGTTTCACCTGAAAGGAATGTTTGGGGCCATGGATAGTGAGGAGAGAGGAGGGAAATAGGCAGGCATTATATCTCCTGCAATTGCAGGGGAAGGTGCCATGGGAAGGGGACGAGATGGTGGGAGTAATGGATGAGTGGCCCAAGGTGTCATGAAGGGAACGATCCCTTCAGAATGCTAACAGGGGAAGGGAGGGGAAGATGTGTTTAGTAGTGGCATCACACTGGAGGTGGCGGAAATGGCGGTGGATGAACCTTTGGATGTGGAGGCTGGTGGGGTGGAAAGTGAGGACAAGGGGAACCCTGTCTCGGTTTTGGGAGGGAGGGACGGGATGAGGGTAGAGGTGCGGGAAATGGGCCAGACATGGTTGAGGGCCCTGTCAACCACAGTGGGGGGAATCCTCGATTGAGGAAAAAGGAAGACACATCAGGAAGCATCATCAGAGCAGATGCGTCGGAGATGGAGAAACTGGGAGAATGGAATGGAGTCCTTACAGGAGGCAGGGTGTGAAGAAGTATAGTCGAGGTAGCTGTGGGATTCGGTGGGCTTATAATGAATATTAGTAGACAGCCTATCCCCTGAGATGGAGACAGAGAAGTCGAGGAAGGGAAGTGTTGGAGATGGACCATGTTAAAGTGAGAAAAGGGTGGAAATTAGAAGCAAAGTTGATAACGTTTTTCAGTACGGGACAAGAGCAGGAACCAGCACCGATACAGTCATCAATGTACCAGAAAAAGAGTTGGGGGATAGGGCCTGAGTAGGAGTGGAACAAGGAATGTTCGACATATCCCACAAAAAGACAGGCATAACTCGGACCCATGCGGGTACCCATAGCAACACCTTTTAGATGAAGGAAGTGAGTGGAGTTGAAGGAGAAGTTGTTCAATGTGAGAACAAGTTCAGCAAGGTGGAGGAGGGTGGTAGTGGATGGGGGCCGGTTGGCTCTCTGTTCAAGGAAGAAGCGAAGAGCCTTCAAACCGCCCAGGTGGGGGATGGAGGTGTAGAGAGATTGAACGTCCCAAGAGGAGGCCTGGAAACTGGAAATGATCAAAATGATTTTATCCAAGTTGATATGTGAATAAAATGCATTTAAAAGAGTTGCATCCCTATAATACAGGAGTGAATTGTTTTTGCAAATACCTGTTTAACAGCTTCATTAAAAAGCAAACAGGGGAATGTCACATAACTGTCCACTAACGTTTTTATCACAAAGATTAAGCCAGTAAAGTTATAATGCATTGAAATGAAATGGGTGCAAATGGTAACATTAATTTCATTTGTCAGGATTTCAACAAAACCATACATTGTGAAAACAGAAATGAATAACTATTTCACTCCCTGCCTTTCATGCAACAGGATAGATGTTGGTGTGAGAGGGTGCAGAGATGAACAAGCTTAAACAAATTGGTATTAATGGTAACGTCCATTCAATGTTTAAAAGATCGACATCAATCCCTAATTCGTGCAATACTGAATGTTCCAGTTACTGAAATGAATTAAAAACAAGAAATGCTGGAACCACTCAGCATGTCTGGCAGCATCTGTGGAAAGAGAAGCAGAGTTAACGTTTCGGGTCAGTGACCCTTCATCGGAAGGAACCAAAACAGTCCAAGGTGTAATTTTCCTCTGGTTGATATTAATGACAGAATGCATTCATCTGACCGTCTCCCACCATTTCACAGCACGAAATTCCCAACCTCAAACCTTGTCACCGACGAGAAGTTCTGCGTCCTCTTTCAGAAACTGTAGTATCGGTTTTCAGCTCAGGCACCCTTGTCACGCAGCAGTGAGCTTTATCCGCAGTGACCTGTCTAAAGCTTCATTAAATAGCGGACGAGGGAATGTCACACAGCTCATCGCATAACGGTCCAACAAAGTATTTATCACAAAGAGTGACCTCGAAAAAAATAGTGCATTGAAATGCAGTGGGGACAATAAAATCATAGAATCATTGAAAGTTTACAGCACAGAAAGCGGCCACTTGGCCCATCATGTCTGTGCCGGCCAAACAACAATCCTCCAAGTCCAATGCCACCTTCTTGCATTTGGTCTGTAGCCCTGCGGATTGCGGCACTTGTTACGGCCCTTGAGATGCATATCCAGACTCCATTTGAATGAGTTGGGGGTTTCTGTTTCAACTACCCATTGAGGCAGTGAGTTGCAGACCCCCACCACCCTCTCATGAAATTTATTTCCATATCTCCCCTCTAATCGTTCGACCAATCACTTTAAATCAATGTACCCTAGTCACTGACATCTCTGCTGAGGTAAATAGGTCCTTCACCTCCATTCTATCCAGGCCCCCGCATAATTTTGTACTTTTTAATCAGATCTCCCCTCAGCATTCTCTATTCCAAGGAGAACAACCCCAGCCTCGCCAATCTTTCCTCACAGCTGTATTTTTTCAGTCCTGGCAACATCCTCGTTAATCTCCTCTGTAACAGCTCCAGTGCAATTATATCCTTTCTGTAATGAGGTGACCAGAACAGCACACAGTACTCAATTTGTGGCCTAACCAACGATTTATACAGTTCCAGCATAACTTCCCTGCTCAAATAGTAAAATAAATTCATTTTGTAAGGAGTTCAAGAAAACCATACTTTGTGAAAACAGAGATGAATAACTATTTAACTCCCTGCGTTTGGTGGAAGAGGTTAGATATTCATAGGAGAGGGTTCACAGATGAATAAGCTTAAATGAAATCAGTATTAATGATAATGTACATTAAATGCTTGAAAGATCGACTTCAATCCTAATCCGAGCAACACTGAATGTTTCAGTTACTGAACAAATTGTGTTCAAAATGTAAATCTCCACTAGAAACTCAGCAGACAATGTGAACACAAATCTGTTTCTACCCACAGGATATTATAATCATGGACACTATGGTAAATATTTTCAACAAGAAAATTTATTGTCAGTTTTCTGCATGTTTTAATTTCCAGAAGCAATAATGCAGACACTCTGAGTGATGCAGTTCAAAATACCCAAGCCCAAATCCTTTCACAGCATCATTCTACTGCTCACTGGCTGCTTCTCATCTAAACCCAAATAGTTTATGGTGTAAATTTCCTCTGGTTGATAAGAGTGACAGGATGCATTCATCTGACCGTCTCCCACCATTTCACAGCACGAAATTCCCAACCTCAAACCTTGTCACCGATGAGAAGTTTAGCATCCACTTTGAAAAGCTGCAGTGGCGAATTTCAGCTCCTGCCCAGAAAATCTGAATGTCCCCAATCGCACCCTGAGATGGTCATTACACTGGGAGTTTCAGTTGCACTTATATTGTGGAACTGTGGAGAATGTACAGGAGAGATTTAATGGAGATGATCAGAATTAAGACAGTTTTTGATTAGGTAAAGAAGGAGAAATTGTTTCCATTGGCAGGAAGGGCGGTGACCAGAAGGCAAGATGTAAGATATTTCACAAATAAATGTCAGGGGGTGGACATGAATACAAAGTAGACCCAGTACCCAATGAAAACCACCACTGAGATTGTGCAGTAGCTCTCAAGATTGCAATGAATAGATTGAATTGATTCTATGACCTGGGTCAAGAAGCTTCAGCTTGCTGCTGGACAGGACACATTCAGGAATAGCATAAAAAAACAAAGCAACTGGAGCAAGGATCTTCTGAGCAGCTCAGGTCTCTGTCCTGCCCTGAGATGTATTCAGTGTTCAGACTGCTGTGTAAATTTCTCCAAGTTGATATTTGAACAAATTGAATAAAAGTGTTGTATCCTTGTCATGCAGGAGTGAACTATTTTTTCAATTAACAGCTGTACAGCTGCACTGAATAGCAGCGAGGTGAATGTCACACAGCTCATAACCTAACCGTCCACTAATGCTTTTATCACAAAGATAAAGCTAGAAAACTCATAATTCATTGAAAACAAACGGGCATGAAAGTTATCATTAATTTAATTTGTAAAGATTTCAACAAAACCATATCTTGTGTAAACAGAAATGATTAACTATTTCACTCCCTCCTTTTGGTGCAAGAGGATAGAATGTCCTATCAGAGGGTGCAGAGATGAATAAGCTTCAACGAATAACGTCTATTTCATGTTTGAGTGATCTACACCAATCGTTAATCTGAGCGATACTGTATCTTTCTGTTAGTGAACCGATTGTGTTGAAAATGTGAATCTCCACTTGATTCTCAGCAGACAATGTTAACACAAATCTGTTTCTCCTCACAGTCTGTTACCACTATTGCAGCTACGGTAAATATTTTTATTTAGAGAATTTATTCTCAATTTTGACGCGTTTTGATCTCCAGGAAAAATAATGCAGACATTCTGATTGAAACTGTTCACAATACCCACACAACAATCCCTTCACTGTGCCATCCCGCTGCTCATTGGCTGTTTTTCATTAATTGCAAAACTGCTAAAGATGTACATTTCCACCGATTAATATTAGTGATGAAAGCTTTCATCTGACCGTCTCCCACCATTCTACAGCGCGAAATTCCCAACATCAAACCTTGTCACCGACGAGAAGTTTAGCGACCTCTTTCAAAAGCTGCAGTGGCGGATTTCAGTTCCCGCCCAGGAAATCTGAATATCCTCACTCTCACCCTCAGATAGTGATTACACTGGGAGTGTTTCAGCTACACTTATATTGTCTCATAGTGGAAAATCCCTGGAATCATGGCCACGTGCTGGAGGGACCAAATGTTCCAGGGAACACGGAGCAGGGTCACCACTGCAGCAGAGGCAGATTTCTGCCCAAACATCCTTCGACAGCAACAGTCCTCAGCACAAGGACTTCAGTGATGGAGAGAGACTGGAGAAGCGGGGATTGTTCTCCTTAGAGGAAAGAATGTTCAGGGGAGATTTAATCGAGATGATCAGAATTAAGACAGATTCTGTTTGGCTAAAGAAGGAGAAATTGTTTCAACTGCCAGGAGTGCAGGTACCAGAGGACACAGATTTAAGATGATTGGCCAAAATGTCGTATGATCATTGGCCAGAACGCAATGTAGATTTAGCCACTTTGATATTTCAACAACAGGATTAAAAATTGCTGCATCTGTGTCATTCAGGGGAGATTTTATTTCTCAATTAACAGTTTACCAGCTGCACTAAATAGCGGACATGGGAATGTCACACAACTCATAACTGTCCACTAATGTTTTTAGCACAAAGATTAAGCTAGAAAACATGTAATGCATTGAAGTGAAGCGGCTGTGAATGGTAAAATTAATTTAATTTGTAAGGATTTGAACCAAACTATACTTTATAAAAAGATGTATGATGTTTTCACTTCCTGCTTTTGTTGCAAGAGGATAGATATTCATATGAGAGGGTGCAGAGATGAAAAACGTAAGGGAATTGAGTATTAATGATAATGTCCATAGAATGTTTGAATGATGCAATACTGAATGTTTCCGTTACTGAACAAATTGTGTTGAAGATGTGAATCTCCACTTGATTTTCAGCAGTCAATGTTAACACAAATCTGTTTATCCCCCACAGATTGTTACCCCTCTTATGGCAAAGGTAACATTTTTTATTGAGATAATTTATTGTCAAAATTTGCGTGTTTTAATCTCCTGAAACAATAATGCAGACACTCTGAGAGATACTGTTCACAATACCCAAAGACAAACAACAGCCCTCAGCATAATGTCTTCATTGATGCAGAGAGACTAGAGAAGCTGAGATTGTCCTCCTTAGAGGAAACCATTTTCAGGGAAGATGTAATTGACATGTTCAGAGTTAAGAAAGCTTTTGATTGAAAAGAAGGAGAAATTGTTTCTACTGGCAAAAAGATCCATAACCAGAGGACACAGGTTTAAGATAATTGGCAGAAATATCAATAGGAGCATGAGGAGAAAGGAGACACAGTCCTCAATGAAAACCACCACAGAGATTGTGCAGTATCTATCAAGATTGCAATAAATAAAATGGCTTGATTCTGTGACCTGGGTCAAGAGCCTTCAGCTTCCAGCTGAACATGACACGTTCAGGAATAGCATGAACAAACAAACCAACTGGAGTAAGGACTTCCTGAGCAACTCAGGTCTCTGTCCTGCCCTGAAATGTGATCATTGGCCAGAACAATGTAGATTGATCCAAGTTGACATTGAACCAACATGCGTTAAAAATTGCAGCATCTGTATCAGACAGGAGTGAACATTTTTTTTCCAATTAACTGCTTAACAGTTGCATTTAGTAGCGGACAGGGATGTCACACAATTCATACCTGTCCGCCATTGCATTTATCACAAAACTTCATCCAGAAAATGTGTACATTGAGATAAAACAGCTATGAATGGTAAAATTAATTTGTGTATAAAAATGTTAAACAATCTAAACATTGTGCAAACAGAGATGAAAACTATTTCACTCCCTGCTTTTGGTGCAAGAGTTTAGATCTTCATATGAATGGACAATATCCAGGTTTGGGCTGATAAATGGCAAGTAACATTCACACCACACAAGTGCCGGGCAATGACCATCTCCAACAAGAGAGAATGGAACCAACTCCCCTTGACATTCAATGTCATTACAATTGCTGAATCCCCCACTATCAACATCCTAGGGGCTACCATTGACCCGAAACTGAACTTGAGTAGCCATATAAATACCATGGCTACAAGAGCAGGTCAGAGGTTAGGAATCCTGCGGCGACTATGTCACCTCCTGACTCCCCAAAGCCTGTCCACCATCTACAAGGCACAAGTCAGTAGTATGATGGAATACTCTCCACTTGGCTGGATGCCTGCAGCTCCAACAACACACAAGATCTCGACACCATCCAGGACAAAGAAGTCCACTTGATTGGCACCCCATCCACAATCATTCACTCCCTCCATCACCGACACACAATGGCAGCAGTGTGTACCATCTACAAAACGCACTGCAACAATGCACCAAGGCTCCTTAGACAGCACCTTCCAAACCCGCAACCTTTACCAACTAGAAGGACAAGGGCAGCAAATCCGTGGGAACACCACCACCTGCAAGTTCCCCTCCAAGTCACATGCCATCCTGACCTGGAACTATATCGCCGTTCCTTCACTGTTGCTGGGCCCAAATCCTGCACCTCCCTTCCGAACAGCACTGTGAGTGTACCCGCCTCACATGCCCGTGCACTTCTAGGTGGTAGAGGTCGCGGGGTTGGAAGCTGCTGTCTAAGGAGCCTTGGGTGTGTTGCTGCATTGCATCTTGCAGATGGTATACACTGCTGCCACTGTGTGTCAGTGGTGGAGGGAGTGAATGTTGAAGTTGTGGATTGGGTGCCAATCAAGCGGGCTGCTTTGCCCTGGATGATATCAAGCTTCTTGAATGTTGTTGCAGTTGCACACGTCCAGGCAAGTGAAGAGTATTCCATCACAATCCTGACTTGTGGCTTGTAGATGGTAGACAGGCTTTGGGGAAGTCAGGACGTGAGTTAGTCGCTGCAGGATTCCTCGCCTCTGAGCTGCTCCTGTAGCCACGGTATATATGTGGCTACTCCAGTTCAATTTCGCGTGAATGGTAACCCCCAGGATGTTGATAGTGGGGAATTCAGTGCTCGTAATGCCATTGAATGTCAAGGGGAGATGGTTAGATTCCCTTTTGTTTGAGATGGTCATTGACTAGCACTTGTGTGGTGCAAATGTTACTTGACACTTATTAGCCCAAGCCTGGATATTGTCCAGGTCTTGTTGCATTTATACATGGACTGCTTCAGTATCTGAGGATTCACAAACAGTGTTGAACATTGTGCAATCATCAACGAACATCCCCACTTATGACCTTATTACTGAAGGAAGGTCATTGGTAAAGCAGCTGAAGATGGTTGGGCCTAGGACAATCCCCTGAAGGACTCCTGCAGTAGTGTCCTGGAGCTCAGATGATTGACCTCCAACAACCACAGCTACCTTACTTTGCGCTAGGTATGACTCCAACCATTGGAGAGTTTTCCACCTGATTCCCATTGACTCTCATTTTGTTGGGCTCATTGATGCCATTCTCAGTCAAATCCAGCCTTGATGTCAAGGGCAGTCAATCTCACCTCACCAGTGATGCAGCGAGACTAGTGTAGCTGGGATTGTTCTCCTTAGAGGAAGGAATGTTAAGGCAAGATGTTCAGATATAAGACAGTTTTTGATAGGATAAAGAAGGAGAAATTGTTTCCACTGTCAACACGGTCAGGCACCAGAGGACACAGATTTAAGGCAATTGGAGAAATTGTTATGAGGGAAGATGAGGAGAAATTAGACACAGTCCCCAGTGAAAACCACCACTGAGATTGTGCAGTAGATCTCAAGATTGTAATGAATAAAATGACTTGATTCTGTGACCTGGGTCAAGCCTTCAGCTTCCTGCTGAACAGGACACATTCAAAAATAGCATGAAACAAGAAACCAACTGTCGCATGAACCTCAGGTCTCTTTCTTGCACTGAGACGTGATCATTGGCCAGACCGCTATGTAGATTTATTCAAGCTGATATTTGAAAAAAAATGTATTTAAAAGGTGCTGCATCCTTGTCATACAGGAGTGAACTTTGTTTTTGCAAATAACTGTATAGTGGACAGGGGATTGTCACACAACTCATAACTGTCCACAAAGATTCAGGCAAAACACATACGCTGAAATGGATTGTTTTTGAAAGTTAAAATTAATTAGTTTGTCAATATTTAAAGCAATACCTACATTGTGAATCCAGAGATGAATAATTATTTCACTCCCTGCTTTTGGTGCAAGAGGTAAGATATTTATATGATTGTGTGCAGAGATGAATAAGCTTAAATGAAATGAATATGAATAATAATGTCCATTTAATGCTGGAAAGTCCATCACCAATCGTCAATTGGAGCAATACTGAATGTTTCAGTTACTGAACTGAATGTGTTGAAAATGTAAATCTCCACTTGATTTTCAGCAATGTTAACTCAAATCTGTTTCTTCCCCAAAGGAAAAAAGAAGCACTAAAAGCCACGGTAAATACTTTGATTCCGAAAGTTTATTGCAGATGTTTTGCGTGTTTTAATTCAAGGAAAAAATATTGCAGACACTCTGAGTGAAACTGTTCACAATACCCAAAACCAAATCCCTTCACTGCACCATCCCACTGCTCATTGGCTGCTTTTTATGTGTTCCAAAACTGGTAAAGGTGTAAATTTCCTCAGGTTGATATTAGTGACAGAATGCATTCATCTGACTGTCTCCCACAACTTCCCAGCATGAAATTCCCAACCTCAAACCTTGGCACCGACAAGACATTTGGCGTCCTATTTGAAAATCTGCAGTGGCTGATTCCAGCTCCTGCCCAGGAAATCTGAATTTCCCCACTCTCCCCCTGAGATAGTGATTACACTGGGAGTGTTTCATTTGCACTTACATTGTGGGACAGTGGAAAATCCCTGGAATTACCGGCAATGCGATGAAGGGACAAAATGTTCCAGGGAACACAGAGCAGGTTCATCATTGCAGCAGAAGCAGATTTCTGACCAAACATCCTTCGACAGCAACAAGGACTTCAATGATGGAGAGAGACTGGAGAAGCTGGGATTGTTCTCCTTGGGGGAAAGAATGTTAAGTGGGGATTTAATCGAGATGTTCTGAATTAAAATGATTTCTAATTGGCAAGGAAGGAGAAACTGTTTTAGCTGGCAGGAGAATCGGAAAGCAGAGGACACAGATTTAAGATAATTGGGAAAAATGTCAGGGGGTAACATGAGGAGAAACTAGACACAGTCCCCAAACAAAACCACCACTGAGATTCTGCATGTGGTCTGATGTTTGCAAAGAATAAAACTGCTTGATTCTGTGACCTGGGTCAAGAGCCTGCAGCTACCTGCTGGACAGGACACATTCAGGAATAGCCTAAACAAAAATACCAACTGGAATAAGGACTTTCTGAGCAGCTCAGAGCTCTGACCTGCCCTGAGATGTGATCATTGGCCAGACCACAATGTGAAATTTTCCAAATTGATACTGAACCGTATGGATTAAAAAGTGATGCATCCGTGGTCTACAGGATTGGACTGTACTCCCCAATTAACTATTCAACAGCTGCTGTAAATAGCAAACTGGGGAATGTCACACAGCTCATAACTTAACTGTTCATGAATGATTTTATAATAAAGATTAAGCTAGAAAATGTATAATGCATTGAAATAAACCAGGTCTGAATGGTAAAATTAATTTAATTTGTAAAGATTTCAACTAATCCATAATTTGTGTAAACAGAGATAAATAACTATCTCAGTTCCTGCTTTTGGTGCAAGAGGTTAGATATTTATATGAGAGGGTGCAAAGATTAAAAAGCTTAAATGAAATGAGTATTAAAAATAATGTCCATTTAATGTTGGAAAGATTGACACCAATCCCTAATCCGTGCAAGACTGAATGTTTCAGTTACTGAACTGATTGTATTGGAAATGTGAATGACAGGGAATTTTCACTAATGGCTATCTGATCTACATCTGTATTAGTCCCAGGTGGCAAGTGGATTTATTGATTCCCATCTCCACCAAAGGGATCTGATTTTCTGGAAAAGTTTTCAGCTTCCGACTTCTTGTTAGTAAATATGACACAAGATCATATTAGTGCATGGCAATATTGACATAGAAATACAGGAACAGCAGGCGGTCATTCAGCCCCTTGAGCCTGCTACACCATTCAATTAGATCATGGGGTGAATGCTAACATCTACCCATCACAGATCCTTTAATACCCTAGCCTAGCCTCACAAAAAAAAAACTATCCATATCAGTTTTGACATTTTAAATTAACCACAAGCCTCAGCAGCATTTTATGGGTATTCCAGATTTCTGCAACCCTTTGTATGAAGAAATGCTTCCTAATGCCATCCCTGAACAGTCTGGATCTAATAGTAAGGTTATTCCTCCTTGTTTTGAACTTCTCCCCAGCCAGAGGAAATAGTTTCTCTCTATGCACCCTGTCAAATGCTTTGACTATCACTCAGAAAAGGAGAATCACTGGCTGTTCTGAGATGTGGAAGGACTTTGTCTGCGTCCCTTTAAGAATCATGGCAGGATTTGCGACACAGAAGAATACTGGACCTGTGTATCTGTACCCTCAGATCTCTGGATCTGTCCTTTGATCTCTATCCATTCCTGGGCTGATGTATCTCCATCCCAAGATCTCTTAGTCCCTCCACCCTGTTGTGAACTTTCAGTTTAGATTATAATTCTGTTTTGTTATTTTCCTACTTCACGTTTTTTTACAATGCACTTCATTTGTCTCAGATCCACCTGCATCCTTGTTTCTCAGTTGCATAAGTTGATGTCCAGCAAGAAAGTGAATTCATATTTCTTTCCTGATTTTCAGGATACTATCCCTGGATTTGATCCCTTACAGACGTATTTGCTGCTTCTGCTCATAATTTGCTTCGCCTGAAATCAGTAGCTGATTTAAAAGGGACATTCCTTCACTGTTGGATCCGTCGCACCGAGGACAACAGATGCTCCAGGAACACCACAACTCACCACTGTGGACCTGCCTGTTTGTTGGTGAAGGTCACAACAACCACAAATGATGCCAGCACTCATGAGAAAGGTCTTCTTCCTGGTTCTCTGACTGGAGATCCTTGGAGTGCGATTGTTATCGGTCAAGTAACATTCTTTACATGGAGATTTGTCCTTTATGATTAGTGCATTAGTAAAAACATATATCGATAAAAATTGGGATGATCTCTTCCAACTATAATTAGCTGAGATATCGTCAGAGCTGCATTCACTCAAACACATCTTATAGAATTTGGAGTAATCCTGGAGTGACATTCTCTGACTCTTCAAGGGAAACATTTTGGAATCATTCCTGTAATTGCACCTTGCGAGCTGAATAAAATATTCCAGCATCATAAGTGACTTGTCCATGATTTTTAGAATCCCTTTGGTGTGCACCACATCCATATTCCTCTTTTACTCTCATCATTCTTGAATACTGTTGCGAGCCATAAAGCAATATCAAATAGGATCAGACATTGACAACGTGAAACGCAGGGACAAAACCTTCAAAATCTCTTTCAGAGGCACCGAGATCCCCATTTTGTTCCTTTAATGTGAAAGGTGAAAGGGTCAAACGGGGAGCAATCTCACCCAGCTGTCACTTTGCAGTGAATGTTTTTCCCAGTAAGCTTGGTTCAGACCAGATCATTTCAGACCATTCGCTTCATTGGTCAGATGTTTCACAGCTGTCTCGGGACCAGTGAACTGGTTTTGATTCACATCACGTTTAAACCAAAGAGCCAAGTTTTTCAATCAGCGTTGCCTTCTTGCCCACCAGATGTGCAAGTCTGGAAAATCACATGCCTCCCACCAAAATAAATGGATCACAAGCCATGGGCTGTGCTCTGTGCTGGGGGTAAACCGACAGAGCCCAGACACACTGGGCACACAGTGTGGAGAACTGGGTGTTTCCTTGTGTTGGCCACAGAGACGTGTTGCTGGGTGTGCATTATGCTCCCTCCACTGGGAAGTTCGATGGATAGTCGTGCATCCCTGGTTTCGATTGCCCTCAGCTGTCTCACCCCTCCCTATCTCTGTAGCCTCCTCCAGCTCCACAACCCTCCAAGATTTCTTTACTCCTCCAATTCTAGTCTCCTGCTTCAATTCCTAATTAATCCCGAATTTGAATTTCTCCACCATGAGCAATCGGGTCTTCAGCTGTCTGGAATTTCCTCCCTTAGCCTCTCTATTTCCATCTCCACCTTTCCAACGCTCTTTAAAAGCAGCCATTTTAACTAAGCTTTTGGTCACCTCTTCCCAACATCTCTTTATGTGGTTGGGCATCAACTGTAATTTACCAGACTGACCAGGAACCAATCCAGAATGTCCATCTGCTGTTGAATGCATTTATTAAATGGCCCACTTGAGGGAGCTACAGAACCCTCTTTTCAGATAAAAAACCCGATTGAACTGTAGCTCCATATATCCTCAGTCTGGTGTTCACATCACGAAAAAGAAAATCGCTGCACACTTGATCCTTTAAGGGGTGGGAATGGGAACCAGAATTTTTTTCACCCTCTTCGCTTTAGCAGCAAACATGTGAAGGATCAGCCATGATCATATTGAATGGTGGGGCAGACACAATGGGCTGAGTGGCCTATTCCTGCTCCGATGTTCCTATCTTCCTGAGTACCTATGTACATCTCCTGGTATCCCTCTGGTCGTTCCACAGTCTCTGAGCCTTTACTGCATGATGCAAGACTTCAGCCCTGCACCTTTCTCAAATAAGAGAAGCCATTCACTTGTCTCCTGAGTACAATAGTCTTCCAACAGTATTTCGGAGGCTGAGGCCAATAGTTACTTGTACTCTGATAAAGGTGATAGCACAATCGCAACACATTTCGGGTATGACGGTCACTCAATAAAGAGTTCATCTTCTGTTTTAAACAGAATGGACAACCTGTAGATGTCTGTTCATTTGATAAATAAAACACAATGGGTTACAACTCTATTAACAACAACATTTGCTGTGTTCAGTTGGGAGGTGAACAGTGGTAAAAAGATTCACTCCTTAACACCTGATCATAACAAATGCTCAAAAACACGATCTGATCCATCAGAAAAGTGAGGGATTTGAAAACGGGAGGTACAATGACCTCTGCAATTGTTGCAAAGTTAATAAACAGGTTTTCCTGTATTCTGCAAATGAAGGAGAAACGGGCTGCAGAGAAAAGAAGAGTAAGAAAAGAAAACTACATCTGTCTCCAACTATTAAAAGGAGGAACCCAGATGTTAAACCAGTAGGGGCATGCACAATGTGCTTCTAGTGCGGACAATACCGGCATGTTAAGGCAGATTGTTGGTATTTCAATAAAACCAAGAGGGCACTGCAGTCAAGCTAGTGTCGTAGCTGTGAATGTAGTGTGCATGTGCCCCATTCTAACCCAGGGACAAAACACAAACTTAAAAAATTTATAAAAAAGAAGAATTACTCTATTTTTATCCCAGGCATCAGGCAAAGAGATAACCATCCTTATGAATACTGGTTGTTTTCAAACACTACTCCCAGCAAAGTTTACAGAATGCCACCTGAAAGTTAGAGCAAATACCACAGTATTGATAAAAATAGGTTGCTGACTTGAAGGTTCCCTGAGTTAAAGTTTACCTGCAGAGTACGTTGGTCACTGGGGTAGAGACGGTCGGGGTCATTCTGAGCTTAACAATACAGGGGGTCGAACTATTTCTGAACAATGACTTGGCAGGTAGTACAGTATTTTATCCAGATTGGTCCAGAGCAGATCATGGAGACTGGCGAAACTGTGGGGAACAAACAAATCTCTGAACAGCTACAGAGGGCTGAGGAAGACCCCAAAATCCCAGAAGGGGACGATAGGGCCAGTAAATAGTAAAGAGGTTAAAGCAAAGACTGTAGGATTTCAGGAGGCCAAGGTGGAATCAGTAGGCCAAGATCGAGCTAGAGGAATTTAAAGGAGTTGAGGTATAAGCACAAAAGTTGAAAGGAATACACCAAAGGTATGCTTAGCAGAATCCTTCTTAAAATATTTAAATAGGGACAAGGGCAGTTCACAAACAGGGAAGCCAAGAGTGTGGGAGATGCCTCATTAGTTGAAGTACCACAGAGGAGTGCAGCAGAAGGTGGACCACCACCTGTGAGCTGTATTGTCGCAGAGAACATGGGGCAGATTGAGGGAAAAACCATCATCAAAGGAAAGAGGTATGTAAAATGCCCTATGGTTTTCTTTTCTTTTGAAAAGAAAACCATAGGGCATTTTACATACCCCTTTCCTTTGATGATGGTTTTTCCCTCAATCTGTGGTTTTACTCACTTGTGAAAGCCATAATTAAACTAAAAGTGATGTCACTGTGGATGCCCCCACTTAAGAACCAGCGTGTCAGGTTCTAAATCCAAAGTGAATCGAACCCAGCAAAACAGTTTGAGAATCAATAAATATGTTATGTGTGCATTGATGAGACACCTATACCTTCTTACTTGCTTTCTTTCTAAACAAAGAAAAAACAAAGAACATAAAAATGAAATCCAAGGAATTTCATTTTTGTCCCTTTGGAGGAAGGTGTCATGCTGAAGTGAATTGAAGTGATTGAAAAACAGAACCCAAACTGAAAGTTATAAAAATTGACTTTTCCTTTCCAGATAATTGGACAATGTGCTGCAAAATCCCCATTGATACTTTATATTCAAACTGTCTTACTGTCTGTTAATGACAAAAGGATACATTTCAAGTTAAGAGATGTCAATCACACCAAACAGAACCCATCAAGAGGCATTTTTGAGTTGAAAAGGTTCCAGAGAAGGTGGGAAGTCGCCACATCCTGTTCACCTCCCAACTGACCAAAGGGAGGGACTCTGCATCTCCCAACAGAGACAACACGTGAGAGAGTTTTGACCTTAAAAAGTTGCTGCCTGGAGAGAAAGGGGAAGATCAGAACATACATGTGTGGGTGCAGTTGCGACCATTTGGGGAATGAATATTTCTCAATAAATAGTTAATCATCTGTTTTAAACCAACAAGACAAACTGTCGCTCTCTATTTATTTGACAAATATTACACAAGCGGTTAAGATCCTAGTAACAAAAACTTTGATGTGGTCAGTTAGGAGGTGAACAGTGGGAACAACCCACACACCTTACCACCTGGCTTTATTACTCATGCTTCATTTCTCCATATTTTATATATATGTATATATATACTCAAGACATGGTCATCGCCGGCAAGGCTGGGATATCTTGCCCATCCCAAGTTACTCTTCAGAAGGTTGTGGTGGGTTGCCTTTGCATTGAACCACTGGAGTCTGCATGGCCGTGTGGTAAAGGTACACCCACAATATTATTATGTGGCATATTCCAGGGTTCTGAGCCACTGGCAATGAAGGTAAGGCCGATACATGTCCATGATGGAAGGGGAGCTTTGAAGCGTTGGTGATTTGGGTCACTGCCCAAAACGATGTCCATCCTCTCCCTGTGTGCCTGTTTACTGTTTGAGGTCAATTGTAGGACCCCAATTGCCACCTCTGGGTGAAATAGCGTAGATTGTGTGGTGGTAATGATGGTGAAACTGTACACGTTCACCGTCATTACTCATCTGAAACTGACAGCAACTTGTGCATTTTTGCGTGATTCTGCTCATATGCTGATTCCAGACGTTGCTGTCAGTAATTCTAAGCTACTTCAGAGGATGTGTTATTGAGGCATCTCCCCCCAGACTGCAATCATGGAAATCAATGGAATTCATGAAAACTTCTAACTCATACACTGTTAGGCTTGTCGTAAACGCCCTCAGAAAAGTTAAATCAGTGTAACTGGGTTTTTAACTGCGAATTAACTTCATGATCACTTTTGTACCCCTCTCTGGTCCTGGAAAGCCAGTTTTATTTTGCAGAATTTCAACTTTCTCTATGATGATAAAAAAATCCAAACAATTCCATAAAAGAGATTTTTTACTTTTTTTTAAGTTTGTTTGTCTTTTCCTCTACTGCCAACCAATCCGTGACGATGACGTAGTGGTAATATTACTGAACTATTAATCCAGAGGCCCAGGCTAATGCCCTGGAGAAAGATGTCCAAATCCCATCACAGCAGCTGGTGGAATTTAATTTCAATTATTTAATTTAAAAAGCTGGAATTGAAAGTTATTTTCAGTAATGGTGCCATCAAACTATCATCAATTGTTGTAAAACCCCATGTGGTTCACCAATGTCCTTTCGAGAAGGATATTTGCTGTGCTGGCCTGGTCTGGCCTACATGTGACTCCAGACACACAGCAATGTGGTTTACTCTCAATGAAATGATCAAGCCAGCCACTCAGTTTTCAAGGGCAATTAGGGATGGGCAATAAATGCTGGACTTGCCAGTGATACCCACATCCATGTACAAAATAACACAAAATTGCTATCAGAAAGTGTAACTTTACCGGTGAGAGATTTGAAATGCTTTTAAACTCTTTGTGAACAGCCTGTGTAAATAATTCCACACGACTGGGAGCTTATCCTGCTTGCTGCCATGACTGCACGCCGGGAGATCCCCTTGCTTTCATGCAAGGTGTAATCTGCATCCGGAATGGGCAAACCAACACCACAGAGATCACTCGGGGCTGAATTTTAATCATGCACCGCGCTCTGCGGCGGCACACTTTCAACTCGGCGGCCGTCCGACACGGAAATGCCGCTGAGGAACCCCACTATATTGCACGTGGGGGTTCATTTAAATAGAGCTGGCGGAGTGGGCCCCTCCGATGATGTAGAAGGGGGCGACTGCCGGGTCCCCGACAACTTGTTCCTCAGACGGAAAGACAATTTTTGAAGTTGTAGCATTTTTAATCATGATTAAACAAAATCTGTTGTGATGGAGGCCCTTCCCCAATGCCCCCAGTGGTAAATCCATTGCCCGGGGTAAGCAAACAATGCCTTTCTCCCTAACGGAAACTTACCCCCCAGCTTTCAAACTTTTGCCCTTCAACCCCTTCCCACCATTCTGGTCGCCACACTACCAGAAGGACGTGGAGGCTTTGGAGAGGGTACAGAGGAGGTTTACCAGGATCTTGCCTGGTCTGGAGGGCATTAGCTATGAGGAGAGGTTGGAAAAACTCGGATTGTTTTCACTGGAACGACGGAGGTGGAGGGGCGACATGATAGAGGTTTACAAAGTTATAAGTGGCATGGACAGAGTGGATAGTCAGAAGCTTTTTCCCAGGGTGGAAGAGTCAGTCACTGGGGTACATAGGTTTAAGGTAGCAGGGGCAAAGTTTAGAGGGGATGTGCGAGGCAAGTGTTTTACACAGAGGGTGGTGTGCGCCTGGAACTTGCTGCCAGGGGAGGTGGTGGAAGCAGGTACAATAGCGACCTTTAAGACACATCTTGACAAATATATGGATAGGAAGGGAATAGAGGGATATGGGCCCCGGAAGTGCAGAAGGTTTTAGTTTCGGCAGGCATCAAGATCGGCGCACGCTTGGAGGGCCGAATGGCCTGTTCCTGTGCTGTACTGTTCGTTGTTCTTTGTTCTTATTCACACAACCAATCAAAATTGTTTTCCCCGGTTCCTCACCCCTCCCATCTGAACATTTTACTCCTCCTCCCTCCCCACCAGGTTCTCGCCTCGGAACTCCATACGGACGCCGCCTGAAGGTGAGTACATTGACATATTATTAATGTTAATTTAAATATGTAGATGAAGAGCCTGCTGCCAGGCGGCAGGGGGCCGGCAAAACGGGCCTCTCCCCACAGAATTTTACCAGCCCCCGTGCCGTGGCCTGCGGTGTGGTGAGGCTGGTAAAATTCATCCCAAGATATTTGTGGGCAGCTTTCTACCAGATCATTGGTGAGCGCCCTTGCCTCAATGCTGAAAACTTGGCCAATAAAGTTACCCCAGTAAAACACAGCACATAAACAAGCCTGAGATGTTATACCGCCCCTCCAAGAGGGCAGAAGGAGTCTGGGTTTAATTGCTCATCCAAAAGATGGCTAAAAGTGTAGCACTTCCTCAGTACTGCACTGGCAGTGTCAGCCTTGATTTTCTGCTCAAAGGAGGACTGCAACTCACTACTGTCTGACTAATGTGTGCGGCCACTGAGCCCAGGATTAAACTATTAATCCAGCCATTGGATCTAGTCTTTCTATCCCTGGTCTAACAGAGCTCTTGTTCTGCTCTTCAGAATATTGGAGCATGCCTTACTGAGGTGGGGGGTGGTTGGATGACATTTCCCCTGGAAATGTGGCTTGTGTTATCCTGTTCTGCTGGAGCTGGTTGGGGAGTGAGTTTGGAGGAGACACTTTACATTCTCTTGCTAGGTTTTAGGTTTGCAATTAAGCAGAGCCTTAATTTTAAAACTGCCATCCTGGTGTTCAACTCCATCCATGGCCTTGAACCTTCCCTATCTCTGTCACCTCCTCAGGCCCGTACAACCCTCCCAGATCTCCGCACGCCTCCAATTCTGCCCTCTTGCGCATTCCCCATTTTAATCGCTCCACCATTGGCGGCCGTGCCTTCAGCTGTTGGGCCCTAAGCTCTGGAATGCCCTCCCTCAACCTCTCCTCCTCTCACTCCTTCTCGACGCTCCTAAACAAACTACCTCTTCCATCAAGCTTTTTGTTACCTGTCTTAATTTCTCCTTGCAAGGCTCGGTCTCAAATTTTGCCTTGTGAAACTCCTTTGAAGAGTGTAGGGATGTTTTATTACGTTAAAGACGCGAAATAAATTCACGTTGTGTTTGTTGAAAATATTTCAATTGCTCTCAGTGAAAATAGACCGATTTCACTATCTGATTGCACATTTATGTGAGAAATAATTTTAAATATTAGGCATAGATCCTGTAATCAGGAGAAATAAATCATGACACAAAGAGGTTTAAGAAATTGCAGTCATATCCATGGAAACAGAAAAGGTAAAGAGATTTAATATTTACCTTTAATATTTACCTCAATTTTTAAAGGCATAAGGGATAAATAAATGAAACCGAGGAGGATACAGGGCTATGGGGAGGGTGCGGGGCCGTGGGATTATATCTGGAGCGGTCTTGCAAAGGCACAATGAGTAAATTGGCCTCCTCCTATGCTGTGAACTCATGAGCTTTAAACTCAGGCCAACACTCTACTCTCAGGTCTTATCTCCAGTTCCCACAATCAGTGTTTATTTGTTTAATCCAAGGCTCAGACTCTTGGCAAGAACAGTTTATCAGATAAGCTGACCCGTTTCACTCGGCAGCTCATTGCTTGACCCATTTGCTTTCCATAGGTGCTCATATCGAAGGTGCCACGTTGATGGTTGGACCAGGTTTCTGGTCATGTAAAAAAATACAGAAATGGCCCAACTGAAAATTGTGAGAACTATCGGTGTAACTCTCAAATCAAATCACTTATCGAAGAGCGTGATGTCCTCCTTGGTGATTAAATGGCACCTGGTATATTGCATTCTGCTGTCTAATAATTAAATCACAATAATTTAGCGTTCTCGATATCACCTACACCACTTGCTGTTAACCGATTATGCTGGGAGTTATGTGTGTGAAAGTCCAGCAGTCGGGGCTGTATATTCTAACAGTCGATGTGAGGCCTGGCACACAAGGATGAGGCATACATGAACAACAGGATCCCATAACCTGGAAGATTCAATTCCTGGAGGGAAAAGGGTGGAAGGAACGGGAATGCTGCACCATCAGTGTATCACTTTAATGAGATACAGTCATGCAGTTGCTCTGGGGTCGGAATAGATGCTCCGAGGTCGCAAGTTCGAGACTCCGTATCAATCCTGCAGTTTAATTTGACAAATCAGGTCATTTGTGAGCTGGGACCAGAAACTGCCAGATGGTCACAGAAAACCCAGCCAGTTTGGTCATGTCCTCCAGGGAAAGGGAATCCTTTAGGTCTACCTGTCCAGGCCTATATGTGTCCCCATTTCCACTCTGCCTGGCTGATTCTTATTATCCCCTGAAGTGGCTACAAGATTATCTCTCTTTGAGACCCCTGACTGTCCCAGCTGTTCAGTTGGTAGCATGTTCGCCTCTGTTGGAGGTTGTGGGTTCAAATCCCTTCCGCAGAAACCAGAACATAATCCAGGCTGACACTCCAACACCATCACTGAGGGAGTGCAGCAGTGTCAGAGGTGGCGTCTTTCCCAAGTGATGTTATCCCTGGGGTCCTGGCCAATATTTAGCCCTTCATCAACATCGCTTAAAAAGGTAGATTATTTCCAGTAATTACCACATTGCTGTTTGTGGGAGCTTGCAGTGCACAAATTGGCTATCGTGTTTCCTACACTTCGTTGGCTGTAAAACATGTTGTGATTTCCTGGAATGGTGAAAGGCGCTATAGAAATGCAAATATTTTCCTTTATTGACTGGAAATGAGTGAAGGCTTTGGCTCTGCTGCACACATCCTGAGAACAAGTCAAAAACTCATGAAGCACAAACTCTTTCAGACAAACAGAGGAGCAGGTTGTGTCATATTTTAGCCCTTTAAGAAAATAGCTACCAAGTTAAAATGGCTGAAAGAATTTTTCAGTCTCCTCCTACAAGGCAAGTTTTTTTGGGTAGGGCTCGTGAAGCATTTTCGCTATAAACAGAAGAAAGTTCATCTGACTATGAACAAACTAAAACAGCCATTCGAAATGTGCATGACTTAGTACCTAAAGCCTATCGGCAGAATTTCAGACACATTAGGAAAAGTCCCGCCCAGGATTGTGTTGAATTTGAAAGAATTAAACATATGGTTTTCAATTGCTGGATATGATTTCTCAAGCTAGAACTGTCATGAAAGTTGCTGTTGAGAGAAATGCTGTTGCTGGAAGAATTTAAAAATTGCATCCCAGTTAATGTAAGGACCCAAATTGAAGAACAAATAATTGCATGGGTAAGAGAAGCAGCAGAAATGGCCAATGACAATGAGTTAATACACAGACCCCTAACTCAGAATAAATTTGGGTATAGTAACTCTTACAGGCTAGGGAGAAAGAGCAGGGATGCAGATGAGAGAGACAAAGAGTAGAAAAGGAAAACCAGAACACTCTCCAACTTTTAAAAATTAGAACCCAATTGATAGAAGGGGCACACCTGGTGTGTTTCCAATGTGGAAAATCTGGGCCTCTCAAGGCAGATTGTTGGTATTTAAACAAACAACAGGGTGCACTGCAGCCAATCCAGTGGGGAACAAAAAACTCTACACAGCTGCAGAGAGCTGAGGATGTCCTAAAATCCCGCAGGGCGTGATTGGGCCAGCAAATATTGAAGAGGTTAAAGCAAAGCCAGAAGAATTTATAAAGGTCAAGATAGAGTCAGTGGAATTTAAAAAGGCCAAGATAGAGCCAGAGGAGTTCAAAGGAATTGAGTTTAAAGCAGCAGAAATTGAAGGGAAAGCGCCAATGGTATGGTTAGCAGAAATCTTAAAAGATTTAAATAGGGACAAGAAAAATTAAATTTCCAAGCAGGCGAGCACAGAGTGAGGGAGATGCCTCACCTAGCTGAAGAACCACAGGAGAGTGCAGCGGAAGCTGGACAGCCACCTGCTTGCAGTATTGTCCCAGGGGACATGGGCAGATTGGGGAAATACCACCCCCAAAGTAGAGGGAAAAGGGAAGGTAAAATGCCCTCAGGTAAACAATATTGTGAAAGCCAGAAGAAAACTAAAAGTGAGGTCAGTGTGGATTGCCCACTGAAGAATCAAAGGATCTGTTTCTAAATCCAAAGCTAACCAAACCCAGCAAAACAGATTCAGAACTCATTAAGGACAAAGTGCAGGAAGAGATCCCAGATACTTCAGTGGTTAAAAACAATTTATCATCAACTATCACCCTAGAGATAAGAATTATCAATATACCAGAACCAAAACTATTAAATCCATGTGTTGTGGAAGCAGCAGTTAGGGATTAGGGCCTGTACAGGCAGTGAAATTTGTAAAACAGCCAGGAACAATGCAGTAACAGAAATGTACATATTACAAGCCCTGAAACAGAAAAGGTGTCTCTGCAACAGTCTCCCAAAGTACTGCAAACAGACACTAGAGAAGTCCAACCCTGTTTCGACACCACATAGCTGAGATTTCAAAGTGGGAAATTAATTTTTTTAAAACATACTTTCTGAACAGAAGCTGTCCTGGGACAATACTTCAATGCCCAGAAAGGAAATTCGATGATAATTGAGCCTCATCCAAAGAGAGGATGATGTAAAACTCAAACATGAACAAGAAATGTCTGTTACAGACAATGCCAGCTGTAGCAACTGTAAGGTTCAAGTGTGGGTAGCATCTGTGCAATGGTGTGACCCCTTTACCTTCCTACTTTCGTCTTCCTTTCTAAACCATGATAAACAAACAACATACAAATGGTTACGTGTCACGCCCATGTGAAGTGCAGAGAATGAATATACAGATCCAAACTGAATAGTTATAAAAATTGACTTTTCCTTTAAAAATAGTGAACAATGTGCTGCAAAATGGCCACCAAAGTTCAAACCACCTGATGCTGCACATTCCAACTGTCTTACTGTCTGTGAAGGACAAAAGGATGCGTTCCACACTAAGAGGTGCCGATTACACCCACCTGGAACCCATCAAGAGGTGTTTTTGAATTGAAAGCGTTGTTCTGAAACAAAGAAAGTGTGAAGTAGCCACATCCTCGGCCATTGTTAGTCACCATAGGGAGGGGACTCTCTGTCTCCCAACAGAGGCAACATGTGAGAGATTTTTGCCCATAAACGGTAGCTCTCTGGAGAGAGAGGGGGGAGCTCATAGCAAACATCACAGTCCAGTCAAGAGCTGCGAGAGATCCAGCAAAAGCCAATGATGGAGCCTGGGTATGAATTCCACACTTCAACTTGATGCAGCAGAGAACTGAATGTGATCACCGCACCCAGACCGAAGTCCCAACCACCGGGAAAATCTACAAACAACCCAGGCCTGCAACTTTAAAAGAGAAATTGACCTCCGATTAGATTCAAAAAGTTTACCATGAACCCCGAACACCTACTTCACTTCAAACTTCTTGACTTCTCCTCTCTATCTATCTGTTCTTGTGTGGGTGGGTGCATATGTAGTGAATGCATGTATGGCTGTGGTTGTGACTTTTTGGGCAATGAATATTGGTAAATAGATTGTTAATCTTTTGCTTCATGCTACAAGACAACCCATCACTGAAAGTTTATCTGACAAATAAAGCACAAAGAGTTAAAACCCTACCAACAGAAACATTTGCTGTGGTCAGTTGGGAGGTGAACAGTTCAAAGCTGTCACTGAGAGAGTGAGCAGAGGGTTGTTGTCCTCTGGAATGCTTTGTCACAGAAGGTGCAAAGGAAAAATGCAGTGCATATTTTTAAAGGCAAATGGGATAAATATATGAAACTGAGGAGGATACAGGGCGATGGGGAGGGTGCGGGGCAGTGGGATTAATTCTGGATCACTCTTGCAAAGGCACAATGAGTAAATTGGCCTCCTCCTATGCTGTGAACTCATGAACTTTAAACTCTGGCCAACACTCTACTCTCAGGTCTTATCTCCAGTTCCCACAATCAGTGTTTGCTTGTTTAATCAAAGGCCCAGACGCTTGGCAAGGACCAGATAAGCTGACCCGTTTCATTTGGCAGCTCATTGCTTGACCCATTTGCTTTCCACAAGTATTCATTTTGAAGGTGCCACGTTGATGCTTGGAGCAGGTTACTGATCAAATAGAAAACTGAAAAGGTCAAACACTAAATTGTGAGAACTATTAGTGTAACTCTCTAACCAACCCACTTACCAAAGAAAATGTGGTCCTCCTTGGTGATTAAATGGCCCCTGGTAGTGTCCCCAGATTGTGTTTTGGTGTCTAATATTTAAATTATCATATTTCATGGTTTTGTATTTCACTTACACCACTTGCTGTTAACCTATTCTGCTGGGTGAGGCATGCATGAACAGCAGGATACCAAAACCAGGAAGATTCAGTTCCTGGAGGAAAAAGGGAGGAAGGAACAGGAATGTTACACCATCGATGAGTCAATTTAATGAGATACAGTAGTGCAGTGCGTCTGGGATCGGAATTGACACCCCAAGGTCGCAAGTTTGAACCCCTTGTAAATCGTGTGATTGAATTTGATAAATCAGGTCATTTGTGAGCTAGGACCAGAAACCATGACTGTCCCAGCTGTTCAGTTAATAGCATGCTCGTCTCTGTTGGAGGTTGTGGGTTCAAATCCCATTTGCAGGAAGTTGGACAATATCCAGGCTGTCACTCCACACTAGCACTAAGGGAGCACCGCAGTGTCAGAGGTGGTCTGTTGGATCAGGTGTTAAACCAAGGCTCTGTCTAACCTCTCATGTAAAAGATCCCATGGCACAAATTCAAATAAGAGCAGGAGAGTTACCCCTGATGTCTTGCTCAATATTTATCCCTCAATAAACATCACTTAAAAAAAGCAGATTATCTCTAATCATTACCAGATCGCTGCTTCTGGGAGCTTGCTGTGCGCACATTGACTGCTGTATTTCCTACATTTCAACTGTGACAGCACTTCATTGTCTGTAACGCACTTTGGGACATCCTGAGGTGGTGACAGGCGCTATAGAAATGCAAATCTTTTCTTTTAGAGTTGGGGAATATGTTTGGCCTTGGCGACGCTGCCCATATCCGAAGAACAAGTTAAAAGCTCAAGAAACACAAACTCTTCCAGACAAACTCCCAGTTGCCGACATTGATTCAGGGAATTCTGGACTGGTCCTTATTTCAGGAACCTCTTCTCCCCCTTTAACACAGGAATTACTGGATGAAAACACATCAAGGTCCATCTGGTTCACCTTCTATCATCCTAATAGTCATGTTGTACAGGGAGTTATTGACCAATCACAGCAATGCATCTCTGTCAATGAATCGACAACAGATTCAGACATGAGGGGAGGAAAACCCCCAGTGATGGAGAGCTTCGGGAACCAGAGATCCAAAGTCACCTCTTCCTCCCAGCCAACTCTACACATTCCCCCATTCCCACTCTTCCAGGTGACACACACAATGTGCCACGTTACTACATGTATCTTGGCAAGCAGGGGAACATAGAAAGGACCTGATTGAATGCCATGTGGATCGTTATCTAACCTTCCTATTGGAGATTTTCAGACTGTTTGTTCCTTTATCTGGTGTTCTTAGACCCTTTATCACAAATGCTGTAACAGCTCACATGAAAATTCGGTTGGTCCAGTGTGGGCGACGGGAGGAGATGGCGGGAGCCAGCATTCGAGTATGTGATGTGGCATCTGTGAAACAGGAAATCAAGCAGCTATCACCCTGAGAGAGGAGGGAATGAGAGACACCAGTCAGTGTACAGATATCTCCCTGAGAGAGAGGGACTGAGAGATACCAGTTAGTGTACAGAGATCTCCCTAAGAGAGGGGGACTGAAAGATACCAGTCAGTTTACAGATATCACCCTGAGAGACAGGGACTGAGAGATACCAGTCAGTGTACAGATATCACCCTGAGAGACAGGGACTGAGAGATACCAGTTAGTGTACAGAGATCTCCCTAAGAGAGGGGGACTGAAAGATACCAGTCAGTGTACAGATATCACCCTGAGAGAGAGGGACTGAGAGACACCAGTCAGTGTACAGATATCACCCTGAGAGGGAGGGACTGAGAGACACCAGTCAGTGTACAGATATCACCCTGAGAGAGAGGGACTGAGAGACACAAGTCAGTTTACAGATATCACCCTGAGAGAGAGGGACTGAGAGATACTAGTCAGTGTACAGATATCACCCTGAGAGAGAGGGACTGAGAGACACCAGTCAGTGTACAGATATCACCCTGAGAGAGAGGGACTGAGAGACACCAGTCAGTGTACAGATATCACCCTGAGAGAGAGGGACTGAGAGACACCAGTCAGTGTACAGATATCACCCTGAGAGAGAGGGACTGAGAGACACCAGTCAGTGGACAGACTGGGACTGAAAGATCCCAGTCAGTGTATAGGTAACTGTCTTTAGACCCAGTGTCTCCTAATGGAGAAATGCTTATGGCTAATTTGAATTTGCTGATTTTGGGAGGTGATCTTTTCTGCTGCCAAATCACATCCTGGGTGGATAAACAGCCCCCACATGTAAACATGCTTCTGTCAAACTTCTGTCCAACTCCATGATTACCGGAGCAGTGACCCCACATCCTCCATCCTCCACCAACCCTCAGCCAAAAAAAACTGACCCTCTGTTGCTTTCTGCCTTACACAGGGGCCTTGTTTCAGTATGTCTGTGAATTCTGACGGGTTGTTCAGGCCGGGGTTGGTGGCTAGTAAAATGAACACATGTTGCTCAGCGCTCCAATTCATGCTTTATCTTTTGGCTGACATTTCATCGCCTGTTTATTGACCCTTTGCCATGTTTGATAGAAAAGTTGATTCATGCTTAAAACAGAACATCACCTGTTCTAAATGGAGCCAAAAGTTGCTCAGCAGTTCTGAGAGGTTCGTCATAAAATGTATATAAATCCAGAGTCCACAGTGCACAAAACACCTCACCTGGAGGCAGACAACGCACCGCAACCATGAAATACCTGTGTCTCCTTCTCCTATTCGGACTGATTGCCGGGACCATGGCAGGTAAGGAACAAAGTGCTGACTTGTTCATTCACTGAACTTAGACAGTTTTGGAGCAGTGTTAGATGACGATCTGAGTGTCCAGTGTAGATCATGGACACAGGTTGCTGCCTCGGGATGGAGCTCCGATTGTCCAGTCGGAATATAAGAATGGGAGGAGACCATTCAGGCTCTTGATCCTGTTCTGCCATTCAATGTGATCAGGGCCGATCTGTGACCTAACTCCATATGCCTCAACATTGTTGATTAAAAATATAAGTCTCAGTTTTAACATTAACAATCGATCCAGCATGAATTGCTATTTGTGGAAGAGAGTTCCAAACTTCTACGCCCTTTGCGTGAAGAAGTGTTTCCTAATTTCACTCCGGAAGGATCTTGCTCTGATTTTTAAATAGTGTCCTCTAACTCTAAACTCCCCAACCAGCAGAAATTGTTTCTCTCTATCGACTCTAGCTGTTCCACTTAATTCCTGAAAACTCTGATGAAATCACCCCTTAATCTTCTAAATTCCAAGGAATATAACTCTAGTTTATATAATCTTGCCTCGTTGACCCTTAGAACCCAGGTATCATTGGTAAATCTACACTGCACTCCCTCCGAGGCCAATATATCCTTCCTAAAGTGTGGTGCCCAGAACTGCTCACAGTAACTCCAAGTGTGGTCTAACCAGGGCTTTGTATATCTGAAGCAGGACTTCAATCCTCTTATATTCTCATTCTCTGGATACAAAGGCTAGCATTCCATTTGCCTTTTTGATTACTTCCTGCATTTCTTCAAGATATTTTAATGATCCGTGTACCTGGACGCCCAAGTCTTTTTGGACCTCCACTGTTTTTGGATTTTCACCATTTAAACAGTAGCCAGTTCTATTGTTTTACGGTCCAAATTGGTTAACTGGACATCTGCCTACCTTGAAATCATTTTTATTTAATCATTTAATCTACCAATAGCTCTTCATAATTTTACACTTTTGTCTACACTGCTCGCAATGCTTCCTATTCCTATGTCTTTGTCAAATTTGGAAAGGAAAACTTGCTATCCCATAATAGCAGTCATTAATGAAAACAGTAAATAGTTGAGGACCCAACACAGATGCTTAACAATGGAAAAGCAACAAGAGCGCATTTCCAATCCTGCTCATGGAATTCCAATCTCTAGCCAATCATCTTGTGATTCAATAGCACAGGGAGGGCACCGGCTGTATGAGAAAAGCCCAAGGTAATACCCTCCCAAAACCAATTGTCCCCACCCCATACTCAAATGTGAAGTTACTCAACAGATTGTGTTGAAAATGTGCATCTCACCTTGATTCTCTGCAGATAACATGTTTCTTTCTCTCAACCACAAGAAGGTAAATACTATAACTGTGTGAAATTATTGACGAATTTTTACATATTTATATCTCCAGAAACAAGCAATGCTGACACTCTGAGAGATACTATTCACAAATCCCTTCACTGAACTATCCCGCTTCTCATTGTCCGCTTCTCATCTGTTCCACAAGTGAGCAACTCTAGTCTCTGTCCTGCCCTGAGAAGTGATTGTTGGCCAGTCCACAATGTACATGCACATCAGCCAAGGCGGGGGTGTGGGATTGGGGGGGGAGGCGGCAGTAGAGGGTAATCCAGGAGGTTTCTTTGCCCATGTTTGACCTGATACCACGAGACTTCATGGGGTCTGGAGTCGATTTTGAGGACGCCCAGGGCAAACTGCCCCCGACTGTATACCACTGTGCTGCCACCCCTGGTGGAACAGTCCTGCCAGTGGGACAGGACAAACCCAGGGATGGTGATGGCAGTATCTGAGGCATTGTCTGCAAGGTATGATTCAGTGAGTATGATATGTCAGGTTGCTGATAGACTAGTCTGTGGGACAGCTCTCCCAATTTTGACACAAGCCCCCCGATGTTAGTAAGGAGGATTTTGCAGAGTCGACAGGGCAGTGTTTGCCTGTGTCATCTCCAGTGCCTAGGTCGAGGTCGGGTGGTCCATCCAGTTTCATTCATTTACGCAGAATTTGTAACGGTTTGATACAACTGAGTGGCTTGCTCAGTGGGAGTGTTTGGGCTGCACTCATATAGTGGGATGGGGCAAAATCCCTGAGATTCCCAGTCATGTGCTGGTGGGACAAAATGTTCCAGCGAACACGGAGCAGATGACTACTGCAGGTGTGGTCAAGGGGAGATTTAATTGAGATGTTCAGAATTATGAAGGCTTTTGATGCATTAAAGAAGGAGAAATTGTTTCCACTCGCAGGCGTGTCAGCAGCCAGAGGACACGGTTTTAAGATAATTAGCAAAAATGCCACGTAGGAACATGACGAGAAACTAGAAACAGTCTCGAAACAAAATCACCTCTGAAATGGTGGAATAGCTCTGAAAATTGAAATGAATAAAATGACCTGACTTTGTGACCTGGGTCAAGTGCCTGTAGCTACCAGCACGACAGGACACAGTCAGGAATAGCATGAACAAGCAAGACAATTGGAGCAAATTTAATTTGCAAAGATTTCAAACCAACCATACTTAGTGAAAACGGAAATGAATAACTAGTTCAGTCTCTGCTTTGGGCGCAAGAGGTTAGATATTCATACGAGAGGGTGCAGAGATAACTAAACTTAAATGAAAGAAGTATTGTCACCGAAGGGAAAGACAGCGTCCTCTCTCAAAGGTTACAGTGGCAGATTTCAGCTGCTGCCCAGGAAATCAAACCGACTGGAGCAAGGATTTCCTGAACACATCAGCACTATTTCCTACTCTGAGATGTGATCAATGACCAGACCACAATGTAGATTCATCCAAGTTGATATTTCAACAAACAGCATTAAAAGGTCCTCAGCACAAGGACTTCAGTGATGGGGAGAGACTGGAGAAGCTGGGATTGTTTAACTGTTTAACAACTTCATCAAATAGCGGACAGAGGAATGTTACACAACTCAATATTAATGCATTTATCGCAAATATTTAGGCAAAGAACGCATACATTAAATTGATGCAGCTGTGAATGGTAAATTTAATTATTTTGGCAAAAAATTGAACCACTCCATATTTTGTGAAAACAGAGTGGAATAACTATTTCACTCTCTACTTTTGGTGCAAGAGGTTAGATATTCATACGAGAGGATGCCGAGATAACTAAGCTTAAATGAAAGAAGTATGAATGGTAATGTCCATTTAATGTTTCAAAGATCGACACCAATCCCAATCCATTCCATGCTGAATGTTTCAGAGACTGAAACCATTGTGTTCAAGATGTGAATCTGCACATGATTCTCAGCTGCCAATGTTAACACAAATCTGTTTCTCCACACAGATTACCCCCAGCAAGACTATGGTAAATATTTTTATTCAAATCATTGATTGTCAATGTTTTGTTTGTATCAATGTCCAGAAACAATAATTCTGACATTCAGAGATCATGTTCACAATACCCAAACCCAAATCTCTTCACTACACCTCCCGCTACTCTTTGGCTCCTTCTGACACGTTCCAAAACTGTTACAGGTGTAACTTTCCCCAGTTGATATTAGTGACAGAAATGCATTCACCTTCCCCTCTCCCACTATTTCAACAGCACCTCATTCCCAACCTCAAACATTGCCACCAAGGGGAAAGTCAGCGTCCTCTCTCAAAGGCTACAGTGGCGGATTTCAGCTGCTGCCCAGGAAATCTAACCGACTGGAGCAAGGATTTCCTGAACACATCAGGACTTTGTCCTACTCTGAGATGTGATCAATGGCCAGACCACAATGTAGATTCATCCAAGTTGATATTTCAACAAACTGGATTAAAAAGTACTGCCCTTGTATCATACAAGATTGAACTATTTTTCCACAATGAGCTGTATAACAGCTGCATTAAACAGCGGACAGAGGAATGCCATACAACTCAATACTGTCCATTAATTCATTTATCACAAAGATTCAGGCAGAAAACTTATAAATTAAAATGATGTAAAATAAATTATTGTGGAAAAAAATTTCAGCCAATTCATGCTTTGTGAAAACAGAGATGAATAACCATTTCCTTTGTTGCAGGTGGGTAAATATTCCTACAGAGGGTGCAGTGATCAAAAAGTTTCAATGAAATGCGCATGTGTGATAATGTCCATTTAATGTTTTAAAGTTAGACACCAATCCCTAATCCGTGCAACACTGAACGTTGCGGTTCCTGAACCAATTTTGTTCAAGAGGTAAATCTCCAATGGTTCTCAGCAGGCAATGTTAAGACAAATCTGTTTCTCCCCACAGATTACCGCTGTAAAGACTATGGTAAATATTTTCTTCAGAGAATTTATTGTCAATATTTTGTGTGCATTAATTTGCACACACAGCAATGCAGACACTGAGAGGTTGTATTCACCACACCCAAACCCAGATCGCTTCCCGACACCATCCTGCGGTTCATTGCCAGCTCCCCATACAGTTCGAGGTATAAATTTGCGCTGGTTGATGTTAGTGAGAGAATGCATTCAACTGACCGTCTCCTACCATTTCACAGCAGGAAGTTCCCAACCTCAAACACTGTCACTGAGGAGAACCTAAGCGTCCTCTTGTAAAAGCTGCAGTGGCGGATTTCAGCTCCTGCCCAGCAAATCTGAATTTCCACTCCCGCCCTCAGATAGTGATTACATTGGGCGTCTTTCCAATACACTTATTGCGAGACAGTGAGAAATTCCCTGGAATTCTCGGCCATGCGCTGGAGGGACAAAATGTTCCAGGAAACACAGAGCAGGATCACCACTGCAGCAGAAGCAGATTTCTGCCCAAACATCCTTCGGCAAAAACAGTCCTCAGCACAAGGACTTCAGTGATGGGGAGAGACTGGAGAAGCTGGGATTGTTCTCCTTGGAGGAAAGAATGTTCGGGGGAGATTTAATCCCGATGTTCAGAATTAAGACAGTTTTTGATTGGGTAAAGAAAGGGAAATTGTTTCAACTGGCAGCAGGGTCGGTAACCAGAGCTCACAGATTTCATTAATTGGCAAAAATGTTATGTGGGAACATGAGGGAAACTCGACACAGTCCCCAAACAAACCCGCCACTGAAATTGTGCAGCTACTCTCAAGAATGCAATGAATCAAATGGCTCGATTCTGTTCCCTGGGTCAAGAGGCATCAGCAACCTGCTGGACAGGACACATTCAGGAACAGCATGATCAAAGAAAACAACTGGAGCAAGGACTTCCTGACGAGCTTAGGACTCTGTCCTACTCTGAGATGTGATCATTGGCCGGACCACAATGTAAATTTCATCACTTTGATATTTCAACAATTTTAACAGTGCCGCATCTGTATCATGCAAGAGTGAACCTTTCTTCCAATTAACTGTTTAACAGCTTCATCAAATAGCGGACAGAGGAATGTTACACAACTCAATACTAATGCATTTATCGCAAATATTTAGGCAGAAAACCCATACATTGAAATGATGCAGCTGTGAATCGTAAAATTAATTAATTTGGCAAAAAATTGAATCACTCTATATTTTGTGAAAACAGAGTGGAATAACTATTTCACTCTACTTTTGATACAAGAGGTTAGATATTAATACGAGTGGCTGCCGAGATAACTAAGCTTAAATGAAAGAAGTATGAATGGTAATGTCCATTTAATGTTTCAAAGATCGACACCAATCCCAATCCATTCCATGCTGAATGTTTCAGAGACTGAAACCATTGTGTTCAAGATGTGAATCTGCACATGATTCTCAGCTGCCAATGTTAACACAAATCTGTTTCTCCACACAGATTACCCCCCAGCAAGACTATGGTAAATATTTTTATTCAAATCATTGATTGTCAATGTTTTGTTTGTATCAATGTCCAGAAACAATAATTCTGACATTCAGAGATCATGTTCACAATACCCAAACCCAAATCTCTTCACTACACCTCCCGCTACTCTTTGGCTCCTTCTTCCATGTTCTAAAACTGTTACAGGTGTAACTTTCCCCAGTTGATATTAGTGACAGAAATGGATTCACCTTCCCCTCTCCCACTATTTCAACAGCACCTCATTCCCAACCTCAAACATTGTCACCGAGGGGAAAGTCAGCGTCCTCTCTCAAAGGTTACAGTGGCGGATTTCAGCTGCTGCCCAGGAAATCTAACCGACTGGAGCAAGGATTTCCTGAACACATCAGGACTTTGTCCTACTCTGAGATGTGATCAATGGCCAGACCACAATGTAGATTCATCCAAGTTGATATTTCAACAAACTGGATTAAAACGTGCTGCCCTTGTATCATACAAGATTGAACTATTTTTCCACAATGAGCAGTTTAACAGCTGCATAAACAGCGGAAAGAGGAATGCCATACAACTCAATACTGTCCATTCATTCATTTATCACAAAGATTCAGGCAGAAAACTTATAAGTTAAAATGATGCAAAATAAATTATTTTGGAAATAAATTTCAGCCAATTCATGCTTTGTGAAAACAGAGATGAAAACCCATTTCCTTTGTTGCAGGTGGGTAAATATTCCGACAGAGGGTGCAGTGATCAAAAAGTTTCAATGAAATGCGCATGTGTGATAATGTCCATTTAACGTTTTAAAGTTAGACACCAATCCCTAATCCGTGCAATACTGAACGTTGCGATTCCTGAACCAATTTTGTTCAAGAGGTAAATCTCCAATGGTTCTCAGCAGACAATGTGAAGACAAATCTGTTTCTCCCCACAGATTACCGCTGTAAAGACTATGGTAAATATTTACTTCAGAGAATTTATTGTCAATATTTTGTGTGCATTAATTTGCACAGACAGCAAGGCAGACACTGAGAGGTTGTATTCACCACACCCAAACCCAGATCGCTTCACTGCACCATCTTACGGTTCATTGCCAGCTCCCCATACTGTTCGAGGTATAAATTTGCGCTGGTTGATGTTAGTGAGAGAATGCATTCAACTGACCGTCTCCTACCATTTCACAGCAGGAAATTCCCAACCTCAAACAATGTCACTGAGGAGAATCTAAGCGTCCTCTTGTAAAAGCTGCAGTGGCGGATTTCAGCTCCTGCCCAGCAAATCTGAATTTCCCCACTCCCACCGTGAGATAATGATTACATTGGGCGTCTTTCCAATACACTTATTGCGAGACAGTGAGAGATTCCCTGGAATTCTCGGCCATGCGCTGGAGGGACAAAATGTTCCAGGGAACACAGAGCAGGATCACCACTGCAGCAGAGGCGGATTTCTGCCCAAACATCCTTCGGCAAAAACAGTTCTCAGCACAAGGACTTCAGTGATGGGGAGAGACTGGAGAAGCTGGGATTGTTCTCCTTAGAGGAAAGAATGTTCGGGGGAGATTTAATCCCGATGTTCAGAATTAAGACAGTTTTTGATTGGGTAAAGAAAGGGAAATTGTTTTCAACTGGCAGCAGGGTCGGTAACCAGAGCTCACAGATTTCATTAATTGGCAAAAATGTCATCTGGGAACATGAGGGAAACTCGACACAGTCCCCAAACAAACCCGCCACTGAAATTGTGCAGCTACTCTCAAGAATGCAATGAATCAAATGGCTCGATTCTGTTACCTGGGTCAAGAGGCATCAGCAACCTGCTGGACAGGCCACATTCAGGAACAGCATGATCAAAGAAAACAACTGGAGCAAGGACTTCCTGACGAGCTTAGGACTCTGTCCTACTCTGAGATGTGATCATTGGCCGGACCACAATGTAAATGTAATCACTTTGATATTTCAACAATTTTAACAGTGCCGCATCTGTATCATGCAAGAGTGAACCTTTCTTCCAATTAACTGTTTAACAGCTTCATCAAATAGCGGACAGAGGAATGTCACACAACTCAATACTAATGCATTTATCGCAAATATTTAAGCAGAAAACCCATACATTGAAATGATGCAGCTGTGAATGGTAAAATTAATTAATTTGGCAAAAAATTGAATCACTCTATATTTTGTGAAAACAGAGTGGAATAATTATTTCACTCTCTACTTTTGGTGCAAGAGGTTAGATATTCATACGAGAGGGTGCCGAGATAACTAAGCTTAAATGAAAGAAGTATGAATGGTAATGTCCATTTAATGTTTCAAAGATCGACACCAATCCCAATCCATTCCATGCTGAATGTTTCAGAGACTGAAACCATTGTGTTCAAGATGTGAATCTGCACATGATTCTCAGCTGCCAATGTTAACACAAATCTGTTTCTCCACACAGATTACCCCCAGCAAGACTATGGTAAATATTTTTATTCAAATCATTGATTGTCAATGTTTTGTTTGTATCAATGTCCAGAAACAATAATTCTGACATTCAGAGATAATGTTCACAATACCCAAACCCAAATCCCTTCACTACACCTCCCGCTACTCTTTGGCTCCTTCTTCCATGTTCTAAAACTGTTACAGGTGTAACTTTCCCCAGTTGATATTAGTGACAGAAATGCATTCACCTTCCCCTCTCCCACTATTTCAACAGCACCTCATTCCCAACCTCAAACATTGCCACCAAGGGCAAAGACAGCGTCCTCTCTCAAAGGCGACAGTGGCGGATTTCAGCTGCTGCCCAGGAAATCTAACCGACTGGAGCAAGGATTTCCTGAACACATCAGGACTCTGTCCTACTCTGAGATGTGATCAATGGCCAGACCACAATGTAGATTCATCCAAGTTGATATTTCAACAAACTGGATTAAAAAGTGCTGCCCTCGTATCATACAAGAGTGAACCATTTTTCCCACAATGAGCTGTTTAACAGCTGCATTAAACAGCGGACAGAGGAATGCCATACAACTCAATACTGTCCATTAATTCATTTATCACAAAGATTCAGGCAGAAAACTTATAAATTAAAATGATGTAAAATAAATTGTTTTGGAAAAAAATTTCAGCCAATTCATGCTTTGTGAAAACAGAGATGAATAACCATTTCCTTTGTTGCAGGTGGGTAAATATTCCTACAGAGGGTGCAGTGATCAAAAAGTTTCAATGAAATGCGCATGTGTGATAATGTCCATTTAATGTTTTAAAGTTAGACACCAATCCCTAATCCGTGCAATACTGAACGTTGCGATTCCTGAACCAATTTTGTTCAAGAGGTAAATCTCCAATGGTTCTCAGCAGACAATGTTAAGACAAATCTGTTTCTCCCCACAGATTACCGCTGTAAAGACTATGGTAAATATTTTCTTCAGAGAATTTATTGTCAATATTTTGTGTGCATTAATTTGCACAGACAGCAATGCAGACACTGAGAGGTTGTATTCACCACACCCAAACCCAGATCGCTTCCCGACACCATCTTACGGTTCATTGCCAGCTCCCCATACTGTTCGAGGTATAAATTTGCGCTGGTTGATGTTAGTGAGAGAATGCATTCAACTGACCGTCTCCTACCATTTCACAGCAGGAAGTTCCCAACCTCAAACACTGTCACTGAGGAGAAACTAAGCGTCCTCTTGTAAAAGCTGCAGTGGCGGATTTCAGCTCCTGCCCAGCAAATCTCGATTTCCACTCCCACCCTCAGATAGTGATTACATTGGGCGTCTTTCCAATACACTTATTGCGAGACAGTGAGAGATTCCCTGGAATTCTCGGCCATGCGCTGGAGGGACAAAATGTTCCAGGGAACACAGAGCAGGATCACCACTGCAGCAGAGGCGGATTTCTGCCCAAACATCCTTCGGCAAAAACAGTCCTCAGCACAAGGACTTCAGTGATGGGGAGAGACTGGAGAAGCTGGGATTGTTCTCCTTAGAGGAAAGAATGTTCGGGGGAGATTTAATCCCGATGTTCAGAATTAAGACAGTTTTTGATGGGGTAAAGAAAGGGATATTGTTCAACTGGCAGCAGGGTCGGTAACCAGAGCTCACAGATTTCATTAATTGGCAAAAATGTCATGTGGGAACATGAGGGAAACTCGACACAGTCCCCAAACAAACCCGCCACTGAAATTGTGCAGCTACTCTCAAGATTGCAATGAATCAAATGGCTCGATTCTGTTACCTGGGTCAAGAGGCATCAGCAACCTGCTGGACAGGCCACATTCAGGAACAGCATGATCAAAGAAAACAACTGGAGCAAGGACTTCCTGAAGAACTTAGGACTCTGTCCTACTCTGAGATGTGATCATTGGCCGGACCACAATGTAAATGTAATCACTTTGATATTTCAACAATTTTAACAGTGCCGCATCTGTATCATGCAAGAGTGAACCTTTCTTCCAATTAACTGTTTAACAACTTCATCAAATAGCGGACAGAGGAATGTTACACAACTCAATACCAATGCATTTATCGCAAATATTTAAGCAGAAAACCCATACATTGAAATGATGCAGCTGTGAATCGTAAAATTAATTAATTTGGCAAAAAATTGAACCACTCTATATTTTGTGAAAACAGAGTGGAATAATTATTTCACTCTCTACTTTTGGTGCAAGAGGTTAGATATTCATACGAGAGGGTGCCGAGATAACTAAGCTTAAATGAAAGAAGTATGAATGGTAATGTCCATTTAATGTTTCAAAGATCGACACCAATCCCAATCCATTCCATGCTGAATGTTTCAGAGACTGAAACCATTGTGTTCAAGATGTGAATCTGCACATGATTCTCAGCTGCCAATGTTAACACAAATCTGTTTCTCCACACAGATTACCCCCAGCAAGACTATGGTAAATATTTTTATTCAAATCATCGCTTCTCGGCCTTTTGGATAAGATCAAGTGTAGTATCTGTTCTTATCAGTGCTTATTTGATTGAGAAGAGACCATGATCATTGCCTTTTGATCCTGGGGAAGCTTTGAGTAAAATGGCTATAACCAATTTTCGAGCTTCGGGCCAGGGAGTGCGCAACACCGTTCAGGTGGTCGTGAAGGACAAGGAAGGAGATGCACCGGTCGATCGCACCTTCTTCATCAAGAAAATTCTCTTCGATTGCTGCGGATTTCAAGCGACGGACGTCTTCTGCCTGCAGGATTTCCCCAGCAGTGGATACTTCGACGTGACGTTCCGGAACGTGGCGGGATGCATCAAGTTCCTGAAGGCGTTCAAGGAGAAAGGGGACCGGGCGCCACTGTCGATCCTCACAGCGGAGCCGCTCTTCACGCTTCCGTCACAAAGGGACCGGGTGGTGACGATTCACCTCTACAACCCCCATGTTCCGGTGGTGGATGTACTCACCTTTCTCACCAGGTACGTCGAGGTGGCCGGCAGCAGCACTGATGTCAAGGACCCCTTTGGGATCTGGACCAGCAAGCGGCAGGTCAAGGTGACCTTGAAGGTAGATCCCAGTGGAGCCATCATCCACCCTCCCTCCAGCTTCGCTATCGGGGGAAGTCGAGGCTTCTTGGTCTACGCTGGGCAGCCCAGAGTTTGCCGCACCTGTGGCAAATCTGGTCACATGGCAGCCAACTGCAGCACGGTTGTTTGCAATAACTGCAAGGAGGAAGGCCATCAGACCAAGGACTGTAAGCAGACTAAGTGTTGCAACTTGTGCGGTGCGGCAGGCCATCTCTACAAGACCTGCCCCAAACGTTGCCTCAGCTATGCTCAGGCGGCAAGGTCCAAGGAAAGGCCGGGAGAAGGTTCGACGAAGGCGTCCGCTGTTCGAAAGGAGACCAGCAACCTTCTCTGCAGTGAAGAACTTCAACCTGAGAAGGAAGGGGAGGCAGCTGAAACCAACGACCCAGCACCTACCCAGCGCCCGGAAACCCCTCCTCCACAGACAGAATCAATGGAGGAGGAGGCAGCAGATGGACAAACAGGTCAGTGGCAAGTGGTCCAGAGGAAAACAACAAAGAAAAAACATCCCAAAGCCACCACCCAAACCAGTGGCAAGAGGAGGCTCTCTTCTGAATCAGCCTGCAACAACTCCTCTTCACTGGACGGGGAAATGCTGGAACGACAGCCCCTTCAAAAGAGGCGGCAGAACTCCGAGATGGATGATAAAGCATCCCAGCCCCCGGACACTGGAAGCTGTGATGGGCCCGGCGTGCCCCAACCCCAATGCCCCACACGTAACGACGTGACCAACGCACCTCAGCTCCGGGACACCGGGAGCAAAGACACGTCTGGTGCACCTGAGCTCCGGGAGACCGGGAGCTGTGATGTTTTCAAGGAGGAACAGATGGAAGCAGCTGAGGACAACCCAATCCCCTCTGCCTACAAGACCCCCCCCCCCCCGATGTCACCCGAGCGGAGCAAACCCTGCATGAAAAATCAGGAGGGGTTTCTGAGCCCAACCAACGTGAAACTGCTTGCGCACACGATGGGTATGCAGGAACATCCCGAAGGAATGGGACTAGCGAGGACAAATGGTATGGGAAGCAACAACTAATTTTTTGTTAAAAATGGGTGTAAGAATTGCTTCCATTAATGTGCGTAGCATTAAATCTACTACGCGATGTGTTTCAACCTTGGATTACCTTGCCAAGGTCAAAGCTGACCTACTGTTTCTGCAGGAGTGTGGAATACCACACCTCAGCACCTACAGGCAGTGGTCGCGATGGTGGTCACACGGGCCATCGATCTGGTCGGGGGGTAATGATTGCCGTTCCTCCGGCCTGGGTATTCTGCTGCGGGGAGGTAACTTCACCATCTCCGAAGTTAAGGAGGTGGTGGGCGGCCGCCTCCTCGTAGCAGACGTGATGGACAACAACGCTCCGCTCCGGTTGATCAACGTGTACGCCCCGGTGCAACGCAGCAAGCGGCTGACCGTCTTCCAGCAGCTCCCACTGCTGCTGGCGATGTCCAGGCCGGTCATCCTAGGCGGTGACTTCAACTGCATCATCGATGTGGCTGGACGATCCGGCAGTGACGACAGCAAACTGGACGCTACGTCCAGATTCCTCATAGAAACAGTTAAGGATGCCAAACTGCACGACGTCTTCAGCAAACCTGCAGACGGAGCGCAGCGCAGATACACATGGTCAAGATCGGACGGGTCTGCCCGTTCCAGGATTGACTTCCTGTTTGTGTCCCGTGCTGTCACGGTCGGATCCACCGACGTCAAGCCGGTGTTCTTCTCCGACCACTGCCTCTTACTGGCCGACTGTCACTTACAGGACGACCAGCGGGTTGGCAGAGGGACGTGGAAGCTCAATGCGACACTGCTGACCCCAGAGAACGTTGAGGAACTCAAAAGGGATTACAAAGGTTGGAGGACCGTGAAACCCCTCTTTGAGTCTCCAGTTCACTGGTGGGAAGCGATTAAGGAGAACATCAAGAGGTTCTTCATCCACAAAGGTGTTCAGAAAGCGAGAGAGAGACAGAGGGAACTGTCCCGACTCCAGAAAATTATGCAAAATCTACTCCGGTTGCAGTCAATGGGGGTCGAGGTCAAGGAGGACCTCCAAGAGGTGAAGAGCCAGCAGGCCTCGCTCTTTGCCAAGGAGGCCTCCAAGATCATCTTCCGGTCCAAAGTCCGCTCCATCGAGCAGGATGAGACGTGCTCGCGTTACTTCTTCCAAAAGGTACACAGAGAGAGCTCTGTTATCAGCAGCCTGAAGGAAGAAGATGGCTCGGTAACATCTTCGCAGTCCGACATACTAAGGATCAGCAAATCCTTTTATGCTGGGCTGTATGACGCGAAGCTCACAGACAGCAGAGCCTCCCAGTCCTTCCTGTCATCTATCACAGAGGTCTTAGATGACAGCAGGAGGGAGGGACTGGACAAGCCACTAACTCTGGACGAGCTGACAAAGGCCGTCGAGTCTTTCGAGACGAGTAAAACTCCCGGGAGCGACGGCTTACCGGTCGAGTTGTACTCGGCCCTGTGGGACTGGGTCAGCCCGGACCTGCTGGAAGTATACGAGAGTATGCTCCTGGCTGGCAGCATGTCAGAATCCATGAGAAAAGGCATCATCACCCTCATTTACAAGCAGAAGGGGGAGCGGGCAGAAATCAGAAATTGGCGGCCCATCTCACTGCTTAATGTTGATTACAAGATTCTGTCCAAAGTCATAGCCAGTCGAGTCAAGTCTACTCTGGAGTTGGTGATTCACCCTGATCAGACCTGCACTGTACCCGGCAGGAAGATCTCTGATAGTCTCGCGCTACTCAGGGATACGATCACCTATGTACGGGACAGGAGGGTGGACACCTGCCTCATCAGCCTGGACCAGGAGAAGGCTTTTGACAGGATATTGCACACCTACATGATGGACGTGCTTTCCAAAATGGGGTTTGGGGAGGGAATCTGCAATTGGATCCAACTGCTCTACACAAACATCAGTAGCGCAGTCTCAATCAACGGGTGGGAATCTGAAAGTTTCCCGATCAAATCTGGAGTCAGACAGGGCTGTCCTCTGTCCCCGGTCTTGTTTGTTTGCTGTATTGAACCCTTTGCTGAGTCTATTAGGAAGGATGCGAGCATAAGAGGGTTGACAATCCCAGGCAGCGGAGGCACTCAGGTCAAAACCTCCCTGTACATGGATGACGTCGCCGTTTTCTGCTCGGATCCGCTGTCCGTGCGCAGACTGATGAGCATCTGCGACCAGTTCGAACTGGCCTCGGGAGCCAAAGTTAACCACGGCAAGAGTGAGGCCATGTTCTTTGGCAACTGGGCTGACCGATCCGTTGTCCCCTTCACCGTCAGGTCAGATTACCTGAAGGTGCTGGGGATATGGTTCGGAAGGGCCGGGGCATGCACCAAAACATGGGAGGAGCGAGTAGCCAAGGTACGACAAAAGTTGGGCATGTGGGGGCAGCGATCTCTCTCCATTGTGGGTAAGAACCTGGTCATCAGGTGCGAGGCGCTCACGTTGTTGCTCTACGTGGCGCAGGTCTGGCCCATACCCCACTCCTGCGCCGTGGCAGTCACCCGAGCCATTTTCTGCTTCGTCTGGGGATCTAAAATGGACCGGGTCCAGAGGGACACGATGTTCAAATCTCTGGACAAGGGCGGGAAAAATGTACCCAACGTGGCCCTCATCCTGATGACCACCTTCGTGTGCGGCTGCATCAAGCTGTGTGCAGATCCCCAGTACGCAAACTCCAAGTGTCACTACATGCTGAGGTTCTATCTGTCCCCGGTGTTGCAAAGGATGGGCCTGGTCACATTGCCGTGGAACGCTCCATGCAGTTGGGCGGTGCCGCACCACCTATCCTTCGTGGAGCAGTTTCTGCGGGAAAACACCTTTGACCACCGGTCCATCAGGCAGTGGTCTGCACGGAATGTCCTCAAGGCCCTACGGGAAAAGGAAATGGTGGATCCTGTCGGATGGTTCCCCGAGCAGACTGTCAAAGTCATTTGGCGGAATGCCTCATCACCAGAACTTTCAAACAAGCACCAAGACGTAGCTTGGCTGGTGGTGAGAAGGGCCCTCCCCGTCAGATCCTTCATGCACACCCGAAGTCTCGCCCCCTCCGCACAGTGCCCCCGCGTTGGCTGTGGTGGCGAAGAGACGGTCACCCACCTCCTCCTGGAATGTGCCTTTGCAAAGCAGGTGTGGAAAGAGATGCAGTTGTTTTTGTCGAGGTTCATCCCAAGCAGCTCTGTAACACAGGAGTCTGTGCTCTACGGGCTGTTCCCAGGGACGCACACCGAGACAAACATCAACTGCTGCTGGAGGACTATCAATTCGGTGAAAGACGCCCTTTGGTCTGCCCGAAACTTGCTGGTCTTCCAGCGCAAAGAGTTATCCACCACCGAATGTTGCCAACTGGCACATTCCAAGGTCCAGGACGACATGCTGAGGGACGCACTAAAGCTTGGGGCAGCCGCAGCAAAGGCTCAATGGGGAAAGACCACAGTGTAAGGTCCCCCCACCAAGCTGAACTGAGGGGCTGGATCCATGGGAAACCCCTCGAACTGTATCGTTGATATTTTCATTTGCTGTAAATGTGAAACTGTAATTGGCATGACAATAGTGAAATTGAAGGGTTGTGAAGAAACTCATGATAGTATAGAAGGAAACTGATCTCCCTTGCAATGTTTGTACGTTTTGGTGCTGTTTGAAACTGTTTGGCAATGTAATTTTTACAGATTTTTATGAATAAAGTATATTTTGGAAATTAAAAAATATATATATTTTTATTCAAATCATTGATTGACAATTTTTTGTTTGTATCAATGTCCAGAAAGAATAATTCTGACATTCAGAGATAATGTTCACAATACCCAAACCCAAATCCCTTCACTACACCTCCCGCTACTCTTTGGCTCCTTCTTCCATGTTCTAAAACTGTTACAGGTGTAACTTTCCCCAGTTGATATTAGTGACAGAAATGGATTCACCTTCCCCTCTCCCACTATTTCAACAGCACCTCATTCCCAACCTCAAACATTGTCACCAAGGGGAAAGTCAGCGTCCTCTCTCAAAGGCGACAGTGGCGGATTTCAGCTGCTGCCCAGGAAATCTAACCGACTGGAGCAAGGATTTCCTGAACACATCAGGACATTGTCCTACTCTGAGATGTGATCAATGGCCAGACCACAATGTAGATTCATCCAAGTTGATATTTCAACAAACTGAGTTAAAAAGTGCTGCCCTTGTATCATACAAGAGTGAACCATTTTTCCCCAATGAGCAGTTTAACAGCTGCATTAAATAGCGGACAGAGGAATGCCATACAACTCAATACTGTCCATTAATTCATTTATCACAAAGATTCAGGCAGAAAACTTATAAATTAAAATGATGCAAAATAAATTATTTTGGAAAAACATTTCAGCCAATCCATGCTTTGTGAAAACAGAGATGAAAAACCATTTCCTTTGTTGCAGGTGGGTAAATATTCCGACAGAGGGTGCAGTGATCAAAAGGTTTCAATGAAATGCGCATGTGTGATAATGTCCATTTAATGTTTTAAAGTTAGACACCAATCCCTAATCCGTGCAATACTGAACGTTGCGATTCCTGAACCAATTTTGTTCAAGAGGTAAATCTCCAATGGTTCTCAGCAGGCAATGTTAAGACAAATCTGTTTCTCCCCACAGATTACCGCTATAAAGACTATGGTAAATATTTACTTCAGAGAGTTTATTGTCAATATTTTTGTGTGCATTAATTTGCACAGACATCAAGGCAGACACTGAGAGGTTGTATTCACCACACCCAAACCCAGATCGCTTCACTGCACCATCCTGCCGCTCATCGGCATCTCCCCATACTGTTCGAGGTATAAATTTGCGCTGGTTGATGTTAGTGAGAGAATGCATTCAACTGACCGTCTCCTACCATTTCACAGCAGGAAATTCCCAACCTCAAACACTGTCACTGAGGAGAACCTAACCGTCCTCTTGTAAAAGCTGCAGTGGCGGATTTCAGCTCCTGCCCAGCAAATCTGAATTTCCCCACTCCCACCCTGAGTTCTTGATTGAATTGAGAGTGTTTCGAATACACATTGTGAGACAGTGAAAAAAATCCCTGGAATTCTCGGCCATGTGCTGGAGGGACAAAATGTTCCAGGGAACACAGAGCAGGGTCACCGCTGCAGCAGAGGCGGATTTCTGCCCAAACATCTCTGACAGCAACAGTCCTCAGCACAAGGACGTCAGTGATGGAGAGAGACGAGAGAAACTGTGAAGGACACATTCAGAAACAGCGTGAACAAACAGCCCGACTGGAGCAAGGACTTCCTGAACAGCTCGGGTCTCTGTTAAATCCGGAAGTGTGATCTTTTGCCAGACGGCAATGCAGATTTATCCAAATTGATATTTCAGCAATATGGATTAAAAACTGTTCCATCCTTATCATACAGGAGTGAACATCTTTTTCATTGCAATTCGCAATATAACAGATGTATTAGGTAGCAGCGAATAATGTTTTTTTCCCCACAAAGATTAATCTAGAAAAAGTACAATGAATTGAAATGAAACCGGGTGTGAATGGCAAAATTTATTTAATTTGCAAACATTTCAAACAACCATACTTTGTGCAAACAGAGATGAATAACTATTTCACTCCCTGCTTTTGGTGCAAGAGGTTGGATATTCACCTAAGAAGGCGCAGAGATGAAAAAGCTTCAATGAAATGTGTCTGAATGATAATGACCATTTAATGTTTGAAAGATCGACTCTAATCCCTAATCCGTGAAACATTGAATCTGTCGGTTGCTGAACCGATTGTGTTGAAAATGTGAATTTCCACATGATTGTCAGCAGAGAATGTTAACACAAGTCTGTTTCTCCCTCCAGATTACCAGTATAACGGCGATGGTAAATATCTTTCTTCAGAGAACGTATTGTTTGTTTTCATCACCAGAAACAATAATGCAGACACTCTGAGTGAAACTGTTCACAATACCCAAACCCAAATCCCTTCACGACACCATCCCACTGCTCATTGGCTGCTTCCCAAGTGTTCCAAAACGAGTAAAGTTGTAAATTTCCTCTGGTTGATATTAGTAAGACTCCACCACTTCAAAGCAAGGAATTCCCAACCTTGCCACCGAGGAGAAGTTTTGCGTCCTCTTTGAAAAGCTGCATTGGCGGATTTCAGCTCCTGCCCAGGAAATCTGAATTTCCACAATCTTATCCTGAGATAGTGATTACACTGGGAATGTTTTAGATGCACTAATATTGTTGCACAATGGAAAATCCATGGAATTCCCGGTCATGTGTGGGACAGACAAAATATTCCACGGAACACGGAGCAGGGTCACCACTGCAGCAGAGGCGGATTTCTGCCCAAACATCCTTCAACAGCAACAGTCCTCAGCACAAGGACTTCAATGATGGAGAGAGACTGGAGAACCTGGGATTGTTCTGCATAGGGGAAAGAATGTTCAGGGGAGATTTAATCAATTTGTTCAGAATTAAGACAGCTTTTGATAGGGTAAAGAAGGCAAAATTGTTTCCCCTGGCAGGAGGGCCTGTAACCAGAGGACACATATTTGAGATAATTGGGAAAAATGTCATGGGGAAACTTAAGGGAAACTAAACACAGTCACGAACCATGACCGTCAATGAGATTGTACAGTCACTCTGAAGTTTGGAATGAGCAGAATGGCTCTATTTTGTGACCTGGGCCAAGAGCCTTCAGCTTCCTGCTGGACAGGACACATTCAGGAATATCATGAACAAAACATAAAAGTGATTGGAGCAAGGACTTCCTGAGCAACTCAAGTCTCTAACCGGCCCTGAGATCTGATCATTGGCCAGACTACTTTGTAGATTTATCCAAGCTGATATTTCAATAACATGGATTAGAAATTGCTGCATTTGTGTCCTTCTGCAGAAAACTTTCTTTTTCCCAATTAACTGTTTAACAGCTGCATTAAATAGCAGACAGGGGAATGTCACACAGCTCATAACTTAACTGTCCATGGATGTTTTATTTAATCACAAGCATTAAACTAGAAACCGTATAAAGCATTGAAATGAAGCAGGTGTGAATGGTAAAATTACTTTAATTTATTAAGATTTCAACTGAACTATGCATTGTGAAAACTACTTCTCTCCCTGCATTTGGTGCAAGAGGATAGATATTCATACAAGAGCGTGCAGAGAAGAATAAGCTTAAATGAAATGAGTATGAATTATAATGTCCATTTGATGTTCGAAAGATCGGCACCAATCCCTAATCCTCAAAGATGGGAGGCAGGTCAGAAGATTGGGCAGAATATAAAAAGCAGCAAAGAATGACTAAATGATTGATAAGGAAGGTAAAATTAGAGTACGAGAGAAAGCTGGCTGGAAATATAAAGACAGATGGTAAGAGTTTCTATAGATATTTAAAGAAGAAAAGATTTAACAAAGTGAGCGTTGGTCCTATAGAAAGTGAGTCTGGGGAATTAATAATGGATAATAAGGAGATGGCAGATGAATTAAACAGATATTTTGCATCAGTCTTCACTATTGAGGATACAAGTAACATCCCAGTATTAGCTGTAAGTCAGGAAATGGAAGGGAGGGAGGAACTCAAGAAAATTACAATCACCAGGGAAGTGGTACTGAACAAATTGTTGGAGCTGCGGGCTGACATGTCCCCAGGTCCTGATGGACTTCATCCTAGGGTGTTAAAAGAAGTGGCGACTGAGATAGTTGAGGCATTAGTTTTAATTTTCCAAAATTGCCTACATTTGGGGAAGGTTCCATTAGATTGGAAAATAGTGAATGTAGCTCCTTTATTCAAAAAGGGAGGGAGACAGAAAGCAGGAAACTACAGGCCAGTTAGTTTAACATCGGTCTTAGGGAAAATGTTAGAAGCTATTATTAAAGACGTTATAGCAGGGCATTTAGAAAAATTCAAGGTAATCAGGCAGAATCAGCATGGTTTTGTGAAAGGGAAATCATGTTTAACCAATTTGTTGGAGTTCTTTGAGGGAGTTACATGTGCTGTGGATAAAGGGGAACTGGTGGATGTACTGTACTTAGATTTCCAGAAGGGATTTGATAAGGTGCCATATCAAAGGTTATTGAAGAAAATAAAAGTGTAAGGGGTAACATTTTGGCATGGATAGAAGATTGGCTAGCTAACAGGAAACAGAGAGTAGGCATAAATAGGTCATTTTCTGATTGGTAAGATGTAATGAGTGGTGTGCCACAGGGATCTGTGCTGGGGCCTCAACCTTTTACAATTTATATAAATGACTTAGATGAAGGGACCAAGGGTATGGTTGCTAAATTTTCTGATGACGCAAAGATAGGTAGGAAAATAACTTGTGAAGAGGACATAAGGGGGTGAGAGATAGGTTAAGTGATTGGGCAAAGACATGGCAAATGGAGTATAATGTGGGAAAGTGTGAAATTGTCTACTTTGGCAGGAAGAATAAAAAAGCATCACATTATCTAAATGGTAAGAGATTGCAGAGCTCTGAGATGCAGAGGGATCTGGGTGTCCTAGTGCATGAATCACAAAAGGTTAACATTCAGGTACAGCACATAATTAGGAAAGCTAATAGAATGTTATCGTTTATCGCAAGGGGAATTGAATACAAAAGTATGGAAGTCATGCTTCAGTTATATAGGGCATTGGTGAGACCACATCTGGAATACTGTGTACAGTACTGGTCTCCTTATTTAAGGAAGAATGTAAATGCATTGTAGGCAGTACAGGGAAGGTTTACTAGATTAATACCTGTCTTATGAGGAAAGGTCGGACAGGCTAGGCTTGTATCCGCTGGAATTTAGAAGAGCAAAAGTCGATTTGATTGAAACATATAAGATACTGAGAGGTCTTGACAGGGTGAATGTGGAAAGGATGTTTCCCCTTGTGGGAGAATCTCGAACTAGGGGTCACTGTTTAAAAATAAGCAGTCGCCCATTTAAGACAGAGATGAGGAGAAATGTTTTCTCTCAGAGGGTCGTGAGTCTTTGGAATTCTCTTCCTCAAAAGGCAGTGGAAGCAGAGTCTTTGAATATTTTTAAGGCAGAGGTAAATAGATTCTGGATAAGCAAGGGGGTGGAAGGTTATCGGGGGTAGGTGGAAATGTGGAGTAAACAGTTCACGCATGAACTTATTGAATGGCGGAGCAGGCTCGAGGGGCCGAATGGCCTACTCCTGCTCCTAATTCGTATGTTGGTATGTGCAATACTGAATGTTTCGATTACTGAACCGATTGTGTAGAAAATGTGAATTTCCAATTGATTCTCGGCAGGCAATGTGAACACAAATAAAAACAAGAAATGCTAGAACCACTCAGCACGTCTGGCAGCATCTGTGAAAAGAGAAGCAGAGTTAACGTTTCGGGTCAGTGTCCCTTCTTTGGAACTCAGAGTTCTGCTTCTCTTTTCACAGATGCTGCCAGACCTGCTGAGTGGTTCCAGCATTTCTTGTTTTTATTTCAGATTTCCACCATCCGCAGTATTTTGATTTTATTTTAATGTGAACACAATTCTAGTTCCTCCCATACAATAGGACCCAGTAAATGCTACGATAAATATTATTATTCAGAAAATGTATTGTCAACTTTCTGCATGTTTTAATCTGCAAAAACAATAATGCAGACACTCTGAGTGAAAATGTTCACAATACCCAAACCCAAATCCCTTCACTGCACCATCCTGCTGCTCATTGGCTGCTTCTTATGTTAATGGTGTAAATTTCCTCTGGTTGATATTAGTGACAGAATGCATTTATCTGACCATCTCCCACCATCTCACAGCATGAAATTCCCAACCTCAAACCTTGTCTCCCAAGAGAAGTTTGGCATCCTCTTTCAAAAGCTGCAGTGGCGAATGTCAGCTCCTGCCCAGGAAATCTGAATTTCCCCAATCTCACTGTGAGATAGTGAATACACTGTGAGTGTTTCAGCTTCACTTATATTGTGGGACTGTGGGAAATCCCTGGAATTTCTTGCCATGCGCTAGTGGGACAAAATGTTCCAGGGAACACGGAGCAGGGTCGCCAGTGCAACAGAGGCTGATTTCCACCCAAACATCTGTCCTCAGCACAAGGACTTCAGTGATGGAGAGAAATTAGAGAAGCTGGGATTGTTCTCCTTAGAGTCAGGAATGTTAATGAGCGATTTCATCGAGATGTTCAGAATTAAGATGGCTTCTGATTAGCAAAGAAGAATAAATTGTTTCAACTGGCAGGAGGGTAGGTATCCAGAGGGCACAGATTTAAGATAATTGGCAAAAATGTCATTTGTGAACATGGGGAGAAACTAGACAGTCTCCAATGAAAAACCACCACTGGGATTGTGCAGTAGGTCTGAAGTTTGCAATGGACAAAATTACTTGATTTTGTGACCTGGATCAAGAGGTCAAGAGGCTTCAGCTTCCTGCTGGACAGGACACATTCAGAAATAGCGTGAACAAACAAACCGATTGGAGCAAGGACTTTCTGAGCAGCTCAGGACTCTGTCCTGTCCTGAGATGTGATCATTGACCAGACCACAATGTAGATTTATCCAAGTTGATAATTGAATAATATAGATTTAAAAATTCTGCATCCATGTCATGCAAGAGTGAACTATTTGTCCCCAATCAACTGTTTAACAGATGTATTATATAGCGAACTGGGGAATGTCACACAGCTCCTGACCGTTTGGGAATGTTTATAAGACGAAGATTAAGATGAAAATTGATAATCTATGAAATGAAGCGAGTGTGCATGGCAAAATTACTTTCATTTGTAAAGATTTCAATTAATCCATATTTAGTGAAAACAGAAATGAATAACTATTTCACTCCCTGCTTTTGGTGTACGAGGTTAGATATGCCTATGAGAGGGTGCAGAGATAAAAAGTTTAAATGAAATGAGTATGAATAATAATATGCAATTAATGTTTGAAAAACAGCAAGTCGTAATCCGTGCAAAACTGCATGTTTCAGTTACTGTACCGATTGCATTACAAATGTGAGAAATGGTGAGTTTTCTATGATGGATATCTGACCTACATCTGTATTAGTCTCAGGCGGCAAGTGGATTTATCAAGTCTCATCTCCACAAATGGAAACTGTTTTTATTAAAATGATTTCAGCTTTCTTGTTAGTAAATGTAATATCAGAGCATATTAGTGCAAGGGAATATTGACATAGAAATACAGGAACAGCAGGCGGTCATTCAGCCCCTTGAGCCTGCTACACCATTCAATTAGATCATGGGGTGAATGCTAACATCTACCCATCACAGATCCTTTAATACCCTAGCCTCACAAAAAAAAACTATCCATATCAGTTTTGAAATTTTCAATAAACCCCAACCCTCAGCAGCATTTTGTTGGGGTTCCAGACTTCCACGACCCTTTGTATGAAGAAATGCTTCCTAATGCCATCCCTGAACAGTCTGGATCTAATAGTAAGGTTATTCCTCCTTGTTTTGAACTTCTCCCCAGCCAGAGGAAATAGTTTCTCTCTATGCACCCTGTCAAATGCTTTGACTATCACTCAGAAAAGGAGAATCACTGGCTGTTCTGAGATGTGGAAGGACTTTGCCTGCATCCCTTAAAGAATCATGGCAGGATTTGCGACACAGAAGAATACTGGACCTGTGTATCTGTACCCTCAGATCTCTGGATCTGTCCTTTGATCTCTATCCATTCCTGGGCTGATGTATCTCCATCCCAAGATCTCTTAGTCCCTCCACCCTGTTGTGAACTTTCAGTTTAGATTATAATTCTGTTTTTTTATTTTCCTACTTCACGTTTTTTTACAATGCACTTCATTTGTCTCAGATCCACCTGCATCCTTGTTTCTCAGTTGCATAAGTTGATGTCTAACAAGAAAGTGAATTCATATTTCTTTCCTGATTTTCAGGATACTATCCCCGGATTTGATCCCTTACTGACGTATTTGCTGCTTCTGCTCATAATTTGCTTCACGTGAAATCAGTAGCTGCTTAAAAAGGGACATTCCTTCACTGTTGGATCCGTCGCACCGAGGACAACAGATGCTCCAGGAACACCACAACTCACCACTGTGGACCTGCCTGTTTGTTGGTGAAGGTCACAACAACCACAAATGATGTCAACACTCATGAGAAAGGTCTTCTTCCTGGTTCTCTGACTGGAGATCCTTGGAGTATGATTGTTATTGGTCAAGTAACATTCTTTACATGGAGATTTGTCCTTTATGATTAGTGCATTAGTAAAAACATATATCGATAAAAATTGGGATGATCTCTTCCATCTGTAATTAGCTGAGACTTCATTGGAGCTGCATTCACTCACAGTTTGGAGCGGTCTTGGAGTGATTGGACTTCAGACAATTCGATTCGCTCCACCTGATATCAAGAAATGATACTGGATACTGCAAAAGCTGTGGGCCCTGACAATATTCCGGCAGTAGTACTGAAGACCTGTGCTCCAGAACTTGCCGCGCCCCTAGCCAAGCTGTTCCAGTACAGCTACAACACTGGCATCTACCCTGTAATGTGGGACATTGCTCAGGTATGTCCTGTACACAAAAAGCAGGGCAAGTACAACCCGCCAATTACCGCCCCATCAGCCTACTCTCAATCATCAGTAAAGTGATGGAAGGTGTCATCAACAGTGCCATCAAGCAGCCCTTGCTTTGCAATAACCTGCTCAGTGACACTCAGTTTGGGTTCTGCCAGGACCACTCAGCTCCTGACCTCATTACAGCCTGGGTTCAAACATGGACAAAAGAGCTGAACTCAAGAGGTGAGGTGAGAGTGACTGCCCTTGACATCAAGGCAACATTTGATCGAGTATGGCATCAAAGAGCCCTAGCAAAACTGAAGTCAATGGGAATCAGGGGGAAAACCCTCTGCTGGCTGGAGTCATACCGAGCGCAAAGGAAGATGGTTGTGGTTGTTGGAGGTCAATCATCTGAGCTCCAGGACATCACTGCAGGAGTTCCTCAGGGTAGTGTCCTAGCCCCAACCATCTTCAGCTGCTTCATCAATGACCTTCCTTCAATCATAAGGTCAGAAGTGGGGATGTTCGCTGATGATTGCACAATGTTCACCACCATTCGTGATTCCTCAGATACCAAAGCAATCTGTGCAGAAATGCAGCAAGACTTGGACAATATCCAGGCTTGGGCTGATAAGTGGCAAGTAACATTCGTGCCACATAAGTGCTAGGCAATGACCATCTCCAACAAGAGAGAATCTAACCATCTCCCCTTGACATTCAATGGCATTACCATCGCTGAATCCCCCACTATCAACATCTTAAAGGCTACCATTGACCAGAAACTGAACTGGAGTAACCATATAAATACAGTGGCTACAAGAGCAGGTTAGAGGCTAGGAATCCTGTGGCGAGTAACTCACCTCCTGACTCCCCAAAGCCTGTCCACTATCTACAAGGCACAAGTCAGGAGTGTGATGGAATACTCTCCACTTGCCTGGATGGGTGCAGCTCCTACAACACTCAAGAAGTTCGACACCATCCAGGACAAAGCAGCCCGCTTGATTGGCACCCCATCCACAAACATTCATTCCTTCCACCACTGACGCACAGTGGCAGCAGCGTGTACCATCTACAAGATGCACTGCAGCAATGCACCAAGGCTCCTTAGACAGCACCTTCCAAACCCGTGACCTCTACCAACTAGAAGGACAAGGGCAGCAAATGCATGGGAACACCACCACCTGCAAGTTCCCCTCCAAGTCGCTGGGTCAAAATCCTGGAACTCCCTTCCTAACAGCACAGTGGGTGTTTCATTCCCATGAATGAAAAAAAAAACCTGCTCTGAATCTTCAAGAGAAACATTTTGGAATCATTCAATCGTTCAGTCATTTGGAATCAGGGCGGCACAGTGGTGCAGTGGTTAGCACCGCAGCCTCACAGCTCCAGCGACCTGGGTTCAATTCTGGGTACTGCCTGTGTGGAGTTTGCAAGTTCTCCCTGTGTCTGCGTGGGTTTTCTCCGGGTGCTCCGGTTTCCTCGCACATGCCAAAAGACTTGCTGGTTGATAGGTTAATTGGCCATTATAAATTGCCCCTAGTATAGGTAGGTGGTAGGGAAATATAGGGACAGGTGGGGATGCGGTAGGAATATGGGATTAGTGTAGGATTAGTATAAATGGGTGGTTGATGGTCGGCACAGACTCGGTGGGCCGAAGGGCCTGTTTCAATGCTGTATAAGTAAACTAAACATTCCTGTAATTGCACCTTGCGAGTTGAATAAAATATTCCTGCATCATAAGTGACTTGTCCATGATTTTTAGAATCCCTTTGGTGTGCACCACATCCATATTCCTCTTTGACTCTCATCATTCTTGAATACTGTTGCGAGCCATACAGCAATATCAAATGGGATCAGACATCGACAACGTGAAACGCAGGGACAAAACCTTCAAAATCTCATTCAGAGGCACCGAGTTCTCCATTTTATTCCTTTAATGTAACATCTCTGACAAACAATTTCTACTGCAGCACCTGTGGAAGAGTCTGTCACTCTAGTATTGGCCTTTATAGCCACTCCAGGCGCTGCTTCACAAACCACTGACCACCTCCAGGCGCTTACCCATTGTCTCTCGAGACAAGGAGGCCAAAGAGAATGTGAAAGGTGAAAGGGTCAAACAGAGAGCAATCTCACCCAGCTGTGACTTTGTAGTGAACGTTTTTTTTCCCAGTAAGCTTGATTCACAATCATTTCAGAGCATTCACTCCATTGGTCAGATCATTCCGTGTTTCGCAGCTGCCTCAGGACCAGTGAACTGGATCAATGAATAGCACCCAGTTGGAACCAAAGAGCCAAGTATTTCACCGGACGTTGCCATGTTGCCCACCAGAACTGCATGTCGTGAAAATCACATGCCTTCCACCAAAATAAATGGATGACAAACCATGGGCTGTGTGTAGTGCCGGGGGTGCGTGGGTGGGGGAGATGGGGGTTAACTATGCAGAGCTCACAAACACTGGTCACGCAGGGCTGGATTTTAAGCACCCATCGCCTGGAATGGCGGCGGGAAAAAAAATTGAGGCCCGCACAAGCAGGCCGCGCACTGCCGTATCGCCAGGCTCATCCTCGCAGCGGCCCACATTAATAACCCCTTCAACAACTGCCCCCCACACCCTACCCCACCCCTCCCCCCCCCCCATCCCCCCCCACCCCCCCGACCCCTCCCAAACACATGGTGGGCTCTCCGGCGCCATTTTTAAAGGGTAGCTGGCTAATTTACATTTTTAAAGTTATAGCCCCCCCCCCCCCGCCACTGTACTGATCATATATCTGCCGCCCTTTCCCACCCACCAAAAACCATAAATTAAGTATTTGCCCTTTCCCTCCCCCTGCCCAAAAAAAACCACAACTTTCAAACATGATATTTCCCACCCGCCCCCAGACTGAACAAAGTGCACAAGCCACCCTTCCCACCATCCGCTACACTAATGATGTAAATTTGCCACAGTCCTCGCTCGCAATCCCTAAAAGTGAAGGTGTGTGAGTCCCCAAACTCGCCAGGGAGCCCGACGTCGGGAGCTCTGTATAATTCCAGCCACAGTGTGGAGGGCTGGGTGGTTCCTTGTGTTGGCCACTGTGATAAGAGGCTGGGTGTGCTTTATTGCCCCTCCACTGGGAGGTTCGAAGGACACTGGCGCATCCTTTGTTTCAGTTGCCCTATCATTAGTGGCCCTGCTTCCAGGTGTCTCGCCCCTCCCTATCTCTGTACTCTCCTCCAGCCACACAACCCTCCAAGATTTCTCTACTCCAACTCTAATTGCATGTTCATCCCTAATTTTAAGTGATTCACCATTGGCAGTCATGGCTTCAGCTGCTTGGAATTCCCTCCATAAGCCTCTCTGCCTCTCTCTCCTTTAAGACACTCCTTAAAACCTACCATTTTGGCCAAGTTTTCGTCACTTGTCTCTAATATATGGCTGGGCGTCAAATTTAATATATCAGACTGACCTGAAGGCCCAATAGCTGCTTAATGCATTAACCCACTGGCCCACTTGAGGGAGCTACAGAGCCCTCTTCCCAAAGAAATAGCCCAATTGAGTCGGTGCTCTGGTGTTCACTTCAGGAGAAAGAAAACCACTCCGCACCTCAAAAAAGACAAAGAAGGAGCCTGCTGTGAATTTTACACTTCAAATGGTTACAGCAGAGAACTCAAAGTGATCGCCGCCTGCAGACTGAAGTCCCAACCACAGAGAAATCTGCAAACAATCCAGGCCCGCAATTCTAAATGAGAAACTGACCTGCAAAAAGGTACAATAGGTTTACTGTGACTCTGAAACACCTAACCCACTTCAAACCACTTACCCATTTCCTCTCTATCTACCTATTCTTGTGTGTGCGTGTGTCTGTTTGTAGTCTGCAAGTGAATGTATCTGTGGGTGCGGTAGCATCGAATTTGGGAATGAATATTGCTCAATAAATAGTTAATCTTCTGTTTTAAACGTAAACGACAACCCATCACTGTCTATGTATTTGGCAAATAAAACACAAGGGGTTAAATCCCGAGCAATATAAACATTGCTGTGGTCAGTTGGGAGGTGAACAATGGGAACCACCAAAACCTCATTACCACCTGGCTATAACACCCATCAGTTTCATTTCAAATATATATATGGAAGTTGGAGGCACTGGTGATTTGAGTTACTGCCCAAGAGGATTTCCAACCTTCTCCCATGTGTCACTTCACTGCTTGAGGCCAATTTTAGGACCCCTGAGGGAAATGGCCCAGACTTTGCAGTGGTAATGATGGCGAAATTGTCAGCAATCACAATCATCCCTCCTCTGAAACTGACAGCAACTTCTGGAGTCTACTCTGGGCAAAATAATGCAAAAATTCACAAGTTGTTGTCATGAATTCTACGTTCCTTCAGAGGAGGTGCTGTTGAGGCATCTCCCCCCAGACTGCAATCATAGAAATCAATCAAATTGATGAGAACGTCTAACTCTGTTTACTGTTAAGTCTCGTGGTAAAAATTCTTGACAAGCTACGCTTTGTTAAATGAGGTGTAACTGGATTCCTAACTGCGAATTAACTTCATGATTACTGCTGAACACCTCTCTGGCCCTGAAAAGCTAATAAAATTTTTGTGGAATTTCAACTTTCACCATAATGATAAAAAAAAACTCCAGAAATAGTTTCAAAAAAGGAAGTTTTATCTTTTTTAATAAAGTTTGCTTTCATTGCTTTAGCCTCTACTGCCAGCCAATCCGTGTTGATGGCGTAGTGGTAATGTCACTGAACTAGTAATCTCGAGACACATGCTAATGCCCTGCGGAAACAGGTCCAAATCCCACCTCAGCAGCTGGTGGAATTTAAATTCAATGAATTAATTTTTAAAAAGCTGGAATTGAAAGCTGATTTCAGTAATGGTGCCATCAAACGATCAATGATTGTTGTAAAATCCCATGTGGTTTACTAATACCCTTTAGAGAAGGAAATCTGCTGTGCTTACCCGGTCTGGCCTATATGTGACTCCAGGCACACAGCAATGTGGTTGACTCTCAAATGCCTTCTGAAATAGCCGAGCAAGCAACTCAGTTGGCAAAGGCAATTAGGGATGGGCAATAAATGCCAGCCTTGCCAGTGATACCCACATCCCATGAAAGAATAATTTTAAAAAACTATCTAAATGTGTGAATTACCAGTGAAGGATTTGATATGCTTTGAACTTCCTGGATTGCTGTCTATGTGAATAATTCCACTTGACTGGCTGCTTACCCTGCTTATTGACATCACTGCTGCTGCACGCCTGGAGATCCCCTTGCTTTAGCATGAGTTTTAATCTGTGTCCGCAAAGGGGAAATCCACGCCATAGAGATCACTGGGTCTTTAGTTATTTCTATTTAGTTATTTAGAGATACAGCACTGAAACAGGCCCTTCGGCCCACCAAGTCTGTGCCAACCAACAACCACCCATTTATACTAATCCTACATTAATCCCATTACCCTCTCACATCCCCACCTTCCCTCAATTCCCCTACCACCTACCTATACTTGGGGCAATTTATAATGGCCAATTTACCTATCAACCTGCAAGTCTTTGGCTGTGGGAGGAAACCGGAGCACCCGGTGGAAACCCACGCGGTCACAGGGAGAACTTCCAAACTCCGCACAGGCAGTACCCAGAATCGAACCCAGGTCGCTGGAGCTGTGAGGCGGCGGTGCTAACCACTGTGCCACTGTGCCGCCCTATGGACAACTTTCTATGAGGTCATAGACGAGCGCCCCTCCTTCACCACTGACTGCAAAATCTGGACAAATAAAGTTGCCACAGTAAGACGCAGGACATAAACAATCATGAGATGTTAACAGCCCTACCAAGAGGGCAGATGGAGTCTTGGTTTAACATCTTATCCAAATGACGGCCGAGATTTCCTCAGTACTGCACTGGGGGTGTCAGCCTTGATTTTCTGCTGAAAGGAGAAGGGCAGTCCGCTACTGTCTGACTCGGGTGCGTGAGTTTTGTCACTGAGCCCCGACGAAAGCTATTAATCCAGCCATTGGATCTAGCCTTTCTATCCTTGGTTTAACATACCTCTTGTTCTGCTCGTGAGAGTGTTGGGGCATGTGTGACTGAGGTGGGGGTTGGGTGTTTTTACCCTGGGAAATGAGCCTTGTGTTATCCTGCTCCGCTGGATCTGGTTGTGGAGTGAATTTGGATAAGACACTCTATATTCTCTACCTCAGTTTAAGGTTTGCATCTAAGCAGTGCCTTCATTTTAAAATTCCCATCCTTGTGTTCAAATCCCTTTATGGCCTTCAACCGTCCCTATCTCTGTACACTCCTCCAGCCCCTACAACTCTCCCAGATTTTGTTTTTATTCATTCATGGGATGTGGGTGTCGTTCGCCAGGCCAGCATTTATTGCCCATCCCTAATTGCCCTTGAGGAGGTAGTGGTGAGCTGCCTTCTTGAACCGCTGCAGTCCATGTTGGGTAGGTACACCCACAGTGCTGTTAGGAAGGAAGTTCCAGGATTTTGACCTAGTGACAGTGAAGGAATGGCGATATATTTCCAAGTCAGGATGGTGTGTGACTTGGAGGGGAACTTGCAGGTGGTGTCAATCAAGCGGGCTGCTTTGTCCTGGATGGTGTCGAGCTTCCTGAGTGTTGTTGGAGCTGCACCCATTCAGGCAAGAGAGTATTCCATCACACACCTGACTGTGCCTTGGAGATGGTGGACAGGCTTTGGGGAGTCAGGAGATGAGTTACTCACTGCAGGATTCCTAGCCTCTGACCTGCTCTTGTAGCCACTGTATTTATATGGCTACTCATGTTCAGTTTCTGGTCAATGGTAGCCTTTAAGATGTTGATAGTGGGGGATTCAGCGATGGTAATGTCGTTGAATGTTAAGGGGAGATGGTTAGATTCTCTCTTGTTGGAGATGGTCATTGCCTGGCACTTGTGTGGTGCGAATGTTACTTGCCACTTATCAGCCCAAGCCTGGATGTTGGTCCAAGTATTGCTGCATCTAGACACGGGCTGCTTCAGTATCTGAAGAGTTGCGAATGGTACTGACGGTGAGAAATCATCAGAGAACATTTCCACTTCTGACCTTATGATTGAAGGAAGGTCATTGATGAAGCAGCTGAAGATAGTTGGGCCTAGGACACTACCCTGAGGAACTCCTGCAGTGATGTCCTGGAGCTCAGATGATTGACCTCCAACAACCACAGCCATCTTCCTTTGCGCTCGGTATGACTCCAACCAGCTGAGAGTTTTCCCCCTGATTCCCATTGACTTCAGTTTTGCTAGGGCTCCTTGATACCATACTTGGTCAAATGCTGCCTTGATGGCAAGGGCAGTCACTCTCACCTCACTTCTGCACTTCTCCAATTATGGCCTCTTGCTCATCTCCCAGTTTAATCGCTCCAACATTAGCAGCCTTGCTTTCAGCTGCTTGGGTCATAAACTCTGGAATTCTCTCTCTAAACCTCTCCATCTCTCTCTCTCTCTCTCTCTCTTCCCCTTCAAGACACTTCTTAAAACCTACCATTTTGACTAAGCATTTGCTCACCTGTCTTAATATCTCCATGCATGGCTTGGTGTCAAACTGTGCTTCATCAAGCTCCGTTCAAGCGCCTAAAAATGTGAAAGGCACTATATAAATTCAACTTGATAATACTTCAACCGCTCTGAGTGAAAATAAATATCTGTTTGCACATTTTTATGTGACATAAATTGAAATATTAAGCATATATCCTGTAATAAGGAGAATTATATCATGGCACAAAGAGTTTTAAGGAACTGCCATGATTTCTGAAGGAGCACAGAAGGTTTAATATTTACCTAGAAAATTGGATAGGGTTTTACTAGAGAATAACGAAACGCTATTTCTTATCTTGCGGCAAAGGTTTCGGGCTCCAATTCAAAACTGTCACTAAGAGAGTGAGCAGAGGGTTGTTGTCCTGTGGAATGCTTTGTCACAGATCGTGTAAAGGAAAGATGCAGTGCATCTTTTAAAAGCAAATGGGGTAAATATATGAAATTGAGGAGGATACAGGGCGATGGGGAAGGTGCGGGGCAGTGGGATTAATTCTGGAGCGCTTTTGCAAAGGCACAATGAGTAAATTGGCCTCCTCCTGTGAACTCGTGAGCTTTAAACTCTGGCCAACACCCGACTCTCAGGTCTTATCTCCAGTTCCCACAATCCGCGTTTACTTGTTTAATCAAAGGCCAGACTCTTGGCAAGAACAGTTTATCAGATAAGCTGACCTGTTTCATTCAAGCAGATCCTTGCTTGACCTATTTGCTTTTGACAGGTGCTCCTGTCAAATGAGTTACGTGGGAACTTGGAGCAGGTTACTGGTCATATAAAAACACAGAGAGGCGCAGCTGAAAATTGTGAGAACTATCAGTGTAATTCTCAAATCAAACAGCGTATGGTCCTCCTTGCTGATTAAATGGCCTCTGGTATTGTCCCCAGATTGCATTCTGTTGTCTAATATTTAATTTAAAATATTTTAATGTTTTCTCTGTCACCTACACCACTTGCGGTTAACCTATTCTGCTGGGAGTTACGTGTGTGAATGTCCAGCAGTCAGGGCTGTATATTCTAACAGTCAATGTGGGTCTACCTGTCCAGGCCCATATGTCTCTCCAGTTGCACTCTGCCTGGCTGATTCTTCTTATCCCCTGAAGTGGCTAAAAGACAATCTCTCCTTGAGACCCCTGACTGTCCCAGCTGTTCAGTTGGTAGCATGTTCGCCTCTGTTGGAGGTTGTGGCTTCAAATCCCATTTGCTTAACATGAACACATAATCCAGGCTGACACTCTATCACCATCACTGAGGGAGTGCAGCAGTGCCAGACAAGGAGACTTTTCGAGGAGATGCTAAACCAAAGCACAGTCAGCCCTCTCATATAAAAGATATTATGTCACCATTTGAAATGGGAGCAGAGGAGTTCTCCATCTGGTCCCCTGGTCAATATTTATCACTCAATCAACACCACCGAAAAAGCAGGTTGTTTCCAGTCATTACCAGATTGCTGTTTGTGGGAGCTTGCTGTGCTCAAATTGGGTGATGTGTTTCCTGCATTTCAACTGTGGCAGCACTTCATTGGCTGCTTTGGAACATCCTGAGCTGGAGAAAGGCGCTATAGAAATGCACATTTTTTTTAGAATGGGGAATAAGTGCGGCCTTTGCTGCCCATATCCCAAGAACAAGTTAAAAGCTCAAGAAACACAAACTCTTCCAGACAAACTCCCAGTTGTTGACATTGATGCAGGGAATTCTGGACTGGTCCTTATTTCAGGAACTTCTTCTCCTCCTTTAACACAGGAATTACTGGATGAAAACACACCAAGGTCCATCTGGTTCACCTTCTATCATCCTAATAGTCATGTTGTACAGGGAGTTATTGACCAATCACAGCAATGCATCTCTGTCAATGAATCGACAACAGATTCAGACATGAGGGAGGAAAACCCCCAGTGATGGAAAGCTTCAGGAACCAGAGATCCAAAGTCACCTCTTCCTCCCAGCCAACGCTACACATTCCCCCAATCCCGCTCTGCCAGGTGGCACTCTTAATGTGCCACGTTACTACATGTATCTTGGCAAGCAGGGGAACATAGAAAGGACCTGATTGAATCTCATGCAGCTTGTTCGAAAACCTTGCTATCTGAGAGATTATCAGAGGACTGTTTGTTCCTTTTCATTGTGTTCTTAGATGCTTTATCTCGAATGATTTAATGACTCACATGAACATTCTGTGGGTAAAGTGTGGGCAAGGTGGAGCTGGCACAACAAAGAATGATGTGGCATCTATGAAAAAGCAAATCAAGGAGAACAACTTCCATTCTAGGCATTGAAACAAGCAATGAGTAGTTTAACTATATGAAAATGAAAGGGGACAGTGTCTCGAAAAGTACTGAACTCACTTCTAATGAGAGGGAAAAGGATGGGGAAAAGCTGACTGTGGCATTGAACCTGTCTCACCTGGGGATGCTGTGATGTCTACACATCATCCCCCTCCTCCATTTCCACCCGGCACACACCAGACACCCAATCTCCTGGGAGAAAGGGGTCAAATGGAGAAGACTGTAATCCAATTGAGGAAAACACATTGCAAAAAGCTCTCAAACCCCTGAAGGCATCAAGCAAACTGCGGGAGACCATATCTGAACAATGGGTCCAATGATCCTCCGTATTTCTACATACAGTCATGTTTTACAGTTTCAGGACACTGTCCACCTCCTCTACTCGTGTATCAAGTTCACACTCACCCCGTTTGATGGTGACTGGTGCTCAAGGTCAATGACCCTGTGATCTGGCTGAGATCGAACCAGGTTCATGCCGGCATAACAGATTCTTTCACTGCAGAGGGAGCTATACTTTGTATCTAACCCATTTTTTTTTTCTCTTTTTCTTTTTGCTGTACCTGTCCTGGGAGTGTTTGATGGGGGACAGTGTAGAGGGAGCTTTACTCTGTATCTAACCCCCGTGCTGTTCCTGTCCTGGGGAGTGTTTGATGGGGACAGTGTAGAGGGAGCTTTACTCTATATCTAACCCCCGTGCTGTTCCTGTCCTGGGGAGTGTTTGATGGGGACAGTGTAGAGGGAGCTTTACTCTGTATCTAACCCCCGTGCTGTTCCTGTCCTGGGGAGTGTTTGATGGGGACAGTGTAGAGGGAGCTTTACTCTGTATCTAACCCTCGTGCTGGAACTGAGCTCGAAGTATTGTAGGAAGCGTACCCCAGACAAAAGCAGAGGGTTGAAGAGTTGATGTATTGATGAATGCTGGAGAAAGAGGAGTGTAAGGTTATCATGAGGAGAGGATTCCTGGGAATGATAGAAGGCATGGTCAGGTGACAGGAAGAGAAAATGAATGAAAGATAAAGAAGACACTGTACAGATATCACCCTGACAGAGAGGGACTGAGAGACACCAGTCAGTGTACAGATATCACCCTGAGAGAGAGGGACTGAGAGACACCAGTCAGTGTACAGATATCACCCTGAGAGAGAGGGACTGAGAGACACCAGTCAGTGTACAGATATCACCCTGAGAGAGAGGGACTGAGTGACACCAGTCAGTGTACAGATATCACCCTGAGAGAGAGGGACTGAGAGACACCAGTCAGTGTACAGATATCACCCTGAGAGAGAGGGACTGAGACACCAGTCAGTGTACAGATATCACCCTGAGAGAGAGGGACTGAGAGACACCAGTCAGTGTACAGATATCACCCTGAGAGAGAGGGACTGAGAGACACCAGTCAGGGTACAGATATCACCCTGACAGAGAGGGACTGAGAGACACCAGTCAGTGTACAGATATCACCCTGAGAGAGAGGGACTGAGAGACACCAGTCAGTGTACAGATATCACCCTGAGAGAGAGGGACTGAGTGACACCAGTCAGTGTACAGATATCACCCTGAGAGAGAGGGACTGAGAGACACCAGTCAGTGTACAGATATCACCCTGAGAGAGAGGGACTGAGAGACACCAGTCAGTGTACAGATATCACCCTGAGAGAGAGGGACTGAGAGACACCAGTCAATGTACAGATATCACCCTGATAGGGAGGGACTGAGAGACACCAGTCAGTGTAGAGATATAACCCTGAGAGAGAGGGACTGAGAGATACCAGTGTACAGATATCACCCTGAGAGAGAGGGACTGAGAGACACCAGTCAGTGTACAGATATCACCCAGAGAGAGAGGGACTGAGAGACACCAGTCAATGTACAGATATCACCCTGAGAGTGACTGACTGAGAGACACCAGTCAGTGTACAGATATCACCCTGAGAGAGAGGGACTGAGAGACACCAGTCAGTGTACAGATATCACCCTGAGAGAGAGGGACTGAGAGACACCAGTCAGTGTACAGATATCTCCCTGAGAGAGAGGGACTGAGAGACACCAGTCAGTGTACAGATATCACCCTGAGAGAGAGGGACTGAGAGACACCAGTCAGTGTACAGATATCACCCTTTTTCTCCTAATGGAGAAACGCTTATGGCTAATTTGAATTTGCTGAATTTGGGAGGTGATCCTTTCTGTTGCCTCATCACACCCTGGGTGGATAAACTGCCCCCACATGTAAACAAGCTTCTGTCAAACTTCTGCCCAACTCCACGACTGCCAAGGCAGAGACCCCGCATCCTCCATCCTCCTCCAACCCTCAGCCAAAGAAACTCACCCTCTGTTGCTTTCTGCCTTACACAGGGGCCTTGTTTCAGTATGCCCGTGGATTCTCATAGGTTGGACTGGCCGGGGTTGGTGGCTAGAAAAATGAACACATGTTCCTCAGCGCTCCAATTAATGTTTTATCTTTTGGCTGACATTTCATCGCCTGTTTATTTAGCCTTTGCCATGCTTGTCGGAAAGATTGATTCATGCTTAAAAGAGAATGTCACCTGTTCTAAATGGAGCCAAAAGTTGCTCAGCAGGTCTGAGAGGTTGGTCATAAAATGTATATAAATCCAGAGTTCACAAAGCGCCTCAACTACAGGCAGACAAGGCACCGCAACCATGAAATACCTGTGTCTCCTTCTATTCGTCCTGATTGCAGGGGTCATGGCAGGTAAGGAACAAAGTGCTGTCCTATTCATTCACTGATGTTAGACAGTTTTGGAACTATGGAATACCTGTCCTTGCAGCCTCTGGACAGAGCTCTGTGTGTCCAGTGTAGATCAAGACAGAGCTCACGGCCTCTAGACAGAGCTCTGTGTGCCCGGTGTACATCATGAACAGAGCTCGCGGCTGCTGGACAGAGCTCTGATTGTCCAGTGTAGATCATGGACAGAGCTTGCAGCCTCTGGACAGAGTTCTGTGTGTCCGGTGTACATCATGGACTGAGACTGTGTCCTCTGGGTGGAGCACCGAGATTCCAGTAGCAACATAGGAACAGGAGGAGGCCATTCAGCCCCTGGATCCTGTTCTGCCATTCAATGTGATCATAGCTGATTTGCGACTCACTCCATATACCTGCCTTTGCCCCATATCCCTCAAGACTTGTGAAAAAAATAACAATGTCAGTTTTAAAATTAACAATTCATTTGGCATTAATTGTCATTTGCAGAAGAGAGTTTCAAACTTCTACCAGCCTATGTATGAAGAAATGTTTCCGAATTTCACTCCTGCAGGATCTGGCTCTAAGTTTTGAACAGTTCCCTCTAGTCTTAGACTCCTTGACTAGCAGAAATAATTTCCCTCTACCTAAACTATCTTTTCCCCTTAATCGCTGCAAATTTCGATCAAATCACTCCTTCACCTTCTAAATTCCTGGCAATACCAGTGTGTAATTGTTCCTTGTAATTTAACCCTTGAATGTAAGCATCATTCTGGTAAATCTACACTGCACTCCCTCCAAGCCAATATATCCTTGCTAAGGTGTGTTGCCCAGAACTGCTCACAGTAACTCCAGGTGTGGTCTAATCAGGGCTGTGTATAGCTGAAGCATGACTTCAATCCACTTGTATTTTCATTTTCTCCATATAAAGGCCAGTAGTCCATTGCCTATTTGATTATTTTCCATCGTTGTTCAGGACATTTTAATGATCTGTGTCCCTGGGCTCCCAAGTATCTTTGGACCTTCACTGTTTCTATCATTTTCATCATATAGAAACTGCCCTGTTCTATGCTTTTTAAGCCCATATGGTTAACCTCACATCTGTCTACATTGAAACCCATTTGTTACAGTTTCATTTCATCATTTAATGTAACAATAGCTCTTTGTAATTTTACTCTTCCATCTCCACTGCTTGCAATGCCCCCTATTCCTATTTCATCGTCAAATTTGGAAATGTGGCTTGCTGTCCCCTAAGTCATTGTTAAATACAGTGAAGAATTGAGGATCCAATCCAGATGCTTGACTCTCCGAAATGCAACAACAGCTCATTTCCAATCCTGCTCAAGAAATCCCAAACTCTGGTCAATCAGCTTGTGATTCGATAACACAGGGAGGGCACCCGCTGTTTCCACTGTCAGAAGGGTCGGTAACTAGAGGGCACAGATTTCAGAAAATTCACAAAAATGTCACAGAGGCGAACGTGAATAGAAAGGAGACACACACCCCAATGAAAACAAATGCTGAGATTGTGCAGCAGGCAATCTTAACACAAATCTGTTTCTCTCCACAGATCCCATTGCCGATGGTAAATATTGCATTCTGAGAATTTATTGTCAATTTTTGCATGTTTAATCTCGCGAAGACAAAATTGTAGACTATGAGTGAAACTGTTCAGAATTACCAAACCCAAATCCCTTCACTGTACCATCCCGCTGCTCATTGGAGCAGAGACTTTCTGAGCAGCTCAGGTCTCTGACCTGTCCTGAGATGTGATCATTGGCCAGATCGCAATGTGGATTTATCTGAGATGATCTTTCAACATTGATTAAAATGTGCTGCGTCTTTACAATACTGGAATGAACTTGATTTTTCCACTGACATGTTTAACAGTTGCATTAAGTAGTGGACAAGGGAAATTTACAACTGTCCAGTAAGGCATTTATCACAAAGATTCAGGCAGAAGATTTATCTGTTGAAATCAAGCCGCTGTGAATGGTAAAATGAATTAGCTCATAAAATTTTAACCAATCCATACTTTGGGAAAACAGAGATGAATAACTATGTTACTCCCTGCTTTTGGTGCAAGAGGTTAGACATTTGTATGAGAGAGTGCGGAGATGATCAAGCTGAAATGAAATCAGTATGAATGGTCATGTCAAGTTAATGTTTGAAAGTTCCACACCAATTTCTAATCTGCGCAATACTGAATGTTTTAATTGTTGAACTGTTTGTGTTGAAAATGTGAATCTTCACATGCTTCTCTGCAATCTTAACACAAATCTGTTTCCCCGCCACAGGGAAAAAAGATATGAAAGACGATGGTAAATATTTTTCTTGCAAGAATTTTTTATCCGATTGTTGCATGTTTAAATCTCCAGAAACAGTAATGCAGAGCCAAACTGTTCACAATTCAAAACCCAAATCCTTTCACTGCACTATCCTGCTGCTCATTGGCTGCTTCTCCTGTGTTCCAAAACGGTTAAAGGTGCAAATTTCCTCTGGGTGATATTCGTGAGAGAATGCATTCATCTGCATGAACAAACAAACTGATTGGAGCAAGGACTTTCTGAGCAGTTCAGGTCTCTGTCTCTGCCCTGCCCTGAGATGTGATCATTGCAAGACTCCAGTGTAGATTTATCCAAGTTGATATTTGAATAAAATGGATTAAAATGTGTTGCATCCTTGTCACACAGCAGTGAACTTTATTTTACAATTAACTGTTTAACAGCTTCATTAAGTCACAGCCAGGGGAATGTCACACAGCTCAGAACTTAATTGTCCACTAACATTTTTATCACAACAATAAAGCGAGTATAGGTATAAACATCGGCATAAAGAGTGTGCGAATAGTGAAATTAATATCGTTTGCAAAGATTTCAAAAAAACACACTTTGTGAAAACAGAGATGAACAACTAGTTGAGTCCCTGCATTTTGTGCAAGAGGTTAGATATTCATGGAAGAGGGTGCACAGATGAATAAGCTTAAATGAAATCAGTGTCAGAGATAATATCCATTTAATGTTTGAAAGATGGACTTCAATCCCTAATCCGTGTAATTCTGAATGTTTCAGTTACTGAACCAATTCTGTTAAAAATGTTAATCTCCACTTGAATCTCAGCAGACAATGTTAACACAAATCTGTTTTTCCACACAGGATATTATCCTCCTGGAGGCCATGGTAAATATTTTTACCTGAGAATTTATTGCCCATTTTTTGGGGTGTTTTAATCTCCAGAAACAATAATGCCGACAGTCTGAGAGATACTGTTCACATTACCCACACACCAACACCTTCACTGCACCATCCCGCTGCTCATTGGCTGCTTCTCATGTGAACCAAAACAGTTCATGGTGTGAATTTCCTCTGTTTGATATTAGTGACATTGATCTGCCCGTCTCCCACCATTTCACAGTGTGAAATTCCCAACCTCAATCCTTATCACCGACGAGAAGTTTAGCATCCTCTTTCACAAGCTGCAGTGGCGGATTCCAGCTCCAGCCCAGGAAATCTGAATTTCCCCACTCTCATCCTGAGATAGTGATTACACTGGCAGTGTTTCAGCTACAATTACATTGTGGGACAGAGGAAAAATCCCTGGAATTCTCGGCCATGAGCTGGAGGGACAAAATATTCCAGGGAACACAGAGCAGGGTCACCACTGCAGCAGAGGCAGATTTCTGTCCAAACATCCTTCGACAGCAACAGTCCTCAGAACAAGGACTTCATTGATGGAGAGAGACTGGAGAAGCGGGGATTGTTCTCCTTCGAGGAAAGAATGTTCAGGGAAGATTTAATTGAGATGTTCAGAACTAAAACAATTTTTGATTGGGTAAAGAAGGAGAAATGTTTTCCACTGGCAAGACGGTCAGTAACCAGAGGACACAGATTTAAGATATTTCACAAAAATGCCAGGGGTGAACATGAATAGAAATTAGACAGAGTACCCAGTGAAAACCAACATTGAGTTTGTGCAGTAACTCACAAGATTGCAATGAATAAAATGAATTGATTTTGTGACCTGGGTCAAGAGGCTTCAGCTTCCTGCTGAACAGGACACATCCAGGAATAGTGTGAACAAACAAACCAATTAGAGAAAGGACTAAAAACATAAGAACATAAGAAATAGAAGCAGGAATAGGCCATTCGGCCCCTCAAACCAGCCCCGCCATTCAATAAGATCATGGCTGATCTGCCCCAGACCTCAACTCCTCTTTCGTGCCAGCTCCTCATAGCCCTCAACTCCTCGATATTTCAAAAATCTATCTACCTCCTTTTTAAATACATTCAGTGATCTAGCCTCCACAACACTCTGGGGGAGAGAATTCCAGAGAGATGAAATTATTCCGCATCTTAGTTTTAAATGAGTGTCCCCTTATTCTGTAACAATATCGCCTAGTCTGAGATTCCCCCACTAGTGGAAACATCTTCTCAAAATCTACCCTGTCAAGCCCCCTCAGAATCTTGTACGTTTCAATAAGATCACCCCTCATTCTTCTTAACTCTAATGAATAAAGGCCTAACCTGTTTAGCCATTCTTGATAAGTCAACCCCTTCATCCCAGGAATCAGCCTAGTGAATCTCTTTTGAACTGCCTCCAATGCCAGTACATCCTTTCTTAAATACAGGAACCAAAACTGTACACAGTACTCCAGGAGTGGCCTCACCAACACCCTGTACAGTTGTAACAAGACTTCCCTATTTTTAAATTCCAACCCCCTAGAAATGAAGGCCAAAATTCCATTTGCCTTCTTAATTACTTGCTGCACCTGCATGCTAAACTTTTGTGTTCCATGCACAAGAACACCTAGATCCCTCTGTGCTGCACTTTTTTGAAATCTCTCTCCATTTATATAATAGTCTGCCTTTTGATTCTTCCTATCGAAGTGCATGACTTCACACTTTCCTACATTAAACTCCATCTGCCAAGTTTTTGCCCACTCACTCAACCTATCTATATCCCCTTGCAGATTCCTTACATTCTCATCACAACATGCCCACCCACCATTTTTTGTATCATCAGAAAATGTGGACATATTACACTCCGCCCCCTCTTCTAAGTCATTAATATAGATCGTAAATAATTGAGGTCCTAGGACTGATCCTTGTAGCACTCAACTAGTTATGTCTTTCCAACCTGAAAAAGACCCATTAATCCCGGCTCTCTGTCTTCTGTGTGTTAACCAATACTCTTTATCAGCTCTGCCTGTTATATCCTCAAAGAACTCTGGCAAATTTGTCAAACATAATTTCCCTTTCACAAAACCAGGTTGACTCTGTTTGATTGCGTTAAGCTTTTCTAAATGTCTTCTTCCTTAATAATGGACTCTAGCATTTTCCCAACCACCGATGTTAGGCTGACTGGTCTATAGTTCCCTGCTTTTTGTCTCCCTCCCTTCTTGAACAGGGGCGTCACATTGGCAGCTTTCCAATCCGCTGGGATCCTCCTGGAATATTTTGACCAATGGTTCCACTATCTCTGTAGCCACTTCCTTAAAACCCTTGCATGAGGGCATGATAGAGACTGTTACAAGATCTTTCCTCCCATTAGCTCCTTGCTTATCTGATATCTGTGGGATGTTTATAGTGTCCTCCACCGTGAAGACTGATGTAAAATATTGGTTTACCTGCCATTTCCCTGTTCCCCGTTCTCAATTCTCCAGTTGCATCCTCCAAGGGTCTCACGCTCACTTTAGCTACTCTCTTTCGTTTTATATACCTGTAGAAGCTCTTGCTGTTTGTTTTTATATTTCTTGCCAATTTACTTTCATAATCAATTTTCTCCCTCTTTATTAATGTTTAGTCATCCGCTGCTGGTTCCTAAAAAAATCCCAATCTTCTGGCCTACCACTAGCTTTCGCCACTTAGTATGCCTTAGTTTTTGATTGGATAGTCTCCTTGACCGCCTTTGTTAACCACAGGTGGTTCATCCTTCTCATCGAGTCCTTCTTTTTGGCCGGGATAAATTTTTGCTGAGCATTATGAAATATCTGCTTATATGTTTGCCACTGCTCATCCACAGCTCTTCCCCTTAGTCAATTTTGCCAGCCAGCTTTAGACAACTCTTTCTTCATACCTCCGTAATTGCCCTTGTTTAAGCTGAAGACGCTGGTTTGAGACCTGAGAATTTGAAATTCTACCATGTTGTGATGGCTGCCCCCTAGAGGATCCTTAACTACGATATCTCTTATTAATCCTACCTTATTACACATTACTAGATCTAAAATAGCCTGTTCCCAGGTAGGTTCTGCAATGTATTGCTCTAAGTAACACTCCCTGATGCACTCGACAAATTCGCCTTCCATGTTACCTCTGCCAATCTGATTTATCCAGTCTATATGCACATTAAAATCACCCATGATAATTGTAGCGGCCTTCTTACATGCCTCCATTATTTCCTGATTTATACTTTGTCCCATAGTGAGGCAACTCTTCGGGGGCCTAAAGACAACTCCCACCCGTGACTTCTTCCCCTTGCTATTCCTTATTTCCACCCAAACTGATTCCACATCACAATCTATTGCACCTATATCACTACTCACCACCACACTGATACCTTCCTTTATTAACAAAACTACCCCACCTCCTTTTCCTTTTTGCCTATTTTTCCAGAACGTCGAATACTCTTGAATATTGAGTTCCCAATCTTGGTCACCCTGCATCCACCTCTCTGTAATAGCTACCAAATCATATTCATTTATTTCTATTTGTGCCATGAACTCATCTATCTTGTTACAAATGCTGCATGCATTCAGATAAAGAGCCTTAAGCTTTGACTTTTTGCCATTATTACTCATTCTGGTTCTAATTTCTGCTGCACTCTTCTGCCCCTTCCTGTCACACTTTGATTACCGTTCGCCTCTTAACTACCCTGCACCTCTGCTCTCTCGTTTCTTTTTGATTTCTTAAACTTCCCTTCAATTGAACCCTCCCCCCGACTAATTAGTTTAAAGTCCTATCTACAACCCTAGTTATACGATTTGCCAGGACGCTAGTCACAGCATGGTTCAAATGGAGCCCGTCCCAACAGAACAGTTCTCTCTTTCCCCAGTACTGGTGCCAGTGCCCCATGAATCGGAACCCATTTCTCCCACATCAATATTTGAGCCACACGTTTATCTCTCTAATCTTATTTACCCTACGCCAATTTGCATTTGGCTCGGGTAGTAATCTGGAGATTATTACCTTTGTGGTTCTGCTTTTTAATTTAGCCTCGAGCTGCTCATAGTCCCTCAGCAGAACCTCTTTCCTAGTCCTACCTATGTCATTGGTACCTACGTGGACCACGACAACTGGATCCTTCCCCTCCCACTCCAAGTTCCTCTCCAGCCCAGATAGGCAACAGGTAGGCAACACAGCTGCCTACTCTAGGACTCCCTGTCTTTGCTGCAGAGAACAGTATCTATTCCCATAACTATGCTATCCCCTATCACTAATACATTTCTCTTTTCTGCCCCCACTTGAATGGCTCTCTGAACCACGGTGCTGTGGTCAGTTTGCTCATCCTCCCTGCAGCCTGTGTCTTCATCCATACCGGGAGCAGGAACCTCGTACCTATTGGATAAGAGCACTGGATAATTCTCCTCCAAAGCTAAATGCTGGATCTCTATACCTGCCCTACTTGCAGTCACACCCTCCTATCCCTGACCACGGTCCAAATCTGATGTAATCAATCTGTCAGCTCAAGTCTCTGTCCTGCCCTGAGATGTGATCATTGGCCACACCCCAGTGTAGATTTATCCAAGTTGATATATGAATCAAATGGATTAAAGAGTGTTTCATCCTTGTCATAAAGCAGTGAACTTTATTTTGCAACTAACTGTTGATCATCTTCATTAAATAGTGGACAGCGGAATGTGACAAAGCTGATAACTTAACTCTCCACTGAGGTTGTTAGCACAAAGATTAAGTTAGTAAAGGTATAAAGTGGGTGCGAAGCGTAAAATTAATTTACTTTATAAAGATTACAACAAAACCACACTTTGTGAAAACAGAGATGAATAACTATTTCACTCCCTGCTTTTGGTGCTAGAGGTTAGATATTCATGGAAGAGGGTGCAGAGATAAATAAGCTTAAATGAAATCAGTGTCAGAGATAATATCCATTTAATGTTTGAAAGATGGACTTCAATCCCTAATCCGTGTAATTCTGAATGTTTCAGTTACTGAACCAATTGTGTTAAAAATGTGAATCTCCACTTGAATCTCAGCAGACAATGTTAACACAAATCTGTTTTTCCACACAGGATATTATCCTCCTGGAGGCCATGGTAAATATTTTTACCTGAGAATTTATTGTCCATTTTTTGGTTGTTTTAATCTCCAGAAACAATAATGCCGACAGTCTGAGAGATACTGTTCACATTACCCACACACCAACACCTTCACTGCACCATCCCGCTGCTCATTGGCTGCTTCTCATGTGAACCAAAACAGTTCATGGTGTGAATTTCCTCTGATTGATATTAGTGACAGAATGCAGTCATCTGCCCGTCTCCCACCATTTCACAGCACGAAATTCCCAACCTCAAACCTTGTCACCGACGAGAAGTTTAGCGTCATCTTTCACAAGCTGCAGTGGCTGATTTCAGCTCCAGCCCAGGAAATCTGAATTTCCCCACTCTCATCCTGAGATAGTGATTACACTGGCAGTGTTTCAGCTACAATTACATTGTGGGACAGAGGAAAAATCCCTGGAATTCTCGGCCTTGAGCTGGAGGGACAAAATATTCCAGGGAACACAGAGCAGGGTCACCACTGCAGCAGAGGCAGATTTCTGTCCAAACATCCTTCGACAGTAACAGTCCTCAGAACAAGGACTTCATTGATGGAGAGAGACTGGAGAGCGGGGATTGTTCTCCTTTGAGGAAAGAATGTTCAGGCGAGATTTAATTGAGATGTTCAGAACTAAAACAATTTTTGATTGGGTAAAGAAGGAGAAATGTTTTCCACTGGCAAGACGGTCAGTAACCAGAGGACACAGATTTAATTTATATTTCACAAAAATGCCAGGGGTGAACATGAATAGAAATTAGACAGAGTACCCAGTGAAAACCAACATTGAGTTTGTGCAGTAACTCACAAGATTGCAATGAATAAAATGAATTGATTTTGTGACCTGGGTCAAGAGGCTTCAGCTTCCTGCTGAATAGGACACATCCAGGAATAGTGTGAACAAACAAACCAATTAGAGAAAGGACTAAAAACATAAGAACATAAGAAATAGAAGCAGGAATAGGCCATTCGGCCCCTCAAACCAGCCCCGCCATTCAATAAGATCATGGCTGATCTGCCCCAGACCTCAACTCCTCTTTCGTGCCAGCTCGTCATAGCCCTCAACTCCTCGATATTTCAAAAATCTATCTACCTCCTTTTTAAATACATTCAGTGATCTAGCCTCCACAACACTCTGGGGGAGAGAATTCCAGAGAGATGAAATTATTCCGCATCTTAGTTTTAAATGAGTGTCCCCTTATTCTGTAACAATGTCGCCTAGTTCGAGATTCCCCCACTAGTGGAAACATCTTCTCAACATCTACCCTGTCAAGCCCCCTCAGAATCTTGTACGTTTCAATAAGATCACCCCTCATTCCTCTAAACTCTAATGAATAAAGGCCTAACCTGTTTAGCCATTCTTGATAAGTCAACCTCTTCTTCCCAGGAATCAGCCTAGTGAATCTCTTTTGAACTGCCTCCAATGCCAGTACATCCTTTCTTAAATACGGGAACCAAAACTGTACACAGTACTCCAGGAGTGGCCTCACCAACACCCTGTACAGTTGTAACAAGGCTTCCCTATTTTTAAATTCCAACCCCCTAGCAATGAAGGCCAAAATTCCATTTACCTTCTTAATTACTTGCTGCACCTGCATGCTAAACTTTTGTGTTCCATGCACAAGAACACCCAGATCCCTCTGTGCTGCACTTTTTTGAAGTCTCTCTCCATTTAAATAATAGTCTGCCTTTTGAGTCTTCCTATCGAAGTGCATGAACTCCCACTTTCCTACATTAAACTCCATCTGCCAAGTTTTTTCCCACTCACTCAACCTATCTATATCCCCTTGCATATTCCATATGTCCTCATCACAACATGCCCACCCACCATTTTTTTGTATCGTCAAAAATGTGGACATATTACACTCCGCCCCCTCTTCTAAGTCATTAATATAGATCGTAAATAATTGAGGCCCTAGGACTGATCCTTGTAGCACTCAACTAGTTATGTCTTTCCAACCTGAAAAAGACCCATTAATCCCGGCTCTCTGTCTTCTGTGTGTTAACCAATACTCTTTATCAGCTCTGCTTGTTATATCCTCAAAGAACTCTGGCAAATTTGTCAAACACAATTTCCCTTTCACAAAACCACATTGACACTGTTTGATTGTGTTAAGCTTTTCTAAATGTCTTCTTCCTTAATAATGGACTCTAGCATTTTCCCAACCACCGATGTTAGGCTGACTGGTCTATAGTTCCCTGCTTTTTGTCTCCCTCCCTTCTTGAACAGGGGCATCACATTGGCAGCTTTCCAATCCGCTGGGATCCTCCTGGAATATTTCGACCAATGGTTCCACTATCTCTGTAGCCACTTCCTTTAAAACCCTTGCATGAGGGCATGATAGAGACTGTTACAAGATCTTTCCTCCCATTAGCTCCTTGCTTATCTGATATCTGTGGGATGTTTATAGTGTCCTCCACCATGAAGACTGATGTAAAATATTGGTTTACCTGCCATTTCCCTGTTCCCCGTTCTCAATTCTCCAGTTGCATCCTCCAAGGGTCTCACGCTCACTTTAGCTACTCTCTTTTTATATACCTGTAGAAGCTCTTGCTGTTTGTTTTTATATTTCTTGCCAATTTACTTTCATAATCAATTTTCTCCCTCTTTATTAATGTTTTAGTCATCCGCTGCTGGTTCCTAAAAAAATCCCAATCTTCTGGCCGACCACTAGCTTTCGCCACTTAGTATGCCTTAGTTTTTGATTGGATAGTCTCCTTGACCGCCTTTGCTAACCACAGGTGGTTCATCCTTCTCATCGAGTCCTTCTTTTTGGCCGGGATAAATTTTTGCTGAGCATTATGAAATATCTGCTTATATGTTTGCCACTGCTCATCCACAGCTCTTCCCCTTAGTCAATTTTGCCAGCCAGCTTTAGACAACTCTTTCTTCATACCTCCGTAATTGCCCTTGTTTAAGCTGAAGACGTTGGTTTGAGACCTGAGAATTTGAAATTCTACCATGTTGTGATGGCTGCCCCCTAGAGGATCCTTAACTACGATATCTCTTATTAATCCTACCTTATTACACATTACTAGATCTAAAATAGCCTGTTCCCAGGTAGGTTCTGCAATGTATTGCTCTAAGTAACACTCCCTGATGCACTCGACAAATTCGCCTTCCATGTTACCTCTGCCAATCTGATTTATCCAGTCTATATGCACATTAAAATCACCCATGATAATTGTAGCGGCCTTCTTACATGCCTCCATTATTTCCTGATTTATACTTTGTCCCATAGTGAGGCAACTCTTCGGGGGCCTAAAGACAACTCCCACCCGTGACTTCTTCCCCTTGCTATTCCTTATTTCCACCCAAACTGATTCCACATCACAATCTATTGCACCTATATCACTACTCACCACCACACTGATACCTTCCTTTATTAACAAAACTACCCCACCTCCTTTTCCTTTTTGCCTATTTTTCCAGAACGTCGAATACTCTTGAATATTGAGTTCCCAATCTTGGTCACCCTGCATCCACCTCTCTGTAATAGCTACCAAATCATATTCATTTATTTCTATTTGTGCCATGAACTCATCTATCTTGTTACAAATGCTGCATGCATTCAGATAAAGAGCCTTAAGCTTTGACTTTTTGCCATTATTACTCATTCTGGTTCTAATTTCTGCTGCACTCTTCTGCCCCTTCCTGTCACACTTTGATTACCGTTCGCCTCTTAACTACCCTGCACCTCTGCTCTCTCGTTTCTTTTTGATTTCTTAAACTTCCCTTCAATTGAACCCTCCCCCCGACTAATTAGTTTAAAGTCCTATCTACAACCCTAGTTATACGATTTGCCAGGACGCTAGTCGCAGCATGGTTCAAATGGAGCCCGTCCCAACAGAACAGTTCTCTCTTTCCCCAGTACTGGTGCCAGTGCCCCATGAATCGGAACCCATTTCTCCCACATCAATATTTGAGCCACACGTTTATCTCTCTAATCTTATTTACCCTACGCCAATTTGCATTTGGCTCGGGTAGTAATCTGGAGATTATTACCTTTGTGGTTCTGCTTTTTAATTTAGCCTCGAGCTGCTCATAGTCCCTCAGCAGAACCTCTTTCCTAGTCCTACCTATGTCATTGGTACCTACGTGGACCACGACAACTGGATCCTTCCCCTCCCACTCCAAGTTCCTCTCCAGCCCAGATAGGCAACAGGTAGGCAACACAGCTGCCTACTCTAGGACTCCCTGTCTTTGCTGCAGAGAACAGTATCTATTCCCATAACTATGCTATCCCCTATCACTAATACATTTCTCTTTTCTGCCCCCACTTGAATGGCTCTCTGAACCACGGTGCTGTGGTCAGTTTGCTCATCCTCCCTGCAGCCTGTGTCTTCATCCATACCGGGAGCAGGAACCTCGTACCTATTGGATAAGAGCACTGGATAATTCTCCTCCAAAGCTAAATGCTGGATCTCTATACCTGCCCTACTTGCAGTCACACCCTCCTATCCCTGACCACGGTCCAAATCTGATGTAATCAATCTGTCAGCTCAAGTCTCTGTCCTGCCCTGAGATGTGATCATTGGCCACACCCCAGTGTAGATTTATCCAAGTTGATATATGAATCAAATGGATTAAAGAGTGTTTCATCCTTGTCATAAAACAGTGAACTTTATTTTGCAACTAACTGTTGATCATCTTCATTAAATAGCCGACAGCGGAATGTGACAAAGCTGATAACTTAACTCTCCACTGAGGTTGTTAGCACAAAGATTAAGTTAGTAAAGGTATAAAGTGGGTGCGAAGCGTAAAATTAATTTACTTTATAAAGATTACAACAAAACCACACTTTGTGAAAACAGAGATGAATAACTAATTCACTCCCTGCTTTTGGTGCTAGAGGTTAGATATTCATATGAGTGGGTGCAGAGATAAATAAGCTTAAATGAAATCAGTGTCAGAGATAATATCCATTTAATGTTTGAAAGATTGACTTCAAACCCAAATCCGTGCAATACTGAATGTTTCAGTTACTGAACTAATTGTGTGAAAATGTGAATCTCCACTTGAATCTCAGCAGACAATGTTAACACAAATCTGTTTCTCCACACAGGATATTATCCTCACGGAGGCCATGGTAAATATTTTTAGTCGGAGAATTTATTGTCAATTTTTTGCATGTTTTAATCTCCAGAAGCAATAATGCCGACACTCTGATAGATACTGTTCACAATACCCACACACAAACCCCTTCACTGCACCATCCCGCTGCTCAATGGCTGCTTCTCATGTGTTCCAAAACTGTTAAAGGTGTAAATTTCCATGATTGATATTTGTGACAGAATGCATTCATCTGACCGTCTCCCACCATTTCACAGCATGAAATTCCCAACCTCAAACCTTGTCACCGACGAGAAGTTTAGCATCATCTTTCAAAAGCTGCAGTGGTGAATTTCAGCTCCTGCCCAGGAAATCTGAATTTCGGCAGCAACAGTCCTCCGCACAAGGACTTCAGTGATGGAGAGAGACAGGAGAAGCTGGGATTGTTCTCCTTAGAGGAAAGAATGTTCAGGGGAGATTTAATCCTGATATTCAGAATTAAGACAATTTTTGATTGGGTAAAGAAGGAGAAATTGTTTCCAATTGCAGGAGGGTCAGTAACCAGAGAACATAAATTTAAAATATTTTGCAAAAATGTCAGGGAGTGAACAAGAATAGAAAGTAGACGCAGTCCCCAATGAAAACCACTCACTGAGATTGTGCAGTAGCTCACAAGATTGTAATGAATAAAATGAATTGATTTTGTGACCTGGGTCAAGAGGCTTTAGTTTCCTGCTGGACAGGACACATTCAGGAATAGTTTGAACAAACAAATGAATTGGAGAAAGCACTTTCTGAGCAGCTCAGGACTCTGTCCTGTCCTGAGATGTGATCATTGGCCAGACCGCACTGCAGATTTATCCAAACGCAAACAAGCAATGCTGGAAATACTCAGCTGGTGTGGCAGCATCTGTGGAGAGAGAAGCAAAGTTAAAGTTTCAGGTCAGTGACCCTTCATCAGAACTGGCAGATGTTAGAAATATAAAAGGTTTTAAGCAAATAAGGCGGGGGGTGGGGGGAGCAAGAGATAATAAAAGAGGTGTTGATAGGACAAGGGCACAGAGAATAACTGACCAGAAGGTCATGGAGCAAAGGCAAATAGTATGCTAATGGTGTGGTGAAAGACAAAGCGTTAGTACAGAGAGGGTGTTAATGGACAGAAAACTGAGCAGCCTGGCCCCAAGCACAAACATGAAGAAAACTGTGGGTAGGCACAGTAGAAACACACTAAACAAGCTAAAATAAATTAACACCAAAAAAAAAGAAAATAACTAAAAATAAAAATAAGAAGGGGGGCCCATCATGCTCTGAAATTATTGAACTCAATGTTCAGTCTGGCAGGCTGTAGTGTACCTAATCGGTAGATGAGATACTGTTCCTCGAGCTTGCGTTGATGTTCACTGGAACACTGCAGCAATCCCAGAACAGAGATGTGATATGAGAGCAAGGGGGAGAGTTGAAACGGCCAGCAACCGGAAGCTCGGGGTCATGCTTTTGGACTGAGCAGAGATGTTCCACAAAGCGGTCACCCAGTCTACATTTGGTCTCCCCAGTGTAGAGGAAACCACATTGTGAGCAGTGAATACAGTATACTACATTGAAAGAAGTGCAAGAAAATCGCTGCTTCACCTGAAAGGAGTGTTTGCAGCCTTGGATAGTGAGGAGAGAGGAGGTATATGTGCAGGTATTACACCTACTGCGATTGTAGTGGAAGGTGTCATGGGAAGGGAACGAGGTGGTGGGGGTAATGGAGGAGTGGAACAGGGTGTCATGGAGGGAATGATCCCTTCGGAATGCTAGCAGAGGAAGAGAAAGGGAGATGTGTTTGGTAGTGGCATCACGCTGGATGTGGTGGAAGTGACGGAGGATGATCCTTTCGATATGGCGGCTGATGGGGTGGAAAGTGAGGACAAGGGGAACCCTGCCGTGGTTCTGGGAGGGAGGGGAAAGGGTGAGGGTAGAGGTGCGGGAAATGCGCCGGACATGGTTGAAGGCCCTGTCAACAACAGTGCGGAGGAATCCACAATTGAGGAAAAGGGAAGACATATCAGAAGCTCCGTCATGGAAGGTAGCATCATCAGAGCAGATGCGTCGGAGATGGAGAAACTGGGAGAATGGAGACATGGAGACAGAAAAGTCGAGGAAGGGAAGGGAAGTGTCGGCGAAAGACCATGTTAAAGTGAGAAAAGGGTGGAAATTAGAAGCAAAGTTGATAAAGATTTGCAGTACGGGACAAGAGCAGGAACCAGCACCGATACAGTCATCAGTGTACCAGAATAAGAGTTGGGGGACAGGCCTGAGTAGGACTGGAACAAGGAATATTCGACATATCCCACAAAAAGACAGGCATAACTCGGACCCATGCGGGTACCCATAGCAACACCTTTTAGATGAAGGAAGTGAGTGGAGTTGAAGGAGAAGTTGTTCAATGTGAGAACAAGTTCAGCAAGGTGGAGGAGGGTGGTAGTGGATGGGGGCCGGTTGGCTCTCTGTTCAAGGAAGAAGCGAAGAGCCTTCAAACCGCCCAGGTGGGGGATGGAGGTGTAGAGAGATTGAACGTCCCAAGAGGAGGCCTGGAAACTGGAAATGATCAAAATGATTTTATCCAAGTTGATATGTGAATAAAATGCATTTAAAAGTGTTGCATCCCTATCATACAGGAGTGAATTGTTTTTGCAAATACCTGTTTAACAGCTTCATTAAAAAGCAAACAGGGGAATGTCACATAACTGTCCACTAACGTTTTTATCACAAAGATTAAGCCAGTAAAGTTATAATGCATTGAAATGAAATGGGTGCAAATGGTAACATTCATTTCATTTGTAAGGATTTCAACAAAACCATACATTGTGAAAACAGAAATGAATAACTATTTCACTCCCTGCCTTTCATGCAACAGGATAGATGTTGGTGTGAGAGGGTGCAGAGATGAACAAGCTTAAACAAATTGGTATTAATGGTAACGTCCATTCAATGTTTAAAAGATCGACATCAATCCCTAATTCGTGCAATACTGAATGTTTCAGTTCCTGAAATGATTTAGTTCAGAATGTGAATCTCCACTTGAATCTCAGCAGGCAAAGTGAACACAAATCTGTTTCTCCCCACAGTATCTTATCCTCATGTAGGCCATGGTAAATATTCTTAGTCAGGGATTTTATTGTCAATTTGTTGCATGTTTTAATCTCCAGAATCAATAATGTAGACATTCTGAGAGAGACTGTTCCCAACACCCAGACAATACCTTCACTGCACCATCCCGCTGCTCATTGGCTGCTTCTTGTGTGAACCAAAACAGTCCAAGGCGTAAATTTCCTCTGGTTGATATTAATGACAGAATGCATTCATCTGACCGTCTCCCACCATTTCACAGCACGAAATTCCCAACCTCAAACCTTGTCACCGACGAGAGGTTCTGTGTCCTCTTTCAAAAGCTGTAGTATCGGTTTTCAGCTCAGGCACCCTTGTCACGCAGCAGTGAGCTTTATCTGCAGTGACCTGTCTAAAGCGTCATTAAATAGCGGACGAGGGAATGTCACACAGCTCATCGCATAACGGTCCACCAAAGTATTTATCACAAAGAGTAACCTCGAAAACAATAGTACATTGAAATGCAGTGGGTGAAAATAGAATCATTGAAAGTTTACAGCACAGAAAGTGGCCACTTGGCCCATCATGTCTGTGCCGGCCAAACAACAATCCTCCAAGTCCAATGCCACCTTCTTGCATTTGGTCTGTAGCCCTGCGGATTGCGGCACTTGTTACGGCCCTTGAGATGCATATCCAGACTCCATTTGAATGAGTTGGGGGTTTCTGTTTCAACTACCCATTGAGGCAGTGAGTTACAGACCCCCACCACCCTCTCATGAAATTTATTTCCATATCTCCCCTCTAATCGTTCGACCAATCACTTTAAATCAATGTCCCCTAGGCACTGACCTCTCTGCTGAGGTAAATAGGTCCTTCACCTCCATTCTATCCAGGCCCCCGCATAATTTTGTACATTTCAATCAGATCTCCCCTCAGCATTCTCTATTCCAAGGAGAACAGCCCCAGCCTCGCCAATCTTTCCTCACTGCTGTGTGTTTCCAGTCCCGGCAACATCCTCGTTAATCTCCTCTGTACCAGCTCTCGTGCAATTATATCCTTTCTGTAATGAGGTGACCAGAACAGCACACAGTACTCAATTTGTGGCCTAACCAACGATTTATACAGTTCCAGCATAACTTCCCTGCTCAAATAGTAAAATAAATTCATTTTGTAAGGAGTTCAAGAAAACCATACTTTGTGAAAACAGAGATGAATAACTATTTAACTCCCTGCGTTTGGTGGAAGAGGTTAGATATTCATAGGAGAGGGTTCACAGATGAATAAGCTTAAATGAAATCAGTATTAATGATAATGTACATTAAATGCTTGAAAGATCGACTTCAATCCTAATCCGAGCAACACTGAATGTTTCAGTTACTGAACAAATTGTGTTCAAAATGTAAATCTCCACTCGAAACGCAGCAGACAATGTTAACACAAATCTGTTTCTACCCACAGGATATTATAATCATGGACACTATGGTAAATATTTTCAACAAGAAAATTTATTGTCAGTTTTCTGCATGTTTTAATCTCCAGAAGCAATAATGCAGACACTCTGAGTGATACAGTTCAAAATACCCAAGCCCAAATCCTTTCACAGCATCATTCTACTGCTCACTGGCTGCTTCTCATCTAAACCCAAATAGTTTATGGTGTAAATTTCCTCTGGTTGATAAGAGTGACAGATTGCATTCATCTGACCGTCTCCCACCATTTCACAGCACGAAATTCCCAACCTCAAACCTTGTCACCGATGAGAAGTTTAGCATCCACTTTGAAAAGCTGCAGTGGCGAATTTCAGCTCCTGCCCAGAAAATCTTAATTTCCCCAATCGCACCCTGAGATGGTCATTACACTGGGAGTTTCAGTTGCACTTATATTGTGGAACTGTGGATAATCCCTGGAATTCCCGGCCATGTGCTGGAAGGACAAAATGTTCCAGGGAACACGGAGCAGGGTCACCACGGCAGCAGAGGTGGATTTCTGCTCAAACATTCTTCCACAGCAACAGTCCTCAGCACAAGGATTTCAGTGATGGAGAGAGCCTCGAGAAGCTGGGATTGTTCTCCTTAGACGGTCGAATGTACAGGAGAGATTTAATGGAGATGATCAGAATTAAGACAGTTTTTGATTAGGTAAAGAAGGAGAAATTGTTTCCATTGGCAGGAAGGGCGGTGACCAGAAGGCAAGATGTAAGATATTTCACAAATAAATGTCAGGGGGTGGACATGAATACAAAGTAGACCCAGTACCCAATGAAAACCACCACTGAGATTGTGCAGTAGCTCTCAAGATTGCAATGAATAGATTGAATTGATTCTATGACCTGGGTCAAGAAGCTTCAGCTTGCTGCTGGACAGGACACATTCAGGAATAGCGTAAAAAAACAAAGCAACTGGAGCAAGGATCTTCTGAGCAGCTCAGGTCTCTGTCCTGCCCTGAGATGTATTCAGTGTCCAGACTGCTGTGTAAATTTCTCCAAGTTGATATTTGAACAAATTGAATAAAAGTGTTGTATCCTTGTCATGCAGGAGTGAACTATTTTTTCAATTAACAGCTGTACAGCTGCACTGAATAGCAGCGAGGTGAATGTCACACAGCTCATAACCTAACCGTCCACTAATGCTTTTATCACAAAGATAAAGCTAGAAAACTCATAATTCATTGAAAACAAACGGGCATGAATGTTATCATTAATTTAATTTGTAAAGATTTCAACAAAACCATATCTTGTGTAAACAGAAATGATTAACTATTTCACTCCCTCCTTTTGGTACAAGAGGATAGAATGTCCTATCAGAGGGTGCAGAGATGAATAAGCTTCAACGAATAACGTCTATTTCATGTTTGAGTGATCTACACCAATCGTTAATCTGAGCGATACTGTATCTTTCTGTTAGTGAACCGATTGTGTTGAAAATGTGAATCTCCACTTGATTCTCAGCAGACAATGTTAACACAAATTTGTTTCTCCTCACAGTCTGTTACCACTATTGCAGCTACGGTAAATATTTTTATTTAGAGAATTTATTCTCAATTTTGACGCGTTTTGATCTCTAGGAAAAATAATGCAGACATTCTGATTGAAACTGTTCACAATACCCACACAACAATCCCTTCACTGTGCCATCCCGCTGCTCATTGGCTGTTTTTCATTAATTGCAAAACTGCTAAAGATGGAAATTTCCACCGATTAATATTAGTGATGAAAGCTTTCATCTGACCGTCTCCCACCATTCTACAGCACGAAATTCCCAACATCAAACCTTGTCACCGACGAGAAGTTTAGCGATCTCTTTCAAAAGCTGCAGTGGCGGATTTCAGTTCCCGCCCAGGAAATCTGAATATCCTCACTCTCACCCTCAGATAGTGATTACACTGGGAGTGTTTCAGCTACACTTATATTGTCTGATAGTGGAAAATCCCTGGAATCATGGCCATGTGCTGTAGGGACCAAATGTTCCAGGGAACACGGAGCAGTGTCACCACTGCAGCAGAGGCAGATTTCTGCCCAAACATCCTTCGACAGCAACAGTCCTCAGCACAAGGACTTCAGTGACGGAGAAGCGGGGATTGTTCTCCTTTGAGGAAAGAATGTTCAGGGGAGATTTAATCGAGATGATCAGAATTAAGACAGATTCTGTTTGGCTAAAGAAGGAGAAATTGTTTCAACTGCCAGGAGTGTTGGTGCCAGAGGACACAGATTTAAGATAATTGACAAAAATGTCATATGATCATTGGCCAGAACGCAATGTAGATTTATCCACGTTGATATTTCAACAACAGGATTAAAAATTGCTGCATCTGTGTCATTCAGGGGAGATTTTTTTTCTCAATTAACAGTTTAACAGCTGCACTAAGTAGCGGACAGGGGAATGTCACACAACTCATAACTGTCCACTAATGTTTTTAGCACAGAGATTAATCTAGAAAACATGTGATGCATTGAAGTGAAGCGGCTGTGAATGGTAAAATTAATTTATTTTGTAAGGATTTGAATCACCCGGGTTCAATTCTGGGTACTGCCTGTGTGGAGTTTGCAAGTTCTCCCTGTGTCTGCGTGGGTTTCCTCCCAAAAGCCAAAAGACTTGCAGGTTGGTAGGTAAATTGGCCATTAGAAATTGCCCCTAGTACAGGTAGGTGGTAGGGAAATATAGGGACAGGTGGGGATGTGGTAGGAATATGGGATTAGTGTCTTCTTTTGGCCTCCTTATCTCGAGAGACAATGGATAAGCGCCTGGAGGTGGTCAGTGGTTTGTGAAGCAGCGCCTGGAGTGGCTATCAAGGCCAATTCTAGAGTGACAGGCTCTTCCACAGGTGCTGCAGAAAAATTTGTTTGTCGGGGCTGTTACACAGTTGGCTCTCCCCTTGCACCTCTGTCTTTTTTCCTGCTAACTACTAAGTCTCTTCGACTCGCCACATTTTAGCCCCATCTTTATGGCTGCCCGCCAGCTCTGGCGATCGCTGGCAACTGACTCCCACGACTTGTGATCAATATCACAGGATTTCATGTCGCGTTTGCAGACGTCTTTAAAGCGGAGAAATGGACGGCCGATGGGTCTGATACCAGTGGCGAGCTCGCTGTACAATGTGTCTTTGGGAAACATACCATCTTCCATGCTGGATTAGTGTAGGATTAGTATAAATGAGTGGTTGATGGTCGGCACAGACTCGGTGGGCCGAAGGGCCTGTTTCAGTGCTGTATCTCAAAACTAAAACTAAAACATATACTTTATAAAAACAGATGCATAATGTTTTCACTTCCTGCTTTTGTTGCAAGAGGATAGATATTCATATGAGAGGGTGCAGAGATGAAAAACGTAAGGGAATTGAGTATTAATGATAATGTCCATAGAATGTTTGAATGATGCAATACTGAATGTTTCCGTTACTGAACCAATTGTGTTGAAGATGTGAATCTCCACTTGATTTTCAGCAGTCAATGTTAACACAAATCTGTTTCTCCCCCACAGATTGTTACCCCTCTTATGGCAAAGGTAACATTTTTATTGAGATAATTTGATGTCAAAATTTGCGTGTTTTAATCTCCTGAAACAATAATGCAGACACTCTGAGAGATACTGTTCACAATACCCAAAGACAAACAACAGCCCTCAGCAAAATGTCTTCATTGATGCAGAGAGACTAGAGAAGCTGAGATTGTCCTCCTTAGAGGAAACCATTTTCAGGGAAGATGTAATTGACATTTTCAGAGTTAAGAAAGCTTTTGATTGAAAAGAAGGAGAAATTGTTTCTACTGGCAAAAAGATCCATAACCAGAGGACACAGGTTTAAGATAATTGGCAGAAATATCAATAGGAGCATGAGGAGAAAGGAGACACAGTCCTCAATGAAAACCACCACAGAGATTGTGCAGTATCTATCAAGATTGCAATAAATAAAATGGCTTGATTCTGTGACCTGGGTCAAGAGCCTTCAGCTTCCTGCTGAACATGACACGTTCAGGAATAGCATGAACAAACAAACCAACTGGAGTAAGGACTTCCTGAGCAACTCAGGTCTCTGTCCTGCCCTGAAATGTGATCATTGGCCAGAACAATGTAGATTGATCCAAGTTGACATTGAACCAACATGCATTAAAAATTGCAGCATCTGTATCATACAGGAGTGAACATTTGCTTTCCAATTAACTGCTTAACAGTTGCATTTAGTAGCGGACAGGGATGTCACACAATTCATACCTGTCCGCCATTGCATTTATCACAAAACTTCATACAGAAAATGTGTACATTGAAATAAAACAGCTATGAATGGTAAATTTACTTTGTGTATAAGAATGTAAAACAATCTATACATTGTGCAAACAGATGATAACTATTTCACTGCCTGTTTTTGGTGCAAGAGGTTAGATCTTCGTATCTTCATATGGATGGACAATATCCAGGTTTGGGCTGATAAATGGCAAGTAACATTCGCACCACACAAGTGCCAGGCAATGGCCATCTCCAACAAGAGAGAATCTAACAATCTCCCCTTGACATTCAATGGCATTACCATATCTGAATCCCCCACTATCAACATCCTAGGAGCTACCGTTGACCAGAAACTGAACTCGAGTAGCTATATAAATACCTTGGCTATAAGAACAGCTCAGAGGCTAGGAATCCTGTGGTGGGTAACTCACCTCGTGACTGCCCCAAAAGCCTGTCCATCATCTACAAGGCACAGGTCAGGAGTATGATGCAACACTCTCCACTTGCCTGGATGGGTGCATCTCCAACAACACTCGAGAAGCTAGACACCATCCAGGACAAAGCAGCCTGCTTGATTGGCATCCAAAACACAAACATTCACTCCCTTCACCACCAACGCACAGTGGCAGCAGTGTGTATCATCTACAAAATGCACTGCAGCAACGCACCAAGGCTCCTTCGACAGCACCTTCCAAACCAGCGACCTCTACCAACGAGTAGGATAAGGGCAGCAAATGCATGGGAACACCACCACCTGAAAGTTCCCCTCCAAGTCACACACCATCCTGACTTGGAACTATATCGCCGTCCCTTCAGTGTCGTTGGGTCAAGATCCGGCAACTCCCTTTCTAACAGCACTGTCGGTGTATCTACGTCACATGCCCTTGTCGTTCTAGGTGGTAGAGGTTGCAGGGTTGGAAGGTGCTGTCTAAGCAGCCTTGGGTGTATTGCTGCATTGCATCTTGTAGATGGTACACACTACTGCCACTGTGCGTCGGTGGTGGAGGGAGTGAATGTTTGTAGATGGGGTGCCAAACAAGTGGGCTGCTTTGTCCTGGGTGGTTGTCGAGCTTCTTGAGTGTTGTTGGAGCTGCACCCATCCAGGCAAGTGGAGAGTATTCTATCACACTCCTGACTTGTGCCTTGTAGATGGTGGAGAGTCTTTGGGGGAGTCAGGAGGTGAGTTACTCGCTGCAGGATTCCTAGCCTCTGACCTGCTCTTATAGCCATGGTATTTATATGGCTACTCCAGTTCAGTTTCTGGTCAACGGTAGCCCCCAGAATGTTGATAGTGGGGGATTCAGTGATCATAATGCCATTGAATGTCAAGGGGAGATGGATAGATTCTCACTTGTTGGAGATGGTCATTGACTGGCACTTATGCGGTGCAAATTTTACTTGCCACTTATCAGCCCAAGCCTGCATATTGTCCAGCTCTTGCTGCATTTCTACAGGGACTGCTTCAGTATCTGAGGAGTTGCAAATGGTGCTGAACATTGTGCAATCAACAGTGCACATCCCCACTTATGACCTTATGATTGAAGGAAGGTCAATGATGAAGCAGCTGAAGATGGTTGGGCCTAGGACATGACCCTGAGGAACTCCTGCAGCTGAGATGATTGACCTCCAACAACCACAACTATCTTCCTTTGTGCTTGTTATGACTCCAACCAGAGGAGAGTTTTCCACCTGATTCCCATTGACTCTAGTTTTGCTACGGTTCCTTAGAGGAAGGAATGTTAAGGCAAGATGTTCAGATATAAGACAGTTTTTTGATAGGATAAAGAAGGAGAAATTGTTTCCACTGTCAATACGGTCAGGCACCAGAGGACACAGATTTAAGGCAATTGGAGAAATTGTTCGGAGGGAAGATGAGGAGAAATTCGACACAGTCCCCAGTGAAAACCACCACTGAGATTGTGCAGTAGATCTCAAGATTGTAATGAATAAAATGACTTGATTCTGTGACCTGGGTCAAGCCTTCAGCTTCCTGCTGAACAGGACACATACAAAAATAGCATGTAACAGGAAAACAACTGTTGCATGAACCTCAGGTCTCTTTCTTGCACTGAGACGTGATCATTGGCCAGACTGCTATGTAGATTTATTCAAGCTGATATTTGAAAAAAATGTATTTAAAAGGTGCTGCATCCTTGTCATACAGGAGTGAACTTTGTTTTGGCAAATAACTGTTTAACCGCTTCATTGTATAGGGGACAGGGGATTGTCACACAGCTCATAACTGTCCACAACGATTCAGGCAGAAAACCTATACGCTGAAATGGATTGTTTGTGAATATTAAAATTAATTAGTTTGTCAATATTTAAAGCAATACCTACATTGTGAATCCAGAGATGAATAATTATTTCACACCCTGCTTTTGGTGCAAGAGGTAAGATATTTATATGATTGTGTGCAGAGATGAATAAGCTTAAATGAAATGAATATGAATAATAATGTCCATTTAATGTTGGAAAGTCCATCACCAATTGTCAATCGGAACAATACTGAATGTTTCAGTTACTGAACTGAATGTGTTGAAAATGTAAATCTCCACTTGATTTTCAGCAATGTTAACTCAAATCTGTTTCTTCCCCAAAGGAAAAAAGAAGCACTAAAAGCCACGGTAAATACTTTGATTCCGAAAGTTTATTGTAGATGTTTTGCGTGTTTTAATTCGAGGAAAAAATATTGCAGACACTCTGAGTGAAACTGTTCACAATACCCAAAACCAAATCCCTTCAATGCACCATCCCACTGCTCATTGGCTGCTTTTTATGTGTTCCAAAACTGGTAAAGGTGTAAATTTCCTCAGGTTGATATTAGTGACAGAATGTATTCATCTGACCATCTCCCACAACTTCCCAGCATGAAATTCCCAACCTCAAACCTTCTCACCGACGAGAAGTTTAGGATCCGCTTTCAAAAGCTGCAGTGGCTGATTCCAGCTCCTGCCCAGGAAATCTGAATTTCCCCACTCTCACCCTGATAGTGATTACACTGGGAGTATTTCAGCTGCACTTGTATTGTGGGAGGGTGAAAAATCCTTGGAATTCCCGGCCATGTGCTGAAGGGACAAAATGTTCCGGGGAACACAGAGCAGGTTCACCACTGCAGCAGAGGCGGATTTCTGCCCAAACATCCCTCGACTGCAACAGTCCTCAGCACAAGGACTTCAGTGATGGAGAGAGACTGGAGAAGCTGGGATTGTTCTCCTTAGGGGAAAGAATGTTAAGGGGGGATTTAATCGAGATGTTCTGAATTAAAATGATTTATGATTGGCAAGGAAGGAGAAACTGTTTCAACTGGCAGGAGAATCGGAAAGCAGAGGACACAGATTTAAGATAATTGGGAAAAATGTCAGGGGGTAACATGAGGAGAAACTAGACACAGTCCCCAAACAAAACCACCACTGAGATTCTGCATGTGGTCTGATGTTTGCAAAGAATAAAACTGCTTGATTCTGTGACCTGGGTCAAGAGCCTGCAGCTACCTGCTGGACAGGACACATTCAGGAATAGCCTAAACAAAAATACCAACTGGAATAAGGTCTTTCTGAGCAGCTCAGAGCTCTGACCTGCCCTGAGATGTGATCATTGGCCAGACCACAATGTGAAATTTTCCAAATTGATACTGAACCGTATGGATTAAAAAGTGATGCATCCGTGGTCTACAGGATTGGACTGTACTCCCCAATTAACTATTCAACAGCTGCTGTAAATAGCAAACTAGGGAATGTCACACAGCTCATAACTTAACTGTTCATGAATGATTTTATAATAAAGATTAAGCTAGAAAATGTATAATGCATTGAAATAAACCAGGTCTGAATGGTAAAATTAATTTAATTTGTAAAGATTTCAACTAATCCATACTTTGTGTAAACAGAGATAAATAACTATCTCAGTTCCTGCTTTTGGTGCAAGGGGTTAGATATTTATATGAGAGGGTGCAAAGATTAAAAAGCTTAAATGAAATGAGTATTAAAAATAATGTCCATTTAATGTTGGAAAGATTGACACCAATCCCTAATCCGTGCAAGACTGAATGTTTCAGTTACTGAACTGATTGTATTGGAAATGTGAATGACAGGGAATTTTCACTAATGGCTATCTGATCTACATCTGTATTAGTCCCAGGTGGCAAGTGGATTTATTGATTCCATCTCCACCAAAGGGATCTGATTTTCTGGAAAAGTTTTCAGCTTCCGACTTCTTGTTAGTACATATGACACAAGATCATATTAGTGCATGGCAATATTGACATAGAAATACAGGAACAGCAGGCGGTCATTCAGCCCCTTGAGCCTGCTACACCATTCAATTAGATCATGGGGTGAATGCTAACATCTACCCATCACAGATCCTTTAATACCCTAGCCTCACAAAAAAAAACTATCCATATCAGTTTTGAAATTTTAAATTAACCACAAGCCTCAGCAGCATTTTATGGGTATTCCAGATTTCTGCGACCCTTTGTATGAAGAAATGCTTCCTAATGCCATCCCTGAACAGTCTGGATCTAATAGTAAGGTTATTCCTCCTTGTTTTGAACTTCTCCCCAGCCAGAGGAAATAGTTTCTCTCTATGCACCCTGTCAAATGCTTTGATTATCACTCAGAAAAGGAGAATCACTGGCTGTTCTGAGATGTGGAAGGACTTTGTCTGCGTCCCTTAAAGAATCATGGCAGGATTTGCGACACAGAAGAATACTGGACCTGTGTATCTGTACCCTCATATCTCTGGGTCTGTCCTTTGATCTCTATCCATCACTGGATGATATATGTGCATCCCAAAGTCGATTAGTCCCTCCACCCTGTTGTGAACTTTCAGTTTAGATTATAATTCTGTTTTGTTATTTTCCTACTTCACGTTTTTTTACAATGCACTTCATTTGTCTCAGATCCACCTGCATCCTTGTTTCTCAGTTGCATAAATTGATGTCTAAACAGAAAGTGAATTCATATTTCTTTCCTGATTTTCAGGATACCATCCCTGGATTTCATCCCTTACAGACGTATTTGCTGCTTCTGCTCATAACTTGTTTTGCATGAAATCAGTAGCTGATTAAAAAGGGACATTCCTTCACTGTTGGATCCGTCGCACCGAGGACAAAAGATGCTCCAGGAACACCACAACTCACCACTGTGGACCAGCCTGTTTGCTGGTGAAGGTCACAACAACCACAAATGATGCCAGCACTCATGAGAAAGGTCTTCTTCCTGGTTCTCTGACTGGAGATCCTTGGAGCGCAATTGTTATCCGTCAAGTAACATTCTTTATATGGAGATTTGTCCTTTATGATTAGTGCATTAATTAAAATATATGTAGATAAAAACTGGGATGATCTCTTCCAACTGTAATTAGCTGAGACACCATCAGAGCTGCATTCACTCAAACACATCTTATAGAATTTGGAGTAATCCTGGTGTGACCTTCTCTGACTCTTCAAGGGAACATTTTGGAATCATTCCTGTAATTGCACCTTGCTAGCTGAATAAAATATTCCTGCATCATAAGTGACTTGTCCATGATTTTTAGAATCCCTTTGGTGTGCACCACATCCATATTCCTCTTTTACTCTCATCATTCTTGAATACTGTTGCGAGCCATACAGCAATATCAAATGGGATCAGACATCGACAACGTGAAACGCAGGGACAAAACCTTCAAAATCTCTTTCAGAGGCACCGAGTTCACCATTTTGTTCCTTTAATGTGAAAGGTGAAAGGGTCAAACGGGGAGCAATCTCACCCAGCTGTCACTTTGCAGTGAATGTTTTTCCCAGTAAGACCAGATCATTTCTGAGCATCGCTCCATTGGTCAGATCATTCCCTGTTTCACAGCTGCCTGAGGACCAGTGAACTGGATCGTTGATTCACATCAAGTTTAAACCGGAGACAGATGTTTTTCAATTGACATTGCCATCTTACCCAGAAGTTCAAGTCGGAAAAATCACATGTCTTCCATCAATATAAATGGACCACAAACCATGGGCTGTGCTCTGTGGCCGGTGGGTGGGCGCGGGTAAACCGGGCACACAGTGTGGAGGGCTGGGTGTTTCCTTGTATTGGCCACTGTGATGAGTGGCTGGGTGTGCATTATGCTCCCTCCACTGGGAGTTCGATGGATACTTGCGCATCACTGATTTTCTTTGCCCCATCATTGGTGGCCGTGCCATCAGATTCCTGGCTCCTTCCTATCCCTGTAATCTTCCCCCAACCCCACAACCTTTCAAGATTTCTCGACTCCTCCACTTCTAATCTCCTGTGCAGCCCTAATTTTAATCACTACATCATTGGCAGTCATGCCTTCAGCTGCCTGGAATTCCCTTCCTAAGCCTCTCCACCCATCTCCCCTCCTTTAAGACAGGCGAAAGCTGCCATGTTGACCAAGCTGTTGGTTGCCCTTCCCTAGTATCTGTTTATGTAGCTGGGCGTCAAATTGAATTTGTCAAAGTGAGCAGGGACCAAGCCTGAAGGCCCATCAGCTGCTTAATGCATTAACCCACTGACCCATTTGAGGGAGCTACAGAGCCCTCTTCCCAAATAAATAACCCAATTGAGCCGGTGCTCCATATAACCTGAGTCTGGTGTTCACGTCACAAGAAAGAACATCGCTCCACACCTGATCCTTTAAGGGGTGGGAGTGGGAAGCAGAATTTATTTCACCCTCTTGGCTTCAGTAGCAAATATCTCCTGGTATCCCTCTGGTGGTTCCACACTGTCTGAGCCTTTACTGCATGATGCAAGGCCTCATCCCCGGACCTTTCCCAAAAAAGAGTAACCATTCAGTCCTTATCTCCAGTGTACAACTGGCTTCCAACAGTATTTCCGAAGCTGGAGCCAATACTTATTTGCACTCAGATAAAGCGATAGAACAAATGCAAACATATTTCCGGGATGAATGTTGCTCAATCAATAGTTAACTTTTTTTTTTATTTAGAGATACAGCACTGAAACAGGCCCTTCAGCCCACCGAGTCTGTGCCGACCAAGAACCATCCATTTATACTAACCCTACATTAATTCCATATTCCCTACCACTTACCTACACGAGGGGCAATTTACATTGGCCAATTTACCTACCAACCTGCAAGTCTTTGGCGGTGGGAGGAAACCGGAGCACCCGGCGAAAACCCACGCGGTCACAGGGAGAACTTGCAAACTCTGCACAGGCAGTATCCAGAATTGAACCCGGGTCCCTGGAGCTGCAAGGCTGCAGTGCTAACCACTGCGCCACTGTGCCGCCCCAAACCTTCTGAATTAACCCTACAAGACAATCTGTCACTGTCTATTTATTTGACAAATAAAATAAGGAGTTAAAATCCTAGTAACAAAAAGTTTTGTTGCAGTCAGTTGGGAGGTGAACAGTGGGAAACACCCACACCCCCGACTACCTGCTCATCACAGATTGGATGCTCAAAGCCAGCATCTGAACCATCAGAAAAGTGAGAGATTGGAAAACGGGAAGAAAAGTGACTTCGAAAACAAAAAAAACAAAGAAATCTGAAATGGTGAAGAGTCTAGCTAACTATTTTAAACTTATCCCCGAACCAGAAGACTAAAGCCTTGAATCTGAGCCTGAAAAGGAAGCTCTAGCTAGAATCCAGTTGCAAATGAAAAGGGAAAAATTACAGTTGCAGTTGAAAACAGTGGAGATGCAGTTTCAAAAGGAAAAGGAAGAGAGAGTTTTAGCTTCAAAAGGAAAGTGAAGCACTTGAGTAATGCTGAAAACAAAGACTTTAGTTGAAGCTTTTCGTCTTGCACTCATCAGGACAATTCGCAAGAGTACCAATACAAAGGAAGCAACCAATTTATACAATCTGAGAAGGGAGTGCTGATTGGTTGGCAAGTGGACTCTGATTGGTAGTGGCATTGCCATGGCGAATGCACCTGCTTATGGTGACTGACAGTTAACTGCCACGCTTTGTTTGAAATTTAAACCAGGCAGCTTGACTGTGATTGATCAAGGCATTAACCTGAGGAATGATCCAGCAAATGGCTGTCACTTATTTTGGTTAGCTGAAACAGGTGCAATGTGTGTACATGTTCTTTCTGTCTGCAAAGAACAGAGCCCTGTGTATTAATATATGTAGCTTCCAGTACACACAATTACACCACACTGCGAGCCCGACTGACAATCTTAAATTGGTTGTCAGCATAATTCTTTGCACACTGAGGATTATTTATTTAGCCAATTAGGAAGGCAAATGGTATGTTGGCTTTTGTAAAAAAGGGATTAGAGTATAAGAGCAAAGATGTCTTACTGTAATTATACAGGCTATTGGTGAGGCCACACCTGATGTAGTGTGCGCAGTTTTGGTCCCCTTACCAAAGGGAGGACATACTAGCCCTGGAGGGAGTGCAACAAACATTCAATAAATTGGTTTCTGTGATGAGCGGATTATATTCTGAGGAGAGTTTCAGTAAACTAGCCCTATATTCCCTGGAGTTTGGAAGAATCTAACCCATTTCTGATCTTGGAATACACCACTTCCAACCCTTCTCCAATCTCTACTTCCCATAGTTCTTTGCTTCCTTTCCATCAAACAGCTCCCTGTCCAGGTTGCTTCATTTCCTGTTTTACCAGACACCTGATTTTGTTTCCCCCCTAACAACCTTTTTTTTTTAAATCATTTGTTCACAGAATGTGGGTATCACTGGCAAGGCCAGCATTTATTACCCATCCCTAATTACCCTTAAGAAGGTGGTGGTGACCTGCCTTCTTGAATACAACTGAGAGGCTTGCTAGGACATTTCAGAGTATAGTTAAGAGTCAATCACACTGCTGTGGATCTGGAATCACATGTAGGCCAGACCAAGTACAAATGGCAGATTTCCTTTCCTGAAGGCCATTAGTGAATAAGATAGGTTTTGAATTACAACCCCAGTAGTTTCATGGTCACCATTACTGATAATTAAATAAATCTGGAATAAAATGATACTAACAGAATTTAAATTCCCCGGGTGCCATGGTGGGATTTGAACTCATGTCTCCAGTTCATTAGTCCAGGCTTGTGGATTATTAGTTTAGCAACATTGTCATAAAAACAGGTATGATAGCATGGTGGTAATCTATATTTACAAAACAACTATTGCATTTCTCTTTATCAAACTGGCCTCTTCAAAAACTTTCATTAAATTGTCAAACATGACTTGCCTTTAATACATCCACGCTGTCTGTCCCTGATTAATCCATGCCTTTCCATTTCTACATGGAATTTGGAATTCCAAGAGTCTTCCGACAACTGTGGTTGGAATAATAAATCTATAGTTAGTTGATTTCTCCTCTGACCTCTTGGGCGAATGGTGCAGCGATTAAGATCAGGGATGATCAGGATGCCAGAATTAGATAAATGTAGATATCTTGGAGGGTTGTGGGGCTGGAGGAGATTACCGAGATAGGAAGTGGGTGAGGTCATGGAGGAATTTGAAAACATGAATGAGAATTTTCAAGTCAAGGCATTGCTTGACCTGGAGCCAGTGTAGGTTAGTGAGCACAGGGGTGATGCGTAAACGGGACTTGGTGTGAATGAGGGCATCGGCAGCAGAGGTTTGGATGATCACGAGTTTACGGACAGCAAAATACAGGAGGCATTGGAATGGTCAGGTCTAAAGGTAACAAAGGCATGGACCAGGGTTTCAGCAACATATGAGCTGAGGCAGGGGACCAGTCGGGCAATGTTATGGAGGTGGAAGTAGGTGGTCTTGGCGATGGAGCGGATATGTGGTTGCAAGCTCATCTCCCGGATAAATACGACAACCAAGGTTGCAAACAGGCTGGATCAGCTTCAGTTGCCATGGAGAGGGATGGAGTTTTTAGTTGGAGGAAATTTTTGCTCATCCAGTATCAGCTGTCGGACAAGCAGTCTGATCATTTAGAGACAATGGGCAGGGCCAGAGTGGTGGTGGCAAGGTAGAAATGGGTGTCATCAGCATACACGTAGAAACTGGCATTGCGTTTTTGGATGATGTTGCCAAGGGGAAGAATGTTGATGAGAAATAAGAGGGGGCCAACACATGTAGCGGTGCGAGATGGGGAAGGAAAGCAACCGCAGGTGACTCACTGGCCTGTGAAATTTCAGACAATGAAGTATTTCCCGGCCACAGGGCCTTCTAACGGCAGCACATCTGACCAACACAAATCGATTGGCCAAAGGCTCAACCTGCTGCACGTGCGAGAGTTTTACTCATCACATTCACTGATAAGATGACCCAGAAATTGGTGAAGAGACTCATGAGCAGCAGATCGCCGTTGTGCATCCAGCTACTGCTTTCTCCCCCCCGTGCATTCTCAAGGTACGCGCATCAGTGGTGTGTATTGTCCACTACTAGCCCTCCTGGAGAAGTTAGTGGTGGGCGACCTTCCTGTCGTCCATGTGGCAAAGGTGCTCTCAGTGCGGTTCGGTGGAACATCTTTGGTTACTGAGCATTCACAGAACTCCAGAAAATAATTCCCTGTAAGTATGTTAAAAGCTTTGCCATGAAAGGTGCCAATTCGAGTAAAGCCCTTAGGTGCATAATTTAACCAAATTTATCTTGGCCTGCCTTCTTAGTGAAAAACTGGAATCAGAACTGGAGTTTGGAAAATGCCAGTACAAGAAACATTCCTGAATGGTCCTCCGTCCGGTAAGTGGATCCTTTAACAGTTTGTTACAAGATATCTTATTTCCTTTCATTAGGCAGCAAGGCTAACCAACAACTTGAAAAGGGGCTCTCAAAAGAAGTTTGCAAGCTAGTTGCGAGGATTGAAAAAGGTACGTCCAAGAAAACTGGACCAAGGTGAATGGTGGCAGTGGGAATGTCCAGTCAAGGGAATCACAGGCTACATTTCCAACTTCCTGCTCAGGGCCAGCGTTTCAGATACTGCCCGATTTTCACTTCCATTGAGAACAATGGGATCTTATAACGGGGTGGGTTCTGTAATGGGTACTTGATCTACAACACCTGTATTAGTCACAGGCAGCAAGTGGATTTATCGATCCCCATCTCCACAAATGGAAGCTGCTGTTATTGAAAACAGTTCAGTTATCAACATCCTGTTGTTAGTAAATGTGATATCAGAGCATCTTAGTGCAGGGCAACATTGACATAGTATCACAGGAAGAGGAGGTGGCCATTCAGCCCCTTGAACCTGCTCCACCATTCAATTAGATCATGGGGTGACCGCTAACATCTACCCACCACAGTTCCTTCAATAACCTTGTCAAACAAAATTTTCAATTGACCCCAACCCTCAGCAGCTTGTTGGGGGTGTTCCAGATTTCCACCACTCTTTGTATGAAGTGCTTTTGTTGCTATTCCTGAACAGAGTCGCTCTAATTTTTAGGTTAATCCCCCTTTTTCTGAACTACCATCCCCTACCCCCTCCTCCCTCCTCCCCACCACCAGAGGAAATAGTTTCTATCTTCCCTGTCAAATTCTTTGATTGTCACTCAGAAAAGGAGCATCACTGGCTGTTCTGAGTTGTGGAAGGACTTTGCCTGAGTCCCTTAAAGAATCATGACAGGATTTTCGACACAGAAGAATTTGTTCGTTTGTTAATGTCATCATCTTCCCAGGTTGACTGTTCTGGATCTCCACCTCTGTCTGTCCTGTGCTGTCCTTACACATTCTGCACAGGTCAACTGCATCCAGTCTATTATATGTCATCCATTTTCTTCTGTGCTTCCCCCTCCTACTTTTTCCATCAATCTTTCCTTCCAATAACTGTCTCAGTCTACCTTCTGATCCAATGATGTGATCAAGGTATTGTATCTTTCTCTATTTGATGTTATGCACTGATTTCGTCTTCTCTCCAGACATTTCCTGCACTTTCTCGTTAGTCTTTCTCTGTGTAGGATATGTGGAACATCCTCTGATACATCCACATCTCAAATGCATTCAGTTTATCAATAGTCTCTTTGTTGTCCACGTCTGAGGCATATAACATAGATGCCAAAATGTAGCACCCCAGCATTCTATTAAGATTCGGGGTCAGTTTCTTTGATGTTAACAAGTACTTAATTCTAACAAATGCTGGTCTTGGCTATCTCAATTCTCCTTCGGATCTCACAATCAGATCTCCCATCATCTGTGATAACCTGCCCAAGGTATGTAAACCCTTTCACTTGTTCCAGGACTTGTCAATTTACTTCAATTTTCACTTCCGGGGTTGGGGCTCTGCTCATCACCGTTGTCTTGGTTTCCTTCACATTCATTCTTCTTCCATATTCCACACTCCATGCATTCAACTTTGTTCAAAATTTCCCGTCGGGCTTCTCCTGACTCTGCAATCAGTGCAGTGTCATCCGTTCGTCTCAAGTTGTTAATGTTCAACCCACCAGTATTGCAACCTGGTAGATGTTCGATGTCTCTGAAGATAGCTTCAGTGCACAGGTTGAACAGTTTTGGGGACATAACACATCCCTGACACACTCCTCTTTTGATTGGGAAACTGTCTGGCAAGCCGCTATCAAGTCGCATCACCGCTGATTGCTTCCAATATAGATTATGAATTATCCTATCATTTGTAAATTTCTAGTTTGTTTAAGCACTGCATTATTTTCTGATGGTAGACTATCAAATGCCTTCTCATAATCTACACAGGTTTTTTTACTTTCAGGTATCTTTCTATCACTACTCTCAAGTTAAAGATGCACTCTCTTGTTCCTTTCTTTGGCCTGACTATCATCTATCTCTGCTTCTACAGATCGGTCATTGCCTTCCAAAATGATTAGAATCATTTTCCTCATGGCTCATGAGGGTTATTGCTTTGAACACTCTGGGACGTTTGATTTCTTTGGGAGCTTAATGAACACTGACTGCATGAGATCCACAGGTTACAATGTTATCATTCGGGGTTTTCAGGCATTCTGTTGGTATCTCATCGATTCCAGCTGCTTTCTTTGCTTTCATCTTTTTGATCACTGCACTGACTTCTGCCTCGATTATCTCTCGTCCTTTTCTTCCCTCTGGTAGTACCAATTCACTTTTGTCTTCATCGTCATGCAGCTCCCTGATGCACTCCACCCATTGTTCCACTACCCTTTATTTTTCAAAGTTCTTCCTTGCTCCTTGTCCAGCCACTATTTGTGGTTATACTGGTCTTCTGAACAATCAGTGCTTTAACTTTCTCATGTAATGTTCTCAAACTGTGCCTTTTCTCCAGTTCTTCTATTTCCTTGCAATGATTTTCGTACCACTTTTCCTTGGTTGCCCTACACGCTTTTCTTATCTGCTTTTCAATTTTATCGTAATCTTATTTCTCTTATTCTGTCTCCTTTTCTCCATCATATCTACTATTTCATCACTCATCCACTTTTGATGTTTCCTCCTCTCTCTCTTAGGGGCCATCTCAGTTACAGCGTATTACATGCTCTCTTTCAACCTTTCCCAATGCCTTTCTGTTGATTCCTCCTCACTAAGATTTTGTGTTGTCCCTTCCTGAAGTAAGACTTCATGCTTGTTAGCAACTGCTGCAGCATACTATTTCATCACATTTTCCCCTCTCAGTCTACCCAAGTTGGCTTGATCTTTCAAGGGATTCCTTTTCGGCCTGATCTTCATCTTCATTACAAGCAGGCAGTGATCTGAAAGAAGAATCTGTGTACGCTCAGATCTCAATCTCTGCCCTTTGATTTCTATCAGTCCCTGGGCTGATGTATCTCCACTCCATTGTGAACAGTTTTGATTATAATTGTTTTTTTTTTTCATTTTCCTACATCACATTTTTCTACAACGAACTACATTTGTCTCAGATCCACCTGCATCCTTGCTTCTCGGTTGGGTAAGTTATTGTCTAACAAGAAAGTACATTCATATTTCTTTCCTGATTTTCAGGACATGCTCCCTGATTTTGATCCCTTACAGACGTATTTGCTGCTTCTGCTCATAATTTGCTTTGTGCAAAATCAGTAGCTGATTAAAAAGGGACATTCCTTCACTGTTGGATCCGTCGCACCGAGGACAACAGATGCTCCAGTAACACCACAACTCACCACTGCGGACCAGCCTGGTTGTTGGTGAATGTCACAACAACCACAAATGATGCCAGCACTCATGAGAAAGGTCTTCTTCCTGGTTCTCTGACTGGAGACCCTTGGAGTGCGATTGTTATCCATCAAGTAACATTCTTTATCTGGAGATTTGTCGTTTATGATGAGTGCATTAGTTAAAATATATTTAGAGAATAATTGGGCTGATCTCTTCCAACTGTAATGAGTGAGACACCATCAGAGCTGCATTCACTCAAACACATCTTATAGAATTTGGAGTAATCCTGGAGTGACCTTCTCTGACTCTTCAAGGGAACCATTTTAGAATCATCTCTGAAAGAATGGTATTAGTGACCATTGCATGTAATTATTATTGTTGTTTAACAGGAAGAAACTAACATGCTTTAGATCAAAATCTTCAACTGTGAGGGAATCTCCCAGTAAAAGTCAATATTAAGAGCAAGGAAGCTCTCACTTACAAATCAGATGCTGCAATCACAAGATGTAGGTTTCTTTTTCAGATTTACATTGAAGATGAAACTTGGATGCCAAGAGCATTGATGAAAAGTTAGTCAGGCCCACAATTCACCCTTCAAAGTTGTCTTCTTACAAAGGTCCGATCGAGGAAAGCAACTTGGAGGTCTGATCATGACAAATTTTATTTTGGTAAACGTCAAATTATGTTGGGTTGAGCTGAGTTGGCTGTTTGAGTTTTTCTGTAAATTAATTTGGAGTACTGTGTGCAGTTCTGGTCGCCACACTACAGGAAAATGTGATTAAGCTAGAGAGGATGCAGAAAAGATTCACAAGGATGTTGTCTGGTTTGGAGGGCTTGAGTTATAAAGAGAGATTGGATAGGCTGGCAACATTTAAGAGGCATCTGGACAGGGACTTGAATGAGCAAGGCTTAGAGGGATATGGAATTAATGTAGGCAGGTGGGATTAGCATAGAAAGGCATTATGGTAGTCATGGACGCGATGGGCCGAAGGGCCTGTTTCTATGCGGTACGACTCTATGACTCTAATATAAGTTGCATTTCCCCTGGGCGAGTTGAGCTGAACTCCAAGGGTGGTAGTTGGGTTGGGTTGAGTTGAGTTAAGCCGGACTCTAATTGGCTTCTGTTTCAATGGTGGACAATGTAATTGCACTTTGCTAGCACAATAAAATATTCCTGCATCACAGGCGACTTGTCCACGATTTTTAGAATCCCTTTGGTGTGCACCACATACATTGTTGTCTTTTACTCCCATCATTCTTGAATACTGTTGCAAGCCATACAGCAATATCATATTGTATCAGACATCGACAACATGAAACTGAGGGACCATAAAATACCTTTCAAAATGTCTTAGAGGCACCGAGTTCCCCATTTTATTCCTTTAATGCAAAAAGTGAAAGGGGCAAATGGGGTGTAATCTCACCCAGCTGTCACTTTGCAGTGAATGTTTTTCCCAGTAAGCTTGGTTCAGGCCAGAGCATTTCAGAGCATTCACTCCATTGGTCAGATCATTCCATGTTTCACTCAGGTGCAGTGGACTAGATCATCGAATCACATCAAGTTTAAACCAGAGAGACAGGTTTTTCAATCGATGTTGCCATCTTGCCCACCAGAAGTGCAAGTTAGGATAATCGCATGCCTTCCACCAAAATAAATGGATCATAGACCATGGGCCGTGTACAGTGGCGGGAGGAAAGCATACAGAGCCCACACACACTGGGCACACATCGCGGAGGACCGGGTGGTTCCTCATGTTGGCCACTACGATGAGCGGCTGGATGTGCATTACGGTCCCTCCACTGGGAGGTTCGATGGATACTGGCACACCCCTGGTTTTGATTGCCCAGCATTGGCGGCCGTGCCTTCAGCTGCCTGGACCCCAAGCTCTGGGATTCCCTCCCTAAACCTCTCCACCTCTCTCTCCTCCTTTAAACCTACCTCTTTGACCAAGCTTTTGAGCATCTGTCATAATGTCTCCTTAAGTGGCTTGGTATTAAACTTCGATAAACACTCCCACTGAAGCACCTTGGGATGTTTTACTGTGTTAAAGCCGCTATATAAATGCAAGCTGTTGTTGAAGGACTCCTTCTTGCAAGTAACTAAACAAAATCACGACTCAACTTCAAAGAACTATTAAGTAAATGTTAAATCTTTCCATTTAACACAATGCACACATCTCCCACATGCTACAGGTATTGGTGGGTGGTCCTGGGTTCACTTCCCCAGTTACTGCCAATTTTCCTACTGTCAATTATTTGCCTTGTTAAATCACGTTGGAGTTAGATTTAATCCCGCACAACAGAGCCACAAGGTGATATGCCCAGGGGTTGAACATCACAGCTGCTGAGTGGAAGAGTACTGAAGAGGCAGTTGAAGACTTCCCGTAAAATTTCTTTTCCCATTATTTAATGGAGGTATTGTCAGCACTTAGGAGGCCATTCAGCCCCTCAAACCAGTTCCACCATTCAATTAGATTACAGTTGACCGCAACCTCAAATGCATTTAACCGCGTTGCCCCCATTTTCCATTACCCAACAAAAATCTCGGTCTTGAAAATTTTAATTGACCCTCAACATCCGCAGCCTATTGTGAGTGGGGACAGAACTCCAGATTTTCACTACCCTTTGTGTGACAAAAAACACTTTATTCAAAGCTCTAATTTTAAAATTATGTTCCATTGTTCCGGATTACCCTAAATGTGTTGACCCTAACGAATCCCTCAATCATTTTAAACACCTCCATCTTCTCAACTCAAGGGACTGCAAGCCACGTTTATGCAACCAGGTGTCATAATTCAATCCCATTAGATCCCACATCACTCTGGTGAGTCTGCACTGCACCCCCTCTAAGGCCAATGTATCCTTCCTGAGGTGCGGAGCCCAGAGCTGAACACAGTGACTCCAAATGGGGTCTGAGCAAGGCTCTGTACAACTGAAGCATCACTATCCTCCCTCTTTGTATTCGAGTCCCCTGGAGCTAAAAGCCAACAATCCATGAGCATCGCCCAACACTGCGCTATCTTGCCGTTCTCTCAGTGCTGCTTGTGGGAGCTTGCTGTGCGCAAGTTGGCTGCCGCGCTTCCTACATTACAGCATTGACTACACTTCAAAACGTTCATTGGCTGTAAAGTACTTTGGGACATCTTCCAAAAAAAAAACTGTCCGTATTGATTTACAGTAAATGCAGTTTAATAAACAAATGCATTAAATTTCAAACATTTTTCATAGGACATATTAAACATTGATAGGAATGCAACATATCTTTGCCCTGATTGTAATGCCCACAGATACCCTGAAAACACAATATTGATGCTGGCAAAAGACAATAGGTCAGCAATTCATTCATAATAAGCTCAAATTATACATATAAATATATTTTCACAAATAAGCTCTTTTTGTTTTAAAGTCTCCCTCTGCCAAGTATTAATTGTTTACCTGGAAATAATTTTCTGACGTGGTTTTTAACCACAGATCATTCATTCTGATTTCCAACCCTACCCTTCCCATTCCTCAACATTCCCCCCCCCCCCCACCCCCGGTGGGTGTCTGTGACCTGCATATCAGGTGAACACTGCAACGTGACAAATCCACTTTCAATGCATCCAACACCTCATCCATAAACCCGACCCCACCCCTGACCCACATTCTAATTCTGCAAGTTTCTCCACCCCCCTCTCTAATCACGTCCTACTTTTATTCCTGCCTTTCATGTGTCTCCTCCCACAACCCACCTTCACCCCAGTGGTCAAACATTTAATTGTCTGGGTCCTACTCTCTGCCTCCTCCCTCCTGTTTTGTACCAGTTTCTCCCACCAACTTTAACCTCCTAATATCTCCCTTCTCCATCTCTCGTCAAAACCTTGTATTTTTTTTTCCAAAAAAAGTCAGCCAGATAACTGCGAGCTGCCATCGAATCTGCTGGTCAAAAACCAGCCGCCAAAGCCAGGACGACACAAGCTCTTTCGTGAGTGAGGTTCATTTCTCCTCAGTACTTGCAGCAGATGTCACTCTGCGGAGATGGTGTCCTACGCCCAGGCGTCGGAACACTGCCCCCCACCCCCACCCCAGGGCACAGGCTGACGGGTCTGATAAACAGCAAGAACCTTTGCGGTCTCTCTCGTAACTCTTCCTTCATCACAAACTCCGTGCCACGCTGCCCCCCACCCCCCCACCAGAGGGGGGGCCATTTCACATTTAGCCCATCGGGGGCAAAGTCTGGCCATTGACACCAAGTGCCAACTCGAAATCGGGCGCCGCTCACAGTTCTAGAGCGTTGGCCTTCGATGCCTGCTGCAGTGCTAACGTGGTTTAAGTATTGGAAGAAGTTTCACCAATATTGGGCCACAGTCACATCCCAGCTATAGGTTTCAGACTGGCGCAATGTGATTCGCCAACAGCAGACCACAGTTACAATGCTGACTGCGCTGCCTGTTGAGATTCAGCCACAAAAAAAAAAAGGGAGCGGCACACATGGGCGCTCGCACTTTTCACATGCCCAATCGCCTTTTAATTTAAAATTGGGAGAGAGAGTTCAGCGGGAGAGTTCGCTGCCCATGGTTTAAACAAAAAGTGTTGACGAGACCAAGTTTTGGACAGGTCTGGAGGGGGAAGTGTCAGACAGGTATCTCGCGTACTACTGGACGCCAAAATGCTAGGAAGAAAATTGCTGGGGAGGGGCGCTGTCCGGTCTCTGCCCGTTTGGTGACCCTCATCTTCACCTCCCCCCCCCCCCCCCCTTCCCATTGACACGGCAGCAGCAATATAACTCCGCCGACACAGTCCCAGCTTGGCTGGTGCGTTTAGGGAGCAGGAGGGAAACAGCCCTCCTCCCTCCGACAGTGGGCTGGAGTGATGAACAAGGAGGCAACAGACCTTTGCTAATCAGGTGGCTGCTGTTCTCCATTTGGAGCTTCAATTCCTCTAATCTATCATTTTAGTGACAATTTTGTTTTTAAAGATGGTGTGGGAATAAAGAGAGCATTTATTTTACACGCACCCCGACATTTCCACTAAAATAAATTGATGTCAAATTCCAAAAGCACGTCTGCTAACAGGCAAGTGTCTTGGAAAAGCACTAGGGGAAAAATTGCTCCCTATTGCAGGAGAAAGAGAGTTATTTAAATAAAAGGAGGCTGGGAGGAGCTTAGTAGCAATGCAAATGGTATATTAATTGCGTTTAGTTGCATTGCAGTTGGTGGGCATTAACTAGGGCTTCACTTGAGCACATAGAGACACATTTACTGGAACTGTGGTGTGATCGAGTTAGGAGGTGCATGCTTGTAATGTTTCACTCTGTAAATAAATGTAAGACTGGGTTAAGATTGGCTCCAGTATCATCCTTCACCGACTGGTCTGCCAGATTAGAACAAGCAATCTGATGGGATCAGGGTGGAGCTCCAATTTTACATCCCTGTTCAACATAGCTCTCTGTGCCTTCCAACAGGGAATAGCCCAGCATTGCCCCCCACCACTCCCTTCAGTTTTCTGACAGACAGGTTATAACTGTCCCAAAGTTGTAGCTCTGCTCCCCCACCCCACACATTCCTTTAAGATTATGTTGATGTGAAATCGGCTGTGGATATTTGGCACTGAAAGAATTAACTGACCACTGTTAGTTTTGTTTTAAAAAACGCACCAATTTTTACATTTCCACAGAAATGCTCCTATGTTTCATATATCTGCTCAGGGGGGGAACAAAAACAGCGTATACATTTTAAAAAGGAAGGGGGGGAAAAAAATCACATGGTCAACCTATTTACAAATGGCACAAAAACAGATACTTACACCATGGTTTATGTTACAACTTTCAGTCCAGATTAAAGAGAGAGAGGAGAGAGGATAGTGGGGGCGGGCGTAAGGGAGGGAAAGAGAGAGAGTAGCGAACAAATCTCAGGGAAAGCATGTCAAAATGATAACAAGCACCACCAGTCAGTAATGGAAGTGTTTTTGGTCAGCTGTCAGGAGCGAAGGGCACCAGGGTTCACCCAGTCACACACACACACACACAGTTACTTTCACCAAAACAAATAGTCACCGCAGAACCTCACATGTCCACCAATCTCTCCCTCCACTGAGGCAGAACTTGGCAGGTGAAAATGCAAAAGAACCTTCTCTGGAGTTTGAGCGTTAAACCACCCCCGTAGCGACCCCTCCCCCCCCCCTCCCCAACCCTCACCCAGCGGGCACTTGCCACTCGCCGTGGTTCATCTCTGCGCCTGCCCAGCTGCCCAATTTCATCCGTTACGAGCCATGGCAGGAAATATCGCTCCGATCTGTGCCCGCCTGGACAATTCACAAGCGCTCCTGGCAGGAGATAGCAGATCGCAGCAGAGAAGCACTGAGTCGTGATGAACAGTTGTTTTATAGACTGGGGGATAGTAAATAGTGGGTTTCCCTCGGGTTGTGGATTCGGAACTCTCGATCTATGTTAATAACCTAGACTTGGGTGCGCAGGGCACAATTTCAAAAACTGCAGATGACAAAACTTGGAACCATTGTGAACTGTGAGGAGGATAGTGATAAACTTCAAGAGAACATAGACACAGGCTGGTGGAATGGGCAGACACATGGCAGATGAAATTTAATGCAGAGAAGTGTAAAGTGATACATTTTGGCAGGAAGAACAAGGAAAGGCAATATAAAATAAAGGATACAATTCTAAATGGGGTGCAGGAGTAGAGCGACCTGGGGGAAGAGTGTACAAATCGTTGAAGAATGGTTGAGAATGTGCTTAATAAGGCATACAGATCCTGATCTTTTATGAATAGCGGCACAGAATTCAAAAACAAGGAAGTTTTGGTGAACCTTTATATAACACTGGTTCAGCCTCAACTAGAATATTGTGTCTGACTGTGGGCATCATACTTCAAGATGGATATGAAGGCATTAGACAGGGCACTGAAAACTTACAAGAATGGTTCCAGGGATGAGGAACTTGATACAGGGATAGATTGGAGAAGGTGGGTCTGTTCTCTTTAGAGCACAGGAGGATGAGTGGAGATTTGATGGAGGTGTTCAAAATCATGAGGGGTCTGCACAGAGTAGATGGGGAGAAACTGTTCCCATTGGCAGAAGGGATTGAGAACCAGAGGACATCGATTGAAGGTGACTGGCAAAAGAACCAAAGGCGACATGAGAAAAAAAGCTTTTATGCAGCGAATGTTTAGGATCTAGAATGCACTGCCTGAGTGGGCGAGGAGGGGAGTTTCAATCATGGCTTTCAAAAGGGAAGTGGATAATTATCTGAGAATAAAATTGCAGGGCTATAGGGAAAAGGCAGGAGAGTGGGACTACCTCTTAGGAGAACTAGCGTGGACACAATGGGCTAAGTGGCCTCCTTCTGTGCTGTAACCATTCTATGAAAAGGCTGGCCGAAAGATACCACCTTAGGATAACAGTAGGTGGGCGAGGGTACTTGTTCACAAGCACAAGACTTGCAGAAAACTCTGCTCTGCACCTTCCAGACCGCACTAATGGTTTCAAGAGAAAACATCTTATCCAAAGCTAGAACTTTCAACTTTGGACTAAAACCAGAGACCCGCCCTGCAACATCCTTTCCCCCGGAAGCTGGTGGACATCTCAATAGTTAAGCTGGAAAAATGAGGGTTCAAATGTTCTCATTCTCCTCAATCAGTCTGCCTTCCCACTACCAAACAAACAAAAAACAGTCGCACTGTCCCTTCCAGCTCTCACATGGGTCATTGTTGCCATGCCAACAGACACCAAGCTAGGGTCGAGCCTGGGTCCCAACTGCTTCACAACAAATTTTTTTAATATATTTACAAAAATTATACAGCACAAGTTATTCTGAAGTTAGAACTCAAAAAAAAAAAACTTCACAGTGTAACATTTTTTTGACAGACATTTGTCAGCTTAAAGAGTGGTTAGAAATGTGGTCTTAAACAAGTTATCCCAAACGGGACACCATCACATCCAAGTTTCCCCCATCCCTATGTCACGCACAACATCCTGACTTGGAACTATATCGACCATTCCTTCACTGTCGCTGGGTCAAAA